>NC_071469.1:12149698-12766261 GCF_028500815.1 Rissa tridactyla | reverse complement strand
TACATATCCTTAACATACCAGTATTCCTCTTCGTTTACAGTCAAGTAAAGACACTTTATTTTTATCAACCTGAAGGCTCAAACGGTTTGTTTTTATTATGAAATAACGTAGACAAACTGGTCTGCCTGTGTGACAGAGGTTCAACCACAATTTTAGTCTACCGTATAAGAAGACAGATGCATACACAGGACAACTTCTATAAAATCTTACAGTTTAGAAAAACAGATATCTAAAACATGAAGCACAGGAGAATCTAAGCTAGGCATTAGTTTGAACTAATTTTGATCACGGAAAAAAATAATTTTGCAAACAGAGAAGATCAAGAAGAGTTTAGTGTGAGATTCCAGCTTCTGCACTTCTTGGAATACAGTACATTTGTAAGAAATATACATGAATTAAGGTGGAGAGACATGCCAGAAATAAGTCAATAACGTAACGCCAAAATTGTGGCAAACTCTCAAGTTTTGCAATGTTGGACATTCAAAATTCCAGAGCAATTTACACAAAAAAGCTACATAATTTGCAATTTATGAGTTTAAATACAAAAGAGGGGATTCATAAAGTTTGAGAGGAACGACATTTTTAGCTGGCAAGCACTTTTTACAGGCTAACCATTTTTTCTTTATCTTGCTCATGAGACCTCTTTCAGACACAAATACATTTGTTAACCATTATTACAAAGAAAATAAGGCAACAGTAAGATAGCGTGTAGTGCATATTAATACTCCCATCAATTTTTTTATGATTTGCAAATTCCACTCATTAATAAGCAGCTTATTTTGATAAATAAGTTGATTCCAACTAACTTGGCAACATGTTTTAGATGAGAACTTTTTGTCATGAGGAACTTCAATGGATTCGTGTGTATTTCTGCAAAAAGTGAGCACATTACAAAATCCCAAGACACAACACAAAGTATAAAACAATTTTTAAAATTAGAATGTAGACAAAGAAATGCCAAAATTAGAACATGAACAAATACCTATGAGAAAACTGATTTGTCCACTGCTTGAAAACACAATACTTCAAATTCCATTCAAAATCCTGAAAACCCATAAACGCTTACTCTAATCTTCACAACGAATTTGGAGTTTCTCCATGAAGAAAATCAGCGAACCAGATGTGAATTCAATTGAATACGTTCCTTTCTAAGCCCAGAAACAAAGCAAGGGGGGAAAAAAAACCCCAAACCTCCTTCAACTCTACTCAGAGACTCAAGCTTTCTGTTTTTCACTCTTTTTTGTTAGGTTACAAACTGACAACAGAAATTGTTACAGATCAATAACCCTAAACAACACACCTTGCCACGAGGGAAGAACTTTCACAATGTCTTCAGGGTGGAACTTACGAATTTCAGATTAAGAGTGATCATGACGACCCCAATTCTAGAAAGCCTGCCTGAGTCTGAACATTGGAAAGTGAATATTGTGGGAACAGTCTCACAGGGATTGAGCTCACATCTGAAGCGAACAAACCCAGTGAGACTCCAGCTAACAACGCAGAAACCATTGAGATACTTTGTGCATTGCATTCGCCACTGCCCCACATCTTGAGACACCATGCACAGACTTCCCCACAGATTCTAGGCAAAATCAGCCCCAAGCCAGCATCACTTCCCCTCCACCGAGGTAGAAAAGGGTGGTTCTGTTTCCTAAAGCAGGCCAGCATAGAAGCTAGAAAGTAAAATCCTCACGGAACTGCATCAAGGCCATAGTTAATTTGCAACTCCAACACTCAAGAGCATGGACAGCTCTGTGTAGGGAGCTGGCTGTTTCATGTCACAGTGGCTGTGCAGCCCCGAAAAAAGATTTTTACTATGCTGCCTCCCAGCCCTCCACCCCCCATTCCTTCGTACCCCCATCTCTCACCCCTACCATGGCCCAAATGACTAGACACGAGCAAGGTACGAGAGCAGGAATTGACAGTTTGCCCCCCTAGGAAGCACAGCACAGGTCTTGCCATAGTAAGAAATTTGTATGCAGAGATATGTATCTTTTTGATAAGTCTTAAGAAGCATTATTAAGTTTTATTGAATATGAATCTGTTTTTAATATTTGTATTTTTAATTACTATAAGAAACTGTCCAAACACCCTTTTTTTCTCTTCCACTTTTTTTTTTCCTCGCGAAAAGTGTATCATGTGGACCCTTCCATGTTATTTGCATGACATCCTTTTGAACTTGTCCTAAATTGCTTTTCTGCAGTCAGATGCAACAAATCTGTTCCTAAAGAAAACGCCTTGCTTCCAGTCACTGAAGGCTCCAGAGCAGTAGCTGTGGGTTAAACTTCTAAGAAATGAAATGCAAACAGAGGAACACAAAGTGAATGAATCTCAAGTTCTCTGAGTCTAGCTAGGCTAACTCCCTTTACAGTAAGCAGAATTAGAATCTCTTCTGTTGAGAATAAAAAGAAAGTGTAAGCAGGACAAAACTTCTGAAGATGCAAATCTGGCCCCTTTACTACATTTGTTTTATGGAACGCAGAATAAAACTGGCATGCCTTCTTTTTCAGGTCCCCAGCACAGTTCAAATCTACAATTTCACTACAGACCACATTTCCATTATTCAAATTACAATTTTGGAAAGCGATCTGTCTTTGGCGATGCAAATAGCTTAGTGTAGCACTAAAGCTGACAACAGGATTCACAGTGGCCCAGCAAGCACACGGCTAAGTCTCCAAGCTCACACACCAGGAGAAGGAGCAAGAATCTGGAGTCACGAACTGCAAGTGACCCCAGGAACGAACACTCTCCCTGTCACAACCCCAATCTCTGCTAGACAGCAGACGAAAGCAGACCAGCCTGAAAGAAAGATCATTCCAACAGGCTCCAATTTCCCCACATTGTCCAGCTCTGCCACCTCCCATCTTCTCAAGCAATCCTAGACATACCACTGCAAAGTCATGTAGGCACAAGGCCTGAAAACAACAGCCTTTCCCAAGAATATTCTTCTCTTTTAAAATTGAGAAAATGCCTATAGAAAAATAATCTTATGAACTATGCATAGTTTAAAGTCTGCCAGAGAGGCTAAAGCCACATTATGCCTTCCCCAATAAAATATCCACAGGGGGTAACCCACAGATGAATCCTGGAAAACTGGCAGCGATGGGAAAGTTTCCTGTTAAGATTCAGAAAACACCAAACAGCCAGAAGAGTTCAACAGACAGAGATTATCCAGTTTGCTCTGGAATTTCTCCTGAGCTGGAGGAACATGCATTCTTACAACCGGACTTGCACTCAGTGAGAGCTGGGCTTACAAGTATCTCTGAAACACACACCTACCCTGTCTGTATTGATGAAGAAAGATATTTTTATTGAACCCAGTACCTGTAAATATATAGACAAGCATTGAAAAAGGACAGCAATCTTTCCACATAAAGAGCTATTTTTTCCCAAGCAGTTATCTTGAGCAGCTAAATTTGAAACATTACTCATCTAAATAAGCCTCAAGATGGAGTATGTTTGCTAAGATTATAAAGATTGTTTGGATAAGTGTAATGAAAATTCACTTTGGATGATTCTCAATGGGCTGCTGAAGGTTTAGCAGACTTGACTAAAGCATAAAACTATCATGATGCATATTTATACTGACTAAGCACATCATAGTCTTGCTGTAATCTTTACTACATTCTGCAATATTCAAGTTCAGCAAATATAAATGAAAAATTGACTTCCTTTTTTTAGTACTAAGAGAAAGGCATTATAAATACAAAAATTATACTACCACTATAAATTCTGCATATCAGACAGTTATTTTTAGTCAGCCAAAACCAGCAGAAACAAAAATCCTTCAGTTTAATAGAAACCATTCATAGCTACAGTGAAATCTCTACTCATTAGCATTCATAGAGTCTTCAGCACATAAAAATCTTCCATGCTTCTATCAGTGATGAAGCACGTATGCAACACCAGCCACGTTGGTCAGTGGCCCTCAGGCTCCTGAAGTGAAAGAATAAACTCAAACCACCAGAAGGAAAGGAGAAATTGGGTCTCTACAACTAAGTACACAGGAAAGCATCACACCTATCACATGACAGCTTATAAAAGTTGAGTAGAAAGCTCAGAGAAGCCAAAGAGTTTGCACTTTTAGCTTTTTGTCCTTTCTCTTGAAGTTGCTGATCAGTGAACCATGGCTGTTTTGAAAAAGGACAGCAACTCAGCAGGACACTTTTATGGGCTTCCAAACCCGAAAAGAGAGAAAAAAGAAAGAAACCAAGATGAACTGCTCTAAAAACTTCTTTAAATACATCACAGAATTGGTAACTGAACTATGTGTAAGAGTGCAAGATAGTGGGGTTTTGGACGTGAGTGGTAGTTTCATTTAGCTCTATAAAACTACACAGATGGAGATGACCAGTGCAGAAGTTTTTCTGTATGTTCTTGATGAACTTCCTGAGGTTCTTGTCAGTCCATTCCTCCAGCCTGTCCAGGTTCATCTGAATGACATCTGCTCTATCAAACTGCATCCCTCAGTTTGACATCATCTGCAAATCTGATTGTGCTGGAGTCTGCCTCCTCCAGACATATTTTCTTTTTTTACAGTTTTTAATGATGGGTACAACATATATCTCTCTCCACTCAACAGGGACCTTCCCTGACAAAGTTCAGCATCAAAAATATAGACACAGGGTATAATTCAGTAAATTATAATTTTTACTAGGTTTTACCACGTACAGTAATGTCAGTTTTTTAAAAGCATAGTTCTAATGTTTGTCTGTGTATCTTTAGTTTCTTCTCTTTCAGAAAGACAAATAATTGGGTTATACTTCTAAAACAAATAAATTGAAAACAAAAGTTTAAATTAACCACCATACATTCCTCTGACTGAAAAGCACAATGCATAAGCAGTTGCATAAGCAGTGCAGAGACAAATAGGCAATATGATACTAGAGACTACATTCCAAGCCTTGAGGTTTGTTTGTTTGTTTTATGAAGAGCTCCATGATATAAGATAAGGAACACTTAATCCTCCAAGCAATATATATGCTAAAAATTATGCTACTGGCATGAATACATTAATATGACTGCCTCAGTGCAAATCACAAGTCTGTAAAAGATAAAGTACTGTAGGCTTTTAAACAGAGATGTTATTTTTAATTAGCAGAGCACTTTTAGTAGGTGTCACTCTTGCCTGAAATCAATACAATACAGAAAGGATGAATGGGGTTTTTTTATGTAACTATAATGCTTTAAAAAAAACTCTCAAGTATTAGCATTAATAAGGATTCTGGATTAAAGAGGCAGACATAAGTGAAATTACACACACAGAGACGTCCTAAATTTGTCAACTGAATCGAAACTCGCATGTGATACTCTCATTTTAACATCATTCAAAAAGCAATGTTCTTGATGACAGAACTGAAATTTGTGCATTCACAACAGCAGAAAGACATTAACTGGCTATGCAGAGAAATATATATAGTCTTCTAATGAAGACTGAAAAGTTTTACTACGTAGTCCAGTACAGTGTATACAAGAATTTAGTAAGGTGCATAAATGTAAGCAGTCAGTATTCTTATGATAGATGAATATGCATCTCCTGCCTGCGTTTTTGCCAAAGAAAATGAGGCCTGAAAATATGTAACTTCAGACAATCTTAGATTTCCTCTAACTAAAACTAAGTAAAACCAGGTGGCAATTCACAAAGGCTGATCATTTCTGCATGACTTAAAATACACATAAGTATATATAGATTGAATTCAGCTTTATAAGCAAAAGAGTTTCTTTATCACACAAACAAACATAGCTCCTTGTACACTCTTAGCCAAATACATATAACTGACACCAAAATTCAGCAGACCATCCTACTGAACTAACCTGCTACCTACAGCTTACCAATGCTGTTATACTGCCCAACAGAGATGCTGTTACGTATTTCACACTTATCTGCATGTTACATGTTACTGTTTTGGCACCTGCATTATATATACACCCTTAAGTTCACCTACTGTTGCCAAGCCTAATGAGGCTTGGAAAGGTCTTGTGGATTTTTAAGGGTTTTCTGGCTGGCGATGGTAGGCTTTTCTGTTCAGTTCCATTTTTAACTTGCAGCCTCTGGGACAGTATCATGCTGCCATAAACTCCTCTCTCCCTACAGAAAATCTTCCCTTATTACAGCTATTACCAACATTAAAGAGGATTCATCATCTAGCTTTAGGCACGAAGACGACTCAATATCCTCTCTTCAGGAAACCAGTGATAACCTGAGCAGGGGAAGCTACCTAAGGCGGAGCAGTAGAAGCTGCTCCAAGGAGTTGCTTCCTTGAGACATGAAGTGTCAAACAGCTGAATTACAGAACGACAAGCTGAGATAACCGATAGGAGCATTCAGAGAGCTCAGAGAAAGTCCACAGCTCTTCAAAATGGAAGGTGATACACTATACTAAGTGAGCACTGTGTAAACAACTGGGAACATTAAGCCCTAACTGCAAATCTCTGCACTTGCTACTAGGTTTGTGCTTTTTATCCAGGATAAGCAGGCTTTGCTTTTCAGAAAAACATGTTCTAGACATGTCAGTAAACTACATGATAATCTATGCTGCGGAATGCAGGAAAGAGATTTTGAAAAGTAACCGGACTTTGGGGATATCAAATATAGCTGTACGACCCTGAATAGAGGGATTCATCAAGCCTGAGAACTGGAATAGTCTTATTTACTAAATTTTACCCTCCCTGGGGTAAACCACATCCTGGGTTTCTCAGAATGACATGAGGATGATGGAACTGGAAGAACAACCTGATGACCAGGACGGCAGAGCTATGACAGATAATGCCAGCTACCCACCTCTTTCCTTTCATGGACAGAATGTCTTGTACGACAACATCCTCCAACTGCCACTTACCTTCACTTGCCAAATACAGAGCTCTAGTATTTGTGTAACTATTGGAATCATCCAATGATTGACAGAAGTTTCCTTGATGTGTTCTTCTTGCTCCTTTTCTTGACTTCAGAACAGCAAGGGCTACAACACCTTGGTCTGTATTTTAGGATTATCTTTCCATTCCATCCAGTTTTATGTGAAATGGTTTCTTTGTCCGCTATCCCAAACTGCTACACTAGCTAATGGAAAAATTAAAGCAGTCACTCTGCTCCATACATACCTACTCATTATGTTACAAAACAATTTGAACAGTGAAGGTCATCCTTAATGGTAAGTGTGCAAGAGCTACACTCCCAGCAATTCCTGGAACCAAAGACTGTGAGTTCTGACAACTTTAGAAGAGACACACATAGAAGAAATGTTAGCATACTAAAAATTAAAATTAATTAGCAAAGTGAAAGAAAGAAACGAAAGTTGGCAAACATTATGTTAGCCTTGGATCAAAATCAAGCAGCAGCAGTGGCTTTTCCAAGCTTTTATTTCACTAGTTATACCTTCAAGCATAAGAACGTAACCAACAGACACACACAAGATATGAAAAATTTCCATTTACGATACAAATTTTTAGAAATCCAAAAAGTAAAATCCTGTATGAGCTAGAAACATATGAAGAACATTTGTTTTTAATAACGAGAAATTATTATCAAAAAGATGGCAATTAGTATTTATCTAATGTATCATACAGTCACACCGATTCCAAAGTAATTTCCTGCAAATTCTGTTGTAAAGCCAGGTTCTCCTCCAAAACATAAAATTTCTAGAAAACAAACCAATGATTACTCCATCTATGCCATAAAAATATGTACAACAGAATCATCAGTAACAGATATATTTATCTCAGAATCACCTGCTTTATCTACAATCATTTGCATCATTTAGCAAAGCAAGACAGTATCGTGTATGTCTTTGTGATGGTTTATTTTTGTGGCGATGTGGCCAAGTGACGACCTTGAATTAGAAAGGTATGCAGTAGCCATGGTATTTAGCATGGTTTTTTTTTTTGTGGTTTTTTTTTTTGTTTGTTTGTTTTTGTTTTTTTTTTTTTTTTTTTTTTATAACAACCGTTCTGAATGTTAAGAAGGTGTCTGCAAAACAACTGTTAGCAGAAATTCAGTTGAGCCAGAAAAGTCTCTTCAAAACAGTTCTGCTACTCAGAAATGAGACTAGTGTATTTGCTGCATTTTGCTGTTTCCTAAAATTCACTGTGAAGCCCAAATTTATTTCTATGCACCTACCAAGCTTGTTTGGTATTACGGAGGAATTACTTGTAGGCACATTTTAAATCAGAAGCATCACATCCATTAATTAGCACTGTAATTCTTAACGTGACGTCTGCTTCACTTGTTCCAAGCAGGAAGAGACACATTTATTAATCCCATGAGATGCCCAGATATAATTCTTCTAATAAACTCTGGCTTATAAATCAAAAGGCCACCATCAGTCTCTGAGGCACAAAGATGAGTATTGATGAAGAAAGCGAGGAGGCAGGCTAACAGTGTACATACAGAATGTCCAACTCCAGCCTCAGTGCCACACAGGTACTACATTGCAAATATATAATCCTAGAGGCTGTTACAAAACTACAGCAAATACAGTTAATGGACACACAATGATAATTAATTTTCAGTACTACAGACATTCATCATCAAATAATTAGGATAACAAATAGTTTCCCAAGCAATTATATTAGTTATTTTTGAAGTGGCAAGACTTGATAGTTTGTACAGTTATGTATGAAAGAAATATTTCATTAAGCCACTGATGATTACCTGTTGAAATAAAGTTCTCATTTCAGAGCTCTTACAGTATTAGCAGTTCTTTTGTTTGGTTCTGGTTTTTGTTTTGAAATTAAAAAAAAAAAAACATTCCCCTACATATGGAACTTTGAAAAAAAATTACTTCTGCAGAACTAAAAGGTTGTGTGTTCGCTAACTTGCAAATCCTTCAACTACAGTGAATGCTTCCTATATAAAAATGGAAATATAAGAATCTACTGGTGAAAAGAACAAACTTGTTATTCTCCTACGCACATCACAGGATCTTACAACTACTTCACCTTGTTCAAAAAATATTTTTTTGAGCATTTAACATTGCTACAATTTTTGTCTTCAGACTTGTCAACCTATCTCTTTGTTATACAAGAGATAACAATATGTCAGGTTCCAGAAGATGAGGAAAGATATATACAGCATATTTTCTAACTTTTCAAGTAGTATTTTTCTGTAAAACATTCAAGAAACAAAAGGTGATTTGATGGACAAGATACACAATCTGTAATTTGAAACAACTTGACTACTTCTCATTCTTATTTCAAATCCAAGTAGTGGTTCAGTGCCACCTTACAAAGGAAAAGCCCAGCTAGGGTGTTGCAATGGAACAGCGAGTCCTAATAAATGCTTCCTTCCACCCATTAGTGATTAGGTACGGGACCTCTTGCACAAGCAGAGATGTTACAACCTTTTCAAATTTTGTTCGTCAGAGCCACTGCTACAGTCTAAATTCATGTATCTATCAAGAAATTAGTTTTAAATCTAATTAAATTCTTGACCTCCATAATAAATCCCTGGGAACGGTTGTCAGAACATAGCTGTGCACCTCACAGCGCTATAGCTAATGGGGGGCGGGGATGCGGGGGGGGCGGGGGTGGTGGCGGGGAGAGGTTGTGTGGATATCTGCATTCACAAGTTGTCGGTTCTACTGACTGCCCCTGCTCAACGTGAGCAGAAAGGTGTCTTCGTACCTTACCCACACTTCAAACAGCTACTCCTCAAGGCAAAATGGTCCAAATGTTCAGATTCCACCCCCCGACACCTCCATAAGCTTTTCACCTACCTCATCATTCTAGTAATCATTCCCAAATTTCTTGTTTCTGTGGTCCCAGGCAACAGTGGAGCTATTGGTTTGTGTCTTTTATTTCCATAACGGTATTCTTAACACATCTTAGCTTTCGCGTTTTTTGACCACTGTTGCTTGCCGAGCCAGAGATCTTCAACTCTGCTATCCAAAATGTTGCTCAGATGTCTTCTAAATTTGTAAAATTAATTCATAACACAGTAAAGTTTTCGCACAGTTCAAATTACTTCCTTCAATGTGCATGCTTTTGCATTCATCATCATTGCATTTCATCTGTCATCTTGCTATTCATCTAACTAATTCGCTCCCCCAAAATTCCCCCAAGGGTTTTCTCTGATCCTAACTAAAGAATTCTAGTAGCTGCAATTTTGCTAATCCTATTGCTGATATTTATTGCATATAAACATTCTCATCTCTAACAAGGAACATTTCTGCTGAGGTGAACGCTTATAGTACCTTATGGTACCCTTTTGTTTTCTTTCAGCTCTTGGTCACTACCTGATTCCTGACTGCCTCTTGCCTTGTAATTTGCTCGACCTATTTTGAAGGGGTTTGGCAAAGGACTTGGAATCTGCAAATAAACAATGTCACTGACTTCAGCTGTTCAGTTTATGCACTCAGAGAATATTAATAGATTAGCGAGGTATAGTTTTTCCTTTGTGGAACCAAGAGAATTTTGTTTTGTATTTTGTTCAGTTACAGTTTTTTAAGACCACATACTTTAATTACTAGTCTAATTACAAAATGAAAAATCTTTGAGATTGCAACTAAAATTAGTCCTCAAATTCTCAAGCACTGCAGTCCCTATCCTCCTTTTTATTTTATTTCACACGACTATTAAAAACTTAATATCCCTTGTGTTTGTCAGTCAAGGTGAAGAGAACGTCAGTTCCTGGAAAAGGAAGAGCATGTCAGCAGGATGCATCCTTCTTTCTGCATACGTTGTTTCTGGGGTTTCCCTAAATAACTTCAGAACCGACAAAAAAAAAAAAAAAAGACGACAAAAAAAAAAAAACGTGCTTAGAATGAGGTGACAGGCATGGAAGGATTTACTGAAATGGAATGCAGGAGAGAGGAATGAATCCCTTATCCGATGTGTCACACACTCCAGGTCACAAGATAAAGGGATCAGCTGCATGGCATCAGCCTCTCCATCTGCAGTACAGCTGGATCCAGTTCCAAATGTGCACTCAAACATGAACAGACTCACAAGGCAATTTCTTTTGTGGAACCATTAATTTTTTCTTCTTCAGTATCTTGCCGATCTCACTTTCAAAAAAAAAAATCTGACGTTTCATTAGTTGTTCTGGTAAGTTCTACCATCCTTTCACTGCACACATTTGATGCTACTTTGAGTTTTATTAATAGAAAAAGAATGCACCAGATTGTATCTAAAAAAAAAAGTGCCCATCTCACTCTCCGTACAGATTTCTAATCACCTGTGCAATTAAGGCCCGACATGTACAGTACTTATTAAATCACGCAGTGTATTTTAATGTAGTAATGATGTCTTTCCTGTAGGAGTTTGTGTTCTTAATTACTAAAAATATGTAAGCAGAAAGTGTATTACTAGAAGTATATAAGCAGCTAGTATGCATGTAGCCATAAATTTTTCTGTGTCATGAAAATACTGCTACTCACTTATAAAAGACACCAGTACACTTAACTTACCATCAGCAAAGTACAGCAATGAACTGCAACAAATTCTAACTCAAATCCATCATCAGTAAAACAGTGCAAAAAACCCAACCCTCAAGGTGCAAAGAAAAATAATGGGTACCTTTCTTTCACACGGAAGGTCTTAACAGTAGTGGAGAAATTGAAATGAATTTTAAAAACTTAACTACAATACGAGCAAATATTGTAACTATAAATAGAGTGCAGTAACTAAATCAACATGTAAAATACTGAATTTTACAACATTACATAAACAAAGCAACTCTTTGACTATAACCACACCAGCCTCTTACACTAAGATGTTAAACTGTAGTTTCAGAAATGCTGGATTCTCTTATTCTGAGCTTACAAAGTAGTAACACGATGCTTCTGGTCAAAAGTTTTTTCTGGAATATGTTGTAAATGAAAGGAATCTTGGCAGGTCAGTATCTCACTAGAACGTGCAATTCTGCATGTCACTGCCTCTTGCTTATTCACTGAAACAACAGATTTCGTTACAAAACAAGTAAGAGAAACAAACATAGCCTCCTGCAGTTCCTGCTTTATAAGCTGCGTTCACCTTTCCTTTCCTTTACCACAACACCCATTGCCAAGACCACGTCTCACCGCAGGACAGGAAAACAAAAGAATTAAAGAATTGCTAAGCTGAGTTCAGTTACCCTTAGTCACCAACTGATGATACTCCTATTTAGGCATTTTTTAAAGCAGTGTTCGAGTACTTCCCGGAAGCTCGTGCTGCATTCCACATTACAGCTGGGACTGCATTATAACAATGAGAAGAGTTTAAAAAGTCAAGCAGCCTCTGTCAGATAAATACCTCCGTGCATAACTATCTAGTGAAGCCCCAGTCAGGTTTGCCCTGCAAACCTCACATGAAATAAAACACAGAAACAGGACAGATTTCAAAAAAATATTTACATGAACTCTAGATTACCCATAAAGTTGCCTTTATCTATATCACATTCTTGTTTGGGGGTTTGGGGCGGGCACACGCATAAGTTTCATTCTCATTTCCCTCACGGAACCTATTCATCGAAATTACTGGAAGGCAGATTGCACTGGAAAACACTCTCAGCCTAAAGCTCTCTGAGCAAACCCGTTCTGTGTTAAAAGAGATCTTCCAGTACTAATAAACGGAGTATAAATATTTTAGATGTTTCCAACTCCCCTTTTCAGTAACACTTTTTCAGGATGGCACATTAAAAACCCACTTATTTTCAACTGGAGGAAAATACCAGTTTATTTACATTGCAGCTATAAGATGCAAAACCACATTTTCACAATTTGCATCTTTAAAGTCCATAGATATCTTTCAAAGCAATTCCCACAAAGCATTTAATAGGCATTTTGTAAATACAAAAAAAACACAAATTAAATATGAAAAGAGCAAGCATTTAATATTTTTACAGAGAAAAATACCCACTTCCCCAACACAATTATTTTTAAATTAAAAACCTCTTGCAATAGATGGGAGTCACTTAAATTTTCAACATTCATTTAATAGTACGAAAAATGAGTTATTAAAAATAAATCCATACAATATAGATAACTGCAAAACATTATGGCTTCATCTTTCATGTCATTTCCTGAAGTTAAAAAATATACATACAAATAATGTTGCATAATCAAAACAGAGTTCAAAGTTCAACCTGTGATTAAGAATCAGTATCTTAAAAAATTAAAAGGCAAAATAAAAATCCCATTGTTCTGCCCACTAGGCTTGTTAAGGAGTTTTAAAAGTTATTTAAAATTAAGAAGAAAATAAACATTTGCTTATTGACCCCAACTAGACATCTGTGATAGCAGAGGTAAGAAAATGAGTAAGTTGACACACTGACAACGAAACAAATTTCTGCTTAGCGATTTCTTTTCATGAAAATTAAATTATTATGTGATAAAGCAGATTAATTTATTTCTCCAGCTTTCACAGCTGCTGTTTCACGTATTCTAAGTATCATAACTCCAAGCGATACATGTGTGGTGAAGAGAAAGACCACTCTGTATACGACAACCTCCCTCACCTCCCACAGAAGACATATACACCTTCGGGAACAAAATGTGAAAACATATTCAGACCAACTGCTCATTAAGTTTGCCATTTTTACCTTCATTGCATTGTCAGTAGATATCCATGCTCTCCTACAGAATTCCTAACAAACACTCTGTCTACCAACTAAAAAGAACTTCCAGGCCTCTAATAACTTTTGACCATGAGATTTGGTGAGCTAGAAGTGGTATCTTCTTCAGCCTTCTACAGGTTTCTAGGAACACTGCACAGATGCTGTTGACTAACACCACAAACCGAGGCACAGCCATTACTAAAACCAACACATTGCTTATCTGGTTCTACATGTGCTAAAGAAATAGAAACCAAGTGACTGGATGGAGTAGTGAAAACAACACTGTAATAAAATGCAAACAGCCCAGCAATAACTAAAATATTTAGAAGGAAAAATGTATTTTTAAACTAGTTGTTTTCTTCTCCGTCTTTTTCAAATGCAGATTTATGAAGAAGCCACCGGTTACATCAAAATGTTGGCGATCTTGCAGCAATTAAAAAATAGGTGTATTTCCTATGCTAGACCTCAGCATGTTGACAATGTTGTATTTTTCAAAATGCACTTATTTCCAACAAGGTCCAGAAGGTATTTCTGAAATACGCACTTTGGTTTTGTTAACAGGTCACAGCAGCAATTGCAGGAGTTGTTGGTTGCGTACAACTGAAAAAAGCCTGCTGTTACCGAGAGCCAGGCTGAAGAATAGCAGCCAGAACTAGGTCCACAGACTAAGTACCCTTAGGATGTTGGGCAGGGAGAACGAGGAGAGCTGGAAAACAATTCTGCACTGTTACTTATAAGAAACCAACTACAAAGTCAATCATGTGATGTGTGTGACCTATCTAGTCATTCAGTGAGCTACATGCTGGGATTCATCTCTGCCCTTATTGCTCAGTAGTAGGCCCATTTTGCAATGTAGTGGTTGCACTTTTTTTTTTACATAGAAAAAAAATATCAAACTGCAATGACAAGCACACAGTGTACTTCTAAATTATTGTTTTCAGATTCTTAGGTATTTTCACATTATGGAGAAAAAAAAATAATCAATAAAAGTAAATATAAAACTAGATGAAGACAAGTGATATCTCCTGGGAAACAGTTGTCTGAGTGACAAACTTTTCCTGTAAGATAATTGAAGGAATGAAACCAAAGACAAATACAACACATTCATTCCTGTAATGTTAAGACATATAGCAAAAAAGCATTTAAAAAAAAAATCAGCAGTTTACAATTGCAAATTGAATGTTTTACCCATAATAATTTGTAGTTCTCTAAGCTTAAGCACCTGATGATCGACTGCCCAGCCTGCCCCAAGCAGGGATCATGGACTCCTTTCCCCTGGCCAGCCCCCATTTATATCCTGAGCATGACGGCTATGGTACAAAATACTCCTTCGGCCAGCTTGTCCTGTCTCTGTTCCCTCATGCACACAAGAAAACCCTAACAGTCTAGCTAAAACTGGCTGAATTACAAAATACATTTCCAATATGCAGTTTTCCCCCAACAAACCACTAAAATTCCATGGTTAAAGATGCTACCATGAAACACGTCACCAAGTATTATGCAGAAGCAACATGATGTCCCAGGAAAGAAACTTTTGTAGATTTAAATATGTTTACATCTGTATCAAGAACTATGTCATGATTTTATTTTATTCAGAATACCATCCACTGGTTCCCTAAACATCCACAATTGAAAAATATAAGGAAATATCAACAGAAATGTTTTCAAAAGCTTCAATACAGAGAATCACTATGTCTAATTACAAAGTCCCTCCAGTTCTTGGAAAAATCCATGTCAGCCTCTGCTCTCTGAAGAATTAACAGCTGATATTTTCCTATTTCTACTCTTCTAGACTTTACACTAGAGGTAAAAATTGGAAATATGCATCAGCAACAAGATGATGGGAAAATGTTTAGCCAAAAGTTACAAACGGACTGCCAATAAATTAAGAATTAAGGTTAATATCAAAAGAAATCCAAGATATTTGAATGCAAATAAATTAACTGTAAACTACTTTAACTCAAATCAGACAGTGATTTTATAACATTTTTTCCTTTACTTACTTATTTTTTAAATAAACTTTGCTCTGACCTGAAAGGTTTTTCCCCAAGACACATGGAAATCTAAAAATGCATTGTACTTTGCAAGAACGGGAAGTACTTGGAGTGGGAGACATGCTACCATTTTTACTCCATATTGACTCCTCAACAGAGATTCTCTTCTCTTTATGCCAAGTCTGTAACTCAGGAAAGCCACCTGTCACAAGGTGGCATGCAGCTTTAACCTAGACGTAATCTCACTGAACAGTTCTTCCTTCTCATCACCAATCTCTATACACATATGACACATAAGATGGTGCTGATCACAGGAGGTCCTAGGGAAGGCACTTTAGGCAGCTGATAGCCTGACCTCCCACTCAAAGTATGGTAAACACTGAATTCAGACCAGATTGCTCAGGGATTTACAAAGTTAATCTTTAAAACCTCCAAGGATGGAGACCCCACAAAGACTTTTGGGCAACTCATTACAATGTTTGACCCTCCTTATGGTGAAAGATTTTCTTTTATTTGGCTGGAACCTGTTGCCTCTTGTTCTCCCATCATGTGCCACTCAGAAGAGCTGGGTCCATCCTCTCGATAGCCTCCACGAAGGTATTGGAAGGCTGCTGTTAGGGCGCCCAAAAACCCTTCCCCAGGCTAAACATGCCCAGCGCCCACAGGATCTTCTTGTAGGGCAAGACCAGACCCTTACCAGACCATCTTGGTTCCCCTCCTCTACAACAGCTCTGGTTGATCAACATCCTTCTTGTACTGGGGGGCCCAAAACTGGATGGAGCATTTCAGATGACTGGAGCGTGGCTACTGTGACACCCACCTACAAGAAGGGTCGGAAGGAGGATCCGGGGAACTACAGGCCTGTCAGCCTGACCTCAATACCAGGAAAGATCATGGAGAGGATCATCTTGAGTGAGCTCTCACGGCAAGTGCAGGGCAGCCAAGGGATCAGGGCCAGTCAGCATGGGTTTAGGAAAGGGAGGTCCTGCTTAACCAACCTGATCTCTTTCTCTGACCATGTGACCCGCCTTCTGGATGCGGGGAAGGCTGTGGACGTTGTCTATCTGGACTTCGGTAAGGCCTTTGACACCGTCCCCCACAGCATTCTCCTGGAGAAGCTGGCGAATCATGGCATAGACAAGTGTACTCTTCGCTGGGTTAAAAACTGGCTGGATGGCCGTGCCCAGAGAGTTGTGATTAATGGGGTGAAATCCTCTTGGCGGCCGGTCACCAGTGGTGTCCCTCAGGGCTCAGTTTTGGGGCCAGTTTTGTTTCATATCTTTATCGATGATCTGGATGAGGGGATTGAGTGCACCCTCAGTAAGTTTGCAGATGACACCAAACTAGGTGGGAGCATTGATCTGCTTGAGGGTAGGAAGGCTCTACAGAGGGACCTGGACAGGCTGGATCGATGGGCCAAGGCCAACTGTATGAGGTTTAATAAGGCCAAGTGCCGGGTCCTGCATTTCTGTCACACCAACCCCAAGCCACGCTACAGGCTTGGGGAAGAGTGGCTGGAAAGCTGCCCGGCAGAGAAGGACCTGGGGGTGCTGGTGGACGGCCAGCTTAACATGAGCCAGCAGTGTGCCCAGGCGGCCAAGAAAGCCAACAGCATTCTGGCTTCTATCAGGAATAGCGTGGCCAGCAGGAGCAGGGGAGTGATCGTGCCTCTTTACTGGGCACTGGTGAGGCCTCACCTCGAGTACTGTGTTCAGTTCTGGGCCCCTCTGTACAAGGGGGACATTGAAGTGCTGGAGCGTGTCCAGAGGAGAGCTACCAGGCTGGTGAGGGGTCTGGAGACCAGGTCATATGAGGAGAGGCTGAGGGAGCTGGGCATGTTCAGCTTGGAGAAGAGGAGGCTGAGGGGAGACCTCATTGCCCTCTACAACTACCTGAAAGGAGGTTGGAGAGAGGTGGGTGTTGGCCTCTTCTCCCGGGTGAATAATGACAGGACCAGAGGAAATGGTCTGAAGCTGTGGCAGGGGAGGTTTAGATTAGATATTAGGAAGAATTGCTTTACTGAAAGAGTGGTCAGGCACTGGAACAGCCTGCCCAGGGAGGCGGGTGAGTCACCATCCCTAGAGGTATTTAAGAAATGTCTAGATGTGGCACTTCAGGGCATGCTCTAGTGGCAGAGATTGTAGGTTGTTTGGTTGGACTCGATGATCTCAAAGGTCTTTTCCAACCATGAAGATTCTATGATTCAGATTCTATGATTTATCAAGCGCTGAGTAAAGGACATTAACAATCACTCAGTCTCCTGATTGTGCTCTTGTTAATGGAGCCTGGGATGCTGTTGGTCATCTTTGCTGCCAGGGCACATTGCCAGGGCACACTGCCGGCTCACGTTTAACTTGCCGTCTACCAAGATTTCCAGGTCTTTTTCAGCAGAGATGCTCCCCAGCCAGTCTCTAACCTGAAACACTACAGGTGGTTCTTCCCTCCCAAGCCCAAGGCTTTGCATTTTTACTTGATTAATTTCATAATACTTCCATTGGCTCATTCCTCCAGCCTATACAGGTTCCTCTGGACTCTGCAGCCCTGCCTTTGAGTGCATCAACTCACGTCTTCAGTTTGGAGTCATCTGCTAACTTCATGAGCAAGTATTCCATCAGCTTCTCCAGGCAGTTGTTAGGACAGGTCCTGTAACTCACAGATTTATAATACGTTTTCTTATTAACAGTAAACATTTCTAGGACAACACAGGAAAAAAATTTTCTTTCTGAGCATTTTCTCAACAAATGCATCAAAGAATTATAGATTAAGACCATAAAGTTCCGTGTTAAATATAAAATAAAGACAGACTGAGGTATCTGCACACAAATTATTCAGAAATGCGATACAGTAAAATTAGTACTGTTGGAATATGCTCAACTGATCAGCTAGGAGATCAGGCACTTATATTTAAACTTATGGATTGACGTAGAAAGTTGCTATGCAATTTTACAATCTAATACTCCACCTCTGCAGTTTGATCTGTAGCAGCAATCACTTGCAGGGATTCAGCAAATAGATGAAAAAAAAATTCCTGCAGTGAACACAGTTTTTTTAATTTTTTTTTTTTTTTAAACAGATCAGCTATTTAAAATTTTCCCTTGGGGGCAAGAGGACTTAGAGAGATCTCTTCACTGATGAACATAGTGTATATCAGGTGATGCTGCCTCATCTTCTCAAGCAGACAGCTGAAAGGAAAACAAGTATGACGAGAGCCAAACTGCAAACCTTCTACTACTATACATTCACTTGGACACAAACAGATGACCTCTAATGTTGAGACAATTATTTGTTTCATGCATCTACTGAATTTTGGCTTCTTTGCTAAAGAGCCACCTTATTGAACATACATTCTTTAGCATCTCTCACTTTCCCTTCAGAGTAACCTATCTCCCTGTATAGAAGTTAAGAAAAAGCTGCATATTCAGAGTATTGAGCAGGGATTATCAAACCATTAGTCCAAGAAGCAAGTATTGTTTACCAACTGCTTAATTTAAAAAATAATGGGAATAGGGAAATTGATTGGGACATAGGGTAAAAGAAAGGGAAAAAGAAAGGTCAGGCAACAGATGGAAAGAGGCTGCAACTGGATCACAGTGCCACTGCTTCTTTCCATGCCAGCATCCAATAGAATGAAGTTATTGCCTGAATTTCTCTTGTAAGTACTGAAAGCACATCCTTGTGCAACATTAAAAATCAATAAACTGACTTTACTTTAGAGTAAAGGGAGAAAAAGCACTGGAGTATTGCCTTTTTTGTGATTGCTGGTCTATTATCTGCTAGGTAGTATCTTCTCGTACCAGATTCCAGTATCTGCTGGAAGACAG
Source organism: Rissa tridactyla (assembly GCF_028500815.1). Lineage (NCBI taxonomy): Eukaryota > Metazoa > Chordata > Aves > Charadriiformes > Laridae > Rissa > Rissa tridactyla. The sequence goes on along the minus strand of NC_071469.1, from coordinate 12,746,918 downwards.
ATACTTGTAGTTTCCTCATGTAACTGATGCTAACCAACTCTGCTGGTTACTCTAACAACAGAGGGGTTCTTAATTGTCAACTCATTTCAACAAAAACACAGTTTGGAGCACCAAGGGTCAGATACTTGAAATGAGACAGTAAAAATACCCTTAGGATGGTAAATACCTGACTAAATATATTCTTTTAATGACAGCATCAAAAAAAAAAAGGCACAACATGATAAAATATTACACTCATGCATGACTGCACTACATGCTATCCAAAAATGTGCAAACAGAACTCATGACTGACTCCCATAAGGCCTGCTAGTCTATTTTGCAAAACTAATATTAATAATGCTATAAAGAGTAAATTATCATATCAAGAGTAATGGAGTAAATTTACTCTTCAAAATACATAAGGAGTAAATTATCAAGTGTTAATAGTTAAGCAAAAAAAAAAAGTGTTCATATTTATGCATAGGTCTTACGTGTCATCTAAAATAATTGTTTCCAGAAACAGTAAGTTTTTGTTTTTGTAATATAAAAATAGTATTCCTAGCAAAGGAAAACGTTAAAAAAAAAAACCTAGAAGAAAACACTGCCAACTAAAAGGAAAAAAAAAAATCTAAGAAAAATATTCTGTCTGGTCATTTCCAATGAATCCACATAAAAGTATTCACAAAGACTTGTGGAAATGTACAAAAATATTTAACAACCTCTAACAAGCTTCTCCCCCTGCCCCCAAAAAAGTATTACATAAATTCTCATCTTAAAAAGAATTTAAGAACAAGAATAATTTGATTCAAAATAAGACACAAAAATATAAAATATTAGCTACTGTACTACTTAAAAGTGAATACGTTACTGTATTCACTGAATACAACATATTGAGATAGCCAGCATATGTAAGAGGAAAATAGTAAACATCACTCCATGCACTTATGCTGTTTCAATTTAAAGTATGCAAGTACTTATTTACATGCATTTTAAAAGCCACAGTAAAAATGCAATAAAACTCACAAGTCACCCTCTCTTTCATGACCCAGAAATTCTAAAAAATAAGGGATATGTGAAAAAAAGGATTAGATTTTTATTTTACATATATTCATACAGTCACACTGACTAAACTCAACTCTAGTTACAACCCATGGTGTTCCCTGGATTAGGTTCACGACCTCAAGCATTTCAAATCTTCTCTAAGTGGGGTTATTAATAAAAGTTTACTGTAACAAAAACCATTGTATGTAAATTGCAGTCTTGTGCAAAATTTATGGGAGGTGGCAGTGAAATTAGAACCTGAAATCTTAAAAAAAAAAAAAAAAGAAGAAGAAAACAAGAAAAAAAAAAAAAAGAAGAAAGGGACCCGATCAGGAAAATTCAACACGTACAGCCCTTGACACTGCAGTCAACTGCAGGAAGATATAAGCACACATACATTCTTCTCCTTGAATGTGTTGGTTTTGGGATACGCCTCGCCTCTTGTAGGGGTTTTAACTCGCCCCCTGCCCAGGACATGATACAGAATGCTCAAGGGCCACGTCCAATATTGTGACTCTACTAAACAATTTGTGTGCACAAAGTAAAAAAAGGTACTGTTTGGATCTTTTTCTTTATTTACTTATTTTTAAAGCTAAAACAAGGAAAATCCTAATGGCTGAAAAACATATGTTAGAACCCGCCAACCAAGAACTATGAGTTCTTCTAATATATTCCACATATCAATACTTAATGCTGAGCTAAATAATACAGATTAAAGTATTTCATAATTTAAACTAATTCCACACTTTCATATTTGGACTGCTCTTCTTACTACGAATAACTTAGTGATAAGATCATAGTAAGCAGAAACTATACAGTTACAGTACTGGTTCCTAACTAATATCTGATAATATCATCAGAAATTTCTCACAAAAAATAAAACTAAAGCCTATCAACATGCAAGCTTTCTGACATCTTTTGCCGGTTGATTTAAGAGTCTGACAGTACAGCTGGCCTGCAGTTCAAAGAGCTGATGAAAGAGTTACACATAGACTAGGCTGTAACCACTTCAAATGGCACAGCTGCATCCCAAAGAGGATGTATGAACAAGTTCTAAGATAAGCACTCAAATTTTACAATACCAGGTACAGTCTAACCACTTTGGTTTTTTTAATGTCAAAAGTATTTTATGGATCAAAAAATATCTTTTGTTGTTGTTGTTGAAGAGACCTTTGCTAAAACACCTGAAATACATATCTGAGCAAGAAGAATTTAACATCCAATTTTCGTCACCACAAGCATTTTAAGGAGAGGTGTATTATTTTCAATTAAACCTGAAGGAAAGGCAGACAATACGAATATGTAATATACAGTGCGAACATACACAAATTAATTCCAAAGAGGAAAGATAATCACAAACAGGAGGTTTGGTATGGGCATTTCAAAACCATTCCTACTGAGGAAAATTCAAGCACCATAAGCTCCAGAGCTCTGTTCCAAATGAACACGAGTGGGCTTTCATGAAAGCACACTCTTGGCAACTTGGTCGGAAATTTCAGAGTCAAAACCCCTGCTGGTAGAACCCATTCTTTTAAACTTCTAAACTATTCATTATTTTTTTTAATTACATATTCCTGCATCAAATATCGATTGAAAAGTTAAGGAAAAAATGGACAGTAAGTACGTAAGAGATGAAAGATCACCATCCAGAAAACCATTTTGCCTTCCCTCCTCCCCCTGTCGCATCCCGGGGTACAAGAAGGTGGCCCACACAGTTCCCATGGTGAGCTGCACCCCAGCACTGCCCCTTTGTATGCGATGCAGCTCCTTCTCTGCTGGGAAAGCAGCAGGTCAGTCAGACCATGCTGGGCCAACATAACAGTCCCACTTCAAGCCTCTGTTGCCTTCTCAGTAAGGAGAAGTCTCACATTAGGAGAGCATTATTCTAAGACAGGACCTACACACTAGTGGCCTTGAACGTCTTTCAACAGAAGACACCTTCACAGTAGCAATGAACCCAGCTTGTAAGGAAAAGAAGGCACTCAAGGCAGGCGAGTAGGAATGTAACTGATACCAGGAAGAACCTGTTGCAAATCTTGGTTGTTGCATGTCAATGTGACAAACCTTATGCAGACTTGACTGTTCCTAAAGAAGTGGCAATTCTGAAGTCTGTTGAGGTCAGAGCGTATTTCGAGAGATGCACGTGGAATCCTATTCTTGGGAATCTGATACTCCGTAAGTATTTACAGGAAAACTTATTTTCCTAATACCACAGAGTAGCCATAAGTATTTATTTTTATTTTTTTTTAAACAGTACAATTAACCATCAAGAAACAGAAAGTTTTGTCCAAGTTGAGGAAAGCAGAAGTGAGCATACACTCCAGCAAGTTAAATGTAGCACTTCCAACAAAACTAATTAAGAAATTTGCTAAGGAATAAAAATGACTACTAAAATGTTTCAAATGCATCCTGAAGTGGAAAGCTTGTAATAACTGGCGAGGACAATGGATAAAATGAGACAACGGTAAAATGATCACTCAAGAGCTTCAAAAAAACCCTGTAAGAATTTTCTATATTATTGCTCCCCAGAGAGGTGCCTGGGGAAGTTCCCAGACCAAAACTGTATTTTGGAGGGGAAGATATAGAAGATTTTGGAAAATGAAAATGAAAGTATCAAACCACCAGGAACAGACAGTATTATTACAAGAGTTCTGTGATGTCAGAGAGCTATAAATTGTGGCTTTTGCTTTCTACCCCTGGAGCCAATAGCAGGTTACTGGAAGATGGGCTAATGTTTCATCTGTCTTTAAAGAGCATTGAAGTAATCCAAAATTTTTGCTCCACATGTAGCAAACTCATAGAAAGTGTCAAAGTACAGGATCAGTAACCCTACAGATAAATAAATTATACTGGAAAAGAATCAGAAAGGCTTCCCGACACCAAGATCATAAGTCATCTACCTATTAACAGTTCTTCAACAGAAGCAAATGGATTTACTCAATACAACAATATAGTTCACTTTTCAAGAACAAAAATCTTTTAGCAAGAACATTCACAAACAATCTCAATTAAACTAAATTGTCACCATATACGATAACAGTTCTTTTCTGGACTAATAACCGATTTTAAAAAGTAGGAATAAATGGTTAGTTTTCCCCAACGATTAGAAGAGTAGAAACAATATTCACAAAGATCTCTGCCGAGAACTGTGCATGTGTAGTAGGGGCTGACTGACGGGGTTTGGGGGTGTGTGTGTTGTGTTGTTTTGTTTTCTGCAGTTTCTGAACATATCCAAAAAAAGTTCAACAGTGAATTGGTCAAGTCTATAGAAGATAAAGTATTCGGAACATTCAATGCCAAAGTCTTTTGTGATAGTACATGGAAGGGTCGCACAATAACAAGTAATTGGGTAACAAAGCATCACATGATTCCTAACTGAGAAGTGGAAACTAAAGCAAATGAGAAAAAAAATAATGCTAAAAATGCATATGCAATAACAGGCTACATTGTTAGAAACAAGAATCTGAAATGTGTTTCACTTTAATGTGCCGTAACCACCAGGAGAAAAATTCAAAGGCTTAAAATTATTAGGAGAGGAACTGGTAGGTACACCCAGACTGTAAGACTTGCCATTTTGGTCCCTCCAGTTCAAAAAAAGCTACATTTGAACTAAAAGTCACACTGAAAAACAACAGTATCCAGTGGCTTCAAAGAGCGTCTATACAACGAAACATTGTATCAGAGGGGGTTCTTCATCGTGGGAAAAATACACTCTAGGACAGGAAGAGAACAGACATCTACATACTTACGAATACAATCAATAACATAAATATGGAATAATTCGTTATTTCTCATGAAAATTAAATAGAGCGCATTATATAAAATGATCATGTGTAGGTATAAAACATATAGTAGTCTTTTACGAAACATAGTGCAACTGCAGAATGCATTGCCATGGACTATTAGGAAAGAGGAAAGAATAATGGGCTTAAAAAACTTTCAGACAAAGAAACGGGGGAGAAGCTCCTGAGGATGCAGCGTACTTGTTAGCCCAAACGTTTCCTACCGTTTTGGAAGCCCCTTAAACCTGGAGGAGCATACGCCCGTATATTTATCAAAAGAAGCAAGTGTGTTATCTCATGATATCTTAAACTCCTTCCCAAACTATCCAGCGCTGATTCAGGGAAATAAGCTTGATCAACTTTTATTCTGATCTTGGTTATCAATATTTCCATTGCTATTCAATGTAATTATCACAAGGGCACCAGGAAACCAGGACTCTGTTTTCAATGTCTTCCCATAAACCTTGCATGACTGTGGAAAGTAGCTCAACTACATTTCCAGATGTAGCAGAATTAATAGATCTAGACCTGTTTATCTGTTACACTGCTAAAAATTATGTTTAAGACATAGCCTTCCAAAATTCATATGGTTCCCATAGCAGTAGAACAGATACTTTAGGGAAGTGGAAGGTAACACATACAGACTCGCAAGAACACAACCTTGCAGAAACTGCACAGTCAGCTTTTTGCCACCCTGTTGAAATTTAAACAAGTCATCCTAAAGCTGTCTCAGCAAAAAGCATACATGTTATCTGCACTCTTTCTCTTATTGGGGTCTGAAATACGTAGGTTCACTTGGCAAATCTTGTTTACACATTTCTAGATTGAAGCTTAAGTTGTTTGTTTCCTCCTCTCCCTCTGGATCAGTGCTGGCACAGGGAAGAACCTCATCCTCCCAAACAAGAAAACATGAAGGAGGTAACTCATATTAAAACAAAATGCTAACTGACTCAGTTCGGACCACTGCACTCTTACTTTATTCAGTGCAAGACATAAAATACTGTGAAACTAAAACTGGAAAGCTATGTTCTTTTCTGCCACACTTAAAATTGATAATCTGAAGAGACAAGACTCATTAAGTTTCCTTCTTCAAACACACTTCAGAAACCACTGTTAAATTCAGCCCCTAATTTAATTAAGGTTTCCACTGTAGTATTGCTTTTGCAACCCACAAGTAAAGTATATCCATAATAGGTAAAATAATGTACATAAATATGCTGTTACCTAACTCATCACAGTAAATTCATACTTTAAAAGGAAAGCTTATAAGCACTATCATATTTAAGCAATAAGACATAAGAGGGTGTGCATATGCCGTAATAACGACACACCTTAATAATACAAGAAGTATGTCATTATTATCCCATAATACACACCCTAAAATGCTTCAGTATAGATCACATCTATGCATTTAACAAATGAAATTAGGATACTTAGAATAGATGCCTATTTAGTGGCTGATAATCTCAAAATGTTTCATCCAAAAAAAAAAATTAAAAAAATCATAAAACATGCCACCAACTATTCCTGCTCAGGTAACCACTTCTAATACATTTTTTCATCATCATCAAATTACAAATACAGACTGTTAAAAAATACTTGTGTCAATGAATGCACTTGCAGTTCCTACAAAAAAAGCCAGTGAAAAGGATCTCTGGTTTTCTAGAGTTTTGAAGTGTTCTTGCAAGCTTATTGGTGAGTTTTGAAAGACAAGGTGCGGCTAAAATCCTCTAAAAAGGCTCTTTTTTTTTTTTTGGTTAAACTGCTTCTGTCTTTCCATTTTTTAACAACCCCAAAAATGTTTAATAAAACCAACCCACTTCAGTTATCTCTATTATTTCACAGACTGAACTCCAGGACAGAGCAGCTACGTGGTTTTAGCCGAACTCTCAAACAACAGCACCGTACTACTTGAAGTCTAAAGCCAAAGTCAGCACAAAAATCTGACATTCAATTACATTTTCCTTAATTACATCATTATTCACCTTGGAAGTAAACTGAAACATTTTGGAAAAACATATTATTGAACACTTGACTGAACACTAACTACTTAGCCTTTGCCACACAAAACACAAACAAAATTATGTTTGTGGCAGTCAGAATAAACACAATTTAATGCTGATATGCCTTCATCTTAAACCCAACTGAAATGTACTTAAATATTTATTAATCACATATGATTCCAAAGAATTTATTACTGCAATAAGCTTCCTCAGGCATACGTAAAATAACTACTTACTTTCTTCAGCTGAGGCATACTATTACAAAAAACTAACTTCAACAATCTTTCAAGCTTGATCAAACTCGACAAAATGATTGTTATTTAATGGATTTCCATTCATTTAATATCTCTTCAGTTATATAAATTGGAAACAGTTTCCTAATTCATGTGAAGTTCTCAACTGTATTATCCAAGAACAAAGAAAATTGTAGATACTCATTTATTATATTACCACCAGTTTTCCAACTACACAGTTGGAAATGCTGCTGGTCTTTTAGATGAAAGACATTCAGATATGAAATTACAAAAAACTAATCCTTTTAAGTAACAATATTGATCAAAGTGGAACAAGAAACAAATCTTGAATCTTAAAATAGAAAATTTTGAAGATGTGCTTATATAAATAATGCAGCCATAACCAAAACCAGGAACAAGTGATTTTTCCAAGCAATTTTTGTTACTCGGTGCAAATGTGATAACTCGCTGGAGATATTCAAAAGCTTCTCACATAGAAATTGCTGCTGCTAAGACACATTGGTCATACAAGCAAAATATCTAAATTGGGGGTGGGGGGAGAATGTATTCCACACACATTTTTTGAGAAGTCTTGCCAATTCCTCTGTTATTTGGGAGAAGGAGATCAAATTCAATATACAAGACATGAAACAGATAAGAAAATGGTCTAACAACAAATCTTAAAAATTGCAAATGCCAACAAGTCTCTACGAGTATATTACTGGGCCAGAATGAAGGAAAATCATTGTGAAATAAGCTTTTCTGGTATGTGGTTATAGCGAATAATCATGAGGTGATGCCGAGAACTAGACAAATCTGGTATTCGAAGAATGTTAAAAACACTGAGGTCACAAATGCAGACTGTAACTTTAGTACCCATTTCTTATCCCACTATTTTGATATTAAATCTAATTCATTCTTCATTCTAAGCTTATAAGCCATGATTTTAATGAACATCCCTCTTTTCCACATGCTATAATGTATGTGGAAAAGGAAACAATACAGTTAAAAATGAAGTGAGGTTGATTTTGTGTACGCCATTTGCAGAAGGGGAATATTGCTTGGTTTTAAAATACTATATTATAACACAGATTTTTCAGTAAATTACAAAAGCAGATATTCTCTCTCGGACCAAAGTTTTGTACTTATTTATATTTTTCAGAATAAAAGAATGTTTCCCGCACTTTTAGCTCACCGGTAAGCATAAGATAAAGCGACAAAATCATAACTGCATTGGGTATTTTTAATACTAAAAGCATATTTGCTTGATTATAACCCTGGGTAACATACTGCCTCAATCTATACAGAGTAATTACATAATCTGACCTTACCGCACCAGTTTGCTTTAGAGACACACTAGAATGGATTTGGGTTTAACTGCCTTTACTTAGGTAAAGGGCTAAAACTTTAAGTTCTGAAGACAGGGAGATGGGGGCGGTGGGGAGGGAAGCAGAAAGTTGAAGCCAGTTCTTTTATTAAATTTCCCCACAATTTATTGCAGAATGACAACAGGAATATTAGCAGCTCAGTAAAACAGCAGATCATTTTATTTGGGGGTGAGGGGTGTTATTACACATTATTTATTACATTAAAATTGCTTTATTACTGATTTTATGTATATACTGGTTGCTTTAGTTCAAGTAACTTGGCAGAGATTCAAGTCAGAATATGTAAACTTTCAACAAAAAGACAAGAGACATTTTTTACTGGAGGATAACTGAAAGCCTGTTCAGTATCTGAGTGTGATCTGTTTTTCATATCTCCTGTTGTTGACATAAATAAAGCATGGTTTCTCATGAAGGTTAAGGAACCAGCCAGTGCAAGGAAAAGAAGAGCAAGTAGTTTGAGGACACCTGTGTGACAAAACCTGGACAGAGAAGTTTCTTCAAAGACATCAGTAGTGCCTTAGTTAGATACATAAATCCAAAAAGATGGGGAGGGGAAAAAAAGAAAAAAAAAAATCACCTCAGGACCATGATCAAGTTTATGTTTTTAATATCCAGGGTAGGGGGGTCGGGTGTTGTTGTTTGACATTTTGTTTGTTACTTTTTCTTTTTTTTTGTTTTTGAAGTCACACAAAATGGAGATAGGTGCTGCAATATTTTTACATTAGGGAAACATGCAGAGCTTAGGTGACATTTCAAAGTCTACCCAATTTTTCTTTATCCCCAAGGGAAAACACAGTAGCTAAAAGAAACAAACATGACAGATGCAGAAACGAAGAAATCTGGTAACAGTAAGAGTCGCATCAAAGCAAAGACAGCTGGGACGTTGTACAGAAGGTGACAGGAGACATCATGTCCTATTTTCTCAGCTTGCATTAAAACCTGCAAGATTTGTGATATCTGGTCAGGGAAGCTCTTGAGTATAAGTTCCAAAAGCCATTCAAAAGAAGATTTGGGTATCAATGTTATTCTTCTTTGCCTAGGTTTACTCTGCAGCTCAGATTTAATGAGCTGCAGGCTGAGAAAGAACTACAAACCTTAAAAGGATCATCATACAAGTAGCATTATCCTCAACTAATACTGAACTGCCTTATCTCCAAATCTGTGAAAGCTGGGGCTTCAGAGATCCATGCTATAGGCCAGTTTAAATGCTCAGTTTATTACTCTATCGCTGATACAGAAATAAGACTCCTTTATAGTTTATCCCGGTGTCCATTACAGCTAAATAAAAGCACCTGTTCAAGTGACCCTGTGACAGCATATCCTTGAAAAACATAAAGACACTGCAACCAAACGTACCTGAAAGAGGTCTGTCTCAGCAACATTAAACAAGGCTGTAACACTTCATGGATCAGATTGCAGCATTAACACTCTCATCTTAGAAATTTGCCACTTCAAAAGGTTTTGGCCTGCATCAATTTATTTCTGACATTCACAGAGCAATAAAGACAGAGAAAGAAGAAAAGTTTTGCTAGGACAAGTCCAGGTAAACTGCTGACAAAATCATTAGTTACACAATACTGGTGCCATACTCAGAATTCATTATAAGAAGTCATGCTTATGGCAGATCCCCACTCAGAAGAATTTCCACACAAAAACAAAAATTCTTCATCAGTGAGTAGCCCTAAAATAAACACTTAGAAAATCTATCTGAATAGATTTATATTCTTCTTCCTCCTCTTAACACAAATTGTATTTTGCACATAAATGTAGATTACTTCTTTACTCTTTTTAACTTTTCTATGATCAAAAACAAACTCCATAAAATTACTATTTATTGACCTTTACTTAAAATAGGGATGTTTCTTCATTAAAATTCTCACGGTCACTTACAAATCATTACTAAAATCAGGGTATCAGAACTATATCATAAATTATTAATGACTATATTATTAAAGAATAATACAGAAGGAAGAGTACCATCTAAATAGCCCAGTTCACTTTTATGTCTTCTAACTTGCAAGTTCATTCATAAACTTTTACTTTCCATCTAAAACCACCAGCTTTTGTATAAAAGAAAACAATACGCTAGATGTTACTAGGAAACAGCGAAAAGAGTCTAAAAAAGCTGTACAATAAAAACTGAAAGATCTGAAAGTGGTTTTGCCAATCCCACGCAATTAGTCAAAAGACAGCATCAACATGCTGTACTGAAACAGTATTAAGTAGTCTTTGCTTTATAAACAAACAATCCAACACCCTCAACCTCAGGATTTATAAATTCAACTCCTTTTGACACTTAAGTTAGTGATAGTGCTTGAGGCTAACATGCTGCCCTTTGAAAAAAATTGGAAATACGCCTCCAACTCCTTTCCCTAGGACTCCACATGGCACGCTCTCAGCCACACAATGAACCACTGAAATCAGCCACTTCCTCCCCAAGCCTGCGTAAGTGTTTGTGCCAGGTGTGCGTTTAAGCCACCCAGCTTCTCAGCCCTGTACGGAGTCCAGAAAGGAAAATCAGAAGTTATACAAATTGGAAACAGTCTTTTTTTTTTGTAAATACTGTTCTTTTTTTGTATAAAATGTACAAATGCATCTCAAAAGTTTTCAAGTGTAAGAAGCCAAGCTTTAAATCTGCTGAGATGATTTAAGCCAGCAGAAGAAACCTGCATCAAATGTAACAAAATTTATACAAAGTACAAATTAAAAAGTTGGTCAAATTGGGGGGGTTGGGGAAATATCATGATATACAAGTCCTACCTATTAGAAATTCTTAGCACAAAAAAAAAAAACCAGCTTTAACAAAACACAAACTATTAACAAATTTGTTTCAGAAAAACGTATAATAGCCTTTATTTTCCATTTGACTGTTTTCTTGAACTATTAGAAAACATTCCAAACTGATTTATAGTCATAGGAATCAACTTCACAGATAGATAAATTATTTCTGGATTCCCAGAACACATTCAATGACCCAGTTCAAATTTCACAATCTTGTATTCAACCCAATAGACTGTATTTGATTAGACGCACATTATCTGCCTTTCTGCTCCTTCACACAACCCCAGAAAGGAAAGCTTTGTGACAACTGGATATATAGTTATAAATTCAATAGACAACGGGCTTGCTTTCTGGCTCTCTCCAAAACCACACAAATTTTCAGCTCCCTGCACAAACACATAGAAAAAACACCAAAACAAACAAACAAAACCCCCCAGAAATTTCAGTCAAAAAATTGGCTTAATTACAGCACTTCAAGCGTAAAAGAAGTTCCAATTTCTTACAGAAGGCTGACAAATAGTTATCTGTAATAACCAGCTGAAACAAAACATGGGAATTTGTAACAAGAAATTGGTAAGTGGTTCTGAGGTACTTCACTTCAGTGCCTTACTGGATTGGTACGTTTGTCCAAGTTTCATTTTCTCTCCTCCTCTCTGACAAGTTACAGGAACCTGATCTGACAGTGACAAAAAAAAAAAAACAAAACACAAACCTCTTAAGAAAAGGTTGCTGTAGACACCAGCAAGGACAAACACCTGAAAATCATGCTTGAAGACCAGATCTCATCTCTCATGGTAATCCACACAGATTTCTTCATTCATCATCACTGCAGTGTCTCAGTTTGGTATCTTCCCAATGAGTTACTACCATTTCTCTCTGCAGAGGTGCAATCAAGCAGGCAGATGGAGAGCCAAAGCCTCAGCTTTTCAGATTAACAAATCTAAAAAGAACATCAGGAGACTGTCCAAGCTATTCCCCTTTTCAAGCCATACTATTAGCCTCACACAAGTCATTCCTCATAGGTATCTAGAGTTAAAAGCAAATAATACTGCTCAATAATTTCAGTCTAGGTAGAGCGAGCTCGATCTATTTAAACGTTTCCTACTGTTTACACCAAATCTTTGCTACAGTATCCATTCCTTATTGCTTTTCTTATTCTCACAGGACAAGGAAGACAGTTTATTCCCTTCCTTTTATTTATCTGAAGTCTTCTCACGTCTAACCTCTGGCCATCTCAGAATAGCGTTTACCTTCCAAATAGGTGTCACTTCAATATTTTACCATTTTCACCAAAACTGTGGACTGCATTATGAAGTGTTCCATTTTTCTTTTTTTTTTGTTTGAAAACAACAAAAAAAAAAATAGATAAAACATATTAATTATACCCTTTCACAGTAGTCAAGTAAGACCAAGTTTTGCTACACAAGGACTACATGCAAGACCTTAGATTTCAATATAAAGTTATTTTACCCCGCTAGTCTACAAAATCCAGGAGCTAAAATCCATTCAGTAAAAGCAGTGGGATGCTAAAACCGGAATATAAATATTTTACAGCACAGCAGAGACATTACTGTAAAATACACCACATTTATGGTACTCTAAGATTTCCACTGGAGGTTAATATAGACAAGTTAAAGGAATATAAACTGAGTCCATAATACCACTCCAATAAAAAAGTTAGCTGCACTTTTGCTATCATCTGTTTTCTACTAACTGCTAAAAGCATCTGTACTGCAATATAATGAAAATGAAAGAATACCACAGAGCATTTAAGTGCTACACTGAGGTCTGTCATGCAGTTGGTTCTTTAAATAATTACATGTGTAAAGATTCTGGATAGGTAAAAGAAGTTTGAGTGAAAAGACGAAAAAACACTCTCAAAACCAAAATCTCTGCAGCTGACCAAGTGCACTGAAGGTTAAATGGATGCTGCAGAAAACCCTTTATTCAGATCCTTAAAAGCATTAATGTTGCAGAAAAATTGGCTTACAGATCAGCTAGCTAAGACTGAAGCATTTAAAGATTAACCCCCTTAAAACTTTAATCACTTCAGGCCTTAACCGGCTAATCTGCAACCCAGCTTGTCTCTTATGTCTTATTTTAAATAAGTAGTAAAATGTTCAAGTATCAGATTTTTTTCCTAGAAAAGATGCCTTCCACCAAAGGGGTAAAACAAAAGTAACACTAAGTGATCAGCACTGGAATTTTAAAAGTATTACTTTTGACAGCACGTGTAATGATTTTCAGAGACTCAGCATTGGGAATCTCCAAAATTTCAGAAGTTCACTATTTTAAAATCTGGCTTGCCTTAAAAATGTCTTCAATTGACTGACAGAAATTCTGTTTTTCAATGCAACTCTGAAGACAAACTAGTTGGGGGTTTTGGTGGGGTTTTTTTTAACAGTTTTTTTCTTCCCAACCCGATTGTGAAGCTCCATCAGCAGTGTAAATCCAAAGACCTCAGAAGTATAGCTGTCACTCCTAAGTTTTGTATATTATCATGCAGTGGAAATCTGTACAGGACTATGACGTTGGGTTTTGTCAAAAGACTGATGTCAGTCAAAATACAGATATACTTTGAAAATACATAAATACCACTCCTTACTCTCATTTGATTTTTTTTTTTTCATATCTCAGGTTAGTTGGAATTTGAAAGTTGAATTACATAAAAGATATACCTCATGTCTATTTAAGAATTCATATCTTTAGCTGCTCAAAGGTGCAGAAATGCTGAGATCTACAGCAAAGATAAGACTCTATACAAAGGAGCAATATGCTCACTCCAACACCACCAACTCCTCCTCCGCTGGGAGGAAGCAGGCATCCTACCAGATCTCAAAGGGACACATACAGCCTTTCTTCAGAAACATTTCTCTTAGTATCATAACACATTTAAGTTATCTTCAAAAGACTGTATTAAGTAGCAGTTTTTACAATTTACAATTAAATTTTATAATTTAAGTAATTATTTGGGTAGGTGATTAGCTTGTCTAGAAATGTATGTTCATTTCTGTACTTGCACATACTTGAAATGAAAATTACTAATTCATGACACTACTCTTACTAACACCACTACAGGTTACAGTGGGAAATTTTCTTCCCTGCTACTCAAACTGCACAAACGCATTATAGCTAGCTTAAACCTAAGACAACGTATCTATTTCTAGGTATGACTTTCATTGGCCTAATTAACATTAGCCTCCCAACTCTGAGTAATGCAGATGACATTTAGTTTAGCTAATTTAGCCCTGGGACAAAAATGAGTTTACAGTGTACCATTACATACCAAAGCTTCCTCCTTTGATGTATAACTAGTTATGATGTCTAGAAAGGTATACAGCAGAATTAAAACCGGATTATGAAGAAGAAAAATATGCAGAAACATAAAGCTAACTCATTCAACCAACACACTCTCTCAAGGATTCTTTCTACAAGCAACAACAAGAACTTTGATTATCCTAATTTTAAACTGCTCTCTCTGTCTCAGCTGATTTTAGAGGGTTATTTTTAAACTTCAGCAGTATCTGTGTAAAGCTGATATAACTTGTCTGAGACAGACAGACTGTGGAGAAGGATACCCAAACATGTTCATTTAAAGTACCACAAAGGGGCAACTATCAGACTGGTATGTTCTAACTGCGTTCTTCTGAAAACCAGTGACTTAATGTTCTTCAGAGCCAAATACTTTATTAACTTTAAGAACAAGCATAAATCTGTCTTTTCTCCTCAAAGTCAGCTTACTTCCATGAAACTTGAGGAACCTCACTTTGACTTGTATTTCTCAGTAAACTGCAGATGGACTGCTATTTGCCAGTAAACTGAAGATGCTCAGATTCTAAGCCGAAATTACAAAAAAAAATTCCTATATTCCTCTCAAATAGCCCACTGAAGTTTCCAGCTAATGGAAGAAGAGCATCGTACTGCTTTTGTAGTAACAGTCAATATGTATGATAGATAATATTAACAAATATCATAGCTTATTCTCACTTATATCACACAATTCGACAAATGGTAAAAAAGTATTAGGGCCCTTACAAGCTACTGCAATGATTGATAATCCATTACAAAACGTTCAGGTACGTTTCACAGCAATTTGCAGGTGGCTCACTTATCAAAGTTTCTGTATTCGGTTATAAACAGAACAAAGTTAAAAGCTGTGAAGCCATTAGAGAAATGGCAAATGCAAAGAGTGTAAGATTAAAAACAATGTCTTCAGGTAATTTGATGAGATGCAGACAAGTAGAAGCGCTAAGAAGACACACTGACCGAGAGCTACTGACAGAATCTTTCCCTCAACAGAGACTCATGGCTTTGCTCACTTACCCCTGACAACCAGAAGATACACAATTTATTTAACAAGACAAATGAAAACATTTGACTTCAATAAAATTTCATAAAGTGTATTTCTGTTAAATTTTGGACAATGTGTTTATTCCATAACTTATGTGTTTGTTAAACAAGACCAGAACGTAGCTAGTAAGCTACACACATAAAAATAGAAACAGTTTAAGTAACTCTTAATCCTTTAATACAGAAAATATATATATATACACACACCAAATATAACACCCTGCAGTAAAGTTCAAGCTGCAATTACATTTTATAATGACCCAATTCTCTACATATTTGTGTCAAATTAACAAAACTACAAACATAGTCAAGGCTAAAAGTTGAAAAAGGGTCATCACCTTTCCTAGATAAGATGTTCTCAAAGTGATCCCTTCTCACTCAGCCAAGGGCAGGTCCATTAGGCATAATTTTTCCCACATTAGCCCATTTTTCAAAACTAGGTTCAACAAAATGAAAAATACTATTTGCAGTGTTTTTATTATTTAACTTTAAAATTACCTGCACAACTCCACTCTCTACATTGTCTTTAATTTGTTTCAGAAATCCGATCACACAAATTCAAGCCCAGAGGGGTGGGGGACATGCAGGGCTGGGGAAAGAGAAGAGCCTTCCATAGAAGTCTCAGAGGATTGTGTCTATTAGTTTTTTGGCTGGAGCTTGGACTAACTGCATCTTTACAAGCTCTGAAGACCACAAGGGGTCCAAATAGGCATTTTCCACCTTAACATATTAAAGCTTGGGGGTGGGAGCGGGTATAGGTCTTTGCCACTATTTCTCCCTCACCTTCTTTCATAAAATGCCATTAACTACATGAATGGGAAACAACTCTTAGATCATATCATCCATTAGATGCCAAGACAAATTAGATAATTCAACCCATATTATTTGGTAAAAAAAACAACTTAAAAAAATATATCCAAATGTCCAAATTCACAGGCAAATAATTCTCTTTACAACAGAGCTGGGAGTGGGGGTAGGGGAACAGGGCGGTGAGATCTGAAGATCTCCATGATTTATGGCAGGAGGACTAACTTTTGACAGAAGACAAGACTCCAAAAGCAAATCTCCCCTCAATCCTATCACTAGGCATGAAAAGCTTTGTCCTTTTTTTCCTTCATGAAAACGTGAAAACACAGTGAAGAGAGCTTAACATGTTTTTCAGAAACAAACCATAGCTTTTTCCATTTCAGAGAAACCCTGTAATTCCTTAAAGATCTTCACTCAAAGGAGAGGAAGAACACGTAAGTGCATTTTAACTCAAATTACTAACTATTTATTATTATTCATAAATAGGTTTACCTTCATTCTCATACACATTTATGTCAATTACTCTATTTTTACCCCCCCAAGGTTTGTCTGTTACTCTCAATGATATTAAAGCTGCCCCTAAGGTGACAGAGAACCGTAACACAGCTTAACTTCCTTCCTTTCCATGAATTAATGTTGACTCACGTTACGCTCATTCAAAACCTTGAAAAAAAAAAAACATCCTGCCAAAATGTGAGTTTCATAAGTAATTTACTTTAGTACTTGATCTTTGCAATATCTCTGACTCCTCAATCTTAATTAATTAAAAATTTATTAACACGTTTGGACAGCAAATCAAAATTTCACTACTTCTGCCAACTGGCTGAATAGATGTCCTTAACTTTTAAGTTGTCAAATTTCATTTCGCTTGCAAATTTTAAAGCCTTAATGGCTTTGCCTAATGAGCCATTTGAGAACTGATACAGAAATAATGTTTTGTTCAATCACGAAAAAAAAACGTCTTCCTTTAGAAAGGTGTTTCTTGTAGTGCTAACATCCTACAGTTAAATCAGTGTAATTATTAAAATCTGTGAAAATATTTACTTCATAGCCGGCTAGGCTAAGTGAGATTCAAGATCTCAGTGGTTTTGAGCCTTGCCACATGCAGGGACGAGGAGGAGCGATGCCTGGGCACCTGACCCAGGCTGGCCAACAGAATTATTTCATTCCATGAACGTCACATTAAATATAAATTAGAAAGTTTGCTGTGTGGTTCTCTCTCCCCCTTGATGGCGGCAGTCCAGAGAGCTTATTGCCCAGTGCCGGATCCCTGAGCCCTTCCCTTCCTCCCGAAGCCGTTGCGCTCACAGTGTCCAACATTTGCTGTCCACTGCTGGGAGTGTGCAGCTTCCTACTGGTAGAATTGGCTGAGTATAATTCTTGTCTATCTTATATTAGTATCGGGATTAATACTGGTTCTTTAGTATTATTGTTAATTATTTGGTCTTATCCTATTAAATCTATTTATATTTCAACCCTTGTGTTTCCTTGTTTTCACCAATTTCCCTTGCCAGGTGGGGAGGGGTAATGGGGTGACAAAATGATTGTCTAAACGACAATAATATTGTCATGGGTTTTCTCAAACCACAACAAATTGGTAAGGAAGATCTGTATGACAAAAATGAATCTTAGTACGACTCAAACTCTTGCAGTTGTTTAAGGCAAGATCAAACCACACAGTTCAACCCCAACAGAGTGGTTAAAAAAAGAAAACACCCCTAAGCCTTGGCATCAAAGTTTATTTCTCTTCTAATGAGCTACAACTGTGCGTACTATATAAAAAAAAGCCACTTTATCTGAACTCGGTCAGCAGTCATAAAGCATGTGCTGGCTAGGCATGTATTAAGTCGAGAATTACCAGCTAGAGCAAACAGCAATTGCTATACAGAGTGGTCTAATGTTGTAACAGTAGTAGAAACACTTCAGAGAAAGCAGGAGCTTCCATTGTTTCAGCACAGCACTACATTGCTAAATGTAGTATTATGCAAGTGTACCACAAACACTGTAACTATCCGTCACGTGTATCAGAAATAATGCTTACACCAGTAATTAAGGTATGACATCCCCCCAAAACATAAGGCTTATGCTTGACTATGAAGAAATGAAAACCACACTGTTGAAGAAAACGAGCAGCCAGTCGCGTACACCGGCACACAGTGAATAACATAAACCTCTGCTATAGCAGAGAGCAAGCAGTAAACACCAAGATCCCCTCCCCTCTCCTTCACTGGAGAAGACAACACACGGCCAATGACACATCATGACTAAGCAAGTGAGCTAAGCATTGGTTGAAAGGTATCACACTGGTAAAAGCTTGCTATATGTCTGTAATAAATCCAGTGAAGAGTCCGTGTCTTTGTCCTCTGCAGCTGATTTTGTCTCACAGTACAAAGACTTCTATTGCAACATTTCCTATGGGCCATCTCCTTCTCTAGTTCCTAAATTCACAGCAGTAAGTTTCACTCCGACTTCTCAGAAATCTAATTTACATAGTATGACCTCAATATTTCATTTCTCTGCAGGATTTTTAGAGCCATAAATTTAACAAGTCCCTGATCCAGATGAGTAAGACATACCTTTTCATTGCATCTCACATCATGAGACCAAGGAAGAGAAAGAAGTGGTACTTAGTGAATTCTCGGAGAGGGTGTCTAAAAGAGATCACTGTACACTAGCCTTGTTCAGTGTACCATTTTTGTAAGCACCCGTTATGCCATCTGTCAAGGACAGAATACTGAGTAAAGACTAACCATTTTAATCAAGTCAGTGTATTGGCATATTATTTTAATTATTTTTTTAATCTACTATATACAAACACACATTTGTATTTATTTGAACACGACAACGAAAAGTCATCTGCCATCTGAAGGATGCTTCTAAAAATAATAGTCAATGATAAAATTACTGACACAAGTAAACATTCATTTTAAATACACTACTTCTAAATTTGCAGCAGACTTCTGTATTCTAGGAATATCTATACTTAGTGGTAAAGACCAGAATAAGTTATCTTCTGTTAGCCAAAATTCATATTCTTAAAGCTATTATCTATCCCCTCTACTCATGTAATTTCTATCCATTCCCTGTCGGGTTAGACAATACAGATTACTTCATGAAGGCAGATGTATCTTCCAATTGTATGTGAAAGAAATTGTAAAAATTACAAAATGTAGTGCAAACTTACCAACTCTATTCCCTGTGGAAAAGGAGTGTCTTCCCAGTCCTTCTGAGGAAATCTTTGTATTATTTTTCCCAAACCTTCTGTTGGGCCAGCTGAAAGATAAAATTCAATTACTTAGAGGCAAATTGGTGGAATTTAAATCACCATAGATTTAAGAATATTTTCAGAATATACCCAATATTAGGAAATTTTTTGCCACAAGAGGTAGAACAGTCTCCTCAAATGTGTCTTGCAAGTTATGTAATAAATACCGTCTTAATATTTTCCAGTAACAACACAAGGAGTCACTACACGAAATGAAGCTGCAACCTGCATCCAGCCTATGGCCATCATGTATTTTTTTGAAGTGACAGATGATTACTGGTAATTCTAGTCTGTCTCTACAAACAGTAGTAAGTTAAAAACTAATATAACTGATAATGTGGTATTTTAAAAACAAATCAAACATTTGTCAACAAGCGATCCTAAGAGAAGAAGTCTATAAATTAAAAATCCACACAATTTATCCAGGACACTAGTTTCTTGCCAGTATTTCTAGATGGTTTCCTTGGACAAGTCAGCAGTGATTTTCTACACAGAAAGAAAGGCGTAGAGAGACTGCTGATTTCTGATAACTTCTCTGATGCAATTTTCTTCTTTTAACCTTTCCTTTTTTTCAAAGCCACAGTGCTACAGTTAGTAAGCCCTTCAGAAACACCACAAATATTCAACTGTAGCACCCTGTCATCCCGAGTGGTACAGGAATCGACATACAAATATGAATTTTCTTCTTCACCTGCTGAAGTCCTGCAGTAAATATTGAAACAAATCATAACAGTTTTTATTGAATTTTAGCTCCGGGGTACACCACAATATAATGTGGCAAAAGTGAAAGCAATTTTTACATTAATCAATACTACCCCAGAGGAATGCTGAAAGCTAGGACAACTTTGAACTAAGCCACCACACAACATAAAGCATGCAATCAACAGCCTTCAACTTCTGCTTTCCACATTTAAAGCATGGTACAATAGTGGGAAGAATGATATGGAAGCAAGGTGCTATCACTACAAGCATGGATAAAGGTTTGATTTAAAATAAAAGCCGATGCTTCAGAAACCAGTTTTCATTAAATTACGCATAAAACTTCCTAAATACCAAAGCTGAAATTTGTAACCATTTAAAGTATCTTTTATTACTTTTAATAATCTATGCTGACCCATCACATCCAACTGGATCACCCTTTCTCTACAGTCGTATTACAAAGCTTTGATATTAAACATTTTGATTTTAAAATATTTTCTTGTGAAATTCTCAAAGCTATACTTCGATATTATGAAACAGTACAAATTGGTAGTAGCAGTCCATATGTGCTGCTTCCTCTGCAGTCACCCAAGCAGCAATGAATACATTATTTTCCTGGCTTTACCATAAAAAACAATTTTCAGTCTGACACAACTCAAGTCTGCTAGCATAAAGCAATTCATAAATCAATGTTATGGTGGAAAAAAATATGTTTCCTTTAAGCTTCCAGCTAATTTACAGTTTGACTTTGCTTCTGTCTTGAAACCCACAATAAATTTCACAGAGCATTTAGGAAGAATCAATCTGACAATTTAGTAAGAAGTATTTTCTCCAGTTTATGTATTTTTACACTTAATGTTCTATGATTTTCTCTTGAAAATAATTTGGGAACAGATGTCCTTGATACAATGGGCATATGAAATACACGGGGTGAACTCCAAACAGCAATCTCTGTCCCCAAGATAGCACATACTGATTGTGATTCCCAAGGGCAGCATGCTGAAGAACTGCCATCAGACAGGCTAAGCTATGAGATGTAAGCATCAGTAAGAGATGGAATCAGCAAGTTACAAGCCAAAAGAGATATCATATTTAGAGAGAAGCTGCAGAGGTGCTGAGAAAGCAGTTAGGAGATGCCAGAAACCAAGGAACAAATACAGACATGGCTACAGAGGCAGTTTTTGTGGGGAAAGGGAGGTCCATATCTTTTACACTGTAAGAACTGAATAGGGTCACTAATTTCACTTGTTTAAGATCAAGTGTTGTCCCACATACTCTTTCTGACACAGCATCTTCTACTGAATTATCACTTCTCTCCCCCCACTCATTCATCTCAACATCCTTTCAAAATTAGGAGGCACTAATGGAAAGGCTTTACCATTCCCTCCCTAAACAGCTCTCAGAACAGTCACACGCATTCCCTCCCCCAAGGCAAGCAAAGATACTCCTGCATTCCTCCTTTCTTCTATAGATATCCAGTACCTGTTTCCTTCTTCCATGTTAAAAAAAAAAAAAAGAACAGAACAGCTACATTTTCAACTAGATATGGCAGGAACTCATAAGTATTTGTTGCCAGCATGCAATAAACAGCCTTTAGCCTTCTCTGCTCTCCTCGTACCTTTCACATTGTGTGCCTCACTCAAAGAGCTCCTTCCTCCCATTCTTCTATGCAGTCGCCTACTTGATAGCCTCTACTACTCTCTGCTTCACTCTGAGGGTTGTCCCATCACCGACTCAGTATCAGAACTTGTTCCCTTGTTGAGCTAAAATTTCAAATTACCATGTCATCTGCATTTCTTAAGTCCTATCTTCATCAAATCTCTTCTTCCTCTAGTTGTCCTAATACTGTCAGGTAAAGCAAGAAAGAGACACAAATTCAGCCAAGACAGCAGTGAGCACAAGCACCCTCCAAGCAGAGCAGACCTTGTGGTTGAGAGGCCAAGAGCAAGAAAGGGCAGAATGACCGAGGTCAAGAGAGATACCAAGAGTTCCTGGAACGGAAGTATCAGAGAATTACATCAGCAAAAAGTGTTCAGTCCCTGCTATGTATAACTCCCCTAAGTTTCTCTGTGGAAACACAGGTGACAGTTTTCTTACTCTGAACCCACACCAGTTCTCAAAAGACTGAGACCTCTGACACTACCAACTACACCTATAAATAATGAAATCCAGGAAAGAAGCTCAAAATTTCTTCTCCTTCATCACATTTTGAAGCTACCAATCGCTCTAGTTCACTTTTTATTAGACTGATAGAAAGACACTACATACATTACCATCTAGGAACTTCTTTTAATTCAGAGTTAAGAGACGTACAATTTTTTAGTATTTATAATATTCACTCCTTTATGTCAAAATGTTATCAGTCTTTTTAGGTTACTTTCCTTGGAGGGCCACTAATGCTGGCCACCAGTGTTAAAAGACCTTACTGCATGTAATTCCATTTTGCTTTCAAGAAGGATTATAAACCTCAGTAGGAATTTACCTGAAAGAAATGCACCTCTGTCTGAACATTTTCTGAAAGTCAGACTGAACTTCTTACGCTACCTGAACTTGCACTTCAGTTCGTATCTAGGATCAAAGGGAAATCATTCCAAAACAACCAATAATTAACTGAAAGTTTCACATGCTGAGGAGATACCTTAGAATCATTATATATAGAATAAAATATTCCAAGTACTATTTAGAAAAAAAAATTTTGCACTTTTCTGCACATGTGTTATTCTTCTCTCTCAAGGAAAGCCAAGGAGAATCCTTAGCTTTAGGTTATTAGCTTAGCTAATAGACCTTACTCGATTTTTAGCATGGACCCTTAAATCCTTCTACTTTCAAATTGTTTTACTCCTCTCTACTACCTAACAGAGTTTCTGTAAAACACTCCTACATGCTTCAGTTTTTTTCCCTGTGGAGTACTGAAGGCAAGTAGCGGATGTTTTCAAAATTGCTATCAACTGGGTGCTTTATCGTGGTCTAACTGAAGCCACAGTTTTGAATCTAATTGAGTAACACTTCTCAGGAAGTTACTAGCTTTAAAAATAAGACGTACAAATACACACAAACTGGTTTGAGTTACTATTCAGCAAGAAGTAAGTGCTTTCAAGAGAAAGAAACAAGGAGTAGCAATAAGCTCTGGCCACTTGAAGACTGGTTCAGAATGTTCCAAATAGTTTTACAAGGTGACTTAAAAATATAATAGAGCACACTGTCATATTAAATTATATTCTCCTTGTAGTTAAGATTAGATTACCATCAGTACGATAATAACATGTGTCAAATCGCTCTGGATACTCAACAGATTCAGAAATTTGTCTTTAGCATTACCTAGTAGATTTAGCTATTGATTCATTAGGTCTGAAACATCACCTGTTCTAACCAGCTTAAAACGTCCTCAAAGATAATTAGCAGATTCTACACAGTATATATGGACTAGTCAAAGGTTTGTTTATTAAAAACTGGCTGCTTCATAGACCACCTGTTACTATCACAGCAAAACCAGTCTTGACTCAGGGACTTGGTACTTCCATTTAATTTATTGCTAATTAAAACAAAGTTTTGACCACTGATTCGGGTACAAGGAAGACAACATTATGCAAACATCTGGGAACACATCTTTCCTCTCCTTTTCCAGGATCCACTTCAGTTCAGCACTTCTCCTCCCCACTCCTTAATCTCAGCTTCCCTTGTCAATTCATCCATCCCAATTCATTTGGTGAGGTAATGGGCAGTAGAGGAGGTTGGGGTCATGCGCGTAGCAGTTTTATTCTGCTGTTCCTTGCTCTTGTTCATTCTCTTCTGCTCCAGCACAGATCTACAGGTTATAGTCCCAGCAGGGGTGTCCCCAAACCAGCATGGGTCACCGGTGGCCAGCATCCCTCAGGGTGGTACTTCTTCTGGCATGGAGCACCTCCTTCCAACACTGTGTCTCTAGCTGTGTCCCCAGCAATGTCCCCTTCCACATCTCCTGCCTCCTATGGCTGTTGCTGTGTCTTAAATACATGTGAGCAGATGTGCCACCGGCTCCTCAAGCTGGCTGAGGTTTTGGCACACACTGGGGTGTTTACACCCATTTCAAAGCTGGCTGGAAGCAGCTGTGAATGGCACAGGGCGGTTCCTGACCTCCTCTCGTACAACTTGACCCCTGTTCCCAAAACTTGGCAATTTATGCCCAGTACAGTTATTCCTGGTTTTTCCATCTTAGAGACCACTGTTGGGAAAGCACTCTTGAAAAAAGAAACACTTTCTATCTACCTCCAGTTCAAGTGCAACTGATTTGGTATCTGAGTTTTCAAAAACATTAGAAAAGGATCCTTTTCAGGATCCTTTTCAGACTCACAGAAGTCTCAAAAAAATTCCAGACATTAAATAGTCAAAATTAAGGCCCACAGCAGTTCAGATGAATCTTCAGAAAATCATCAACTTAAATATAAAGGAAGAGCAAAGTTAGAAAAAGAGTTTATGGAATGATGCATGAAGGACAGATCATAGAAAAGCAACACATTAAAGGAAAAAAAAAATTAAAGTTAATAGTTCTGTATCCAAGATACAAGCATCAGAAAAAATATGAAAAATAAGTATTCACATTCATCAGATGTGAATAAAAAAGAAAATTTAAAAAAAAAAAACAAACCACAAAACAAACAGAAAAAGCACTGTTAAGCCTTCCATAGAAAAGTCCTGTGACAGAGATTTACAAATCTACTTATAATGCATAAAATCTAACTACTTCACATGGTTTCTTAAATTGTATACAATACAGGTAGGTGGGAAACACTCTTTCCATTACACCACAATTTGGTTTGTTTTTAGCAGGGTTGGAAGGGTGGGGGGAACATGGGACAGGACACACAGGATTTGGGTTTTTTTTTTTTAAATTAATCTGCATTCCTTCCAGATCAGGGCAATTCTTCAGAATCTCGGAGCTATATATGTTTCAAACTACAAAGTAAAATTCATTGTAATTTTGATAAATTTGGAAAATAAATAAAATTATTATTTTCAAATACACAAGTTACTGAACTGCAAGTTACACTCTGTGAAAAGTTTAGACTCAGGAACACTTGAAAGAATCTCCATTCCACAGGCAGTGAGGACCTGGCCTGCTCTTCCCACAAGAAGCTTCTGACTTTGATTAGAAGTGCACTTCACCCAAATACAGAAATTTACACTTAATCCTTATACAGAAGCAAAAAGATAGACAGAAAAGGTCTGTCTTATGGACTCTACTCCTTTACATGAATGGATATACAAAGTAGTTTGCTTAATGCTGCTAACCAAAGTTAAAACCTTTTCAAGAGAAGACTCAGAGGCTGCACTCCCATTTAATAATAAAAGCAAATCAGTACAGTACGCTCAGCATATTTTTCCAACACTTTGTACAGCGTAATCACTGTTGATTCTCTGCTGGCATTTTTAAATCTAACTAGTTAAACATCAGTAAAATCGTAGAAAGTCCCTAAATGTCATGGTTTGGGGTGATGGGGTGTCAATGATATCTGCCTTCAGCCAACTTTTATTAAGTCACTCATCTTTCAGCAGAGCAGTTACGTCTGAAGACATCAGATTATTCAAGAGGTGGCTGCAACTCAACACCTAAGTGATTTTACATTCTCAACTGTTGTAGCACAACAGGCAGAAACAGAAGAAAAACCAGATGACGGGATTTCAACAACAGCTACAATTTGTTTCAATATATGCTACTCATAACTACTGACAACTTTCCAAAAACATCAAGGCTACATACCAAATGTTAACTCATTGTTAAGTCAGATTTCATTCACATCTTTATCTTCTAGTGATTTTTCAAACACAGAGGTTGTTGAGGTTTTTTTAATTCTTCTGATCGAGTATTTGAAAACATGTTTAATCAATCATGCCGAATTCCATTTTATGCAAAGGAATCTATTACAAATATTTAACAAAGTTTGAAGATCTCTATTAAAGAGCAAATTAGAAAATCTGAATGGAGAGTAGGGAGAACACTTTAAATATATATATATACACACATATATGATTTTGCCCTACCAGTAATGTCTATGCCTTTGGTATGCATTTAAATGTATCCTCTGGTTTCCCATACTTTGTATAATGGGTACAGTTACTTCAAGTCTACATGGCCTGAGGCTCACTACATCAGCTGGGCTTCAAAAGTGCACACACTGGCATTGGGTCAGACTGCCATTCCCTATTCCATGATACCGTACAGCTCCCCAGGTTAAACTAAAGAAGGGAGTAACCTCTACCCCACTCTGGTCTCTACTGCTTTCACTGCAAAAGAAACAGCCTTTGTCCATTTTTTCTGATAAAAAAATAAAATAAGGTGATTAAGATTTTCCCATGAATAAGTTCTAGATCCCAACCACATTCCCTCCGCTCTGCATATATCCTTGGAAAGGGTTCTTTCAAGCTCCTTTTATTAATTAACACTAAAAGGACATTCCTTCAGTATCCAAGTGAAATTCCTATTAAGTAAAGGTAATTAACCAAATGTGACACCACATTAAAAACACACACACACTGAACAGCCAGTGAACACCAGTAGTGACCTCCTCAGTAAGTGCTTGCCAGTAGCTGCTTTACAGATCCCAGATCTACAAAGATTACAGAGTTTCTTCTCTTCATTCCACTCCCTTTACTGAAAGTGACAGGAAGAGCTGTCACTCATTGACACCTTGGTTTTAAATTGGAAAAATAGGTTATTCCAGTGCTAATGGATTCAGATAGCCACAGCCAGCAAGAGGGATCTTTATATCATCAATACAAAGACTTCTGTCTGTTGGTATCCCTTCAAATAATGTGTGAACTGCCCAAAAACCTGGTGGAAACCCCATAGCTAGCACTGCTCACTGAATGCAAATCAATTACACAGAAGTTTCTGAAGGTTTCTGAAACAGCTTAAACTCAGATGCACTATGCACATCACTCAGACAACAAACTACTTAATAGAGTATATACGTGCATAAGCATAGCATGGAACATCACTGCATATTAACAATGTGTCCCACATAAAACAGTAATTGCTTTCATTATTAATTATACATGCAAAACATGCCTGGCAGGAACAAGAATTCTAAAGACATATTTCCAACAAAACTACTGCCTTTACTATTATTAAACACTCTTACTGTTATCTTCATAAAGTTATTCCTACAAAAACAGAACTATTCCTATACTCTAATGGAAGTATTTTGCAATTTTTTTTCTTTGATTTTGTAGTAAAATATTTATGTCATATAAAGTGGGGTACAAAAAACGTGAAGATATTGCAGCCATTTTTAAAAGTGTAATTTTACACTTACAGCAATGAACTGCAATTCCATTTTTGTGAAGCGTGCCAGGTAATAATCATCATCATCCAATAGTGTCTTTACCTTTAAGATGGATTAACGCTTTAATCCATTAACAATCAAAGCTGACCACACAGTAAATCAAGCTTCAAGTTTTTAGACATTACATTCTTGTCCCTGAACAACACATACACATCGTGATTTTCTCCGAGACCAAAACCGAAATTCCAGCCTATAAGAATGCTGAATGAGCAGTCCATACCTTAAACTATTAAGCAAAAACCAACTTTTCTCCCTAGCTAACCTCTTCTGATCTGCCCTCTTTCTCTTTCCCCTTTTCCCATCTTTTTCTTTAAACAATACAAACATGCAACACATTAAAATTCTGGCATAATTTGCTGGTTCCTGAACCCTAGTCCCCTAAGCTCCCTTCTTATATAAATCTTTCCCCATGAAAGGTCACATGCCATCTCTTGCTTGCCCTTAAAATTCCAGAAGCGAGCTGTTAATGCAACTTACATTCCAAATTAATGAGGACTGTGATAAACTCTGTCTTTTCACTTATAAACCCCTGATAAAAATACATTTGAGCTCTAAGTATTGTTAATAGTATATGTAAAGTTTTGAATGTAAGAACTTTGGTGATCTATGACAAAAGATATCACTTCCAGGTCTGCACAGAAGAACCACGCTACAGACCACGGAGAAAGAACATCAGTAATTATGCCACGCAAAATACTTTAAAACTACCATTACATGTAAAGTTAATAAATCACTTTGAGTATTCAGAAGTACAAAGTTAGAAACATACTGTCAGTGTGAAAGATATACAGATGCAGGTGGTGAAGTACAGTACAACTTATCCTTCTTTTCAAAATAGTAGCTACTGCTAAAGAAATCACTAAAGTCTGCTGTGAAGTAAAACCCTTTTCATATCAAAATTCTTAAACAATTTGAAACAGCACAAGCTTGAAAGTACCAAGGATTCCTGTCATTTTTTTACAAGTTTTGGAAAAGCTCTTCATGGAAGCATGAAGACAATTCATGTTCCATGTTATGTCTCCATTTGTAAAAGGGAACAGAAATGTACCTGAGGTCTCCCCATACCTTTAAAAACATCGCTACAGAAATCCTGATGACAGAAGACAGAAATGTCACAAAAGATATCCCCATTTTAACCCAGTCCCAATGCAGAAGTCAGAGCTGGAACCAAAATGAACAAGAGGCCAAAGGAGAACTAAAGTTAAATACCTAGAAAGAAAAATACTTCTTGGATAGGCCTAAAACACATGGCACAAAATTCTGGGGGAAAAAAAAAAAAAAAAAAACCAAAAAAACCACAAGAAATCAAAAAAACACACCACTGTTCAACCCCTTTATAGCACATGGCAGGCTATGTGCATCTTAAAGTCTGAAGTAGCCTGGACATGGAAATTTATATAAAGAGCATTTAACTCTGATGTATTCTAGAGAAGACAGACTTTATTGCAGCCTAACAGCCACAAAAGGTTAAACAAAATGCTGGGTTTTAGGAAGACAGAGTGAAGACAGGCTTCCCCCAATGACCACAGACACTATTTGTACAACTGGCAAAATTCATAGTCAGTTCATCTTAATCAAGTCAAAAAAATGCATGCAACAATCTTGGGAATTTGAACGACACCCGTTCCAGAGGCTTGCCATATTATCAAGGATACAACAAATAATAGGATAAGATGACCCTCAGGCCCTTTTCTTTGTAAACAGGAAAAATTTGTTGAATTTATCAGGGAAAAAAAAAAAAGTAGTATTTCAGTCTTCCCCCAAATGTACCGGCACCGCTAGTCAGGACCACCTGAAATACTCAGATGGTCCAGATTCCTGAATGCCTCAGTATTTATTTGATTTTGTTACTTTTCTATTTTGCAGAGCCATTAAACCACCTTATACGCAAGGGAAGGAAGCATAGAGATTTCTCAAGTGATCTATGCCCCCAAAGGATGTATAAGAAACAGGCTCAATTGATACCACTAAAATCTTAGATTAGCATCTTATTCACAGGATCACCCTTCCCACTACTGCAATAGATATTCCCCTATGCTGGTCAACTATGATCTTCATTTCTCCTGGGTATCAGAAATCATTTCTACACTTTGCAAATAAAGGAAGAAAAATATTCTAGCTTGTATTTTACTTAAGGGGGAGCACATATGGCAATACATGCCATATCTCATTCCACTAAACCAACGGCTGTTTCTTCCAAAAGGCTAGCAATTGCTACCCAGTTAGAAAACTTCTAGAACAGGTTTGAGAAGTCCAGGGAAAAACCACATTTAAGGATGAGCTTCATCCATTGAAGTTGTATCAATACAAAACAAAACAGAGATGGATAAATAACATAAAAACAAGAGGAAGGAAGTCAGAGAAAAGGGAAGCACAGGCAGAATGAAGAGGAAGAGGGAATAAACAGGGATGTTAATAATCGTCACCATAGGTTAGATGCATGTTTACCTCCTGCAATGGTGTCGCTCTAATACTGCCCAGAATCAGGCACAGCAGCACTGGCTGATGGTGCACACAATGATTTGGTCAGCCAGGACTCTGTCAGCTTCTAATCCCTCTGAAGAGCCACATATCAAACCTCACCAAGTCAGTATTATACCTGAAAAAATGTTAGTCATGTAAAGTGCTGTCTGATTTTGAAAGCTGTGCTTAAGACCAAAACCTTAGTGACCAGTGCCAATGACCTCACTGACATTTTTCAACTGTGAGTTCTGTAAAATATTATTTCTTTTTGCTGCTGTTGCATCTCCTGTTTTTAAGAGCCCACGCAGGAACTTCTGCAATAAATGAAGTGTCCTTTAAAAAAGCTTTTCTGTCCTAGGACCTATGAAGGTGTCAGTTACTGTTGAAGAACCCTTCAGTACCATTATCCTCCACCTTTCACTAGGATTCCAACTCCCCAAAAATTTTATCTCGGTAAGTTACTGATACAATTATCATAGCTTGGCTGTAACAGCTGGATCTCAGGACTCTCCCTTCCAAACAGAAGTTTGGGACATAATACGCTTCTGGACATACACTGTATTTTTGCTAGGTGGACAGTAACATGGCTTTGCAAAAGTCTTATAAGGAAATAATAAATTAGAGAAAGCAACTCTGAATCTTAAACCATTTTCAAGTTACTCCCTACCCAACAATTGGCATAATGTTCAAGAAGTTGGAAAAAAGCTTGGGGGGTTGGCAGGGAGAAAGTTTCCTGCTCACCGACAATTCCCCTTCTTGTTTGCAAACAAATCACTTTTGCCAGCTTCTGGATAGGAAGGGAAGATCAGACTTCAAAATAAACATTCTATGTTAAACAAACATTCTTTTGAACACACAGACCTGAACAAGACTTCCCAGCTGCCTTGGAAAAAATCTTTTTTTATTTATTTTCAAGGAAGGTATAAAAATTAAGACCACAAAGATGTACTCAGCTTTGCACTCTGAATCAACGTCTTAGAGCTTTTCAGACTGCTCACTGAAAAAAAGAAAATTTAGGCAGCTTCTGAGTTCTAACAAAGAACGCACATTGCTTTGCTTTAGAAATAGCACCCCCCTATAGTAAATCTGTTTTCAGTAAATTACCTTCCTCCCAGAATCACTCTTTGATTTATCTTTAATTGATATACCAAGTAATTAAGCTCCACTTTGAAATTTCCTAAATATAACAGTAAAATTATAAATTTTACACTAGAACTATTTAATATTTTCAATATTATTATTTCAAAATATTAATCAACAACCATTTCAGCATACAAAATTTGAATAAATTATACAAAACTAGCTCAAGTAATTACTTCTCTTTTACCTTTTTTACGTTTTGTTTGGTTGTTTTTTTTAACCAAACACAGATTGCAAGGTTTGATTAAGTATACAGATACTTACAGTCCAGAACTGTAAGTAGCTGTTACTGTAATCGCATTTTGCTGAGTATAAAGAAAATATCTACTCTACTTACTCTAAAATCCAGCAAAGAAACAACTTCACAAAAAGGCTTTCTACATTTAGTCTTAAAGAAGTCTGTTCATCTTCTGAAATTTACTTTTCTAAATCATTTTATAGTAGTATAATAGGAAAGGAAGAATGTGAACGTACAACAGTTCTTACGTATCAGTATGCATTTACAGGATTCCTGAACATGAAGATTCAGGTCTACATGCAATAATTAGAGTGTACCCTAAATATGTTGAAACACTTGTTTTACTTTTTATTTTAAGTACAAGCATGTTTTAACCTCCTTTTTTTTTTTTTTCCTAGGAGCAAAGTAGAAACAAAGCTGAACTCGGACTGGGGAGGGAAATCCCACATTTATCATTTTACTGACTATAGGCTATTTCTTCAGACATACAAAACCACATCTTACAGCTTCTGGAAGTGTCTAATCGTGCTTGGTAATGGTCAGAGAAAGTCATAATTATATCTATGAATGCCATCATACAGATAGCAATCCCAAACAAAATTCAGGCCCAGCAAACTGAATATGGAAATATGCTACTATGCTCTATTGAAGATGTTAAGAATATAGTTTAGGGGTTTTTTTAAATCAACATCATTCATACCTGTATGAACATCGATAAACAAGGTTACAAAGCCAACACAAAAAGAGATTTCTTCTGTGACGCTCTATGGACATATGAGAAAGTCAGGAGACAAAGAAAATAAAGACAAAACTGCTCAAAGTAATTTTATTTTAAGTGCCATCTAAGGTATCATACTAAATTATTCATCTAGAAAACCGACATATGTGATCATGAAATTAAATTTTTAATAGGTCCTTTCAGACCCTACAGAATTTAGGCAAGTTGAAGACTAAATCCTATATAAAAAGTCTGAAGAAGTTTCCTAATATTGCAATTCTAATTTCATTAAGTGCTAAATAACAAATTAAAGTAAGGGAAAAATCAAGTCAAAAAAAACCAAACAAACAACCAAACAAACTAAAAAAATCCACAAAACTTCACTATAAAAAAAAACATGGAAAATCTGGATGAGGAGAGGAAGAACAAGCAGCCCTGTGAGCTACTGAAGCCTGAATTCCCAAAGGGCTTAATCCCACTTCTTAGAATCTCAGTCTACTAAAGTCTGAGCTCTGATAAATTTTTCTTGTATCTGTAACACCTGCTCCACAGCAGTCTGGTGTACAACAGCATTTTTATTGTACTATAAGATTTTTCTAACTATGAATAATTGTACAGTTCTTCTACTGGACTACCTACTTCCAACAAAACTTGTCAGAACTCAGTACTTTCAGCATTTTCTGAACTGCTGGCTCTTTGGCTTTAACAGGGTTTCTTCACCCTTCCCCATCTAGTTTCCTAAGGAAATGAGACTTATTCACTGCATACTGTGATAGTCTATCAGCTTCTCTCCACTCCCTTCAGCTGTTAGCTATAAGCACACTTAGAACAAAAGTAGGAATACAAAACCTGAAGTATATCAGTAAGATACAGTTACTATTAAACTCAATGCATCATAACACTTACTATTTGTATTGCTTATTCTAAGATCCATGTAGGGAAAACATTATTTTACAGAAACAGTGTCCTGACTTCAAGAAATGCTTCCAAAACTGATGCATATGCTACCAGAATAACATTAAAACTAGTCTATTTGACAGCATAAGATTCGTAATAGCTGGATATACAAAATGGAATAAGCATACACAAAGTTTGAGGTTGGGTCTTCTTTTGTAGATGATGTGTAAACTCTTGGACAAAGGCATCTTTCTAAGGCAAACAATGAGACTTCCCTTGAAGCACACATTTGTATCCAATGGTCTGAACAACTGGTTTTGTTTGAGGGAGGGAATCACAGAGCTCAAATTCAGTGAAAAAGGAAAGAGCTCTGAAACAAGTTCTCATAAAAATAGTGATTCAAAAGAGCATTCCAAAATGAAAGACAAAGATTTCATGCCTATTGCATCTCTAAATAAAAAGGGGAAACAATCAAAGCAATGAGGTTTCACAAAATGTATATAAAATTGCATGCTTTCCCTTTTAAAGAGATTCATAAATAAACACTAAGAGGAACACAAAACTTATTTCTGTTCCAAAAGTTACAATGGTTTGTGTAACATCATTTAAGACCTCCTGTCAGAAGGACTTCAGGCAAATATTCAGATTGCATGAGGAATCTTATCCCTACCGCAGTCTATCTTTGAAAAAGATAAAATTAGATTACCAGTGTGAATTATCACCTGAAAATTTTGCTGATGAGGAAAACTGTCACTGTACAAGACCAAATGTGTCTTCTCAAACGTTGACTTGTTTCAAAGGCACCAGGGAGTCGGATATATCTAATTAGCAGGGAATGCAATGTTGCAAAAGAGTAAGCAAAACACTTCCCAGAGCTGGTTGATAACTTTAGTTCAGTGTAGGGCTCACCAACAGACAGACCCATGATAAGTGAGCAGAGAGTACATTTTTTGAGAAAAATGAAAGAAGATTCTGCACAGATTTTCCATCCCATGAAGAAGAGCAAATACAGCATTAGAATATAGTTCTGGCTATACCAAGTTCACATATTTGAAGTAGAAGGTTTGGACTCTAATGAAAGATCAATCTTCACTACAACAGACACTTTTTTTTTTTCCTTACATGCTACCTTTTCCTAAGTCTTCACATGCCTTTTAAAGTAAACTGACCTGTGTAAAGAACACAGATGTAGTAAGAACAGAAACACACAGTAATAGGCTTACATAGCTTCATCTACCTGACCTCCAAGAAAAAAAATACTGAGATAAATGTCCACAGCATTTAAAGTCATTTTTGTGAATTTTTTTAAAAATATTTCGACAGCCAACATGTTGCAGCCACCTGTAACATACAAAAAGCTAGTAAGAAAAGGGGTTTTCCTTTTAAAGAAAAAAAAAAAATCAACAAAACACGCAAATCAATGTTTTAAAGCCAAGCCATTGGGCAACTGTACTGCCCTGCTTTCCATAGGAATAATCTTGTGCATCACATACAAATTCCTTAAGTGGAACCAGGGGAAGAAATGCAAGAGCACACTGTTTTAAACATAGAAAGTAAAAATGTAAGGTTCAGATTTAATATGCAATGCTTAAGATACTCATAAATAAAGAAGAACTACAAGTTAATGTCCTTCAGCTCTTATTTTCCCCAGGTTAGCCTGATCTTACAGAATTTAATAGGTAGGATCCTGTTAGTTAAAATGCAACTGCATTTTTTGCAGTAATTACCCCACAGAAGCACATCTGCTTCAGATTTGAAGCTTTTAAATTTTGTTAATTGTCTCAGGAACTACTATTTTATAAAGCAGTAGCATCCATATCACCTACTACTACAGTTTCTAAAAAAGAACGTTTTATTTCAGAATCTTATGACTGCTGCTGTGTTGATTAAGCTGCTTCGTTAGTGTGATATAAAATACTTATCCTCCACCAACTGCAGATGCAGCTCTGAAACTCAGTGCAGAAAACTGGGTATAACCCAGCAGTAGCCACATAATGTTGCGATGTGAAAACATGTGTGGCATGAGGCTACGTTATCATGGGTGAGTCGCAGAGAGAGAAGATAATAGCCCATCTCCTCCTTTTTTTATTTTTTTTTGCCTACTAAGTACTTCATTATCCTGCACCATTATATTTAAGGAGAGACTGTTTAGTTTGCCTACTATTTTCTCTTCAGCCTAACAGCTGTATTCAAAAGGCATTTTTCTTGTGCCAGATGCCAGAACACAAACTTAATGCTTCAACTTATAAAATACTTTCCATCATAATACTGCAACACTTTTTAACAAAGGAGGTCACTAACTTGGTTACCATGGTGACAAATGACCTGTCAAAACAGGGACATCCCCATTTTCTACTCAGTGAAAGATTAATTGCTTAAAACCACAAGTAAGTGACAAAGCTATAGATAAAACACCAGTACAGCTACTTTATGTCTGAGTAAAATGTCTCCACCAAAGGGTTTAAGTTCCTGTGCCCCCACAGAGATAAACTCTTACAAAAGCCATTTTTATTAAGTAGTACTATTACCACAAAAAAACAATTCTTACCATAACCTGCTCTCAGCTGTAGCCTAACAACAGACATTCTTTAAACTTTAATAAATCATTCTCGTTAGTTTTGTGGTATTCACAGAATCATAGGGTTGGAAGGGACCTCTGGAGATCATCTAATCCAACCCCCCTGCCAGAGCAGGGTCACCTAGAGCAGGTGGCACAGGAACACGTCCAGGTGGGGTTTGAATGTCTCCAGAGTTGGAGACTCCACCACCTCTCTGGGCAGCCTGTTCCAGTGCTCTGCCACCCTCCGGGTAAAGAAGTTCCTCCTCATGTTTAGGTGGAACTTCCTATGTTCAAGTTTGTGTCCATTACCTCTTGTCCCGTCACTGGGCACCACTGAAAAGAGCCTGGCCCCATCCTCCTGGCACCCACCCTTTAAGTATTTATAAGCGTTGATAAGGACCCCCTCAGTCGTCTTTTTTACAGGCTGAAAAGACCCAAATCCCTCAGTCTTTCTTCATAAAAGAGGTGTTTGAGTCCCCTAATCATCTTGGTAGCTCTCTGCTGCACCCTCTCCAGCAGTTCCCTGATTCTTATGTAGTCCACATATAGAACATTTTCTTAATATAAGAGTGAGAATTTGGTGGTATGAAAAGCACTAGACGGTGATGTAAGAAAGGCAGGTATTGCTTTTGCAGAGGAGAAAAGCCGTTTCCATCAGAGGTGACATGATAAGGGAATGACTAAGACAAAGAGGCTCCAGCAAAGGCTTGTAGAACATCTCTTATCACACAGACAAAAGGACAAACTGATTCATACCGGATTAGTGACTAGAAGGGTAGCCAAACATTTAACCAGGGCTAATGACATTGAGTAATTTTTTTACCAAAAAGGAAAGAAATAAACTAGTCAGATAATCCCTTCAGGTGTAGCATAAAGAGAAGTAAACAGAGGCAAGACATACAGGAAGGGTTTTAGGTGCTCCGGACAGACTGCGAACCCTGGAGTACCTAACCAATGGAAAACAGGGGAAGGAAAAATTCAGCCGGGATTAGGAAATAAAAAGGTGTGTTTCAAGAACTGAAAGTGTGCCTACTTGCTAGGTCACCCGCTCTTGCAAGAATGTGAATAAAAGTGTGCTTCACAGAGGATTCTGCCTGAGCCTGTTTCATTCGGACTGGAACTTATTTCTCACAGTGATTCCCCAAGAGCATTTTTGGTTATATAGTAGTTTTGAAGAAAACATCAGCTAACAACACTTTTTTTACACGCTTCTGAAGCCCTGCCAGAATGTAAATTAAATGACCTAATATGAATTCTAACTCGCAGAAAGCCTCACAATTCAGTCACCCAAGACAGAAAAAGGCAAATTACTGGGACCAAAACAGATTACTACACTCCACCCGTAATAACAGGAAACACCAGAGATGGAATAATGCTACAGAAGTTTACTTATCAAGAACCAGAGCCTGAGCAATGTGGTACTCAGGCAGTGCTGAATGCTTTGTCACCTGAGACTGGAGAACATTCTAATGGAGAATAAGAAAGGCCTTGAATTTTCTCTACCCTTTCACACAAAATAAAAATCGCAGAAGGTCCAAGTATCAAAATTTTCTCACCTATGTTAAAAAAATTGGATTATCACTGACATACCTTGTCTTTCCTTGGGCTAGAAAGATTTTGAACAATGGAACCAGAAAAACAGAAAGTATGGCCAGACACCCTGATGTAATCGGGAGTGTATCCAAGAAAGTTTGGCTACAAACTCATTTAGGAGCAGAAGAGCTTCCAGTTGCTGTAGAAAAGAAAACAGATCGATACCCCACTTCCAACATCATAATTAGAATACCATGTCTGTTGCACGTGGTTCAAAAGCA
Organism: Rissa tridactyla; assembly: GCF_028500815.1. Lineage (NCBI taxonomy): Eukaryota > Metazoa > Chordata > Aves > Charadriiformes > Laridae > Rissa > Rissa tridactyla. The sequence goes on along the minus strand of NC_071469.1, from coordinate 12,709,438 downwards.
AGATACCTCAAATTTGCACATCAGAGTTTAATGCCTTACCTGGGTGAACTGCTGACAGGTGAATGCACCTATCCCAAAAAACAGTTTGTATATTAAAAGAGAAATGACTCTGCATCATGTTACCTATCAAGCTAGTAACAGGCAGTGAGGTTGCCCATCATATCTAAGCTTTCACTCATTTCTAAGAGTCCAGAGCCCTACAGTATTGATGTAAAACTTCTTTTCTAACCAACACCACAGTCCTTGCACAACACAACAGTGAAAATGAGCTTCCCAACTGTCATGAAACACACCTGATGTCACTTTTTTTGGAGGATTCGGGGAAGTGCAAGTGCTGAACAATACTGTCACAGCAAATCCGAGCAATGTTGACCCACTCACCAAAGCAATGCTCGCCAGGAGAACTCAGAACAATTCCAGATACTTGAGGTCACCTGAGGTAACATTTGGTGCAGTGAGTCACAAAAGATAAATAGGTCATCTGTCTTAGAAAGAATCACAGAATCTTAGTGGTTGGAAGGGACCTCTGAGATCATCGAGTCCAACCACATTAAAAAAAAAAAAGCACCCACCTACTAAACTCCACACCCACAACCCCACACACAACACCCCACCACAAACCAATAATCTTGGGCACTAGAGCATGCCCTGAAGAGCCATGTCTACACGTTTCTTAAATACCTCCAGGGATGGTGACTCCACCACCTCCCTGGGCAGGCTGTTCCAGTGCCTGACCACTCTTTCAGTAAAGTAATTCTTCCTAATATCTAATCTAAACCTCCCCTGCAGCAGCTTCAGACCATTTCCTCTGGTCCTGTCGTTATTCCCTTGGGAGAAGAGGCCAAGAAAGAAGACATACTGATTTACCATTGTGGTCAGCCAAGTACGTAATCACAGAACCAAACCTAAAGACTGGAATCACTTTTATAGAAAGTAGACCTCTCCTCACTTAGGACTCAATAATAACCCCAGTTACTCCGCAACTTGCACCAGTACAGTGTTCAGCTTTTGCACGATGGCTAACTCTACAGAGTATCATCTAAGTCTCTTTTAATAACTCCTGAAGAAACGTCCTGAAGACAACTTGGAGTAAGAAGGAATTCTGTCTGGTTTCAGTGGGCAGGAAGTCAAAGAAGAACAGCTTGTTCACTTCAGGAAAGCAGTGAGAAATAACCTGACAGCCTGACTGCACTGAGGCAAAGGAACAAATGCCTGTGCTGAAATCAGCCTCATGCTTCAAATGCTTGCTTTTGAATCTGGAAGGGTTAGCTAAGAAGGATTCAAGCAAGTGTTCACTTCCTATAAACCTCGTATTTCCCATTTACCCTGTGAGCACTGAAATGAGAATTTGGAGACTTTCAGGGACAGAGTGTACCAGTTAATTTCCTTCATAGCAGCCCATATGGTGCTGTGTTTTAGATACATGACTAAAACAGTGCTGATAACAAACCAACATTTTAGCTGTCACTCAGCTGTGCTTGCACAGCATCAAGGCCTTCTCTGTTTCTCACTGCACCCCACAGCAAGTAGGGCTCAGGGTGGGCAAGAGATTGAGAGGGGACACAGCTGGGACAGTTGACCCAAACTGACCAAAGAGATATTCCAATGCCATATAATGTCATGCTTAGTAATAAAACTGGAGGAGTTTTTCCAGACAAAGTAAATGTTACTTGGAGACAGGCTAGGCATTAGTCTGCTGGTGGGACATGGAGACCAGTTACTTTTGCATTACTTTTTTTTTTTTTTCCTCCTTCCTTCCACCTTCACTTGCTAAACTGTCTTTATTCTCAACCCACAGGTTTTTCTCACTTTTGCCTTTCTGATTCTCTCCCCTGTCCTGCTGTAGGGGAGTGAGCAAACTACTAGGCGAGGGCTTAGCCACTGGCCAGGGTCAACCCACCACACAGAAGATTCAGAAGGTTAATCAGGTTTCCTTAACAGGCAATGAGATCCAGGCTGCAGGCAGATGATAAAATATGACCACAAAACATGGTTCCACTTTCACACTGAAGGACATCCTCTACTTATTTCAGCAGGTTTAATCACTGCAGTGCAGCTGCCACAAGAACAAAATAACGATTCCAAAAGAGACAACCTTCTGGAAAGGTTCTGAGGTACTACTTCCATGAAGATGAGGAATTTTCATTGTAAAAGTAAAGATGAAACTGCTTAGAATAAAATAAATTTACATTATTTTTTCTGTGATATCATATTGTAACTGATACACATTGGCTGAATGCTTCAACTGTAGCCACAGAAAAGGAATGTGGGTCTTGCGGAGGCAAATCTAGAACCTGCAGATAAGGAGGATGACTGCTACTGTCAAAATTCTGACTTAATTTCATTTCCCTTGCACAAGTAGCCATACTCTCCAACGCACAAGGCCTTGAAAACATAAAACTTCAAGCATATATTAACTTTGTCTTACTGGATTTTACTGAATGACCTGATGCTGAACAAGTTGCCAAATTTATCATATGCTAAATGGTCTGACTTTAGGTGATGTCAACTTGTGACAGCCACAGGCCCACAGATCCAGAGAAACGTTCAGTCCCTTTTCACCCTTTTTACAGTGAGGGTGACAGAGCACTGGAACAGGCTGCTCGGGGAGGTTGTGGAGTCCCCTTCTCCGGAGAATTTCAAGACCCACCTGGATGCAATCCTGAGTAGTGTGCTCTAGGCAATCCTGCTTTAGTAGGGGAGTTGGACTAGACGATCTCTAGAGGTCCCTTCCAACTCTGAAAATTACGTGATTCCATGAAAAAGAAAATCTTCCAAGGTAAAGATCTTGGTCATTTCTTTGTTTTGATAAAGGATGATTGGTGGAGCATCTTAACATTTCCATCTCTATGGCAATAGGGATACAACATATGTGGAGTACAAGATGGAGTCAGTTCTCAAGTTACAAAAGAAGAATTTGGGAAGCCAGAATATCTTGGACAAAGAACAAATACAGAAAAACTTTTTCTACCACTTCGAAAAGAAAACAACTCACAGCTATGGAACTCTCCATCTCCCCAAGGAAGAGATGTGCCAGACGCATTCCAGCTAATGCTTCCATGTGTTTTCTCATTCTCCATGCATGGAGCATGAATGTTTCATCTACAGAGTCTGTACAAAGAAAATAGTCCCTATTCTCAAGTTTTCAAGTGTAAATGGTGTGTTCATATTCATGTGTGCTACATTCAAATACAGAACCACAAATTCTGTAGCACTTTAAATGAAAAATGCATTATAGAAGAAATATTGTCAAAGGGTACAGGAAACCTTCCTTTTCTTTATACTCTAATTCTGTAGAAAAATCAAATCAACCATACCCAAAAGGATTTTTTTATCCTTCTGGAATGAAGGACAAAAAGAGGTACAACCAGGGACAACTGTTCTGTAGTGTTCTCTGTTACCTTATGTTCTTATTTTTGAACCCTACAAGAATTTCAATAGTGAACAGAACCAGATGTATCAGAGTAAGTTGTTTCATTCTGGCACAGTTAAGCAAAATCTGCTTTACATGACTAAACTTTAAATATTTAATTTGGGAGAGCTACTTACCTACCAGTGACAAGCTGCAGTCACTCAGGGAGAACACTTTATTTAAAACAAAAAAAAAAAAAACTGAGGAAAAAAATAACTAGTCTAGGAAAGAAACCAAGGCCAACACTCCACTCTTATCTCCCAAAAGAAACTAAATGAAAACTGCATCTGAAGTTCCAAAGGAAAAATCATTGAACAGAAGTTCAACTGTGGAAAGACTATGCTAAAACTCTTCCAGAAATAAGTATCACCTGTATATAAAGAACATCGGCTTAGATTAGAATCATCTTTGCATTAACCTCTAAGCTGTTAGTTCAAACATGATGAAAAAACCCACCAGAGTGATATAAATTATTAATGACTGGGAAAACCAAGGACTTGCTTCACTTTTGCATATAATCCATATGTACATATTGCAAAACAGTGAAGAACAGTGGCACACCAGATTTGTCACTATTAAAACTATGCTATCTACAAACAAAAAAAAGCATTCACATATACATACAAAGCTACCGTATTCTAATCTCAGCCACTGGCTATGACTCTAGCATGCCTTCTATCGGTTCTATATGCCATTTATTAGTGTCTAAATGTATAAGTCAACAATAATTGTAATGAATTGGATTCAGCATATACAGCAATCATAACACTCAACAGAAATGTTAAGAAAGTATTCAGAATCATTACCCAGAACCACAGACATTAGGGTTTATTCACTGCTTTTATTCAGACGTCTATCACAAAACTGAAACTCCACCATAAATCCTTAATTAGAAATGGCACTTCTAGTTCTAAAACACAAAAATCAAAATAAGAGCAAAACACTACGGCATTCTTTCCCAGATTCCAGACTTAGATTATCATTGAAGAGCCCCTGGGGACTACAGGCACCACCATCTTCAATATGCAACTTCCAAATGAAAGTACACTATTATCCAGCCCTGACACTACATGTAAAAGGACATTAAAGTACAAAAGCCCTACAAACTTTGAAATCCTAAGGGACTTGCATTTGTAATACAGTCTGAGTGTCAAATTGCCAAATTACTTCCAACTGTTCTTAAACGTATCCTTCCAGATCACCACAACTACAAAGAAAGAATTTCTCTGCATGCTGAAAGTGACACATCAACAAGATACCCCATCAAACTATTCCAAGATATCCTTCCTTATGCATGTTGTCACCTTAATTCAATACAGATTTTTTCAGCTTCAGGGTTATCTGAACCCTATCAAATGCTCTCTCAAACAGTACAGCCTAGCATGCTGAGTTTAAATAAAATGCTACCTAGCTTTACTTTTAAAACACCAAAACTCTTATCTTCTAGGATGAGTTCTGACCCACATTATACCCAGAAAATAAGAGTCAATCAGTGTGCACTGCCACCCAACTAATTACTCAATGCCTATTGTAGAATACACAGCCTTTCCAAATCCTTTCACAAAGTTCCTCATCACCTGCAGCACAGAGGAAAAGGAACTTGTCTCAGCTGTGGGAAGAATATGATCTTGTGATCCAGCTAAAGCCTGCTCAGTCTAACACTTGCCAGCAGCCACTGATAATATCATAAATGCACCTACAATGTTCCCCAGAGGAGAGATAACAACTTACGTGGTATTTTTATTTTCAGGATTGTCAGACCAATTTCCACCCGAGACACACGCCTACTGAATTAGCGAACTGCTGCCGCCTTTTGTACCAGAACTTTAAAGCCAAAAGCACGTTGGATAAATAAGACATATTTTGTAAGACAGCTAGCTAGAGCAAATGCGTAAAAACAACAGAATAGATACTCGCCATTTCAGATTAATATATTCAGAAAGGTTTCACTATGCAACTAGATTATAGTAATGTCTTTACACAAGCAGATTTTTATAATGGAAATTTATGCCAGCTAAGGTTTATTTGTCAAACTGATAGATGATACTTTCTGAAGTAAACATTACTTTTCCCACAGAGGTCGGCACTTCAAGTACTCTTTGTCCTGTACAATGTCATCCAAGTCCTAGTTGTTTTCATTGCATATTTATATAACACTCAATTAAATGTATTTTCAAACACTCTCTCTAAACTGTGTCACTATTTGTTATCCAAAACAGGAGCCCTTGAAGATACCGTTATACCATTTAACGGGATACATGCAAAACCCCATATGACACTTTTTCCAGGACACACTTCTAATCCCTTCCTTAGTGCTCCCACGAACTATCCTGAGAGCAATTAATTCCTAGAGAAAGAATTATCGAAGTAGTTCTCATACCCTACTACGTATCTTTACACAGAATTTTCACTTTCAAACCCTTCAATACCTTTCCTCATTTTAACTATATGTGCAAAGATTTTATGAATGAGAGATTATGCCCTTTTTAAAAGGAAAGCAAACTGGTATTCTAGCCTGCATCTGGTCAAACATTGCCTAGATCATCCAAAGTACGCAAGAAATGTTAACTTCCATACTCAGTATCTATTTTTCCTGTACCACTAATAATACAACTGAAGGTGTTTTTCCTATGGTCTGTGACTTAGGAATATGAAAAAGTATATTAGGAGTTCCTGAATGTGCAAGATTAGCCTACCACTTCAAATGTAAGAAACCATGCTACCATCACAACTAGCATGACAATTTCACAGGGTTTTTATTCATGTTCATGTTAACCTAAGTAGTGTGTTCGAGGTCTTTCTCCCCAGCCCATAACTAACACTGATATGCTTTAGGAGGTAGGGGAACCTGTATTAAGCTCTAAATATCGCAGTTTTATAGAAGAGCATCAGGGTGCATGGAACCCTCCACCTTACCAGTTTCCAAATCTGGAAGGACCCATTTTGTCCCGGCTCCATCCTGAAAGTCACTCACTTTTCCAAGAACAGAGGCCAGAAAGCACAGCAGGAGAGGGCAGCAGAAGCTGCTGAAAGTCTTGATGTTGCCTAGCAAGAGCAAACCTAAATATCACACCTATTAAGAAACAGCTCTATATCGCAATGGCTAGAGACTTGTGTAGATGATCGTCTCCTGTATATCCTGACAAGTGGATGGAGAAACAAAAGGAAGGGTATGAACATGGAAAAAAAGTACACATCTTGATGGCACATTGTTTAGCTCATAGGTCTTCAGGGAAAAAAATGCCCATACAGAAACAAACACACAGTGTCAAAACACACAGTAACCTAAAACTTATGCCTGTTAATATAATGCGCATACATTTGCCTTTTTTGTTCACCCATAAATTCTACATTGTATTGACACTTTTCTGTTATTCTGTTTCACTTTTTCATGTTTTTCCTCTTCCAAAGAGAAAAAACCACACAACCAAACAACAATCACACAAAAAAATCCAGAACAAATTCGAGCAAAGACTAAAGCCAATAAACATTTTCAGTTTTCCTAAGACCGAATGTGTTATTAGCACTAAATCCCCACTACTCCACAATGAACATCCTCTAGCCAACTAGCCAGAGCATTGTGAACCATACCAAATGAAGAAGGATAAATTCAAATCTCAACACATTATGAACTTGCCAGTTGTTACTTCAGAGCAGTTTACGTTTACACAGTTTTCTTCTACCAAGAATCAAGTATGTTCAGAAACAGGCAGAGATGCTAAGCTATCTAAGCCTACCATAAAAGAAAACACTTTTGGGGGGGGTTTATTGACTGGATCAACATGTTCGGAAACCATTTTTCTCAGAGATGTCAAGTGTTGTTAATGCTACCTAAGATGACATCAATAATATTGTTAGGACAGGGACATAATACTACAACAGTTTGAAAAACTGAATAAAGCTCTTGAAGATAACATAGAATTTATTGACAACCAAAATCTGACTCACATGAAAACTGACTGTATGATACAAAGAAGTGTAAGATTAGAAACTACTGATATTTTAACTCCTAAACTGGAACGATACACCTCCACAGTGTAGATCACCACCAGGCACTAGTAGTTCATCTTTTCTTTAACATGACCTAGAAACTAGTATCTACATTCTCGGCTAATTTTACACAGTAAAATTTTGCTTTTAATAGAATTCTGAACATCTACCCAGGTAATTTCAGTGTAATCAAAACATTTTTACATCTAATCTTACTTGTAAGAAATAGTGTGAGTTAGTAAATGGTGCATTTTATAGCTAGAGCAGATTCTTATCTACAAAAATATGGGCTTGGCAAATTACCACACTAAAGCAACAGAATAGAAAGTGCAACAGCTATCAAAGGTAGCAAGCTTGAATTCAAGCTGTCCTCTTCGAGAATGAGACAAAACAAGGCAGGGAAGGGAGAAAGAAGAAGCAGAGAAGAACAGGATCAGTAACTCAATGAAACCCAATGAAATATACGTAGGAATGCAGCATTTGTGATGCAAATTTGATAACAATACACTCCTCAATAAGCTTCATTCAAACCTGCTTTGTGATTCATTGTCAAACAAATAATTCTAGTGATTCATTAACAAAAGAATGAATGATCTAATAGGGCTTTGAGATAGACAACATACAATCTAGTGGAAGTTTGCCATAGGTTTAAAAGTAAACATTACCTTAATAAGTAAAAACTTTTTTCTTTTCTTTTCAGTTCACAAAAAGAGGAATGGACCCAACTCTAAATAATTTTAAGTTTTAAATTATTTTTTTTTTTTTTTAAAATCCTTACCTATATCACACAACCATTAGTTTCAGAGGTGATGTGATTACTCCACATTAGCTTAAGCACAGCATATTTATTTTAGCAACTTTGTGGATTCTGATGGACTACCTCAAAGACTTCTTTATTGGATCAATTTGAGTTTGGAAGTGATATACACATACTACTGCACTGCAACTGCAACAAATGCATTCACCTTTGGCAGCCCCTCTGCAGTTGTTCTTCATGATTAAAAGCATCAGAACACTTTACATCACACAGCATTTTACAAAACAAGCAAGAAAACCAACCCATAAGAGTTGGGCATATAAATAAATATGCTATATATTTTAAACCCATGCATACCAGCACTGAGTTTTATTGTTTTCAGTAGGAGTAAAAAAATCCTTCAAAATGTAAGTCAGGTCTGAAGAGAGAAACACAGAAATATCTATAAATATCTTCATACATACCAACATGTTTCATGATAAGAGCTTAGGCACTTGACCTAGACATTTAATAAAGAACATTTCAGGGCTATTTATCCTGTTTGGCTTGAATTGTAATAATGTTTCATTTCTGGATGAACAGGAGATGCTTTCTCTCCCTGAGTAGTAATAACTTCCAATCATTTAATTATGTTCTGGAGAACAGCTAATGCTGTAGCTCAACATGCCAAAAGACAGAACGCACTTAAAAACTGGCTTCAAATGACACAAATTAATAATCCTCAATAAAGGCAAAACTAGGGCTCGATACACTGAAAACAACGTTCAACTGGTGGCTGTGTTAGTCCTGCACAGAAAAGGGAGAGGAAAAAACACTGACCCGTGAACATTCATAGTAGAATGACTTTAGCTTCATCTGTACTACTAAGAAAGGCGTACTATGAGAGAATAACAACATTAAAGGTTGGGGGGTTGTTTTTTTTTTGCTTTTTAGGGGTGAATGGTTTTCGTTTGGGGTTTTTGTTTCAGAAGAGCACATTTTAGATCTAGGAATAGTAGAGATATACAAGCTAAAAACTGAAACTAGTAGGAACACGTTCTACGTAAGATGCATAGTGCAATTAGAATGATGCAACCTGAGTTAACTACAAATAATACTGAAGTATTATTTTGTTCTTCAGACAAGTTTAAATATTTAAACAGTGGAAGTAAATATTTTCTCTGAGTACAAAAGAATTTACTTTAAGAAATACCTTTCACATTCTTTAGAACGTACAATGTCTTTGGGATGTGGAGAGTACAGAGGAGCTACTACTTTCTAGTAGGGAAAAAGATCAGCAAGAATTCTACTCCTGATGAATGAAGAATCTGTCACGTGACACTAACATGTCTGAAAGTATTTTCACTTTTTTAAAAAAAAATACTACTGAGATGCAAACTGCACATTAATACATTATTATAAAATATTCATTGTTAAGCAAGTCCATAACATAACTGCTTCTTTGCTACTTGCTAAATACAATCTTTTCCATAATGTGTACGAATTGTTGCAAATTGCATATATTCTCTATCTTCAAATAATGTGGTTTAGTAGCAAGGCTTTCACATTATGTATACTTGGCCAGGTGCCCCAGAGCAGCCGCACAGGACCAGAGGGCAAGTGGAAGCTGGTTATAAGCCACCTTTCCACTTCTCTTACCCTTTGCCTGGTAGGAATAAGACAGTGTTATGCACAAAAAGCCTACAGGCTGTTCTTAAACATGACCTTCAAGCAGCTGTTACACAAGCTGAAAATTGCCAAGGCAGCATGGCAACAAAAGTTTCTTTCAGTGACGATTCATCAGCTATAAAATAACTGTGCTTCAACACAGTTCTAGCCCTCTGCGTTCCCTAACCTCACAAATTAAGTACTAAATTCTCCCACCATTATACTACAACCAAACACATCATTATTAATGGCCAGTACGAAATCTCTCCTTTTTAAGTTAATGAGTGTACTGAAAACCAGAGTATTCTATGTCACAATTATTTCCAATGTAATGTAAAAGCTTCTAGCTTTATCATTTCAAAATAATAAGAGTCAACCCTGAAGTTCTCTTCACTGGACCTGCAAGATCTTATTTAACTGATTTATCCATTAAGGAAATTATTTTTACAGCCTAAGGAAAAAGGCCTACACTTTTCAGGTTTAACTTTTCCTCATTTTTCCAACCTCCTCTACATAACCACTAGCTACTGAGGGGTAGTTTAAAAAAAATAAAAACAAAAATCCCTCCACAACACAGATGAATTACACAAACTACGCCTCTCCCATTGGAACAAAAAAAAATATAAAATTACTATAGCCTATTAGCTTGTTCAGGATGACAGTATTTTCAGATGTTACCCAAAAAAAACCATACATACACAACCAGAGCATATATAGTATATATTGTAGAAATAAATCTCCTAGTGTATCTTAGAATCTTTAGTACCTTTAGAAATAAGAAAGAAATTGTTGTAAACTTCAGACTCAAAATTCAGGAAATACACTGTATGATATATTGAAAATTGTTTTTGCTAGCCCTTCTATGAAGGGCATTTTAACCCATAAGCCTGGTCCACAAGAACAAAGGATTAACAGGCATTCTATTTGATAAATATTGTAAGCAAACCCAAAATCCCCATCTTGCAAACAATCTATTTGCCAAAGTAGAAAGTTTTATCACTATTATTAGCAAAAGTACCGGTACTTTGAAATCTACTTATCTGATTTTCTGGTTTCATATGCCAAATAATCAAAATACATATACAGATGAGAGCTGTACTCTAATTTATAAGCTGCAGGCTTCTTTACTAATCTAACCAGTGTTTGGTATCAGTCAGAACCTTGACACCGAAAGAAGAGCATGGCAGAAAAACACTGTCCAAGCCAAACAGCCTTCTCCTTTCTAACATCTCTTACACACAGCATTACAATCTAGTAATCTTACCATCACACTTAACAAATGCTTGGGATTAGTTTAGAAAATTGAGAAGTTATGGATGACAAGACAATGTTGTGTGTACATAGTGTCTGCTAACTTTTAACTCCAAAAAGTCTCTGTGGAGATTTAAGAGGAAAAACAGAACCTCTCTCTCAGAGTGAAAAAAAATCTGAGGAGCATCAATACTAATAAAACAGAAAAAGCTACCAGTCAGATGCATAAGAATCTTCCTACAGACCATGCCAGCTTCCTGAAGGTACAACATCTATTTTATATCAACTGTTATTAAGGTAACAGCACAGCTTCTATCCACCTTGCTTCGCCAGGCACACGTTCTACCTACATACCTCTATTTTTCACTTCTCTCTGCATCTCAGTTACCCCAGTGTCAACTTTATGCAAAGAATCTTCCACAATCCATCTCATTACTCATCTTTTACTTTCTTGCTGTCATGAAGACAAGAGTAACTATTATTGCTCTGCAACAGAGAAGTCCAAATTACAATTTCAGTCCTGGCATTGTTTTTTTTTTTTCCTTGATAGATTAATTTCCTCATTTATTTGTTACTTTCTCATGTGCTGTGAAAAAAGAGGGGAAAAAAAATCCACTAGTGACTTTTGAAGTTTTTTCTTTAAATCACGAAGGTACTATGCATAGGTAGTGAGGTGGCCCTCTACAGACTTACTATATTATGTCGAGGCAATTACTGTAACAAGAGCACACTTAACACTGCAACATAAATGTTATGAGGTGCAAATTATTAATAAGTCATTTGTCTTTAAATTGAAGTAGTTTTCCATATACTCCAGCCAGGTTTCAGGTTATGTCCTACTCAGGTACAATACAATTACAACATATATTAACTTGAAATTAACAGAAGCGGGAAGATTTAAATGCAGAGGTACAATGAAATAAAACAGGAACATATCCAAAACAATCCTTAAAAGGCACCCACGCACACACAGACACACACACACCCGCCCCCTAAAAAAAAAAAACAAGATATTGTCTGTACTGCTTTCTTCCTTCTCCCATCCTGGAAGCTAGAAATGCAGAAGTATTTTAATTTACATGCCTAGTATATAGAACCAAGCGGGGCACATACTTTTATTATGCTTCAGTTAGACCACCACAAGTTTGCAGAAGAGAAGTTGAACAAGAGCCAACGCTCTGCACCTCCCTGTCCTAGCACTGAACAAAATCTCAACCATACAGAGGTTGACATAATTTATCAAAAAGGTCATCCTGACACAGTGGTAAAAAAAGCCTCTTGCGTGGCAGAAGTAGGTCTTACTTTTTCATCCTTATGCTTTCTATGTATTACCTCCCTCAAGTGGCTGACCACATACATTATAAAACCTACTGCTAACCATTACTTAAATAAATTAAATTACAGAATCCACCTGTGGATCTGAAGGCCGCAAACTTCTATAGAAAACACGGGAGGAAAATGAAACAAGGGATTTCTGTGGGCTTTTTTAATTTAATTTTTTTGGTAGTCGTGGTGGTTTTGGGGGTTTTGTTTGGTTGGTTTTTTTATGGCAGTGTTTGTTTATTTGTTTGCCCTCCAGGTCTCCCTTGTTTTTGTGTAACTTACCAGGGTTGGCTTTTGGGGTTGATTTTTGTTCAAGTGGCAGCTGAAGCAAGTTACTTAATGCTTTCTAACAAGAATAAAAATATTTTGACAATTATTGAGAAGAGCTGCAGACAGAGAAGATACAGACTTTCTACTGCCTAACGTTTGTAACTTGTTGCCGTTCTTTTGTTTTAACAAAACAGTCATATAGAAATAATTGATTATCAGCCGGTAAAGACTTCAATTCTTTCAAGAGCAGTTGTTTTTCAAAAAGTCTCAATGGATAAAACATTGAAAACTCAGCAATCGTAAAACAGTATCCCTGACTTTATAGCGCATTCTGTGTCCAGTTATACAGTGAATGCAGTTTTAAATTTTTGTAGGAATTTCCAATATTGTTTGGCATCACCATGACTTTCAGGTGTTGTATACACAACTCACACACTAGGCCTCTGAGAACTTGTATTACTTAATAGCTACATATTTTAATAGAAATTTACAAAAAGGAGTTACAGGGTTTGCACACATCATCCTATTACCCTTATCCCGTATCTGTACCTGTCATCATTTATTTAGCCTCATGGACTTCTTTTTTTTTTAAGTTTATTGTCAATAGAAAACCAAAGGAGAAAAGAATTTACTGGAGATTGAGTACTTAAACTTCAGAACTTTCAAAGTTAAAAATCTACTTTCAAAACTAAAACAAATCCAAGGCTTTGCATTAACAGAAAATAAATTGAATTTTTAGGCATTTATCTGGAAACAACAAATCTTATTACAGGTAAATAAAATGGCAAAAATCCAATTTTTCTGATGCAGGTACAAAATTGCTATATGAAACTGAAAAGGGAATTATGAACCTAACAGGATACCTACGCTTAATTTAAAAGGGAAAAAAAACAACATTGTGCTAAGTGCCTGGATCCTGCCTTTATTTTTATAAGCATCTTTCCTCCCTTCCCACATCCCCCCCCCCCCAAGGAGTATGGAATAGGAAAATAAGGAATCCCATTCCTTATTTCTTACGTATCTCTGACAAGAAATCTTCTTCCCTTACCATCCTCCCAGACCCCAACTCCGTTGTGTCAATCAGAGTAAACAAAAAAAAGGCAACCTGGCAACTCCTTCCTTCATGACTCAAACCAGAACAAAACCAAACAGAACAATTATTGAAAAAAGTTTAATTATGGCCTCCAATTTAAACTGAAGAGGTCAAAGGCACTCCTCTTATGTTCCCCACTAGGGCAGAACATCAGTTCAGTGTTGCAAGATCTAATAAGGCAGCCCTACAGACAGAAATCAAACAACAGACCTAGAATATACCCATAATCATACGATCTGTATTTTTGCAGCATAAATAACCAATATCACAATATCTTACTTGGAGGATCAGAGATATAGAGCAGAACCTACCACAGCAACTCTGAATAGTCACAGCAACCTCCCGACACACCCCAATATCCTCATGTACAGCAGCACACTTGCAATGTAGACCTGGAATTTCTACACAATCTCTTTGGCTCTGCGTATACATTCCACGTACATTTGCTACCTCAGAGTTGCGTGTTTACAGGTAGAATATGAACAGATCATAACTTTAATCAAGATATTCCAGGTCTTTCTGGAAAGCTTATCTCTTGGGAGAGATACAGGGATTATCTATTCTTAATACCATGCAAAGAGGCTGGGAGAGGGAGTCAACATGACAATGCTGAACTCATAAATGTACAGCTACGGGCACAGTACCTCAGTTTCCCCTCAGAGCTTTCTTCTTCTAAATAAGGTAATTTATTTGGACTACGTGACAAGCCATCTGATAAAACAGCTCAGGAAAACATTTTTCCTTACACTGGTAACGAAAAACACATCTACTGAAAAACGCGAGAAGCACACTGCCCTTGTGTGAACAGGCAGAGAAGCTACAATTATTTGCTATCCATGTATGACGAACTTGGATTGTACAGGGAACAAAGGTGTCTACACTTGTGCATCCGCACTAGGCTAAGAATCACCTTGAAGCACAAAGACATGAACACAACTGCTGCAGTGGCATTAAAACACACCAGTGCCTGCAGCGTACTCTTCTCTTGGTGGAGATCACAGAGCCACCATCTAAAGACATTGCTACTGTCCCATTCAGAGAAAAAGTTATCAGGCAATAGATAACAAAGCTCAACACAACCACTGCATTAAGTATCCAGAAGGACCCCAAAAAAGACATCAGTTTATGTTTTCTGATGGACATTGCCTAACTGTAGGGAAGATACCTGCAGCACTGTAAGCTAGTAGCAAATAAGTAACTATCCAACCTGCTACTTTATCTCTCCTTAAGTAATGTATCTGGAAAGAATAACTACTGTATCCTCAGGCTGCCCATGAAGAATGTCCAACAAGTGGATATTGAGAATCAAGTTTAGCTTGAGTTCACAATTCTAAAGGTGTTTAAAGAGAACTGCCACAAACACTATAATGCATGAAGTCTGAGGGAAGTCTCAGACAAAGAAATAGTCACTGAGTTCACTAGCATATAAATCTTAAACAAAAGGCGGGGCTGGGGGGGGAGCGGGGAAGAGAAGAAATCTCAAATCTAAGATTAGTTCAGGTGCTATGAAACAGACCTGTGCAATCTAGACGTCATGTCTAGACTACATGAGGAGCTGTGACTATCCACATACAAAATCATTTGCTTGCAATTTGAAAACTGAAGTTAGATTTCACAAGTTCAAGCAAGAAAAGCTAAGTGAGGTACACCCATGGAAAGTTTGAGGTCTGTTGGTGGGGGGACAAGGCCAAAGGAAACAAGAAGCTAAAAAGAATAGCTGGTTTTGGTGGAAAGCATTTTGGTTTTGTTTTTCCACTGACCTTTTAAACTGTAGATCTCCAGTCAAAACTAAATTTGTTGACACCACTGTAGTAACCTACTAAGATGAAGGCACTTAATATAGCTATTATTTCAGAAGTATCCAACAGGGATAACTGGTATTTCTTAAAGAATTATTACTTTAGAATATGCTATGGGTACTATTACACAAATATCTTCTCACACTTTTTCAAAAAGGGAATTTTTAGTTAAGGATAAGACACTCTTACCTACGCAGACCGTAACTCCCACATGGCAACTCATACAGTGGAAACTTTATGCAGACAAATCCTCCAAGACAGGTTCCTTCAATTATTTCACTGTACCATCCCACTGATAGAGCAGGATTTGCCTTGGGCTGTGCTGACAAGCTCTACAGACCTCTCCATATCAGAATGACAAGTTCTGTTGTGACAGAGTAGTATTTTTTCCCTGAACTTGAGGATTTGATCTTCATAACTGGTTAGTGACTGAAAAAGTAAAGGCTTGTATTCTGGTTTTAAAAAAATCATGCATCTTTTCCCACAGAAATAAGGAAAGATTGCCATGAAGAATAAAATAAATTTTATCCTTGAATAATCTGCAGTATTTTGTGATTTTTTCTTTAGAAGTTCTTTATGTTTTCCTACCAAATAATACAAAGTTTAAGTAAGTAATCATCAACACTGGAGTAAAATAGAACATGGAGCATTATGACAGTGTTTACATTAAATAAAAAGCCCTTTCCATCTTCACACATATAGTAATTACATATTTCATGTTCCAAAAGACTATCTCACACAGAGTAGCTGAAAATGCAGAATGTTTATGCTCAAGCTCAATTCTGACATGTTTGAATCTCAGCTGTTTCATTATATTCATTCTTCCCCAGAATTCAAAGTGATGATTTGGTACACAGTAAAGTATCCAAATGCTTTGTAAAGGATGTTCTGCTATTTCTTTGTCATCAAATGTGCACATGAAGGATTACAGTAAAATTAAGCAAGAAATAAAATGCACATCTGTGTAAAAGATAAAGCAGCAAAAAAGCGTTCCCTTCTTCAAGCCAAGAAACCAGAAGCCAAAATAAGCACGCTTTACAATATGCATCTTGCTTTACAATAAATAGAAGAATCCTTCATAAATAACAGTCTTACTCAGAAAGTACATTACAGAAGGTAATGTACTTTCTGAAATTTTCAAGGTGAAGCTTAACAAAGCTTATGTCTATTTTAAGTTTAGGTGTAGTGTGGTTTGTTGTTTTCAATACCAGAAAGATACTCCACAGGAACAGCGAAGTGCATCTTTTTAAAGTTGATATGACGCACATTTAAGCAAAACCATCATCACTTCTAAAAGCATTTCCAGGTTGAGTAGTTGACCAATATAAGAAATATTTCCGTAACATCAAAAACCACATTGATCTTTAGTATAAAGCACTTACTTGGAATCAAAGGAAATACATACTTGACCCAAAATTTATTTGAAAGATCCACATTTCCTGCTAAATTGCAACATCAGCGTAGCTTAATGCTGCTTTACACTGGACACACTGTCACTCTAGAGCTAGGGAATTATCATGACCTCCAAAAATTTAAAATTACTTTTGAATAGTATTTGCCAACTATGTTAAAAATTAACATCTCTGTAAGTTCAAGACATTCAAGATATACATGATCAAGCCAGCTCACTTGAAATTTTCAACACAGTGCCTATGAACTACAACACAGTTCAGGCAGTAGAGACAGATAAATCCCTTCTGTCTTCACTTCCTTCTTTCGAAAGAAGTATCTTCAGACACATCTTTTTCATCTGTCCCAAATCAAAACAATGCTCCCTAAGTCTAAAATCCATAAAGACAGAATCCTCCTCATAAGGGCCTTTTTGGTAGCCCACACTGTGACAGTGCTGCAGAGTTATCATGCAACTCACTTCTCCAACTGCCTCACATTAGCCTTAAATCAAGCCTTTATTTGTAGTTCTATATCACACATCACTGCAAATTCCTGTTTCGTAGCTTGCTCAAGCTGCCCACATCTAAACTCCAATCTGTAAATACAATTTAGCACACCTCAACATGCAAGATGTTTGCCCTGAAATGCACTTCCTCCTGATATACTTTTCAATCCTCTGTAACAAGAAGTTGCCTCAACTTCCAAGTCCTTCAGTTGTCTCCCCACCATCTTCACAGGATTCTTCCTCTGTACACTGCAAACTTGCTCTCTAAAAGACAATGTTTATAGTCTCTCAGCTCCTCTTCCAGTGTCCTTTTTCATGCCTTATTTTTATTTAAAATACCATTTTTCTATAATGCTTCCTGCCTCTAAGCATGTACAGAGCCACGTTCCTGGAACATGGAGCTGTACACACTCACACCCCAGCAGACGTCGTTCATACATATCACACATCAAACTTCCTAATGTCATACTTAATTTAAACTTGTTCAAAATTTACAGAATTTTGTGCCTGGAAGATCATCTCAACTGTCTACTAGAACATCATTTTTTCCTCAGCTTCGTAGCAACTGCCACATTCCTTCAGGTACCAAGATGCACACTGAAAATCCATGTAGAATTTTAGACAGTGTCCTCCTGGTGTGTATATGCCCTTAGTATCATTTAAAACCAGACTACAAAGAAAAAAAAAATTAAAACAAGTCAACCTGTTCACTCAGCCCTTAACATCATTTTTGCACAGTACATATATTTTTGTATTGATAAAGGAAATTTTAAAGCATGTTTTCTATTCAAAGCATAAGTATCAGCAATGCATAAAGGATGAAGGAGCAACTTCTCTTATCTTTTCTTTTTCACAGAACTAACCAGCTGCTAAGATTTAGGTTTTGTGGATATTTTTAAGTCTGCATGCCATTGCTCACCTACAGGTGATGAAGCATGACAAGTCATTTGGGAGTTTCCCACCCTGTGTATTTCCTGTGGTTCCATTAGGCTAAAACAATTAAATAATATTTACCAAAGCAGGATTTTTACCTAACAGCTGTAAAAACGCACGTTAACAATAAAATTTCTGAGGGCATTCAATGTTTCCCCCATACAAAACATTTTCAGAACACAGATGATAAATGAAACCTTACAAAGAAGAATGATTCACATATCCTGGTAGGCCAAATATTTTGTCTGGACTGACTATAGACTAAAAACACAGCAAAAACAAAGAGTTCCCAGTAAGTGTGAGCATATCTTATGGCCCACATGTATTTAGCAAAAATTAGCTCTTTATCCACCTGCCAGAATGGCATTAATGCCAACGTTCAGGCTGGTCATCATTTCTACCAGCTAAACCCCACGTAAGTACATGCAAGCCAGTACTGTAAAACAATATAAGATGATCTAAAGAGAGCTTGGCCACGAGTGCTTAGACACTGTTTGCTCTGCATTCTCCAGTACTCCACAAGCCGTGGATGTGGTGGGGTATGAGCAATGCTCTGCAGTTACTGGCCTTCTGTCATGCTGGAATTTCAAAGAACTGGTGTGTCACCATTCAAACATCCCTGAGTTATCCACCGACAGCCCGACACAGCCTTACAGGAATGCTCTGCCATCTAGAGATAAGAGGACTTACCTGGAGCTCCTTTTAGGTGGAATAAACTGCAAAGTGATTGAGTAGAATGATTTTTCATGTCAAAATAACAATAGCCCAGAACAACGGAATCAAGTGACTAGCCACAGAATGCAATTCCATCAATGCTTACTTGATTTAAATCAAATGGAAACAAATACATGCCAGTGATCACGCTTACACAGGGGCAAACGCAAGCAGATTGCCACAGCAGTCAAAATCATCTCATGATGTAATCTTACTGAACTACTGCATGACAAACTTCACAGCTGCAGAAAAGTTCCTAACAATATGTTTAGCTTCCCAACCAAGACCAAAAAGAATGGGTCCACTTCAAAAAGGCAATCAAAATTAACACCATTGTTTGAAACATCCACAAGTTAAACAGTATTTGTTTGTGTTCTGGCTTTCAAAGGTTAACAGTTTATTTCATTCCCTCCTCCCCTAAGAACGCAGCTGCCAGTGACTTTAATTAAGTGGGGATCAACACGAAGAATGTAGTCCTTTATCAGAGATGTTGAAAAACAGTATGTTGTATTCAAATTTATTTTAAATCTACACTCATGAGCTCTGAAACATGAGAAGTGTTACTGTGTATTTATATTTCTTCTAACACTAGTAGTCTTCACTAAAGCTGAACTTTGTAGAACATGAATTATATTTTGTCCATGTAGCATAACATTATTTCACCTGATCTCTAAGCATAAACAAGTACTACAAATGCTGTTAAATACTTATGTGACTAAAATGAAAAAACATCAACAAATAAAAAGGCCTAAAATAAATATCAATTTGTGATTTTAAACGAGTATGTTCTTTCACTTTTTAGATAATTCTTTTAAAACTGTAATGCAAGAATAAAGTATGATTCTCTGCTTACGTGCTAAATCGCCTATTTCCTTACTGACATCTCTCGCCCCACAAATAAGCTACACTGCCAAGATTTTACAACTCAAAATGCATTTCCAGTGCATGCACCATTAGCAGTAAAAATAACAATTAAAAAAATCCTCAATCTCTACTTTGCAGCTGTAAGAAACTGAAGGAACTGTTTGTCTGAAATTAGAGCATAATTGAAGAAAACAGATCTGCATGCACGTCTTAGCAAACAACTAAATGCCACTTGACTATGAGCCCGTAATAAATTAATAGAACATAACCTCTCCCTTCAGAGGTTGTGGATATTAACTGGCGCATACTATAATGTGTCTATTACAAAGGAAAACAGATATTCTTTTAAGTGACAGAAGATCACGTTCTTGCAAGTAACTACTTGCAAGATGCTACTTTCAGATAGGTTTCCTACCAAAGTTAAGGTTTATGTGATCAACTGCCTTTAACCCAACGAAATACTGTCCACTGACCCTGATTTGGAAAAAAGTTAATATTTATGATACCCTGTTGCTTGTCCAGTAGCAGCACTACTAGGGACATTCAAGACAACACCTGCAGAAAGACATCACTAGTTCTGTTGTTTATGAAACAAATTGCTAACTTGTTTCTCCGAGTACCTTGACTCTTAAAATATACCCCTATTTAAATATACCACAAAGCATCTCAAATTCAATATGCCTAGGAACGTCAACTGAATATACCTTCTGCAAATTTACTCACTACACACATTCAAACATATTTACAGCAGCATGAATTCTATCTCCCAGCTATGATATGTCAGTCATTATATGGTTCAATGCTCAGTTTTTGGTGTGAGGAGGTTGGGGTTTGTTTTTGATTAAAGTCACTGCAGGCTGAAACACAAAACGTAACCGAAGCTGTTCTTTTATATATATATAAAAGTGTATATATATATATACACACTCTCAAATATTTTTATATATATAACACACAAATTATGCATGACTTTCAGAAAATGCAAGTAATAAGCACAACAGAGGAAAAGATAAGAATTCAAAGCCATCTTGAAAGACTGGAAAAAGTTATGAAACAATGTTAAAGTATGACTAAGGCGAACTGGAAAGCTGCAGAGTTAGGTCAGAACAACTGATTGCACATATATGGGATGGTGAAATAGTTATCACTTTGGTTAGATGGGATGTAGAGGTTAAAGTAGACCACAAAGTGACCCTCGGTGTTGTGATGTTGAAATTTTTTAAAAAAAAAAAAAAAAAATCAGACTGACATCTACACATGTGGAACTGCCCGCAAAACCAGCAAATAACAGTCTCACTCTTAGTTTTGGTAAGATTTTATGTAAGTTACCAAATCCAGTTTGGTCACTATGCTTCAAGGAGAATCGCAATAACAGGCTTAAAACTGTACCAAAAACCACTTGAGTCAAACACTATGAAAACCCTTCTTAAAGTCAGACAGAGAAGCACCAGAATAGACTGACAAAGCCAGTTGTGAAAGTGCTGTTATTGAGGCGTTTTAAGAGTGAGTTAAACAAACATCCACCCCGACCAGCAAAGGCTACAGCTAACTGCGCCTTGGGGGAGAAGAATGGACCAGGTGATTCCCTGCTCAGTCATTCCTAAGATCCAGGACTACAGAAACCAGGGTCAAACAGGACCTCTGGGGTTCACCTAATCCATTCTTGTCCCCTAGGCTGCAGTCCCAACACTACAATGTCTTTTTCCACAATTCCATACTGTCTATTTCTGAGTTTACTGTTACCATTAATACAATACCTTAATACTAAGACAATGTTTACAGAGAACTGTCCTAACAAATTCCAAGAACTTTTTCATTAAGTGACAATAGCAAAATTAGAGATAATTGTTGTGAATGTATGTTAGGACCACCTTTTCTCACCACTGCTTGTACTTTGGCTTGTATTTACCAATACTGCATTTCATCCAAAATTTTAACAGCTAGTCAACTCAGTACCACAAGCTCTTTCTGGAGCCCTTCACCACAAGCTTTAGATTCAGCTATCCCGAATAAATTTTTTTTTTTTTTTTTTTTTTTTTTAAGTCATCTGCAAGTCTCATCCACTAACTATCCCACCTCTCTTTTTACCAGATATTTACAAGTCAAACAAAAAAGGTCTGCAAAGTTAACTGTGGGAGTCCACTGCTACCAACTTTGCCTATGAATAATGATCGCTTGCTTCCAACCTTTAATTTACTCATAATTCTTCGGACTCTTACCATTTAACTGGCAACAGCTTAGATTCTTTAAAAAGCCCCATATATGAAAATCTGCTGAAAATGAAGATTAGCAAGACGATGTTGACAAAATCTTTGCTCATCTGTCGTAAAATCTGTAAAAAGCATACGACACTTTGTACTTATATATTAAGATTACTATAGTCCAAATCTCTTCTTGGTAACAAATACATAAGAATAACAAAGATTCAGAGCCTTCATAAACCCACAAATCAGATAAATCTAATAAAACATAGAAGTTTATGTTTTGGTTTCTGCAAATCTATTTTCAAACCTTTAGAAAGCCCAGTTAATACTAGGTAGTCAGCACATACCAGATTTAGGCAGTAAGTAAGTAGGGAATCCTACTGCTCAGTAACTACTGCTCATTTCTAGACATCATAGGATGATTTTTTTTTTTTTTTTAAAGTTAGAAACCTCTATATCAGATTTTTCATAGAAGCCATATGCTTGTTAACAAGAAACAATCCTCATTTTTGTTAGAATTAAGTATGGATGTAAATGTTACCTTATGTCTTCTACTACGCTACTAACAAGAGCAGCAGCTGTGACTATTAATGAGTACATCTAGAGTCTATGTCTATGACTAGACTAGTGAAGCCACACGTTCTTGAACTGCAGTTTTCTAAAAATTTGCCATTTACTAAAGAATTGGACCGTATTTTCTTAAAAGATGAAAAAAAAAGAAAAAGAAACCCATAAGCATACACATAAGCAAACAAATCTTTTAAAAATGCAAAAACATCTCACAAGGTCAGAAAGGTAGAAAGTGTGTTTTCTAGATACTTCTCCAGACCATTCTCCCACAAAAAATAAAATGCTTCAGTGACAGCCTTGCCTCTTCCGAAAAGAAGCCATGTGGCAAAAGAGAACAAAATAATAAAAACAGCCTCCACAAGGATATTTTGTTAAATACATATGATCTCATCTCTCTTCATAATAAACACTATAAACAAAATATTTGGAAAACACAGTACTGAAACAACAACCTTACAAAAGTATCACTACTTAAATGAACACTGTTTACTCAGTGGCAAACCTGGTATCATTATTTATGCAGATTAATCAAACAGGAAAGCGAATCTTTTGAAAGAAGAGTTTTGAATTCCAAATCAAAAACATGTGGCCTCTATGGTTTTGTTTTCTTTTCAGTTACAGGCAACTGAAAAAACATGACACTTGCTTTGGCTGTCCTGCTGAATTATAATGCCCTCACAGCTGACACCCCACAGCTTTGCCACTCTAGTCCTAGTACAACCTACTGAGATGGTTTGGGATGCTCTAGTTCTTTTTGCTGCTTCTCTGCTGGAAATGATCAGCCCCTCGGAGCTGGAAAAAGGCATCATGTGCCCCATGGCTCACTCATGTCTATACAAATTCAGGTGAAGAATATTTTCTGGCAGTTTGAGTGAAAACCTCGACTCATCAATGCAACTAGCAAGGAACCAGCACAAGTATTGAAAGTTGTTGTAGGGGCAGTTGCCTCCAGCAAAAGGACAAATCTGAGACTTCCACAGGCATTATCTTCACTCACTTCAGCAAAGTGTACCAGAATTGGTTACTTCAAATAAGCATTTAATTTTTAGCAACTATAAAACATCTAGAGAGGAAACTTAACTCTCTGCAGCACTTTGAACACTTAGAACTCGCATAAATTTCTGAACACAAACTCTAAACTCTGATTATTTATTACCACAGAAAACATCACTTTGTTCTGTGCACACGCCTTGTTAACTTATCTGTTTTGGAAATACTAATAAAAGCATCCATGCCAAACCTTGGGCTTTCTGCCGATGATGAAACTTGCTGATCACAAGAAACACACACTAATTAGTTTTGCAAAAGCAAGTAGCTCCTCAAAAGCATAAAATAATTCATTAATTATATTTCTAAGAAAGATGGGATGAATCCCAAAGTCCAAGGCAATGCTCAGGCAGCAGCTCTTCCCTCTCTTAACAGGGAATTCCAACTAGTTCCTCAGCTGCAGTCAGGCACAATCTAGCACTCAGGCAGAGGCCCCAGGCTAAGCCACTTTACAAAAGGCAAGTTCTGCCTAGAAGCCCACCACCAACCATGCCAGTCACAGCACCAGGAATTTCCAGAAGGACCCACCGCTTTACCAAATGAGCTTCCGAACTTCACAAAAGCCACCTCCGGAGTGTACTATCAGTTTTCAAAGCTGAGAAAGAAGAGGATATCAAGGGCAAACCCAGACCTTTCTACAGATACAATAACAACTTTCAATCAACCACATCAGAACCCACTACCAGCTGTTACAGGATCAGTACCGAGAGCTGCGTCCATCACTGAACAAAAAAAAAAACAGTGAAGAAAAAAAATTCTCACAAACTGAAGGTTCAAAGAACTTACCATCTGAAAGAGACTAGAAATAGATTAAATTATCAATATAATAAAGGAAAAAAAAAACAGTGGTTTTAAATCTGTGGTTTAGGAAGGAAAAGTATAATCAATTTTCCTTTTAAATTCTCTTTTAGAAATTCTAAGTTCTTCAAAAATATGACACCTACTCATCTCTTCACAAGTTGCCAATCAAGAAAAAAAATGAAATCTGTAACTTTTACTGGAATTATTTGTATTAATGTTATTTTTAAAATAGCATATAATAAAAATATAGAACAGTAACAGCTTAGTCATTCCACGAGCTCCGTAAAACTACTATCTATTTTTCTTGGAAATGAGACTAATTATGAAGAAACTGCTCTGCAGGAACAAAGCGTGTGGCTTTCTTCATTTTTTTTAAATGCAATTCAATTTGCATTTTTTATGAAAAGCAGCCTGTGTAACAGCATTCAAAATCACAGATTTCCTAATTTACTGTTTTTTAAAAAGTACAATACACCCATTCAACCACATTTCAAGAATTAAAAGTCCATTACAGTTGTACTTATGACATCTTGTCCTTTTGAAAAAGTCTTGAGTATTTTGTTAGTCATACAGTCAGCTAACATTTACTGCCACTTAGGAATTATATTTATAGTTCATAGAATAATAGTCAACAAAAAGGATGAGTGTCTGTATTTCTTTGTCCAAAACACAAATACATATGTTAAACGTACAAATTTAAAATATGAAGGAGTTTAATAATGCAGCAATCAAGCTAAACGGTTTATTGTGCTACAAGTGGTACAGTTATAAGAAACTAAGAAGAAACATGAGTATGATGCTTTTTAGACATGCAAATAGCTAACAGTCATAAGCATTACTAAGAGTGCTCTAACCTCTTATTCTATAACTATTTTCAATTATTTCTTCCTTAGCCAAACTAAATGTACCGTCTCAATTCTTAATATCCGTCTCTAGATCAATTATTTCAGAAAACTTCACACCAAATACTTTTTCTGTTTCTAAAAAATAAGACTGGAGAAAAGGACGTTTTTGCCTAAACTATATTTCTAGCAAACACCCTTTTAGGCCCAAAATTCATAGCAGGAATGAAACCTGGCCTCTGTAATTATGTGATGAACTGATATTTATTTAAAGATGAAAAACACAAGAAATCAGACTGACTGGACAAGAGGACTTCATCTCAGAAAATAACAGAGTAGATAAAAATGGCTAAACAGAGATTAAGAGAGAGAGAAGGGGGGGAAGGAGGGGGAAAAAAGAAAGACAGACACCAAGGTGAGAGATTCTTCTGGTGTAAAGCTAGAAAACCAAACTAGAAGACAGAAAGAGTTTTAAAATACCAGAATGTGTCAAACAGAGTAAGCAGGAAGAGTGGCCCCTGTCTTACAGAGCAAGGGTTCCCAAACCACAATGAAGAAATACGCCGCTCACTACAAAGCCTGAAGGGGATGCTGCCAACCGACAGCACTCAATACTCCTGGCATTAATATTTACAGCATCTGGCAAAAGTAGCTCAACAAGGCCCATTTTCCAAAGCACAATTTTCCACAACTGAAGTCAAGATTCTAGAAAGAGTCATCATTCCTTCGCATCCACAAGTATCTGAGAAATCCTCTGCCAGAATGCCTCATCTTCCTTCCAGTTGCTATTCCATTAGACCCAACATATAAGTCTACCATTTAAAAAGACGTTTCCAGTCTTTCTGAAGACCTATCCAAGTGTCAGATAGTGACTTTTCTGGGGCTTGCATTTTTAAATCCCAGTAAACAACATAAGAACCACATTAAAAGGACATTATTTATACCTTTTTTTTTTTTGTTTTGCCCCTCCTCCAATTTCTGAGTAATTGATTTTGTAACCCCAGTAACATTCCTTTGTCTCTTTTTATCCATGGAGGTCTCCCAGGGTCCAATGTGGTTTTGTATGCAGCTGTCCTGAATTTGTCTCCAGAACTATGATGATTTTGTATTTTCTGTATGTTGGTGTTCCTCTACTACAGCTACACAAAACCTCAGACTGTACTGTCACCAACTATGGTTTTGGCTGCAGTACTAACAGTCTGTTACCTATGCCCATTTTAGTGGAAATTTTGTGATTAGTTACATTGTTGTTACTTTGAGCACAAGACTACTACAAAGCAAAGAAAGAATTCAAACGTGTTCAACAATTCCATTTTTTTTTTTTGTATTATACAATTTGTAAAAGGCTGCAAATTGAGAATTGTAAACATTAGAGACACAGAATCATGATGTTATCTAGTCACTAACAGATAAGCAATAACAAGCATGTTCTTGGCTCACTGAGCAGGGATTTAGCTGCCAAATCCCAATCAACACTAATTGGATTGCCCTTGACTTCAGAATATACCACTGACACCAAAGGAATAATTTATTTCAACAAATACATATAACTGGAATACAATTAACAAGACACCAAGCAGAAGAAAATTAATCTCATCAATAAGGATAGTGTTCGAAATATATTTTTTTTTTCCCCACTGTATAAGCAAGAAGGCTGAAAATCTCATGTTACTGCAAAGGAGGAGTAAAAGAAGAGATGAATCAAAGGAAGACTTCTTAACTACCATTATATATTTGTATGATACAACTTTCATTGAGGTTTATCAAGGTTGAACAGCGAATCTACTGTTCCACATTTTGAAATGATTCCACAGTGACTGTGGTTTTCCTTTGTTTTTCACTTTGTAAGTACCAGTAGCTGGGAAGGTATTTTAAATTCATGTCAATGAACTACCATAGCAGTATAATTATCTTCCTCAGTGTTACAAGGCAAGACTATTACGTTTTGTGATATTGGAGGAGTTAAATGTCATTCTTGTTGTCCCCCCACTGAAAAATATGCTTGCGGTTATAGAAGGCCAGTGCTTAAATAGTATTAGGCTTGCATAACAAACTGTTTGCCATGAACATGCTGCAGTAAAAGTGTCTTTTTGTTAGATAATCGACAAAGTTAATCCAGGACAGAAAAGGGGAGAGAGAGTTTCTTTACTGCAATTTAGTCTTAAAATATCCCCAACGATATGAAATACTACTTCCCTCAACAGAATTTGGGTCCTCCTATTTTAGGATAAAGGAAGATATCTTACAGAATAAACATTCAGCCTCCATGAACATCTTGATTTAAACTGAAAGGCTGAGAAAAAATATTTTTATTGCTGTTGTTATTATGACAGCAAGACAAGTGAGCAAAGAGTTTCAAATCCCAGTTCTTTAGAGATATTCACGAGCAGACATTTGAGGGAATGAAGAGTTATAGTGATCTGTATTGATTTCAAGATTTACCCAAAATTAGCGAAAAACAGTGATCTGTAAATCAAAATAACAATAACTTTTTAGCCAACATTATATATTAGAAGAAACTGCCAGAAAACGTTTTAGGAAGACATACTACAAAAAAAAAAAACCCAGTGGTGTTGGGTTTTTTCCCTCCAAGCAGACTTTCAAGATAGCCTTATCTCACAAAAACAAAAAAAAAAACAACAACAAAACAAACCCACACACCACAAAAAACACACCACCTCCACATGCAATGGAAATACTCTTTTCTCATTCTGTTTCAGCATGGTATTGTGGAGACTGTTGTATTTGAAAATGAAACTGAGCAAAGATAAGGTCTGTAGAAAAAGATAATTTCTTACACTAGAGCAACTAATTTGTTTGGAAAAGTTTTTGGGCACCCGTGGCCTTCTCCAATCATAACCAACTACAGTAATCTCTTACCAATACACAGTAACTTATATATCTGTATTCTGCTTCTGTTCTGATAGTATACTTGATTTTTCATTAAATTACAGCTACAAGAATTCTTCTGCCACAAAAAGGATTTAGGTTTTATTGGGGGTTTTCTTCCCCTTTGAAATTTCCCTAGATTGCACTTGAATCAAATTAAGCCACAGCTCAGATAAGAAAGCCACTGAAATAGCTTCATTCCCTTCTTTTTCTACATTTTCTGTTTTGCAGAAATTGCATACCAAGACACCAAGAAATCATCCACTCCTTATATACACACTGGCCAAGAGGAATGCCCAACTATGAATATACAAGTACACCAAAAAAATCCTCATGATATTATATGCTATTTACCCCCCAAAATGAAAATAATATTCTTCACAGGCAAAACCTGCCCACAGAAAAAATAAAAGATTCAGACAGCTGCATTTAGGAACTTCTCCCACTCTATCACCAATCATTTGTCTGGTTTCAGCTTCATATCTTGGTGGATTTTATGTTAGACAAGAAAGGCTTCCCTGAAAAGTTGATAAAAATCAGAACAGAAACAACCACAACAGAGCCTACACATGTTATATCAGCATTTATCAGTTATGACAACAGCCAAATAAAACTGCTATACTGTTGCAAGCCTTCTGTCATACACATTGCAACTGCATACATAAGCAAGAACAAAAAAACATTAGCCTGTCTTCTTACAGCGAAGAAGCCTCGCAGAAAACATTCGCCCCACCTCACAGGTTTTCCAGAGTTAACTGCTGGGTACACAACAGCATCCTATAGGAAACCCATTACGGGTCTACGGACAAATTAATCAAATCGAGTATTTAGTTCTTTTTCTTTAACCTCACCTTTCAGTTGCTGAGCTATGGAAGACACAAAGCGTTCCCCTCTCTTACCTTTTTCAAGTATGTAAATTCCACAGATACATTTATGATTATGGCTTATACCAGCAAAAACAAAACCAAACCAAACAAAAAGTCACTTTCTCACGCCCTTCTGTAATCTTTGCAAACACCTTTGTTCTTCCTAAATCCCATCCACATTCCATTATGCAAACATATTAAATGGGAATTTTTGGTGAAGCACATCAAACACACTTCAAAAATCTATGGAAAAAGAAAATGGATATACAGTAAGGTCTTCCGGGATTTTCTCTAGCTTTTAACCCAGAGTGCCTAGCACCTTTGTTCCCTTCAGAGACTTCTGTAAATGCTTTTTGTAGCAAGTTACCTAACAGCTTCATACTGTGCTGATAAGTTTGAGAAAAATGTGGTTATCGACCTTAGCAAAGGTTCAGTTGAACGCCAAATAAACACGGTAAAGCAATCAACCTTGGTGTATCACTGAAATCGTTCACATTTCCACCATTAGAACTAAAACAAGGCCTTTTATTACATCGGAGGGATTTATTAAATCTGATTTCTCCAACTCTCTGAAGACACTAAACATGAACTTCCGATAGGAGCTACTGCTATCACAGTTCTTTATAGTGGCTCAGAACAAGTCTTCAAAACACACAACAGCAGTTAGAACTATGATATATTTAAGCTTACTTTTATGGTGAAAGACATAGACTAAGCACATTTTAAGCAGGAACACGTACAACTGTACCTGAAATACACAAAAAGCTAAGTGAACCAGATCATCCTTTACAACACAAAGACTTTTCCTTAACTTCCTATGTGCCTGAAAGCCTACTAACACCTGAAGTTGTCAAGAGCAAAGCTCATTCTGGACGCAGGCTGAATCTCCGTGCATCTTGCCAAGCACGAATAAACTGCCTATTATGCAGACTATTCAAAGGCACACATTACTTTCCTCAGAGCACATAGGCGACAAAGGCACTTGACAAACATCTTTGTGCCCAAGGTTCTAGGGCCATTTAAGTCTATATAAATTCAGGCTGCAGTGATCTGTCCTCCTTCTGCATGCTCCTGCTCCTCCTTTATGCCGATACCAGCATTCATCTGGTATCTTGGTGAGCCAACTCTGTTTGAAAGATTAGCAGGAAAGTAACCCAGAAAAAGAATAATACAGCAACACGGGCAAAATACTCAGGAAGAAGCGTCTTTCTGACAGGTCAGCATCCAAAAGCAAGCTGAAAATGAATGGAAGATTTAACGCAACAGGAATGACAGCACCAGGACTGCAGTAACATCAATTTACATAGGCCTAGACTGGAACAGGAATGAACTTTAAAATGTTTGACCCCTAAAGGATATTCTCTTCTGTTTATTTGAGGACAACAAAAACATTCGCTTCCCCTTAAGACCAACTATGTTGGATAAAAACTTGTTACACCAATAATAAAGTTTTCCTGCAACAAGAAAATCTAGAAATCTGCTCCTAAATTGCACAAGTGCACCAAACATGGCATTTCACATATTTATAGTGAATGTTTTTGAATAAAGCTAGATAATCTGCACAGGCAAGCATTATCTTTACCACATTTTCAGTATATTGCAGATATTGGCACACGTAAACAAATCCATATAACACACATGAAGTCAGCAGATGATGGCTGCCATAAAAAGATAGCAGAGGCAGCAGGGCTTTTCTGGGAGAATGGTCATTATTATAAACATCCTTTCTTATTAACCGCAAGTGCATATTATCCAAACTGCTGCTGACGTACAGGTTGGGGAAGAGGGGGAAGGTTACGGGATTTTTGTTTGCTTGTTTACACAAAGATATTCCACAGATTATTCCTGAAAAAACAAAAAACTATAAAATGCAATTACACTCAACACTAAAATCAAACATATTAAAAGCAAGCCAGAACCTTGCTGAAGATGGGAAAAAAAATAAAAATTAAAAGCTTCACGGGTAATAAGTCTACAATCTCAGAAATATTTGCCCCTGCTCTTTCATATAGAAGAAAGCATAATAAATGCATCAAAAAATTACGACTTTTACAAGAAAAAGAAAGGTCAGTACTCCATGTATTATGGGATCGCACGTGGGGGTAAAGGAATTTAGAAAACAATGCATGCCTAGTCTTCAACAGAATGTTGTTCCTTCAAGCATTTTCAGTATGAAGCATTAAAGTAGCAACGAGTAATTTAAATAATGAAGTCCAAATAGTTACTTTCTGGGCATGACCTTTTCAAATTAAGGTTCTGGTTCTGGAGTTATTTCTGAATCTGCTCAACTTCATCCATGCAAGCAATTCTACTAAACTTAATGAGACAATTTATGTACAGGAAGTTAAACACATACTTAAATGCTACAGATGAAGACCTTTTACAAACATAAAGCTTTCCAATGTCATCTGTGATTTTATTTCACATAGTGGCTATGTTAGATTGATTGTACCCTTTAAGAAGGCAGCCTACTTGCTTTGTCTCCTCCTAAAAAGCACCCCTGCATTTTTTGGTTGCTTCTTTGATTTGGGCTCTCTATTATTGTTGGGAAAAGCGTTCTAAACAGGAGAGAGGTGAAAGGAGAGGTCTTTATTTTTAACATAAAGTACTCTCCGTTTCACATGTCTTATAATTATGCCACTACTGTTAGGACAAATCTATTTCCAAATGGGGTTGGAGAGGGAACCACGCCATAATGGAATAATAGTACTGGTATAGTAAAATCCGTGAGACCCTTGGCAGACTTCTGTAAGCCACTGTGTCTTTAAACACGCAGATATAGTGATTTCTCCGAAAATTATATTTCTTTAAAAAAATGAAAGGATCTTACTCTAAGGGTTTATTAGCTACACTTTCAGAATGAACAAATACAGATTACACGCAATTGCTACTTCAAAGAATTACTCAGAGTAACAAAGTTGAGTGTTGTTTGGTTTATGCATAGTCAAATAAATTAGGGGACATTCAACTGTTTAAAATATTGTTTATTAATAACATACATTCAAAGGATCGTTTTGAAATACCCAGCACACACACCAGTTGACAATCACTTCATTTCCAAATCAGTTTATATACTGATTTAAGGTCTCTCCAGCAACAAATGTGATGTTATCATAACAGAAAGTTACATAACAGAAACCACTCTCTCTACTCACAAAGCGATAGCAGATAAAACCACTTCCCTTTCACCCGAGCAAACGGAAGACATCTCGATTCTCTAAGAAAAGCAGCCGTTCCTGAAGGGCCCACCAAGTGCCACCGCGCTTCCCCCGGTGTTACAGCGGCTAACACCTTTCCACCAGGCGGTAAAGCCGTAACCCCCCGCCCCGCCAAAACGGGCAAAGAGCCCCACTGCCTTCCAAGACCCCTCGGTCTTTGTTTTCCTTTCAGGGTGTACGTGCCTCAGCGAACACCACACAGGTGGGGGAACGGCAGCCAGCACCGCCTCTCCCTGCGGAGGCGCCTCGGGAAACCCGGGCGCCCAGCCGGCCTCCCCTCGGGCACCGGCCTCCCCTCGGGCACCGGCCTCCCCTCGGGCACCGGCCTCCCCTCGGGCACCGGCCGACAGCCGGTGCCCTGCACGCCCGTGGGCGACATTTTAAGCTGCCCCCGCTTTCTCGAAGGAACCGCTGCCCGTTTCCAACGCCCGAGGCGGCAGGGCAAGGCCGCGGGGTACGGCCCTGTCCGAGCACCGCCCGCCCGGCCCCGCACCGTGCCCCGCTCACGGCGGGGCCGGGTTAGCGGGGCTGCCAGGTGGGCCGAGACAGCCAGCCGCGAGGCGAAGCCTCTCGGCCTGGCCGGAGGTGCCAGGGCCCGGCGGTAGAGGAGCCCCTCCGCTTTCCCGCCGGCCTGCTCCGCCTCAGGAAAGGGGGATTAACCCTTCCCTCGCCCCCGCCGACCGCTACGCCCCTTGGCGGGGGTGAGGCCGGCCCCGCTGCCCTCAGCCGCCCTCCTCCCCGCGGCCGGTCTGCGCGGCAGTCTCCTCCTCCTGCGGCCCGACCGGAGGCGGGAGGGGGCCGGGGCCGGGCAGGAACGAGGGGAGGGGGGAAGAGGCCAGGCACCGCGGGGCAGCCCTGCGCGCAGCCACACCTACCTGTCTTCTCGTGGTCATAGCCCACCACGATGAAATAGTCGGCCAGCCTGGCCATGGCTGAGAGGAACCCGCCTCAGGCCCGACCACCCCTGCTGCGGCGGCGGCGGCGGCTCTCGGGAGGTTCAGCATCCTCCCCTCCGCGCCCGCCGCAAGAGAAGCGGCACCACCTCAGCCATGTTGGAGGCGCGGGCGCGCTGTGCGCCTGCGCGCCGCCCAGACCGCTGCGCCGTGACCCCGCCGGGCTGGGCGTGGGCTGAGGGCTCGCCGGCGGCTGAGGCGGCGCGGTCCGGCTTGCCCCGGGGGTCGCCGGTACAAAACCGGTCGCCTCGTTACGAAGCCCACCGCGTGGGGGTGGGGGAGTCTGCCCCTCTACTCCACTCTCCTGAGACCCCACCCGGAGTACTGACTGGGTCCAGCTCTGGGGCCCTCCAACATAAGAAGGACATGGACCTGTTGGAGCAGGTCCAGAAGAGGACCATGAGGATGATGAGAGGGCTGGAGCACCTCTCCTGTGAAGACAGGCTGAGGGTTGGGATTATTCAGCCTGAAGAAGAGAAGGCTCCAGGGAGACGTTATAGCAGCCTTCCAGTACCTAAAGGGGGCTACAGGAAAGATGGGGAGGGACTCTTGGTCAGGGAGTGTAGTGATAGGACAAGGGCTAATGGTTTTAAACTGAAAGAGGGTAGATTTAGATTAGATATTAGGAAGAAATTCTTTACTGTGATGGTGGTGAGGCACTGGCACAGGTTGCCCAGAGAAGTTGTGGATGCCCCATCCCTGGAAGTGTTCAAAGACAGGTTGGATGGGGCTTTGAGCAACCCAGTCTAGTGGGAGGTGGATGTTGGAACTAGATGATCTTTAAGGTCCCTTACAATTGTAACCATTCTGTGATTCTATGACATAACCCTCCTGGCCTCCGACATGCTGGTCTGGGCACAGATGGTGGCTGCCAGGACACTCTGCAAGGCAGCGGGGAGACTTTGTGTTGCTGTTTATGATGTACAGATGAGGCCAACACCTTTTGGACTCAAAGCCCAGTGGGTTCGCCAGGAGTCGCAGAGATGCTGGTGATAAACAGGGCTTCTGACAGTACAGCGCTTGGTTAACTAGCGGGGTCCACAAAAACAGTCTGATAAGCTTCCATGTACATCCTGTTTGACAGCACAGAGAGAACAAACAACACAAAGGACATCAGTCGCACTACAGTGAGGAGCCACAGCAGCTGTGGGTACGGGAGTGCATATGGAAATGCAGGAGATTCACTAGATTTGCTCCTGACAGTCCACCATCATGGAGCCAACAGTCACCAGTGATTTCAGGGAGACATTTCTGTTTCAAACATGCAATTCTTACACCTCCTGTTTGGCTGGGACACACCCATTAAGTGTCTTGCTGATAGTCCGGAGGCAAATTGGTCAGGAAGCTTCGAAAATCGATTACAGTGTTCTTGCTTGTGCCTTCTCAGCAGAGGGCAGCCATTGAAATCTCATTGGAGTAATCAACTTCGTGGCTTAACTGTTTCGAAGTCAGATGCCGTGTAGAAAGATCTAAACTTAATGAAATTTCTTGTTAACTTTAGGAGTAAAGAAAAATGCGTAATATATACATCAAAAAGATTGAATATACTTTTCAAGAAAGAGATGCGCTCTCTGAGGTCAGTCACTTCCTATACTAGGTAGGAGCTAGGAGAAGGAATACCTTTTTTGAGTTACACATAGGCATTTTAGTTCATGATCCTGTAGACTTTAATGACTGAAACCCACAAAGCTGTTTTCAAAACACTGGGCTTTTTGATTAAAAGCATTTCTGAAGTAGCAACAAAGGAATGCAAATCTTAATGAAGCCACACATTACCCCTGTGAGGTGGACAAGGATAAAGCTCATCACCATAACTCCTGAGGGGGGACACTGCAGTTGTTAAATCAAAGCACAAAGCCAAGACATGCAACAGTTTACAAAAGCAAGTGATAATGTTCTGTACAGCTAAACCTTGAGGGAAAGTTTAGAGACACTAAGAAATTACCTAATTTGGAGCTGAAATGAGGCTTCTGCAGTTATCGTATCTGCAGTCATAAAAAGATTCAATATGTAGTAACAAATCTCAGTACTTAAATCTCACTGCTCTTCTAAGCCAGTACCCGTAACAGGAAAATATCACCTAACACTTTTCCCAGGGCATTAACAAATACTGGATCAAGAGGAAGATGTTAGTTACTGATTCCCCAATAGTACTGGTGACCACTTTACAGCCTTGCTCCTTCTTTCATCTGGACCAATATAAGCATGGCATAAAAAGTGGCACGTCTTACGTACTCATGTAACAGGAGGGGCACTGTTCATCTGGGTTTGAACACAGTTGTGTACCTGCATGGACAGCAAAAGGAGTCAGTCGTCCATAACTTACTTCCTTAACTTCTCTTGAGTATAGAGCAATCTTACGTTCTTATAGGACAAATGAGGAAGTGGAGCAGACTGGTTGTTTGCTCACCTAAAATCTAATGCAAAGTAAACTGGACTTTCATCCAGACCACCAAAACCATAATTTCTTCTATTGCAGCAGAATAGCCTGGTTCCTCATGGGAGATGAAGAGGCTCACAGAGCAGCAGAGGACACCAAGGCCTAGGTCTCCAGAAGGACCAAGTAAGCAGACATGTGTTTGTCCCAGGGGAAGAACTGTGGGGCTGCAGCCACTCCAGGAGACTGAAAACACACAAGGGACAATGTTGCCACACTCAGACAAGACGTGAAAGTTCACAATACCTTCTACAGTCAACTCCTTCTTCAGGAAATATAAAGCTCACACTCTACCTGTAGTCCCTTAATCCAGTGTCACCCCACCCCATGCCAGAACAGGGAAGCAGCCATGACCCCAACCAAGATTTCCCATACCAATATGCATGCCACCCTCATTTAGGAGGCTTTGTTTGGTGTACTCAAACCCATCAGATGTAAGGCTCACCGAAATCACCTCCAATGGGACTACCAGAAATGGAATCACACGTTGTCACTGTGCCCTTGGCACAGACAAAGCTGGCTGAATGCATGCACTAACATAACAGCAAGGCTTTTCTGTGTGGAGCTTGACTGAGTTTTTATATCCCTCATGGGGTGTCATTCTTCTGTTAGTATCATCTTTCTGCTGATTTCATTCAGCCTGAAATATAACCAAGTCTACTCATACTCATGGCATATGAATTCAATACAATTTGTTTAAACACAAAATGAAACATGCAAAGACACTTCCACTGGCTTCAAACAACAGCTTTGTTACATAATCAGCACAGAATATTTGCCTCAGACTGACTCCCCATTGAAGCCTACAGATTTTAGACCTTTGCTTTTGGAATAAAACTCAGCCAGAATAAAATGCTGTACAAACAGCAACTAATCTTCACAATCTCCTTGCCAGAGCAGATACATATTGTAAAGTCTTTTGTACATATGGCAACACCAAGAGGTTGAATGACAAGCCCAAGATATAATCAGTAAGGAAATACAAGAGCTGGATGTTCCTCCAGGCCAGCTTCCCTGCAATGGAAGAGGCAGCATCCAGAGGAGACCCTACACTTCAGAGGACAGCCCGGTCTTGCTGAACTGAGTGGCATTGCCTCAGAATAATAGTTTGTGACTAATATTTTCATGGAACATTCTGTGTAACTTTTTTTGAAATGGAAATAATTCGCTATTTATGAAATATTTTTTTAAAGGGGTTGCTGTTACGTCACAGTACAAATTCAGTGAGTATTGCTCATTTCTAAGCTACAAAGGAATGCAAGTGCTTAGGAAGAACAGAATGAGCATCTGAACAAAGAACATGATGTTTTCTGTTACATTTAGACCAGCTTTACCTGCTGAAGCCCTTTCACAAATCACATCAGCAACAAATTGATAATTTATGTGCCAAAGTTTGCCACCTCATGAATTAGAATGAGCTGATTTTGTATCGCTGACAGTTATAGTCAGTATGGAAATCACATATGAGTTGTGTTACTACTATTGTTACTATTCCTAAACCAAAATAGGATTCTTTCTGCATTGTTTGCCTAAGAGTGGACAAAATGCACTTCCCGTTTAGCCAAGGATTTTAATGAGGGATTTTCCAGCATTTGGGGAAATGTGTGATTTTTTTTACTGGAACAGGAGACTTAATCAAAGCAATGCTAATCACACAAAATCCTCCCTTCTCATTCGGAAAAGTTAGATTCAGTTTCAACTTCTGCTGATCAAGGAAATGCTTGAACTCGCTCGAGGCTGAGCTGCCTCATGAGGTCTCTCAAATCCGGTCATCCTGGCCTGATGCAGTTGTGCAGCTCTGGTCATGATACAGTCCCGTTCTAGACCACTCGTTTTCCCATTTCTTCCTCACCGAGTTTACACCCCAAGCCCCTCGCTCTGTGCATTTCTGCTCCGGAGCATGGTCTGTGGGGAGGGCAGCGGGACTGCTGCTCGTCGGAGCTGCCCGAGCTGGCGGGCGGAAGGGACGAGGAAGAGCCCGGGGCTGGCCGGCTCCTACGGCTCTCCCGGCCCGGGGCAGCCGCCGCGCTGCCCCTGTGGCTCTCGTCGCCCCCGGAGCCGCCCTCGTCGCCGCCGCCTCCCGCCCCGCGCTCCGGCCGGGCAGGTGCGGCGGAGGAGCGGGTCTGGGCTAGCCCCGACGGCCAGCTCACGAACGGGAAAACTGGCTCGCCCCGCGGGAGCCGCGCCGGCGGCTCGGGGCAGAAAGGCTTCCCCGAGGATGCGAAGGGGAACAGCTACAGTGATGCTGACTCTCCCTGCCGGCGGGTGCCTTGAGGGACGGAGGGGCGGCAGCCGGACGGGGTGGCGGCTCCCCGGCCAGCCTGCCCCCGTACAGGTAGATGCCGGAGGCAGAAGCCTCCAGATGCCTGGACGCTGCTGGCCAGGGAGGGAGGGAGCACCTTAGACCGAGTCAGCCGTGCACAGGAAAGTTTCCGTCATCCTCTTGCACATACCTCTCCGGGGTGTTGTTATATACCGCGGTTATCTCGAAAGGCAGAGTCACAAGTACATACTCACCTGATTTTTGAAACACTTTGCTTGGGGCAAGATGCGAAAGAAACATCTCGCACACACCAGCCTATTCCTTCGTCCCTCACTCGCACACACCAGCCTATTCCTTCGTCCCTCACTAGCATCTCGCTGGAAAGGGGACCCGGACGCCCCAGGGCACAGGTCTCCTGGGGCATTTCCCTCAGTTCCGCTGAATTGGCATTGCGACGAGCAAGAAAAGAAACAGTCCATCTGGTGCTGGCTTCCAGAACCCCCTGCGAAGCCGGACCTCTGCAATTCTGAAGCGTCAC
The DNA here is from genome assembly GCF_028500815.1 of Rissa tridactyla. Taxonomy (NCBI): domain Eukaryota; kingdom Metazoa; phylum Chordata; class Aves; order Charadriiformes; family Laridae; genus Rissa; species Rissa tridactyla. Next base: position 12,670,860 of record NC_071469.1, on the reverse strand, counting down.
AGAGCAAAGATGTTTAAGACTGTAAAAAAAAAAAGCCAAAAGGTGGGCAGACTAAGGGTTTGCTGATGGCCAGGCGGGAGAATGCTGTTATAGAGACCTTGATCCTGCAGCGGTTTAGCTTTGTAACCGGGGAAGTAAGTGCCCTCACGTATATAAAGGTTTGTGGATTGGCGCTAAAACGACGCACAGCAAGTCTTCCCTAACCTCAAGCGTTTCAGTGACCCTGTGTTTGCCCCAAAGCAATGCCGCTTCCTTTGTTCAAAGGTACACAAATGCGCTCTAACCTGCGTCTTCCAAAATCATTTAAATTGTGATTTATTTGAATCGATCAACTAAATCAAGTACATTTTATAAGATAAAAAATGCACACAGGTTGAGTCATAAATATTAATGATGTCTGATTTGTCACCTCCTTACTTATGTAAAGAAAGCTGGCCTTCATTACAATTACTCATTATAATTCACGTTGTCCAAATATGGGTTTATTTTTGGAACTTTGGTATTTGATGGTTTTGCACGGATTTTCAAATTGCTCGGGTCTAGTTCCTACTCCCCTGCTCCCACCCACCTGAAGTTAAGATCCCTGGTATGAAAAATTATACTACAGACCGTGTAAACATAATTACATATCGGCAGTTAAAAAGTCTGTCCCCGGTAAAACAGACTGAGGGGTTTATCAGATTTTGCAAGTTACGCCGTTACTCGGAATCCACACTTAAAAGCTGTCGTTATAATTATCAAAATGCCAAGGGGGTTGCTTAAGATAATTTTCAATAATCCTCTTATTTTTTACCCTAGTATGGGTTGCCCCCAGTCCACGCTAGAATGATTAAGAAGTGCTTGGGATGTGGGGGTGGGGGTAAGTGTCAAAGAAAAATCGCCCAGCCACGCCAAGGTCCACCCACTTCCCCCGCGCTGCTCTATAAAAGGGAGCGGTGGAGCGCAGCTCGGCAGTGGTTACTTCAGACACACAAAGAAGGAGTTCTCGCTCCTTAGGAAACCCTGCAAGTTCGGATCGCTACTATAAGAACATTTGTGTCAGTGGATTATCCTCACTGTCAGGTAAGAACTATTTTTTTATTCTAACAACAACAACAAAAAAGATACAGGGGAGGTGGAGAGGAAGTAAAAATCTACTAAATCTGGACTGTTTTGAAGAGCTTGGCGTTATGCTGCAGAGCCTTGCACTGGCTCTTGGCATCAGCTTCAGTTTACAACATAAGATCCAGAACGAGCTGGTTCTGCGTGTGAAGTGGGAAGATGAGCTAGCAGGGGATAAACTTCCAGGCAGCAAAACACTTGCTGGAGTTTGGAAACGATGCGTCTGATAGCCAGCTCTCTCTGATCTCATGGGTTTGCTAAATCCTAGTGCAAGCCGCTGGGGGTATTCTGGAAATCCTGCTGGTTTTCAGCTGCCTCTGCAAAGTAAAACTCTCGACAAACGTAAACTTTGGGGGCTCTGTTATTTACTTTGTGATAAGTTGTTAAGCAAATATTAGCTTCTGGTTCATATCGCACACAAAGTCCCCGGTAGCCTGGGGGCTCTCCGAGGGCAGGAGCTCTCTGGAATCACCAGAAATAAAGGACAGACCTTACTTGACTTTTATTAACAACCATGCTTACAATTCTTCTCTTTTCCCTCCACCAGGAGTCCAGCCAGAATGAAACTAGTTCACGTAGCCCTGCTCTGTCTCGGCTCTGTGACCTTCTTCGGGGTGGATGCTGCAAGGGTGGACGTAGCGACAGAGTTCAAACGAAAGTGAGTATCGGAGCGCGTCCTCCTGCCAGCGCCCAGCCCCGCTCGTGGAGCTGCGGAGCCTCCGCGCCCCCGCTCCGGGCTCCGGCCGTGATCAGAGGGACTGGATTCCCTGCGGGAATTGCACCGCTCCTTAAAGGCCTCATGCCCTTTCAGGAAACATCCAAAAAATAAAATAAAAAAAAATCTCGGCGCTGGCAAGGATTATCGCCCCCTCGATTCTATTTGGTTTGGCTCCCGCCCTGCAGACTTGCTCTAACAGGCTGTCCTCTTCCCTTGCGCTCCTTTCAGATGGACGAAATGGGCACTGAGCCGAGCGAAGCGGGACGTGAAGCTTTCGGGAGCGCTCCGAGGGCTGGGGGCAGCCGCCGACGTGCAGCTGCTCATACGGACCCAGGACGTAAAGGAGGATCCCCGAGTCTCGCATCCCAGGTAAATTCCAGCCCTTTCTGGGCTCGGGCACTTACTCGAGGCGGTGGAAAGTTTCAGGGTCCCCTCGTTTCTGTGTGGCTGGGCTTACTCTCGCAATAGACCCCCCAAGTCCCGAAGACAGGTCCTGCCCAGGCTGCACATCGCGCTGAAAGCAGCCTCCCGCCCCTCTTTCCCCGCGCTCTTCAGCTGGCGGGAGATAGCAGCGCCTTTGCTGTGAAAGTCAAATATAAATAGTAACTTGAGCTCTGGATCCATAGATAAAGTAACAGCCATAAAACGGCGGGGCCTCTCCTGCCATCGGCAGCAAGCTCTGCTCTGCGACCAGATCGCCGCTCTCCCGCCGCCCGGCGGAGGGCAGAGCCGGGGGGTGGTGGTGGAGAGTTTTGCACCGCCGGGACGGGCCCGCCTCCAGCCTGGGGGCTCCCTGCCCTCCCCGCCCCGGGCCCACCGGGTCCCCTCCTCCGGGGCCCCACTACGCTTTTCTCATGCCCGCTCTCTCTCTTCCTTCCTCGCAGCAGCCGGGAGGATGCTCACATCCGCGTCAAGCGCTACCGCCAGAGCATTAACAGCTTCCCCCACTTCCAAGCCATCCGCACGGGGTGCCGGTTCGGGACGTGCACGGTGCAGACGCTGGCCCACCAGATCTACCAGCTAACCGACAAGGACAAGGACGACGCCGCCCCCGCCAGCAAGATCAGCCCCCAGGGCTACGGACGCAGGCGGCGCTCCCTGCCCGAACGTCGCAGCCGGCCGCGGCGCCCCCGGACGCGGCGGGCACAGCCCTTCGCCCCCGTCCTCGGGGTCTGAGCGCCGGGCTACCCGGCCGAGGCCGTCTCGGACGGATGGACTGAGACACAGACGCTCCGGAGTTCCGCCGCCGCTCGAGAGCCGCCGCCAGGATTCGTGGAGAAGCGCCTGCCCGGGCGGGACCCCGGCGCGCCCTCCCTGGGCCGGGGGCGGTGGAGCGGCGGGCCGCGCCGCCGGGGCCCGGCAAGGGTAAGGGGCGGCCGGTTCCGCGGCCCGCGCCCGCGCGGGGAAGCTGTGAAGGCCGCGTCCTGCTGGGACTGCTCCCCCCGTCCGCCCCAGCGGCGGCGCGGCCACTGACTCTTTACCCTCCCCGGGCGAAGCACCGCCGGCTCCCGCGCCCGCCGCCGCCTGGGACTGGAAGGCGCCCGGCCAGCGGCCGCCCGGCCCGCGGCCGCCCGAACCGCCGCTGCTCCGCCGGCCGCCATGTCGCCCCGGGCCCCGCCGCTGCACCCGAGGCAGGGGCCGGGCTTTCCTTGCCGGCGGGCTGCGCTCAGAGCTGCCCCGGCCCCGTCTGCCCCGAGGAGGGGCTGCTCAGGGGAGCCCCGCGGCCCGGGGGACCCGCCAGCGGGCGCCGGCCGCTGCGCGGCACCCCTCGGGCCCGGGGTCCGCGGGCCCGGCCTCGGCCTCTGCCCCGAGTATTTGAGGGTTTGCGTTCAGCCCTCGGCAAGGACAGGTCGCCCACATCTGCTCTACCCTCTGCGTTATCTGCACCCGGCAGGGAATCGGACACTCACTAGTCCCTGCGGGGACTGCGATATACTTGAACGTCACAGAGAGGAAAAGTGCAATTGTACGTGGTTTTTGTTAATTATAAGTGCGGTGTGTGTGGATCATGAGATACGTATCGATATTTAAGATTGTCCTGTGTCATGTCCTGTTTGTATCTTTTTTTTTTGGAAAATATATTTTATTTTTATACGTTTTTTATATATATATATTGCATAAGGGCATTTTAAAACATTGTATCCCCTCTATTTTTCATATCGTGAATGTCAAATGTTAAACTCTTTTTCCATACCTTTTTTAATCTTGCATTCCAGACTGGTGAAAGATGTAGAGAATGTATCAGCTGTTCTCCATGGGTAATATGTGAAATAAAATAAACACTATTACATAAACCAGTTCTGTTATGTTGTCTTTAGTGGGGGCAGGTGGTCAAGATGAATGATTTCTTACTTTGTTCAGTCTTACCCTTACTGACCTAGCATGGCAGTTCTGTGACAGACTAAAACTCTTCAGTTACAGACTTTGTTAGTAGCCACCTTATCTAGGCAAATCAAGTAAACTCACAAGCAAGCATGCGTCTTAAAATCCCAGGGCAGATCTGTTGGGAAGGCTCTAAGGCCTTTTCTGCCCACATGTTCCAGCCAGGGCTGAATCGTGTCACAGCTTGGATTGATCGTGCAAGTTTATTTTTTGCCCTAATTAATCAGAGAAACAACTGCACACTTCAACATTGCACAACAAAGTAACAGATTTATTGAGGCAGCATGTTCCAAAAATGGTCATGGCAGCTTCCAAGGTTATTTATGTTGAAGGATTTCCTGGGCCACAGTTCAGGTTAAAGTTAAACAGTGACCGGTTCAGTGCGGGCAGAACATCTTGGATAAAAGCTTAGCATTAGGGATTTTGTTGTTTTGTTGGTTTTTTTTTTTTTTGTTCAAAAAACCCCCAACAAATTCCAACCGCAGACCAGAAAACAAATGTGAAACTGGACCTTATTAATGTACCAACAGCACCATCTATTGGTGTCTACTCTTTGCAAGCCAAGAAAACAAACCTAAAATCTAAACAAGTGTATTTGGATAAAACATACAATTTCTCCTATTTTACAGTGTCTCTGAACATAGTTAACATACACAGGAGAGGCCTGGGGAACAGCAGCACTAAATGCTGCTACAATAAATGAAGTGGGCATATTTTTTTGCCTAATACTAAATGCCTAGTGAACATACATTTACAAGAAAAATTCAAAAGAACTGGCAATTACGCCTTTCCAGGAATACTGCTGCAAAAATCTTGGGTAGGAATCCAGATGACTAGATACCTGGCATACATTCAGAATTATTTTTCTCCCCGAAGTTTTGAAGTTCTGCTCAGAATTGTCTATTTTTAGTTACTTTCCTAAACATTTTCAACTAAGAATTTTAGTATCTGGAGAGGTAGGTTTTCCACTTGAAAAGTTCTTTTTTTAAAAAATGCTTATATAGTGACACTTTCCAGTTTTAATTACCATCTCTTTCTTAACAGCTGGAAGAGAATTTACCTCTCTACTGCTGATGGCCTTTCTGATCCAGATTTTGTACTATGTAAGGGGTGACAGCAAATGCATGATCTTCAGCACAGACTATAGCTGCCAGCTGAGAAACAAGCAGGTGGCCATTCTCAAATCATGAAAGATCTTGAAATTAGAATAGTTGCTGCTTATAAGTTTTGGGGTGCTTGTGGTGGGAAATAAAAATGTATAGGTGAAAGCATGATCCTACTTAAAGTATATAGCTCAACCAAAATGACTTCAACAGAACCATACAATTAAAATAGCTAAAATATTTTACTTATGGGTTACACAGCTACGATCTCTGTCATCTAAACTTGTGGCATAAGGCTGGATTGGGCTATAAGCATGGTTAAGCATGTACTTGCCAACTAGCTACTTCTGTTTCTATTGATCTTTTCTTCATTTACTGCCAAAACCCAGTACCCACTTAAAATAGCTTTTCTTCTCTCTGTTCCCTTGCACTGTCAGAAAACACTTCACCCAAAGCTGAAAGATCCTTGGACTAACCCGACAAGGCTAAAACCAGCAAGCTGGTGCTGGATGGCATAACGCCGACACTACTGGAGACTGGTAATTCAAAGTTCCAAATTTCTGTCTGGAAGGATCAAGAGCACCACCTGCCGTGCTTGTAGGGAGAATCAAAGCTCCGTAATTGCAATAAACAGCAACTAAAGAAAATAATTTTATTTTTTTTTAATTCCCTCTATCCCCCCAAAAGATCTTTGAAACGATGTCTTTTAAAGTGTAAAGACCAAGCTCTTTCTCTTGCTCATGCAGGAGACATTATTGAAGAACTTTGGCTAAGCATCTTTTCACTATGAACATCCCTCAAAGCAAAACGTTGGGCACTAACCTTTAAACAGTAGTTGAAATCTATACTGAACTAGACTAACATCTCTGAGGAGTGCAAGGATTTTGAAACCCCTGAGGTTTCAGGGAGAACAAGACTGTGAAACAGTATCAGCCCATGAAAGCAAGCTTCCTCTTAAAGTCCTACAAGTTCAAGAAGAGCTGTGTGCTTAGGTCAAGAGCAGATTATGCTCTAATTTGACAGATGGGAAGTGGAAGATGTTGTCAAATGCCTCCAAACCAGGAGCATCCGTTTACACACCTTAGTTAAAGTATTTGTTTCTAAGAACAGTCTGGTGCCTCAAAGGCCAACATTTCAAAGGCTGCTTAAAATATGACTGTAAGTTCATTTCAAACAAGGTTCTACATTAAAGTTAAGTTTTGCAATGGTAAAAATGTATCAGAGCAGGAATTCATCCTTGTCTACCAGTCTGTTCAGGAGCAGATGCCAAAGGAGTGGTCACCATTCTCAGCAGAGCCTCCACAGTGAAGTGTCAGGAGAGTTCATGGAATATTCTTTATGAGTTATTATTTTGTTTTGTACCTACCCTAGAGACACCCTATGGCAAAGAAAAAGTGCTTTACTATAGACAATTTTTTATTACCCAAATAGATCCCAAAGGCTATTTTTAATCTCAGAAAGATTTTTGTGGCTCCATTATTAGTGCTATACGGAATGGTGGCAAGGGGCCTAAAATGCTGATATACAAGCACTTTCCCATAAAGTCCTAGTGCAGGTCCCCTAACCTGGAAGAGGCAAACAATTCGTTTTCTTTCTCCAATTTGTACCACAAAACTTACTTTTAAGCAGCCACATCACATGGAAGACTGCAAAAAATGCTTGTTCTCCAGTTACATCAGAAAGTGGTCAAAGAGTTCTGCCACTGTTACCTAGGAACAACTTTTACTGTATCCAAAAAGTAGAGACACTGGTGTACTTTCAGATGATTATCAAAATCTGCAAAGCATCTTGGCCCGTGCTAATAAGAACTGCAGTCAGGTGCCAGATATAAACTTTTTCTGCAAGTACAATGACAGAAAGGGGAATACTAATGAATACTTTGGCACATATGAAGCCTTTTCTGGCTCATTTAGTACCCAAAGGACAGCAAGTCATAATTAAAGCCAATAATGGCAACTCCAGACAGCCATCCAAATATTTTCCTTGTGCCGTCAATACACCGTTTTATATTATCTCACATCATACTTAAGTAGTGTAGAGCACACAGGCATCAGGAGAAAAAATTCCAGCATGACTGAGTACAACCAATAACTAAATCCAATTACGCCTAACTAAAATTTGTTTATTGTGTTCACAAGGATTTGCTTTTATTATCCAAATATTTCTTAAAGAACAGTGTTTTTTCACCAAATAATTTGTTTCAGCTCTGAAATATTTTTAATTTTTAAATACTTAATTCTTTGCAGCAGGGCCATGTAGGAGAAGGACCATAATTTGTTCATGAGGTAAAGAACTTTGCTATGTAAAAGCCTTTTTACTACATGCTATATACACTGGTCAAAATGCTCTATAACTATAATGTCTCCAAATGAAAAACAAATGGTACCATTAAGACTAGAATCAATGTTAATGATTTGATAAGACTGGAGTGTTTTGCTTGCAAAATTCCCAGCAACAGCAACAGCAATGAGGAGGCCAAATGAAATCTTTTGACTGTTTGATTCTGTGATAACTTTTACCAAACATTTAACTAGACCTCCTTGAGTCTCCCGTCCACTTACAAAAGCCTGGGTTTTTCCAAAGTCAGGAAAGATCAGGCCAACCTAGCTGAAGGCAAATGTTTTATAATAAATTCTGACTCGCAGAATAGGTTTGCAAAATAAGTATTCCTCCAATATTTTCAGTCAACTATCACTTCCCAGATCTGTCAGTTTGCAAATTACATGTAACTTTTCCAGCAATTATAAAATGGTTTATATTTTCTTCATACTTTGCTAACATGGTGTTAAAATAAACAAACAAATGTCTGGGTCTAAATCTCTGGCGTCCAGTAGTATTGGCAGAAACAGGAGAACAAACATAACGGATCTTATCTGTTAGTTCAGGAGCAAACTAAGCAGTTCATCAAACAAACATGATTATTGTCCTTTTAATAGGTGGTTACTGTCACAGGAGTTACATGAAACTGAAACACTCAAAGACTAAAAGGCCACCGTGCAATTCACCCCACTGCTGTTACAGGAGAGGACAAAAGGGTGTGTGGGTTCCTCATTTCCCCTTACATGACCTGACTCTACTGTGGCTCTCTGCTAGAAAGCAGTAAACTCTCAGAGGCCACCACACTTCCCTGCCTGTATATAAGGACTCAGGAGCAGATCTGAGTCTGCACGCTGGAAGAAGACAGCTGCACCCTGTAAAGTAAATTTGTTCTCTTTAGACACAAGGAAAAAGTGATGGATTTCTAAGTCACTTTTTCTAAGACATTTTTTTCCTGGGGCAGTGCAGCTCTGCATCTCATTCTGCATAAGGAACAAATTCATAGTCTGGCCCTTTATTGATAAACAACATGAAAAATATGCAACTGGCATATATCATTAGTCTCCTTCCTGCCTACAGACATCAGACGTTCTGGTGGTGATGAACTGGTGAGCCAGATAGGAATCTCAACACCAAATCCCAGGCCTGAGACTGATCCCATCTAATCGAAACAAAATTTCTACTGAGTTCATCAGGAAAAAAAAATTAAGCCCCAGCTTTCTTTCAAAAACATGTCTATTTTTATACTGAAAGATTGTATTGTAAGTTTTGCTTTGTGCTTCATTTATTCACAAGTTCTGAAGACTGAAGAAACTACTAAAAGGTAGAAGTAAGGGACTGGAACTCTATCAAAAAGAGGTAACTCAAATCCAGACTCTCAGTTCAGTCTGAAACGAGTTCAGCAATTACGATCATTGCTGCTCCTCTTAAGTGGATGTGGTGCTGCTGGCAATGACAGCTTCAACAAACATACATGTGTCAAGTGCAGCACTAAATGTGTTCATGAGTGGGGATTGAATCCCAGAAACTTCCAGTGTTCTCGTCCAAAACCCAGACTTCATTTTTTATTTAATGTCATAGGATTTTGTAGTGGTTTAAACACTATGACTTTATGTAGTAGCATTTCCTTCCTCCTCTCTCTCTTCTCTCTACTTTAAAAAAAAATAATCTCATCACCTATTTTGAGGCCTCAGAAAAGGTTGTATCCAGACAACTAATTCAAATGAGAGAGTAAGTGGTGAACATAGTTCACAGCAGAAATTGTCAGTCAAAGCTCCTGTATCAGTCAGAGTGTACACGCAGACAGCCTATCACTTTGTGGTAATATTTGCACAAGGCAATCAGTATCTATTTAATGAAGGATATAAAAAGATCTGCAAAAAGAAGTGATTGCTAGAGACAAAGATGATTTACTGGGTGATAATTCACATAATCTCATCCCAATCTGATTTCATTAACTCCTGGTAATGGGGGAAAAAAACCCCTCACATTACAAGTGCACGAGGGCTATTAAACCTGATTTATTGTTTTAACCACACTGCAAGACAGTCAGAAACAAATGATACGTTTTTTCCATGGAATGTTGTTAGAGTACGTGTACTAAGATATTTTTCTTCTTCTACTAGTCTGGCGCATCTGTACAACTTTGCTGCCATCTGCTGCCTTCTAAAGAAAAATAAATCACTCTCATATAAAATTATTGCTGGATGTCAAAGTGGCACAGTGCTGCTGCCTGCAGGGAGGCCTGTGTTTAAAAGAATTTTATATCTGGCCTGGGCTGGTTGCTCACTATGCTGAGTAAGGCAGAGACTCACATTTTTCATTCCTCCTGGACTTTACTCAGAAAAAGCAGGAACAGCACAATACCTTTAGGTATTCTGAGGAGATGGAGAAAGGAAACTATTCTATTCTTTCTGTTGTTCTGAGCAGGCTCAGGGGTTACTCTTTGCCAAACAGATGCCTGGATACTTCTATCCCGATACCACTTTTGCCACTGTGGGCTACCAAGATAACAGTGAACATAGCGTTTTTTGAGAAAACGATGTTTTCAAGGTGTGACATGAAGGGACCAAAGGAGAACACTGGCTCTTGTGTGCTACAGGAATTACCTACTTACCTATTTACTGACAAATAAAGAAGGCTGAAGTTAGAAAGACCAGTACTGCCTTTTCAGGACCACTCATAATTGGAGAGATGTACATATGCTCTTCATTTCTAGACAGAGAGCTTTTTAAAAGGCAGGAATCAGAACAGTGACCTGTTTCTCCCATCTATCTAAATAAGACATATAAGTCATAAACAATGCACCACCTCAGTAGTAGTTAGGTGTGAGCTGTTAGCTTCTACTATCACAGAACTGAAGTTGTTCCTCTAACTGTTACAAACAATGCAATGACATTTTTATATTGGATTGAAATCACAGTTATATTTACTCTGATATAATTATGTAAGCTACGTACTTAGTATAATACAAGTATTCTTATTTTAATAAATAAGCTGCTGCAAAGTGTTTTATTATAACACATAATCCAACAACATTTACCCAAGAAGGAAGTAATATATCGGGTATGAAAGGCTTCTTCAAATTCTACCTGACGAAGCTAAAGACAGTAGAGATGACTTGTAAAGATTGTAAAGATCTTGTCTTATGTCAAGGATTTTTTAAATTTTATTTTTAATCCTGCTGAGTAACTCAAACAGGCATTGAAAAATGAGCCTTCCATCAAAATATTTCTTTTCATCTCTGTGATTGTAGAGTTTCTTCAAAAAATCGTATACTATATGATGCCTATATACAACATTCAGCTCTTTATTCACAGAATCTTCATGGTTGGAAAGGACCCTTAAGATCATCGAGTCCAACCAAACAACCTACAATCTCTGCCCTTCAGAGCATGCCCTGAAGTGCCACATCTAGACATTTCTTAAATACCTCTAGGGATGGTGACTCAACCACCTCCCTGGGTAGGCTGTTCCAGTGCCTGACCACTCTTTCAGTAAAGTAATTCTTCCTAATATCTAATCTAAACCTCCCCTGCCGCAGCTTCAGACCATTTCCTCTGGTCCTGTCATTATTCACCTGGGAGAAGAGGCCAACACCCACCTCTCTCCAGCCTTCTTTCAGGTAGTTGTAGAGGGCAATGAGGTCTCCCCTCAGCCTCCTCTTCTCCAAGTTAAACATGCCCAGCTCCCTCAGCCTCTCCTCATATGACCTGGTCTCCAGACCCCTCACCAGCCTGGTAGCTCTCCTCTGGACACGCTCCAGCACTTCATTGTCCCTCTTGTACAGAGGGGCCCAGAACTGAACACAGTACTCGAGGTGAGGCCTCACCAGTGCCCAGTACAGAGGCACGATCACTTCCCTGCTCCTGCTGGCCACGCTGTTCCGGATACAAGCCAGAATGCTGTTGGCCTTCTTGGCCACCTGGGCACACTGCTGGCTCATGTTAAGCTGGCCATCCACCAGCACCCCCAGGTCCTTCTCTGCTGGGCAGCTTTCCAGCCACTCTTCCCCAAGCCTGTAGTGTTGCTTGGGGTTGTTGTGACCGAAATGCAGGACCCGGCACTTGGCCTTATTAAACCTCATACAGTTGGCCTTGGCCCATCAATCCAGCCTGTCCAGGTCCCTCTGTAGAGCCTTCCTACCCTCAAACAGATCAATGCTCCCAAACAGATCAATGCTCCCACCTAGCTTGGTGTCATCTGCAAACTTACTGAGGGTGCACTCAATCCCCTCATCCAGATAATCGATAAAGATATGAAACAAAACTGGCCCCAAAACTGAGCCCTGAGGAACACCACTGGTGACCAGCCGCCAAGAGGATTTCACCCCATTAATCACAACTCTCTGGGCACGGCCATCCAGCCAGTTTTTAACCCAGCACAGAGTACTCTTGTCTATGCCATGATTCACCAGCTTCTCCAGGAGAATGCTGTGGGGGACGGTGTCAAAAGCCTTACCAAAGTCCAGATAGACAACGTCCACAGCCTTCCCCGCATCCAGAAGGCGGGTCACATGGTCAGAGAAAGAGATCAGGTTGGTTAAGCAGGACCTCCCTTTCCTAAACCCATGCTGGCTGGCCCTGATCCCTTGGCTGCCCTGCACTTGCCGTGAGAGCTCACTCAAGACGATCCTCTCCATTATCTTTCCTGGTATTGAGGTCAGGCTGACAGGCCTGTAGTTCCCTGGATCCTCCTTCCTTCATAATGGGTTTAGAACAAGTAGTTGAAATGGTACATTTTTTATTTACCTCTGTTTCGGAATCAGTGCTGGTTAAATTTTCTCTATGCTGGATATACAGTGATTCACTAGTTAGTTCATTTAGCCCACCCAGCTTACATATTACATACTCTATCAACTGTGAATGGTTACAAACACAGGAGTGGAAATGTTGTATGAATGGGGCACACTTGGAGCATGGACCTTCAGCCAGGAAGTTACTTTCGCCTGCATCTTTGCTTCCTTGCCTCAGGACAGGCATCAGTTATGTTCCCAGGCCAGAAAAGCAACTTCCCTCTGCCTAAATCTGTAAGGCCCCAGGTATGGCTGCAAATAAGATGAGGCACTGCAGTTAACTACTGGCAGTTCAGGCAGAGGAGTGGGAGACAAGACTAATGAACAGGGTGAACCACCATTACCCAATAGGTGAATGCATACACACAAATATAGATCATGGAAGCAAAGAAACACATATGTGTAAACGTACCTACCCAGTAAGGCATGCCGTAGGACTGGTGGAAAAAGGCTTGAGAAACTTAGGCCTACTGTCACCTACAGGACACATCATTAGTAATAACCACACAATTGACAGATGTAGAAGGGCAAGAATCAAAGCTATTGCCAGCCCTCTTCCATTAAAGGCTGTTTACTGGAGATCACGGGAGGCAGGCCCCTCTGTGAACAAGCCCAACAAGACTCTAAAGAACGGCATAGAGCAGCCAGGGCATCCTTGCTACAGTCTTAAAACAAAGGCTTGTGCAAAAACTAGTCTAAACAGTTCTTGTCCTGCACAAATATCTGCTAGGGGATGCCAGATCTCAGTCCAATTACTATTTTGAAATAGTAACTTTTATATATGTGTATGTTTGAAAAGGGCTTCAAAATGATATTCCAAATTCTGTTCCAGATCCAGTTTTGGTTTCCAGTTAGGATTATGTTCTGCTCTCTGGTTAAAAACACAGCACTTTGAAGCTACCAGTCACTGAATTAGTCCAGACCTTAACTCTAGCAGCTTTCATGTATTCAAAGTAAATGTGACTGGAGAAAAAAAACACCAGAATCCTTGATGGAGAAAGGGACTGGAAAAGCCCAGTGCTTTAAGAAAGAGAATCAGCCAAATCAGAGATGCTGGGGGCGAAAAAGTGATCTTTCGTCTCAGTGTTCAGCAGCAGTCAGAAGTCAATATCATAGAATGATAGAATTGTTAGGGTTGGAAGGGACCTTAAAGGTCATCAAGCTCCAATGCCCCTGCCATGGGCAGGGACACCTCCCACTAGATCAGGCTGCTCAAAGCCTCATCCAGCCTTATCTTGAACACTTCCAGGGATGGGGCTTCCACCACCTCTCTGGGCAACCTGTTCCAGTGTCTCACCACCGTCATGGTGAAGAACTTCTTCCTAACGTCCAGTCTGAATCGTCCCATCTCTAGTTTTAATCCATTCCCTCTAGTCCTACCATTACCTGACATCCTAAAAAGTCCCTCACCAGCTTTCTTGTAGGCCCCCTTAAGATACTGGTAGGCCACTATAAGGTCTCCTTGGAGCCTTCTTTTCTCCAGGCTGAACAACCCCAACTCCCTCAGTCTGTCCTCATGGGAGAGGTGCTCCAGCCCTCTGATCATCCTCGTGGCCCTTCTCTGGACATGTTCCAGCACATTCATACCTCTCTTGTAGTAGGGGCTCCAGAATTGGACGCAGTACTCCAGGTGGGGTCTCACGAGAGTGGAGTAGAGGGGGAGAGTCACTTCCCTCGACCTGCTGGCCACACTTCTCCTGATGCAGCCCAGGATATGATTGGCTTTCTGGGCTGCTAGTGCACACTGATGGCTCATGTTGAGCCTCTCGTCTACCAGCACCCCCAAGTCCTTTTCTTCAGGGCTGCTCTCAAGCCAGTCACTGCCCAGCCTGTATCGGTGCTTGGGATTGCCCCGACCCAGATGGAGGACCTTGCCCTTAGTCTTGTTGAACTTCATGAGGTTGGCATGGGCCCGCCTCTCAGCCTGTCAAGGTCCCTCTGGATGGCGTCCCTTCCCTCCAGCATGTCAGCCACCCCACACAGCTTGGTGTCGTTGGCAAACTTGCTGAGGGTACACTCTATGCCACTGTCCATGTCGCTGACGAAGATGCTAAACAAGGCCAGTCCCAGTACTGATCCTTGAGGGACTCCACTTGTCACTGGCCTCCACTTGGACATGGACCCATTGACAGCCACTCTTTGGGTGTGGTCGTCAAGCCAGTTCTTTATCCATCAAACCCATATTGTATCAGCTTGGAGACCAGGATGTCATGTGGGACTGTCAAAGGCTTTGCTCAGGTCCAGGTAAATGATGTCAGTTGCTCTCCCCTTGTCTATTGATGTTGTGACCTTCTCATAGAAGGCCACCAGGTTTGTCAGGCACGATTTGCCCTTGGTGAAGCCGTGTTGATTGTGCCCAATCACCTCTTTGTTATTCTTCTGTCTCAGCAGCGCCTCCAGGAGGATCTGCTCCATAATCTTACCAGGCACAGAGGTGAGACTGACTGGCCTATAGTTCCCTGGTTCATCCTTTTTTCCCTCTTTGAAAATGGGGATTATGTTTCCCCTTTTCTGGCCAGTGGGGACCTCACCAGACTGCCATGACTTTTGGAATATAACAGAGAGCGGTTTTGCAACCTCATCCACCAGTTCCTTCAGTACCTGTGGATGTACCCCATCAGGTTCCATGGACTGGTACACTTTCAGGTTCATCAAGTGGTCACAAACCTGATTTTCACTTACGATGGGCAATTCTGTCCAACCCCTGCCATTGCCTTCTGTGACTCTGGGAGTGTGGCTGGAGGCCTTGCCAGTGAAGACTGAGGAAAAGAAGTCGTTGAGGACCTCGGCCTTCTCCATATCACTTGTCACCAGCTCCCCCGTTTCCTTTCTGAGGGGGCCCATGCCCTCCCTAGTCTTCTTCTTACCATTAACATACCTATAGAAATTTTTGCTGTTTCCCTTGATCTCGTTGGCTAGATTTAATTCTAACTGAGCTTCATCTTTTCTCACCAGGTCTCTTGCTGTTCAGACAGCTTCCTTATATGCCCCCCATTCTAGCTGTCCTTTCTTCCACTCCTTATAAAGTTTCTTTTTGTGTGACAGTATGTCCAGGAGCTCCCTGTTCATCCAGGCTGGTCTCCTAGCATTCTTTCCTGCCTTCCTCTTTTTCAGTATAGTTTGATCCTGGACACGGAGAAGGTGATCCTTGAATGCTGACCAGCTGTCCTGGGTCCCCCTTCCCTCTAGAGCTTTGTCCCACGGCACTTTGGCCAGCAGATCCCTGAAGTGATCAAAGTCTGCTTGCCTAAAGTCCAGGGTCGTAAGCTTGGAATATATCCTCCTAGTTGCCCTGAGGATCTTAAATTCTATCACTTCGTGGTCACTGCAGCCAAGGTTATCCCTGAGGGTCACGCTGGTCACCAGCCCTTCCCTGTTTGTGAGAACGAGGTCCAGCATAGCACCTTTTCTTGTTGGTTCCTCTACCATTTGGAGGATGAAGTTGTCATCTATGCATTCCAGGAAAATACTGGATTGCTGGTGCCTTGTTCTGTTGTCCCTCCAGCAGACGTCAGGGTGGTTGAAATCCCCCAAGAGGACCAGGGCCTGTGAACGTGAAACCACTTCTATCCACCTATGGAAGGCCTCATCTGCTTGGCTGTGCTTATCAGGTGGCCTGTAGCAGATCCCTACTGTAACATCACCTTCCCCTGTCTTCCCTTTAATCTTAACCCATACACTCTCAATAAGCTCCTTGTCCTTCCCCATGTGGAGCTCCATCGATTCTAGCTGGTCACTGATGTAGAGGGAAACATCTCCTCCCTTCCTACCCTGCCTGTCCTTCCTAAAGAGCTTGTATCCATCTATCCCTACATTTCAGTCATGGGAATCATCCCACCAAGTTTCAGTAATGGCCACTATGTCATGGCTTTCCAGCAGCATAGTGGCCCTTAATTCATCCTGTTTATTTCCCAAGCTGTGTGCATTCGCATAGAGGCACTTCAGCTGGGCTGGCCATGTCACCCTCTTGCGTGAATCCCCCTTGATTCCGTTGGGGTGTCCCGGTGCATTGTCCCCAACTTGCCTTAGGGCAACAAGTTGAGAGCCCTTACTAGGACTTCATCCCTCTGCCCCTGATGTGCTGCCCCACTGTTTTTCACAGGCAAGCATGAAATTATTGACCCCTTCCCCCTTCAAATCTAGTTTAAAGCCCTATGTTGGCTTAATATGTTGGGCATCATCAGAAAGATTACTGAGAATGTGACAGAGGGGTCACTCTGGAACTGTATAAAACCTCAGTGTACCTCTACCTTGAGTTCAGCACACAGATCCGATCTCTACATCCCAAGAATGACAGTGGATCTACAGAGGGCAGAGAGAAGAGCAATGAAAAGGGTCAAGGGGATGGAGTGGCTGAGGAGAGCCTCTATTTGAGGAGAGACTAAAAAGGCTGGAACTCTTCCATTTGGAGAGGTGAAGGCTGAGGAGTCATTTACATTTACAAAATCATTAAGGTGGTAGATAAGGTGAACACAGAAGTGCCATTCATCAAAGCCTGCAATATTACAATGGTGTGGGGGGGTACACACTAGCAGGAAATTGGTTTAAAATTGATTTAAAAAATCCTTTTTTTACACAGCAGTTAATGAATTCCTGGAATTTCTTGTCCTGAGAGGCTTGGAGGTAGACAGCATTAAAAAGTCCAAAAAAAAAAAAAAAAAAGATATGTCCTAACAGTATCAAAATGAATACTATAGGGAATACGCAGATGTATGCTCTTTAAAATCCTTAATCCAATGATACAGGGAGAGTATGAGGAGAATAGACCACAGGAAGTGGCCGGGTTCACGTGATGTCCTAAACAGTATGACCTTTCACTGCAGGAGACAGTAGGGGCAGCACATTGGCCTAGACAGACTACTGCTTTACCCAGTCAGACATATTTTATGTTATTATGAATAAAGCTTCTGTGTCGAGAATCCCCTCCATGTGAGAAAAGCCACTCTATTGTGCTATATTGGGAATGTGAATGGTGCCAGTGCTGTAGCAGATGACTGGAAAACTGGCTAATGAGAGCATACAGGTATAGAAACATCCGCACAGTAAGAGGTACCAACAGGACTGTTCAACCTATGTGTACACACACCCTCCAGCAGCAGCTTGAAACTCTCTAGGACCGTAAGGTTAGAAGAGAGTTAACTCTGTGAGGCCTTGCTGTGTAGATAACAAAAGAGAAAGACACACAAAATCTCTGGACGTGAGGCAGAACAATTTGCATTGAAGGGCCAGTAATTGTAACTACTATCACAAGTAGTTGGGAGGGTTATAGAAGCAACTGACCAGTTTAACTACTTCAAGGGTGCTGCAGAGAGGAATAAAACATATTAATGAGAACTATTGTAACCATGTTCTGCTTTCTCTTAATTGCTGCTTGTTTGGTAACAGTGGTTTAATACTTTTCTTCTTGTCAACCACTGTAGCAAGAGAATTTTGACTTCAGTTAAGAACAGCAGAGGTCTGCAATGCGCTCTATGAATATAACTGAACTGAATGATATTCAATAAAAGAAAATGCATGGGCGAGAAGCTTAGTCTTTGCTTTCATGTGTCTTGCATATTTTTGAAGACAAAAGTTTTTGTTGATTAAGGAATTTTACTTTTACCCTGCTTTCTCACCAGCCTCTCTGTTGATGAAGGATGAATAGGGAAAGTGTTGACCTTTCTTTGTATGTTCCAGTTAATAAATACAAATAACACTTTCTTGTATCTGTGCCCAGTTTGGATAAAACAGAGTCTAATAGATACTGTATCCCAGATGTTACATCTGATAATTAGGCAGCTTTAAAATGTAACATAGCCGAATGTTATTAAAACCACAAAAATAAAATTAAACCTTCATCCCTGTCATATTTTTTTTCTGCAGAAAAACACAGATTTTCCCTTGAAAAGGTCAGTTTAAAGAAGAAACATAATGATTTAGAGGAAGGTAACTTTCAACTCTAGCTTGTCTGTGTTAAAATACTTTGCAATAAACTGCTCATCAGTTGCTTATCATAGGCAAAACAGTCAGCTGGTGAGCTCTGTTGCTTTTGTGTATTCTAACACACTCCTAGTATGATCCAGAAAATCCAGGCAAGAGGTTATATATGTGATCACATGACTTTTTATCTTAAATGGTTTCATATGTGGTATTTGCTCTAGTTATTTGACATGACTCAAGTTGACCTCGTTGTTTGTATGCTTGAAAGGGAACAATTATGCAACTACTAAATGGTATGGAAGACAGCAATGCCATACATGACAGAAAAGAAAGTAGGAATGTAATGTCTACCAAACTGTCAAAATGTTTTACACCAGCATAATAGGTATGTTTTCTTTGTATGGTCCTATATTACAGAACAATGAAAAAGCTAACATTCATGCTGGTAAATCTGGGTTAATCAAGACATATTATAGTTCTTGTAGTCATTTGGAATGTACAAATTTTGTGGTTCTCATTTATATCAGAACCTGAATATTTTCGGACAAGTTCCATGTTTCCCAGAATAACAAAAATTAAAATAATTAAAACAGGCAATAGTGGCACTAAAAAAGCATCTTGTGACAATGCTGTCAAATTATAACAAACATAAATGATGCATATATATCTTCAGTTATGAAGTCTTTATACATACTTAATGTGAGTTTGGCAACATCTTGAAGGAGGATGTTGAAGCAAGTACATCTTTAGTTTTATCAGTGGTTTTGTGAAAATCACTGGTGAAATAACATAGCATTAATTAAAGCCAAACAACACACAAACACTATAACTTTCTTTTTCGTACTGACCCTCTTCTCACAGAAGCATTGGTATTAACAAGTTACAAAAAGAAGGATGGAAAAGTCCTGGAAAATTCACTGATATCTGTTTAATCTGATTTTGAAGTTCTGTATTTTAGTTTTCCTGGCACCTATTTCAAGTTTTTGTAAGTGAACACATGTAATATCTTATGAAACTGCAAGGCATCCTCTGAAAACTATTTTTCTAGATTTCAAATCACCTTGAAATCTTTGCAGAGGTTTTTTTTGAGCAGACAGAAGTTACAAGACAAAGACGTTCTATTGTTCTGAAACCTCTGACTCCAGTCTCATCTTATCAAATGTCAGTAGCTAGTGAGTGACTGAATGGACAACGCCCAGCTGAACTAGCACAGCAGGCAGCGTGCTAATGCTTCAGAAGGGTGAGCACTTTCGGCTGATTCCATAATGAACCAACTTAAAATGGGTGGCCACAGGCTGCTGGAAGTACTTTAAGACGACATTAAACTATGCCATAATTAAAGAGTTTATTAGACATTCTGTACTGATTCCGGTGTCCTCACTAAAGCACACACCTGAGGAATTGCATGCTGTATTCCCAAGTTATTCCTCCTGTTTCAGTATTCTCTATTCCCCATTCTACAGGTCTCTGGGGATGTTATGCATGTTCAAGAAAGTGCTCCAGTGAAGTCCTGGAGAAAGGAAACTTCATAAAAAAATAATAAATATCTTTGGCTATTGCACAAATGCTCAATCGAAAATATGTGCCAGTTTGCTACCTAGCATAATAATCTTTCCTTGTCCTACTAGCAGAATTGTTGATGCATACTGAGAGGACAAGAGCCTAGAGAATATGACAAAGTATTCTTTTGGAGCACGGAGGCTGCTGTTGCCAGCTCTGAGGGAGGCAGACATTGGTGCCTGAGGTTTTATTAAAGTTTCCCCGGATGCTTGACAACACGATCTTGCCTCCAGATACCGTGTTTCTTTCAATATGTGAGTAGGAAGATCAGTTTTAATTAGCATGACTTTAAAGCTGACCAAAGCAAATACCAATTACTGTCAGTCAGCATGGTGATTACAGCTACCTCAGACACACTGCAACAGAAGAGTTGTTGCTTTGTTTATGTGTTAGAAGTGGATGCAAAGGAAAGCAAACATCATGTTTTAGCTTACAGCCTCGGAATCAAGAGGAGAAAAATATTTTTTCTTACCATGACACATTCAGTGTTTTGTTCTGGATTTCTCGGGATTTTTCTCAAACAGTGTCACAGACATGAGAGAGAAAAGTAAATCATAGAATCACAGAATTGCCTAGGTTGGAAGGGACCTTTCAATTCATCTAGTCCAACCATCAACCTAACTCTGACAAAAACCATCACTAAACTATATCTCTAAGCACTATGTCTACCTGTCTCTCAAAAGCCTCCAGGGATGGTGCCTCAACCACTTCCCTGGGCAGCCTGTTCCAATGCTTAATAACCCTTTCAGCGTCAAAATTTCTCCTAATATCCAGTCTAAACCTCCCCTGGTGCAACTTGAGGCCATTTCCTCTTGTCCTATCACCTGTTACTTGGGAGAAGGCTGATCAGAGTGCTTTTGTCCCCCAAATAGCTGGTATGGAACTGTATCAAACTGCAGTTTTCACGGCATAGCCTTAGAGCCTTGTGTTCTGTTCAGCACAGTCTGGTAGTAACTGTTCTCAGTTATATCCCTCACAGCTGCTCTTTCCCAGTCTGAAAGTGATACCGCACTTTGGAACCACAGCGTTTCCCACTGAGCCCGAAAGCCCACATTGGTTCCCCAAGGTCGTACTGCCTGACAGTGTTATCCTGAGCCAGAAGGCAACTATGTTCCCAGACACACGCTGTCAAGCTTTTCCACTTTTCAGCCTTTTAGGGCTCTTGCTCTGTAGCAGCAATGAGGGGAGTATCAACACTTCTGCACATTTGTAGTGCCCATTAGCCCAGGTGTTCTCTCCTAAGTTCACTGCTATCTCACAATCCATTCCTTGTTGTAGGTTTCAAAATTATTATCCCAAGTAGAATACCTTGAGAAGGTAAAGGTTTTCCTGCACATGTCTAGGTCATTCTGACCTAGCCCCTTTCCTGTAATATCGTCAGACAACTGGCTAACTGCCAATGTGCTCAACGAATTTAAAATGCCATTAAGAAGATTATGGTCTGTGTTCAGTCCAGATTTCCTCCAACTCAAACCATTGTGAAAATGCGTGGAATATTTAAATTGTACTTGCTTGTACTGTGCTGACATAGAGTAGGCTTTTTGTTTCTGTCGAATCCTGTCTGAAAAGCTCCTCCAATCCCTAAGTTATTTTCATCCATGTCTAACACGGAAGATTTTTGAAACAGCATGTAGCTAAAAAGGGAAGATGACATAAAAGTGTATGACAACTTTCCAAATGACAAATTACAATTACTTTCTTGCCTCACTGCCACCTATGAAGAATGTGGCTACAAAGATAACCTAGAAACGTGAATATTAGTCTGCAATACAGCTGCACTCAACTAGATATTTAAGTAATTACAGAATTAGAAAGCTGAGCCTGTATGATGGCACAGTCTGTGAGCTTGTGGGGACAGCTCTCTCCCTGACTTGTTAAGTTGCCCCTTTTAGCAAATCCTTACTCTTCCTGGGTTTGGTGACAGATTGTTTTTTTTTCCTGTACTACTGTGTACCTGACATGCATTTTGTAAAGTAGCAGGACTCACTGGGCAAGGAAATAGTTACCACTAATCACATTAAGGCAAGAGAAGGAAACAAGGATACTCTGGGGAATTTGGGAGCCAAGAGGCTACACCTTCATGCATTATGTCATCTCCTCTAAGGAGCAATCGCTGGTCCCTGAGCCATGCAGTTTTATGTGGTTCATGCCCACTCTGCTGTGTTGCCATGCAGCATGGTTGCCTATGCCTGTGCTGACAGTTGGGCTGTGGTTGGGCAACTGGGACTATCTGGATTAAAATCATCCAGGGTTCAGTCTCTAAATGAGAATATGGAGACTCCAAAACAAAAAGAGCTAGGAGGGGTCAAAGACTTGAAGAGTGGACACCAGTAGCAGATAGGCAAGGAGAATGAGACAGGACAGACATAACACAGATTAGACAACGTGTGGTAGAAGTCAGTTCTCAGGGGAGACACCCAGGAATTCATTAGACTGTAGGGGAACACAGTGTGTTGTATACACTTCTACAGAACAGCAATACAGGTTTCTTGTGCAATAGAAGTTGTGCAGAAAAATAAATGCAAATAATAGCATACACTATGTATAACAGTGCCTAATCCAGAAGATCTAAGAAGTAGTTAGGAGATGATATATGTGGTTAAAGATAACTTTTATTGATAACAAAAATTAACTAACTTTATCTAAGAAATTATAAGATGTATAGAATCCCAGAACATCCCCATACTTAATATTAAACTTATTTAGGTGTGGACTTCTCTATAAGTTTGTGGAATGTTCAGCTAGAGACATAAATGTCTATCTTCATTTGTTTACCATCTAAGAACAGCATCTGTGCTCCTAAATGGATTCCAAAGCACATAGTTGCTCAGAACTGACCTTTGAAAACCCTAAATGAAATCTGCATGTGTATGCCAGTGTTTAGGTGTTACTGTTTAGCTTTGGAAAAAGCTGGTTGGAAATTTAAGAAAATGGGAAATGCATCAAGTTAGAATCTTTTTCCTATTACCTCTTGTAGGAATCTGTAGTCTTTGTGAACTCATGTTTTTCTTCAACAAATCTGCAAATAATTTTCAAGGAAACCAAAAATACTGTGTTAAGGTTCCAGGACTATCTGTTTCTATTATTTTGTTTATTTTCCCTCTATATACAATTATTAAAAAAAATAGGTATATATACATGGTTAAAGAGGTTAGGTGGTGCATGCAGATATGCCCTCGCTTGGACAGAAGACTTTAAAATTCAAAATGCCTTGAAAGGCAAAGTGGTAAGAGAAAAATAACAGTTCATAAAGACTGCTATATATTACAACAATATTATTTTTAAAAGTCATAGGCTTATGGTTTACCTTGCTGAATTAAACAGAATTAACAAAATGGAGCTCAGTATATCTCCCACAATCTTCAGTTTTTCCCCAGAAAAGTGCCTTTTCCTGCTCCCATGTTTCTCTTTTGTTCTTCACGTGCCATTTGATGGATATCTTGCCTGTCTTTTTTGGTTACTAGAAGGCACTAGTATAAGAAAAAGTATTCTAGGAAAGAATACAGATTATACAGAGAAGGACTTCCTGGTCTCACTGCAATATCAAGGCACACTTTAGCCTTGATCAGCTATGGCAGGGAAGAGGCAAAGCCTTCACTTCACCTTGAGAGCTGTAATCTCTGTTTCCCTTGCCACTAGCCGCTGGAAAAAGCCCGTGGCTGATACTCGTTTCTTCAGGCAGCATTGCAGTTTGTCTCACAGTATTTTGCCAGGATGGACATTTTTACTCAAGCAGTAAAGAGAAACGTCTATTGCCTGCAAGCACCTTTCAGTGACATGTTTTCAAGCAGTTAGGCAAAAAGTATCAGGGAGTACGTGGGTTTTCAGAGGCTGCCAGGCAAGACAAACCACCCCCTTCCTGAGGCTCTGGTGACTTGCTTATGTCCTGCTGAAAGCTCTGCAGGAAATGATGAGACAGAAACCAATTTCTTCTGGCAGAGAGCAGTTAACCTTTGGAAATCTAACTTGTATGTTACAGCAAAGGCTTTGACTAATACGGTACTTTGAGGGAATCTTTGTGAACACAGACACGATGCAGTCAGTTAAAAGTCTTCAATGCCAACATTGACAGACTCTTCTTAGCTGTGGACTAGAAGTCGCCCTGGGCTCCTGAAGCAGAAACCCAGCTCTCTCTGTCCTTACTCTAGTTGCAGATATGTAGCTTTCCCCTAGTCAGTGCTTCTGGCAAGGAAATTGTTACTCTTGCAAGAGTGGAAATGGGAAAACCTGCATTTCTCCAAACTTGTCTGGGTAGTCAGGAGGACTCTTCTAACAGACTGCCAGCTGGACCAAGAATAATGGAGTTCCAAGGTTTAAACAGTGGTCTGCTCTGGCCATTCTTGACGTAAAAAGATACTTGTACTCCCCTCCAGTTCAGTCCTCCCACTCTTTAATTTTTTGGTTCCCTTTCTTGGACTTCTACAGATTAAAACCAGAAAACAAACAGCATCCCTTCCCCCACTTCAGAAGAACACTTTTTTCTGCTTTTCTTGGCTGAGTGCTCCTTTCACACTCAGCGGGTATCCTTGGGATATCTCCCAAGGCAGGCTCTGCACAATGGCCCAGCACCAACAACCGTGGCTATCTAGTGCCTAGCAACACTGGCATGACCTCGAGGGGCTTAATTTTGTAATTGCTGTCTCTTAGATAGTATCCGAACTCAAACCAAGCTCCAAGACTCATAACCACACCAAAATCTCCTGAAAGGAACAGACACTCTCACTGGCCTCAGTTCCCTTTCTGAAGGTTCCAAGATACAGAGCCCATTTTCTTTGTTTTTCATTCATGCAATAACAGGAAATCCCAGAGAACAGAACAAGAGATTTCATTGTTTCCCAGAACTGGTAGCACCTTGATGGTTAATTTGGTTTAGACAGAATTAACTAAAAAAACCCAAATAACCACCCCCCTCATTCAGCTCTATGGTCTTATTATTAAGCAGCAATTGCAAATTTACATTGACCTCACCGGCACCAAGATTTCATCCCAAACACATTATCACTGCAGATGACTATGCACCACTGCGCTGGAGATCTGTGATCCATATTCTCAAATTTTTCCTAAGAGTTTGAAATCAGAGATCACTTGCCACGAATATATTCTGAGTAACATCGGTGAGGAACCACAGTGTTCTAAGGTAGTTGATCTCCTTCACAGTAACTGATTCACAGCATAGTTAATTTCTGGATCATACTAGTCATTTAGATACCTTAGCACTATTTCAAAAGCTGGCAACATGATACTTGAAATCATATAATTCGTAAGTATTAGGGGAGCATATTCTGGTAGCACTTCCAACTTCTGACCAACAACTGAATAGTTTGGCAAATGTCCTTTAGACACAGAGGACAAACACAGAGTTTGGACAAGAACACACTTCCGCTTCTTGGCCATGTCATGATCTTTACAGGAATAAAAATGCATCAAGCTTAAATGAAGTCCATCACAACATTTCCATAACATCTGTCCAATAGCGTGGTGGGTTGACCTTGGCTGGCTGCCAGGTGCCCTCCAAGGCACCCTATCACTCCACTCCTCAGCATGACGGGGGGGAGAAAATAACATGGAAAAGAACTTGTGGGTCAAGATAAAGGCAGTTTAATAAAGCAAAAACAAAGGCCACATGTGGAAGCAAAGGAAAACCAAAAGATTTATTTTCTGCTTCCCATCAGCAGGTGATATCCAGCCATTTCCTGGGAAGTAGCGCTTCAGTATGCATAGTGATTGCTCTGGAAGACAAATGTCATACTAATGAATGCCCCCCTCTCCTTCTCCTTTCTCTTAGCTTTTATCCCTAAGCAGACGTCATATGCTATGGAATATCCCTTTGGTAGGTTTGTGTCTGCTGTCCTGGCTATCTCCCCTCCCAAGATCTTGCCCACCATTAGGGGTGAAGGGGGATGTTGGAAAGACAGCCTAGGTGCTGCAGGAGCACTGCTTAGGAGTAGCCAAAACACTGGTGTGTTATCAACACTTTTCCAGCTACAAATACAAAGTACAGCCCTATGAGGGCTGCAATGGGGAAAATTAATCACCTCCCAGCCAGACTCAATACAGATAGGTTTGCCAGTTCTCTGGCCCTTTAGAATTTTGGAGGCAATATTCAACAAGTAACCAAACTTTTGGTTACCTATATTGATTTGCTGCAGATGAATGATTGCCAGTTGCCATGATAAATGTTAGTATTTTCCTCTAAAGTTTGCTATTTGCCCTCTCTAATATGTGATGGTGTTGACTCACAAACACGGGCAGATTTAACGAGCAGACAGTGGCGTTCAGCTGTCTATCTTTATGACTGTTCTTTGCTTTCCACAACAGGGAAATGGATTAATTCATCCAGCCATTTCTAAAGTGTTCCACTATAAAATCAGGACTGATTCTGATTATGTTAGAGAATGTGGTGATTTGCAAGGATTTTTGCGTGCAGTTCAACTGTCCCTGCAGAAGAGGTGACAATCTTTGGAAAAAGCAAGTCATAGGTCCTGGGAAGGCCTTCACATCCAAGCTGAGTCCCACTGTGCTGAATCCCACTGTGTCACTTTTGGGTGTTATCAGCTGTCTTCATTTCTATACAAGAAATTAACAGCATATTGTTTATGAATCTCAACAGAGGACCTACTTTCTCCAAAGACTTGGGATATGAATAATACCTCTCTGTGACAGACCAACGGTGACAGTCATTCTTAGACTATTTACAACATACATTGACATTTAAAAAGCAGTGGGCAAGTGTTGAACTTATGCTATTCAATTGTTAATTCAAAGTGAAATACATCACCAGATCATTCTCGTCTAAAACATAAGAAATATACAACTGGACTATTGCAATTCAGCTTATATCAGTATTTGAATATAAACACAAACTAGGTCAAAATTGTTTTAAGCTTTTTATAAAGGATCTTTGCAACATTTTAACCACATAACCTAAAGGTTATCTATAACTAAGGTTTATAATTAGACTAGATATAGTTTTCAGATTTTGTTAAGCCTTAGTTTATTTAATGGAAAAAAACACCCACAATTAGGACTGGACCATCACTTTGTAATCTGCCCTGAACAAAGTAGTAGCATGGAGTTTTCTGGGTCCTCAAACTAAGAAAACTGCTGTAGTCTTGCATCAGATGAAACTGAAGTCTCTTTAGTGCAATGATCTTAGCTAATGGTGGAATACAGTGAACCAAAGCCTCCTTGGCAGTTCTGCAGGGCCTGCTTTACCTCACTTACCTGTAGGATTAAGCTCAACAGAGAAATAAAGGGGACACTTTACACTCATTTACATCTCCATGTAGGGCCATGATAGTAGACCTTAAAGGACAGCTAATTAATTGACATCAAGACATCAAAGACATGGTTGGTTCTTAACAGCTTTTGAGTGATTAATAAGGCAAGTTGGGGATTAGAACCCACATCCCCCACTGCCCATCCTCAAGTCCTAAACAGAAGAGTTATCTTACTGTTCATTTACATAATAAATGAGGTTCTGGATCTCTCTTTAATCAAAATTTAGAATCACACAGCTTATTTGGAATTATGAAGAGAACTGGGGGTGTGATTGATCCCACGTGCATATTGGGAAGTACATAACATACTGCAAAGTTATAAAATACCTGGTGATTTCTATTTGTTTTAAGATTAGGCAATATGTGTGTTTGATTAACATTCCAACTTAAAGCCCAGTAAGCTCACCGCAAGTTATGTAAGAATAATTTAAAAGTATTTAATGAAAGAAATTATTCCCCATTAAAGGAACTGGGAAATTTCTAAATGCCTTCATATGTCAGACAGCTAAAAATATTTTATCATAGGAATCACAAAACTTACCTCTAATGTTCAGGAATTCATGTTTATTTCTTCAGTAAAATGTCATTCACAACAATACCATATTAATGAAATATACTACTAATTTTCATAACAAAAAACTACATACTTACAACTAAATTGTAATTACATTGTATTCTTTAGCATTTTGTTGAAGGCAGACTATTTTATAAGCTTTCATTATTAATGAATGAATGAATTTAGCTTAATTTTCCCATCACATATAAATGTATCTTAATTTTTTTCTATTCAGATGTTGAAGTCATGGGAATTAATCTTCCAGGATCACATTCAAAGGAGGCTTACTCACATTTGCAGACAGGGACAATAAAAGTGACTTTGGCCATTCTCAATGCCATTCCACATGATCTGGCCCAACCCAGCCATGAGGCTTATGGCTCCAATAGTAGGAATGGCTGAATTAAATGCATATCCACGCCTTCAGCAGTCTCAAATTGAAGACCGATCCTTTCAAAGATAAAACCAGAAGCAGGGCTCACTAATACACCCATCTGTAGCTGAAGTAGAGAACACTACCTCCATTAAGCACTTTCTGCCCTAGGACTGTAAACTCCAAGAGAGGAAATGCATTTGAACAGGCCATCTCTCAAGAGTTTTTACAAGAAACCTGGGGGTATTCTGACAACTGAGGTACACCTATAAATTACTGCCACAGTTTGTGACAGCAGATAAGCACGAGTAACTCAATTTACAGTCCTGTCTCCAGCCTCTAGATCTCTTTTAGTTCCCCCACATCTCTGAATTCCTGTCAGCATCAACTTAGAAATGCCTCCCCCTAAGTGATGTTATGTTCTAAGTAATTCTTGCTGCTCTCCTGGCAGCGTTGTCACCCTCTGCAGCTGGTTCCCTTTCCCTCTGCTCCAGGATCATTATCCAGGTCAACCCTTTTCTTGCTGAATGGACCTTGCAAACTCCCTACATCACGCTGTGGCAACTAAATCCACTTAGGAACAAGTCAGATACATCCCACAATATGCAGTTCCTGTATTGCCTCATGCATCAGATACAACGCCCCTGAATTGCAAGAGCAAGAGACTTAATTGATTCAATTTTAATTTGGAAATCTCTTTCTAGTCTAATTTTCAAAAGGTCATATTAAAACAAAATCTAAGATGTGACTGCTGTTACATAATGGTGTAAGTTTGCTTCCCTCCCCTAAATAGCCTTTTAATTTCATTGGAATTAGTTGCATAAAGCAAGCTGGACTTAGTTCGAGTTCTCCCTTCTGTGGATTTTTAGCTTTAAATTAGATATCTTGTGATTTTTTCTGATGGGTATAAATATGAAAAATAATAAGTAAGAGCTATCGAAGATACTTCAACAGGATCAATGAGATGGTAGGTAAATGTTGAGTTGAGTAGGAAGAACTTATCATGAGGTGGTAGGCTGAGGAACTATTTCTTACAGGACTGAGTAGAGCTCCGTTCCTGGGATTTCTAAAAGTAATCTCAGTGCAGGAGCATAAGACTGAATGGGTCTCAGCAGTTAGGAGAACACATTACACATTTTTTGGAGTAAAGTTCTAGCATATTCTGTTATTTTTATCAAATGATATTTGCTCTCAGTTTTCCAGCTAATTAATTTTATTTAAAGGTAAATAAAATGTTCCATGTTGCTTTGTTTGTTTTACCATAGCTCTGTAATTGTTGTGTTTGCTAAAATGGTGTTGCGTTCAGGTATCAGTGAGATGTGGACTGCATTGCTTCAAACAGAAGGGCTACTGCTCACCATCTTCATGATGTGGTTTGCATTGAAGAAAAATAATTTTGGCAGGATAAGATGACCCAAGAGGCCTATTCTATTTTATTTTTCATTACTTGATTTTTTGTAATGCATTCTCTCCTACAAATAGATACTTAACTGGATTTGGACCTACATTTAGCATTAGTGGATCTCATTCCCTTTACTTTCTCTGGTGAGATCAGTATTCTGCTGTGATTCACAGAGCTACATGGGTGTGAAAGCAGTTTGAGAAAGAAGAGTTGTCTCACAGAAGCTGAAGGAAAGAAAATGCCCAAATCTGATTGAAACCCTGTGAGAGCTAAGCCCCAGACTTTGGTCCTGCTGTTCTTTTTTTTTTGCCTTTTATTCCTTTAGAAAGGAATTCAAGGACCCTGGGTGGTAGGAAAGCAGAAGGATTTAGAGATGACCTCTACCTCACAAACTGATGATTACTGGAATGCAGAGAAAGGGTGACTCAATACCTGCCTTGTTCTTATGCACTTATGTAAACACCCGTTAGTTTTGCTTTAGTTGCTGTGATGTATACTAACTATATCATAATGCAGTTCAATGCTTCTGTGACCAGCCCACCAGTTTTTATAACAAGACACTTTGATATTAATCTAAAACCAGAGTATAAATCAGTAAACAATGTAAAATTCACAACCATTTTCACTTGCAGAAGTATTCACTGGAGGACAGAAACCAATGTGAAACCCTTAGGCAGGACCTTCCCTAAGTGATTTTGCAGGGCAAAAGAAGGAAAAAAACCAAATGCAGTATATAGAACAGTTCACATCTTGCAGATATATCACATGGATCCACATAGACCTTGGGGATGCATTTTTGTGCAGAGTCCCTGCACACCACAGAGCCCTATGACCTGATTTGAGGAAGTCTGTGTCTGAGGCGTGTGATTTGCTCAGCAAATAACAATTGAGCTGCTATTTTTAAGAGAGATTTTCCCCATGCTGAGGATGCTACAAGAGAATCTTAGCACTGGACCTATCAGCATTTCTGCAGGGCTGGTGGAGGCTGCACTACTCTCCTACAGAACTGGAGTGATTAGTGGAAGGGACCACTGCTTCTGTTGGGCAAAAGAGCCACTCGATAGCTAAGTCAGTCCTCTGTTCTACCCCCTCTGAGACCATCTCTTCCCTTCGCCGTTCCCTCCAAATCATTATTTTTCTCTTCAAGGACTGAATTATGGCGCCCTGCCTGTGTCCTTGTTAAGATCTCAGCTAGAAAAACGCTTTTGCTTAAGAAAATAACATCACGGGAAAGGCCATGGCAACGCAAACACTTGTTTTGCCAGAACACATTTATAGTGGATGGGTGGGTAGTTCAGATGGCCATGAACACTTAATAAAGCTCATTTTTCTAGTAATTCCCCAAGGCACTTTCTTCAAAAAAACTATTATAGACAGGCATTTCAGTGGAAACTGCCAGACTTAGAACAAATATGATTACCTTCCTTTCATAATTTTTTCCTGTCACCTTAGCAGTCTAGGGAAGGCAATTTCTAGTCTAAATAAATTGGATCATATTATGCCTTTTCAACTACTCAGTCTTTTCTAAGTTTTATTTTTGCATCCAAAATCCTAATAACAGCCTGTAACACATTTACATTCCTGCATTCTTGCCTCTGTTTTGTTGGGTACACAGTATTCCTTTTTTTTTTTCTCTCTCTCCCTTTGGTAATATAATCATTCCTCATTTTTCCAGATTTGGACAAACAAAAATGTTTTCAGCCTCAAGTTAGTGTTTAAACAACAACAAAAAATGCACCTTTGGCCTTCAGGCATGAATTTAAATCATTGAACTGAAGGCAGAAAGAAGCAATATGAAATCTAGGATGAGGAAGTCAAAGCTGTCTAAGAAATTTCACAGGTTCAGAGAATTTAAGGCGAAGATGAATCAATAGATCTCTTAGTTTGACTCCTGTTTGTCAAGGCCATTACATTTTACCCATTTATTATGGTATTGAGATCCACAACTCTGTTCAAGTGAAGAATTGCTTCTAGAAAAGTACACTGCTTTGTAGTGAGAACATCAAGAGTTAGAAAATCAACAACTTCCCCGACACAGATTAATCATACACACTGTTAAAAAGCACACCTGACTTCTCATTTGAATTTGTATGATGACATATGGCATGGAATACCCCTTTGGTCAGTTGTGGATCAGCTGTTATTGGGCACCAAAGCCAGATCAAGTCGTGTCCCTGCTGCACTTGTACTGCTTCTTGTAAGGCTTGCTCTCCATTGGTTCAGGTAGTTCCTGCTATAGCAATTCCTATAACATGCAACTCAAATCATGAGTTACAACAATTTAAAGGTATATCCATTACAATCTCCACCCCGGTCCCTTTGGGCCAGGTTATAGGGTTTAACATTGCAATGAATTCCTCCCCATGCTCCTAGCCTGGCTAGCAACAAGGGGTTCCTGCAACATGCAACCCAAATCCCAGGTTTAATCTTGCTCACAATTTCTCTACCTCCTCCCCCAGGGTACTATTTTCTAGTACTTTTACGTGCTTGAGTCCTTTCCACTTCATATACCCATTTATAGCACCTGGCTTCTTTGGGTTTCTTTGTTGAAGTTTCATTCCCCTGCAGAAACACTTGGAGTAAAAGGTTCATCTAACCTCCTTGACTAACTGTTTGGTGAAACTATAAGATTTAAAACAAAGGACTCCCTTTTATTTCTAATCTCAGATAGAAAGGCTTTTTTAGCAAATGTGGATATATATTCATACAGAGGCATTAAAAACACACCTAAACATTAAAAACCAGGCAAAAGTTTCCATTACATAGATAATATTCCCTCAATTATTACAACTATGATTAATTATATTTTTTGATCAAGGTGATATTTTCTCAGCTCCTGAATTATGAAAATAAAAGAAGGAAAACTTCTGTAAAATCACTTCAGCTCCTGATCTTGCAAGGATGTGCAAAACCCATCCATGAATTGTGTGGGAAGCTGACAGATCGGGGGCACACCTTCTCAGTTAGTATCTCAGGGCAGGTCTGATAGAGGTGGCTCTGCTTCCCTATTCTGTCCTTATCGGCTCTTGTTGCACAGAACAGGTCCTTGCCATTTCACCTGTTTGACAGCTTGTGCCACACGTGTGGAAACAACATAGAATTCCTTCAATCTATCACAGTATTTAAGTCTGCTAGAAAGACAGAAGTGTCTGCTACAGGGAGGGAAACAAACAGCAAGTTGCTTTGTACTGTTCAAAACAGATAGAAGAAACACTTCTTTCAAAGGACAGTTGGACTGAAATGTCACAGAGTTGGGTTTTGACATATTGTGACTAAATGAAGCAAGTAATGAAAAGGCTGGCAGAACAAACATGGGCATGCAATGGAGAAAGTATTGTCTTGGCTTTGGGACCTACGTGAGGGAGGTGCAAAGTCATTCTGCAGAGAAGGCCAAATTCCATGTTTAATGACTGCTTGTCTAAATTTAGGACTATATGATATGCTTATCTACAGCAAGATGCACACTGATATCAGTGGGGTACTGGCACTAAGATCAAGGGGATAAACTATCCTTTTGTACTGTGGTAGGTAACTCAGGCTTACCACCACACTTGTTTCTCAGTTGAGGAAACATTCCCACCTTGACCTTCACTGTTATTTCTGCACTTTCATTTTCTTCTATACAGTTTTCCTTTTGCTGCTATTAATTCCCTTTCAGACCCCTTTTCCATTTGTTTTTTTTTTTCTTCCATTCCCCTTGGAGTTTTCCTCCCTGTAATAACTGCTCTTTCTTCTCATGTTTAATTCTAATTGCCTCCAATCAAAAAGTTTTGCTAAGTATTCCAAGTCATGCCATTAAATTTAAAGTTACCTGTTCAAAGACAGCTAATGCCATTCAGAATATTATTTCAAGTTGCCTATTTGTAGAGTCCTGAAGAAAATGCTGCAAAAGTTTACAATGAGTTCATGTTTAGAATATTGTAATGGATTTTTTTCTCTCCAGGGAAAGTGATGGGTGTAACCACTGTAGCATAAGCTATTCCACAATAGTTGCTCTTAAATAACTAGTTGCAGCTTTTAGAATAGCTAAGAAATAGCTTAAGCCATGAGAGCTGTATCAGTCAACTTCCTTGTGTAGACAAAAGCTTTTGTAAACAGGACAGCTTGGCACATGATCTACTGTAATGTAAACTTAAATTCTGGAGAAACTGGATATATCATGGGTTTGTGCAGTACATCCCCTGGGGAAAATAGAAACACTCCACGGACTCAGATAGGTCTTTTCTTGTGTCTGTTTTCTATGAACCACATTGTTGGCTCTTCTCTGTCCCTAATTGTTGTATTATGATCTTTCTGGCCTCCAGCTCTTTGTTCTAATGATTAAACAAGACTAACGTTTTTTTTGAGGTCATAGTGATAATATGATAGTCCCTTTGAAGGGATTCAGTAAACAGAATACAGCAGTAATGCATAGTGATATTTTCAGAACCTTAATTTTGACTTTTGGCAATAGGTGAAGAAACCCTAAGTATTTTTAAAAACTAAATATATAGTGGGCAGAAAACCCACCAATAATAAGCAAAATAGGTTTATAAAGCACAAGACTCACTCACTTCCCTTTCTTGAGCAATTACAAGAAAATTTCACTGGGCAACTACAAAAACAAGTACAGCTGTTAAGTGATTCCTTTAAAGGACAGCATTCTTATTACATAGTCCCTCCTGTCTAAGATGGCCATCCAGAAGTAGCTTCCAAAATAACTAATATAATTCTGTCTCACTTTGAGATTCCTGGTAAGCAAATGATTTTTAGTAGTTAGTGTTGGCCATGTGGAATTCAACTTGAGAATGTTTGACACCAGCATTCTTAGGCACGTATATGGACATCAAAAGAAAAGGGTTTTTTTGACAGTGTTTGCTTCTTCTGGTGGACTGTAAAGAATCTTAGAACACTGGCTTAGATTTTGACAACTATCTTTCAAACATCTAAAGTTAGGTCAGTTAAATTCCCGTGCCTGAAGCATGTTCTACCTTTGAATTACACATATGCTAGATTTAGCAATGAATATTAGGATTTAAATGAATCAGTGCATGCTGCCTAAGAAAAGCATACTATTAGACTAGACCTGGACAAAGAAAAAGAAGAAAAAAAAGAAGGAGAATGATTATGGGACAATGATTTCTGACATGGACCTGGGAAGAAGTGGTTTGTCTCAGAAATATCAGTGGCTCTTCCTGGTGTGACCTCTTTTGTCCTCTGTCCTACATCTCCCATGGCAGCAAAGCTGTTAAGTTGTCTCAGTCATGGTCCCAGCTCTGCTTTGACCACAGTTTTTTCTGTATAGGGCAGCAAAATTTTGTTTTGCCTGTTTGTTGAGCAGTCATTAGTTGATCTGCACTCACCTTCTTAGGTTACATTATAAGAACAAAGCCAGCCCAATTATTTAGACAATAACTATAAAAATCATGTTTCTTTTTCTCTGGAAGTTATCCATAGAGCCAGAAAATGACAATGTGAATATGTAATAAGGGAAATGACTGTGGATGACAAATGTTGAGCAATTATATCTGATCTCACCATGAGAAATGATGAGTAAAAAATCAGTGTGAATTGTGTACTTGTCTGTTGTGTGCATGCATGCATGCATGCATGCTGATTACGAGGAAGAGAGGTAACAGCCACTGAAGCTTGTTGCAGCATTTTGAGGAAAAAAGTAAGAAACCTGCAATGTGGCCTTTTCCCAGCTTTCTGACTGACTCCAGAGCACTGCATTGAATTTGATATGCCAGACTGTCAAAAAGAAATTTCACAGAAGAAAGGCCACACTACAGAAAAGAACTGATGAAGTATACACCCCTGAAGCAGCAGGCAGCAAAGGAGCACAGGTATTTGAAGAGTTTAAATGCCAAGATGAAATGAAAATGTATAACTAAAAATGTTAATATGAAAGTGGCAGAGGCTAAGTATCAGAGAAAACTTTTTGACTAGTCTTGGGTGTCTTGGTGAAGTAATACAAAGTAATACAAATCTCCACATACAATTTTAACACTGTTAATTCTAGCACCAATAACTGTACAGTTTGTAAGAAAAAAGAACTGTCAGGGATTAACAGGAAAGACTATGAGCTGTTTACCCTTTCTTGACCATTGAGATAGCACCTAGATCTTGCTCTTGCCCACAGAAGTCCAAAACACACAAAACTGTACATTTTTAATTTAAACACTAGGTGGCTCTGTTGGCTTTTTTAAGTACAGCATTTCCCAAATCTGCACCAGTTTTGAAAAGTAGTTGCGATTCAGAGACAGTTCTCCATTGACAGTCATTATGGACTATGTAACTTTTTCTAGAAGAGCCTCTATTGTGAATGATCACAAGGAAACATAGATATTGTATATATAAAAATAAATAAGTAATTTGTCTTCAGCCTTTGACCAACTTGGAACTGACAGCCAGCTCAAGGGACAAAAAGGCACTGGTTTTCAGTTTCTCCCCTGTGTTTTACTGTATTTTCACAGTTAATTGTGCCCACAGGATGCCTGTGTGGTGACTAAGGAGGGGGAAATGAAGGCTACGGATTCTGGCTCCCTGCATGAAGAAAGTTGGCAAAAGTGGGTTTAAACTGTTGATATGCTCTTCCAATTCTTGAACCACTTTGCACCCATTTGTGTCCTATTGGCAGAAGAAAAACTCTGTCCTTTTTGTCTTGAGCTGGTTACAAGTAACTCAAGACACTGCTAAGGCAGCTATGGATCCCTAAACCATGTAAGCACCTCTTCCTTCCCACAACACTGCAAAATGCTGAAAAATTGTCCTGAGGGATTATCCTTGGGATCATTCTTCCAAAGTGATCATCCCAGAGCTGTCCAGGCTGACCAGTAGTCAGATAGCTTCTTTTCAGAGCAAGGGACCCAAACCAGCCTTAATTTGGGGGAAAACTGATTCCACATTATCAATCAGCAAAATTAATGACTAATTTCATTTGGGACCGTGAAAACATTTTATATGTCTTTCAGAGGTGTTGCAGATCTGCAATCCTTTCTCCTCTAGTCTTTAGCCACAAGTAGCATACTTCCTCATGTCAGAAAAGACATGGATGCATTTTTTTCTTAGCAACCTTGCAACTGTCACCCTGGACTGGGACATAATAGTTATGCCTCCTTTAAAACTTTTTTGTTCTTCCCTGTTGAATTAATCAATGGAGTATTCATCACTGTAGAATTCATCACTGGAGTAGTCCTTGCAGGGTATTTTGTCAATCATCAACAGCTATTTTTTGTATGAACAAATTCAATACATCATGAACTGTTAAAGCATATCTGGAAAAGCAAAGAGACAGAATGTATGTGAAGTTTACTCTTGCTCTTTTATCAAATATCCAGTTTCAGTACCAGATTAATAAATGAATGTTTGCATACAGCAAATTTACCTTTACCCATTATTTTGGGGTAGCATATATATAACAGTTTAAAATTTATATTTAATTTATATGAAATAACAACACAATCTGAGTTTTGAAGAAAGACTAAATCAAATTGAAAAAAAGCAAAGTTGAAGAAATATCAATGTGATGGTCTCTTTTTTAATTATCTACTAATTTATGTTCTAAATTCCTCTGATAATTCTGTTTTGTATACAAAAGGATGACAAAATTCAGAAAGTAATTATTAGGGAAGCCAGCCAATGAGTTTAATAGCTCTTTATTTCCCCCACTTTTGCCTAGATCTGAGAAGACTGGCTGTTCCCCTACTCTCTGCTTATGCCCACTGGACTGTACAGAGATGACAGGTACGAGCCATTCAAACAGCTGACTAATCTAGCGGATCACCTTTCATTTAATACTTTCTTTCACCTGCTCCAGTCTCTATTGGCTACCTGAGACTTAAAGAGATTTGTCCACATTTGAGCTACTCCCTGTAGAAAATACTTATTTTCGGCTGCGTGATCTAGCCAAGAGTTTATTACGTACAGAGACCCTCCCCACAGGTCCTTTGTGTTTCCATGGTAGCACAATATGCCTGAGTGTGGTAATCTACGGCACATTCCTTTGGCTTAATAGTGCATTGCTATGACCTGTCTAAGTATCAGTTAGAGGATGTCTTTGCAGTATAGTGGGAGCAGACGTGAGCTTATGCTGGCTGTAGTCTTAACCAACAAAAGCTAAGAGCTCAAAGAGCTGTGCTATATCCGGTCATACAATTTTTGGATCAAAGGCAGATGGATCAAAGCTGGCTCACATCCCCCTGGCTCGCAGTGCACAATGAAGCTGTAGAACAAGCTCACTACCATAGGATGTTGCGGACACCAAAATAGACATGGTTAAAAATGGAACTGGACTCATTCTTGGAAGACATTCACTGACTGATGACAATCAGTTAGGATAGTCCAGATTCCACCCTCAGTTCATAAAGATTATAATGCAACACAGCAGGTGAGGCACAACAGGAAAATGATTGCTCTGACACCAGACCAGAAACTACTAAAGTTTCTGGTCATACTGAATTTTTCTTATAGGGCTGGCTGGGCATTAGCAACAAATGAAAATGGAATGGGGTATGAAGGTGTACGGTAAAAAATGTGTAAGTAGAGAACCAGAGCAAAACCCTAAGCAGAGCACCCCTGTACACCAATCTTTCAAGTTATCCATGGAATTCAAGGCCTTTCCAGGGAGAAAAAAGGCTAGCAGAAAGGGGGGAAAAAATCAAACTTATGAGGGGCACTAAATCAAAAGGGAAAGGTATGTAAGAGTTGCAGGATCAAAAATTAGGATAGAGGGAATTGAGTGAGGCATCAAGCATAGAAGCCCTGAGAGCATCTACCACTCCTTGAAAGTATCCCAAGTGTACACCACCTGAAGATGCTCTGCTTATACACGAGAGGACAAGGGAACAAAAACAGGACCCACCATCTCTGGGATCTCTCCTAGTATCTGCTAGAGAGAGTACTGAACACAGGGCTCTTTTGTCTAGGCCTGATGGCACTAAGTGACTTGGAAATCTAACTTTGCACACAAACATTGGAATAAGGTCCTCTGATTGCAGCAGCAGCTGAAACATAAAGCTTGAGATACACAGAACTTTATTTCCCTTTGTCCATATTGGATTAAGTTCACTCTTCGCAATAACTATGAATCAGTAAAGCCTTTCTCAGACCCTCAGAAAAGGGCACAAATATGACTTAGGTATGTGTGCTGGTTTTTTGAACAGAAGCGAATTTCCTCCAGGTTAAGGAAGAGATGGGAGTTTCACAAAATTGCCTGAGTGAAAAGTACCACAGCAGCAAACAGGCCATTGAAGTCACTCTGGAACCAGAGAGAGATATATCTCTAATAACGCAAACACTGCTTTTCCCTCCTTTTAATTCATACGCACTAATGGCACAAATAAAGAAGTCTCTGATAGGAACGAATGGTTATGTAAGGTGAAACCTGCGTTCCTTGCGTCGCCTCTGTTGACATAAGGCTGGCGCGGGCAGAGGCGGCAGGGAGGGCGGCGAGCTGCCGCCGCGCCGCCGGTGGTGCGGAAGAGCTCGGCCCAGGCCCGCCCGGCCGGCAGCGGAGCGGAGCGCAGGGCGCGTCCCGGTGTGTGACAGCGGCGAGCTGGCGGTGCCCTCCGGCGAACCGCAGTTACAAACAATGAAATATGTTATTTTCCCACTGCCTAGAGGGTAGGAAAAAATGACGGAAAATTTCCCAAGCTGTAGATTCCCATACCTAATATTTTAGATGAGCTTTATGGAAAGAAGACAGGCTTTTCTGAGTCACTTTGTGTATAAGCATAGGCCTGGCTATAGCAGTTTTCACTCAGGCAGGTTGGATGAAAATAATAAAGCAATTCCTACCCTCCCCTGGGTGAAAGTTTAAGTTTCTACATGAAAAAAAGAACATTTTGGGTTGGCTTTCTTGCCAACTATGCCTGCTTAGCACTACACAAGCAATATAGAGAAGGTTTATTTGGGCTGTAAATGGCCAGTAGGAATCCCCATGTACAAATGAATTCCTGGCTTTGGAGGTTTGCTCACACTTGTAAATGCCAAGACTTGGAAAATACACTTGTAAAACAAAGAGAAGATGGGGGATGTTCTGGGGACAGGGAAGACTGCAGTAGCAACACCTACCCCTGAGTTTATTTAAAGCTATCTAACCTTTGTGTAAGGTTATGTCTAAACTATATCTTGCATTTCCCAGTTTCCGGGCACAATTGTGTGCTCAACCTGCATCACACAGATATCTGTTATTTGGGAAAGAAACTTCTGACTTGAGGGCCAAACAACCCAGATGCAAACGCTTGTCACAGATCATCACGAAAACCATAATGGTCATCTAAAAGTAGTACGTATAAAGAACTGAATATCACTTAATGGAACTATTTGCATTTCCACTGCAAACACAATATGTAAGCCAATTTAAAAAACACAGTTTAGAATTGAGTACTGTTTTTTGCAGAAATCGAATGATTCAGAATACTTTTTACTTCAGGTGTTTCCCAAATACACCACAGAGTTCCCCTTTGTGAGTTGTAATTACACTGTTTCATTATTTATCATGCACTATCAGTGTCTAATTTATTACACTGTTGCTTGCTGAATATTTTATTCTATGTGCATTCTGAGTGAATAAAATTCCTCTTAAAACAAAGCTGAGTAAAACAGCACTGTACATCAGAGTGGTGGTTAAAACGCATTTCATCTGCATATCACATAGCAGATGTGAAATGTAACTTTCAGAAAATTCTCCTTTTTATAAATCAGATTAAAGGTCTTTTAGCTCCATATACAGGTTTGTCTAATACAGTCAGGTCTCTCTTTCTTAGAACAGTTCCAGAACTTCAGATAAATTTTGTATAATGTCAGAGGAAGGCAGTCTTCCATCAAATATAAATACTTGCAAAGTGCAAGCTAAGTATGTTTGAGATAAACTGGCTTTAAACCAGCATTTTTACATGGCTGTTGTGACCAAAGCAAGGCAGTTACTGGATGCCAGCAAAGAATTTGCCAACTGGCTGGAAAGAAAGCTTTCCAAATATCTGAATGACAGCTTACAATTCCAAACACAACAAAGCGTCCCATCTTGCTTGTAAACCTTTCTTGTGCAACAAAGTATTACAGTATATTCCATTTATAAACTCATGGAAAACTTCTGTTATTTCAGACTCAGATTATTAGGACAGTGCAGATACTTTCCTAGGTTATTTTTAAAGCAGTGACTGAACAGTCACATCCTTTCGTAATTTCTGTATTTCACACTTCCATTTCAGCTTTTCAACAATCAGATTTGTATTTGCACACTATATTTATTTTATTTTATAATATACTACAGGACAATTATACTCGCAGGCATCCTTTCAGAAAGGAGAATGTTATTTGACTGAAAAAAAACCCACCAAAACAAACCAAGAAACAAGATTCCAAACCTACTATCAGTTCTAATGTCAGTGCAAGTAATTTTGAAAATATTTTTCACTTTATATATGCATCATTGTATCGTGTATGTATATACTCCGAACACCCACAACTATCCAAGGTGGAGTTTTTAAAAAATTGGCCTAATCAAAGTTTCTCCTCCCTGTTGCCCCTCTCATATACTTTCTCGAATGGCCTTGAGCAGTTTCCAAAACACAGAAAATTTGCTACTTATATCTAGAGTAGGAACCAAAATTTTAGATTTACAAATTCTAGTTTAACTCAATACTGAGAAAGACCTGATCATCTGTATCAAGAGTTCTTTAACTGGGTCTAATTCAAATACAGGACTCATACACACGATAAATTTCTACAAGCTTTTTGAAAAGCAGTGGGTAAGAAAGATGATGCTTTTTGATTTGCTGATTTTATAAAACAGAGAGATATGATTTGCTTTGTATCATTTCAGTCACTCAGTGGAATAATTTCCTCCCTTTTTGAATTATTACAATTTTCATCTATCATTTTGTTTAAAAATTTGAATCATTCTTCCTTTCTAGTAAAGAGTATTTGATAATGTGACTCAATTACCTTTCACATTTGATACAAACTTCCCCTCCAGCTTTTGGAGATTATTTTATTTAAACATGTTTTTTGACGTTGGAATATCAGTTACTCTTCAGTGAGTAAATGCATGTGTGCCAAGCATATCATTAACTGAACTGATTAAAGATCAGAAAAGCAACTACTAGCTCTAATATTGCTTGGATGCCACTAAAGGGTATGTTATATATTGAAATATTTCATTTGATCCATCAGTTGTTTTGTTATGAATATCAGAGTCAGCAATATGAATCTATTTTAAAAAATGATTTTGAAGTCCATTAGCTTTTAAGACACTGTTCAAATGAAAGCAGATGATTTATAACAGCTGAAACAAAGTCAAGTGAGAATGAGACCATTGCCTAATTTTGATGAATATGCATTCCAGCTTTAATCATTTCCCAGACAAGATTTGTCTGTTTCTAAGAATAAATATTCATAATACAGATGTATATTTAGGGTTTTCTTTATTTTACTCCATTCCTCAGTAGATGTTGACATCCAAGCAAATCATCAAAACTTCTACTGCATTTCCTTTTGTTAAAATAGACTGACTGTGAAAGAGCAATCCAAATACCACGTACACTGGAATAATCATGAATTTACTACTGCCATCAAAAGAATAATTTCTAAAGTAAGGCTTAAAGTGAGCTGAACGCATAATAGAAATACAGTATTTAAAAAATAATATAAAGAAACATAATCATTTGTAACTTTGTAGTAAAAGGAAGGTGATAAAGGATAACTTTTTCTTGTATAATAAGATTAAAAAGAAAAAAATAAATACATTTTCACATAGTGCAAAAATTTACCTAACTACTGCGTTCTACACAAAAGAAGTAAACTGAAACATAGATGGCTTCGGAAAGTACTAACATTTTATAACAGGAATCAAAACATTTAAAATCACTCTGGAGACACTTGCACTACTTTCAATACAGTGTATAAAAGTATAATCTACCCACAGACTGACCAGGCAGGAAGACTCCTTCATGGGACAGATGGCAAGTGTTCAACAAGGTGTTGACTGACATCACTGGGGTGTTCCAAGTCTGTATGCAAAGTTTAATGCTTTATGTTTTGCAGGTGCTAATAGAAGTGTACAGCAACACCTACTTTTGAAAATATACTATTTCATTGTTGTCAGCTTACTGTTACTTCCATTTCCCACAGATATATGTGAATTGTTCATTATAAGAACAGAGATAGGACATGAAAATAGACCCACTAGTCAAGTGAATATTCTGAACGCATTTTGTAAAATAACTGATCATAGTAATTGCTTCTGCAAAATGTGAGAGGACCTGAAGTATTTTCTTGTTAATTTATTACCATTACGCTATTCTTACAATCCATCCTGATTTTATTACAGATCTTGCAATGGTATTTTCTTAATGCTCCAATTACTATAGATGCATTTACTCAGTTATGATCTCAGTTTGCCTTTAAAGGTTTCCAACTTGTTACAAAAGGAAAGCTCATTTAAATAGTCATGGTCACCTAGAACAAGTGTCCTACGTCCTTATGGATTTGTACTTGCTTATAGAGGGTTTTTCTTTGTTAAGGCATTTTTAAGGTCTCCCTTCTGTGTGAATTCTCTGGCCTTCATAAAATGTGAACTCACATGCAATGTTTTCTTCACTTGGGGG
Organism: Rissa tridactyla; assembly: GCF_028500815.1. Taxonomy (NCBI): domain Eukaryota; kingdom Metazoa; phylum Chordata; class Aves; order Charadriiformes; family Laridae; genus Rissa; species Rissa tridactyla. The sequence goes on along the minus strand of NC_071469.1, from coordinate 12,627,766 downwards.
ATACAGAGCTGCCTGTTTCCATGAAATAAAACTGTAGAAACTCAGTTATCTTTGATACTGTTATTTTTGGTGGTTGGTGGTTGGTAGAAAGCCAGCAGTAGCACAAGAGGGAACTCTTCCAGGCCCTTGCATTCCATGGTTAGAAGAGAGATTAAATCAATTAAGTCAAGAACCATTTGCCAAGATGAGAAGAGGAATCCAAGAAGCCATGTGATACCTGAGTCCAGCAGACAGGGTACAGTTATGATTAGAGGGACACTAAGGAGCCCAAACTGCCAGGCAAACTCCATGATGGGAAGCAGGCAAGTTTGGGCAAGTTCAGGCAGGTGGTTGGGAGAAGGACTTGGGGAACAGGAGAAAGGAAGCAGGACTAACAGATCAGCAATCAACGGCCGTACTGAATGGCCAACAGCAACAGGTGTCCTTTACTCATATATCATGTGGGTAGGGCAACCGTGAGTCAGATTTACAGACACTTACAGTATGTAGTTTCCTGGGTGGCAGATGGCTTGTCTGGGTGTAGCCTGGCAGTAGCTGATGAAGACGTTCAGAGTTACTGTGGGAGAAACATGCACACACAACATAAGCCTTTTTTTCCTAGCTAAGAAACACTGTCTATTTTTTTAGTATTATTATTAGTATTATTATTATTTTAAAATACTTTTGAAAATTATTTTGGATGGCTGACTCATTTTCAAATGCTTTGGATTGGTACATGTCTCATACAATAGCTGCAGCCATAATTCTTAGCTTTTTTATGAGCATATGAGGGTGATTGTGTTGATACTAGTGTAAGAGTCAAAATATCTGGCCACCTTTGTAACTCAGACTTCACACACTTTTGCAACTCTTCTTTGCAACTCAAACTTTGTATGGTCACCTACTTTCTTTTCGCATCCACTTCTTCACTATCTGTGTGAAGTAAAGGCATTTCTAAAGCCAAAACCCCCTGAGGGTTATGAATGGAGCACTTCTTCCTTTACCAATTTGGGAGGGCATAAGGGGGACAGCACACTTGCCACAGAACTACCTGATCCTTCACATGTTCCATTCATCTACCTTTACCCTGCTTGTCTTTTTACACAAAAGACCTTGTTCTTCAGTTGCTACATTCCCAGTACTTCCCTGCACTGAAAAGATACTTTTATATTTAAATGTCTCCACATTGGACTCCAAGTATTGCAGCCCAAACTTACCATAAACCTTAGGATCCTTAGGTCCCTAGACCTTTCAGCTTCAGGGACTGATATCTCTCAAAATAAGATTAAATTATTTTACATATTAAGATCCTCATTCCTGCTGAGTCATGCTTGTTTTGACCTTCAGTTATTTTTCTTGGGCTCTTTACCTGGTAAGTTTATTTTAATTTGTTTGTTTGTTTTAATATATACAAGCACCTGAACGGTGTCACTATACTGAAGGACGGACATCGTTGAAAACACTTCTGACAGGGATACACCGTCAGCAAACTTATTTGTCGGGTGTCATCTCTGTACCAGCCTCAGGACGTTCTGGTCTCGAACCAAAGTTTTCTACACTAACGCCCTTTCTGAGGAGGAGTTTTGAAATAGGCGCTTGCGAAGGCGGCACTCGCTGAGGCGAGCTCAGGCGGACTGAGGTGGGTCGGGGCCGGGCCGAGCCGGGCCGGGGCGGCGCGCTCCGGGGTAGCTCCCTCCCACGCCGGCGAGGAGACATGTGACAGCGCGACTTCTGTCTTGAAGCCTCGGAAGGGGCCGACTCGGATCCTCCGGGTCCCACCGAGACCGCGGCCCCGCAGGTGCAGCGCCCGGAACGGTTGCCTCCTTCCGGGACCAACAAGCCCCGCGAGTGCGAGTCGCCTCAGAGAGGTACGGTCGCGGCGCGTGCCCCACCCCGCCGCCTCAGGGCGACCGTTAACGGCCCCCCGCACGCTCGCCCCCCGCGCCAGGGCTGGGCGGAGCGGCGTGAGGCGGGGCGACCTCCCCCCCGCGGGTACGGCGGGGCGAGGGTCTGGTGGGGGCTGCCCCTCACAGCTGGCTCTTCGCCCGGTAGGAGGCTGTTAGCCCGTACCCGCCGCACCCCCCCCGTTTTAGCGCCCTTCTTCCGCCTGCTGCCTACCCCCCCACCCCGGCCCCACCTGCTGCGGAGCCGCCCCGGGCCGCGATGCTGCTGCCCAGGAGGCGGCCGGCCGCCCCAGCGGGGCCGGGGGCGCGGCAAGCGGGCTCCTCCACCCGGGGGCCGCGGCGGGCATAAAGGGCCGGGGAAGGGGCGGCGCGGCACTGCGGTACCGGGGCGGCCGGTCGGCGGGTGAATGCGGCAGAGGAGAGCGGCGGCATCTGGCGGGAGCAGCTCCTCCCTCCCTCTGCCGCCGCCGCCGCCTCCTCCTCCGCAGGCGGATTCTGACAGAGTCTTTCCAGACGGCGGGAGCGCCGGTGGCGGGGCCCGGCCCTGCCCCAGCATGGCTTTCCCTGGGGCGCTAGGTAAGTCCCGAGGCAGGAGGCAGCGCCGTGCCGGGATGGCCCGGGGTGGTGGTGGTGGTGACCTTGGCCGCCGCCCCGGCGGGGACGGGCCCTGGGCGGCCGCGTCCGGGGCTCCTGCGTCGGGAGCGGCCGCCGGCCGGGCCCCGCGCCCGGCCCTGCCCCACCTGCGCTTGGTGACGGGATGCGGCTCCCCGCGCTGCCAGACACCGACCGCGGGGGTTTGGAGACGGCTGTTGTTTTCATGGCGTGTGCTCATTATATATTCAAGCTCATTGAATCCCTGATCGATAATTGCTTTTTAAATAATCATTCCATCATTCTTTATGCAGCATGTTGTAAGACAAATAGCTTTCTTGTCTTCCACAAAGGTGCAGAGCTACAGAGCAACCAAAGCAGCCTTTCTGTGGGAGAGAGAGATATTTAGGAAAAGAGCATTTGCTGGGTGCTGCATTCATACCCCCTCCCCATCCCATGAAGACGTGTAGTTGTCGCTCTCCCAGTCGCTTACCTTGGGTAATGGACAGCACTTCTATAGAAGGATGCTGGATACAAGATCTTCATCCCTCTTCCAGTTCAGCATGGCATAGCTTGCATGAGTATTGCATGAAGTGCCTCATGACTATTTTAGGTTTATTAAATTAATTTCAGTGACATAAGCTAGCAGTGATGTGGGTGAACCTACCTTTCAGAGACTTTTGTGCCTTAATCTCTTATTTGCTTGAGTGGGGAACATGAGATCAGGTCCTGTAAGAAAGAAAAAAATCTTTGGTCTCAGTAGAGGATCATACTTGTATCTATACATTCTGACTCTTTGCTATCTTATTGTAATGATTTAAAATACGGTATGGTTTCTTATGTATTTCCTACTGCATTTCTGTTTCTGATCACAATTCTCTAAGAAAAAGTTCATTTATACTAGTAAAATCCTCAACCAATGATAAACATACAACCAATTGATTTTTTTTCCTGTCCTAGTCAGCTAGTACTGAAAACATTTTAATTGCTGATTTAGCAGCAGAAGAAACATTATTATTCCACATTTTACAATTATAGCTAGCACTCTTATTATAGTCGAGTAACTATAAAGACTGCTCTTGCCTGGCTGAAGTGGTCCAAAAGGCCCTAGTTGCTGGCAACTGTATGTATGGCAGTTACTGTTGCTGACAGCTGTGTTCATTGGGGTCAGTGGAAAGACTCCTGTGACTTCACTGAGGTTTGAAATTGAGAAACCGAATCTAAGTTTGGATGCTTCTAAGACATCATAGTGCATTGTCATTGAATCATTCAGCTACATGTCTATGTATTTTTATATTTCTTATGTAGTTATACTTGATTTTTATGAAGACTTAATACTAATCCCAAAACAAATACTCTCCAGACAGAAAAACTGCATAGAGTCAGATCCACAGGTCTTTAAAACCAGTGATGTTTTTCCCCTGGGCTGTGAATTCATTCTAAAATAATGCAGGTGATCACTAAATTGTCATGTTATGGTCCAACGTATCTCTCATCACCTTTTCATACTATATTTGCTTTTAGAATAAAAGCAAAAATGTTCTCAAAGCAACTGCGAAAACAGGTGGACGTTAATTAGAATCTTTTAGGCTGAAAACAACAGGATCACATATCAAAAAGGATCACATATCAACATGTGAAACTTGCAGCATGCCTACAGAAATACTGTGATGGTGGCCCTGATAATTTATGCTTGGAGTGATTAAAAACTGCCATGCTCCATGCTGACTTTCAGCATACATCATGGTTTAAATGAATGTTATCTTATAAAATATATTTGCATTATTGTAGCCAAAAAGGATTCTGAAATGCCAGTTTTGGACCCAGACTTCTCATTCTGGCAGCACTCGTTGTGACATGTTCGTTGCTATTTTTAACTTATGTTATAAGAATTTAATCTTATTTGTTACAAACTCCATCATACTGAAGGCATTCAAAAAGCTTTATAGTACATACTAAATAATGCTGGTCAGTAGCTTACAAGGACTGTATTTTTTTCTCCTCCAGAATGCTACTAGGTATGTCACACTTTGGATTGTATGAGAATGAAATATAAATAAAGCCATGAAGCTACAGAAGAAACACTAAAGATAGTATTTTCAGTAGTGCTGCTGTAACAAAATGGAACTATTTAGTGATGAAAGGCTACTTAAATAAAAATATAAAACATATTTTTTAGAAAAATAATATTTAAATTCCAAGTAGAAATTAAAGTCCATATCCTGTCTCCTTTCCACGTACAATTCAAAAGCAGGATATGAACTACTGAAAACAAATGGGGGGCGGGAAACAAAAAGCCATTGAGTGAACTACACCATACTTGCTCCTGTTGAGCAACCATTTTACTTCACAGCAGCTCCATGACTTTCTTATTTGTGGAGAGGATGGGGTGAGGTAGAAATGTGAAACTGTCTTTTCTAACTTGGTTTAAAGTCACTGAGCAGGGAAGAAAGCAAGCAGCTGAGTGAATGTGATTTCTAAGTTCAGAGCAAGTACATACAGCTACATTGTATCGCAAATAATAGTCTGTCTGGTTATGTGAGTAAGTGGAATCTACTGGCAAATGACTACATACATATTTTAGGATTTTGATGACTATACCAAGGAGTTCCCAATTCACAAATTGGCATGGCTCCATAAGTAAAGATGCTCGGTGCATGCCTGTGGTTCTTGTGTACTGCATACTAGTTTAAATCCTGTGTAGCTGTTCTACGTTATTCTGCTTGTGCTCTAAGCTCTTAATTTTGATAGCCATACCATGAAAAAAACCCCCAGTCTCTTTATTATGTTATTCTCTTTGGTATCTTTATTCTTCCTGTAGTTACAACTTTTTCAACTGTTTTCCTTATTAGCCGAGATGCCCAGACAGTTTCCAAAGCTGAACATATCTGAGGTTGATGAGCATGTGCGACTTCTAGCAGAGAAGGTGTTTGCTAAAGTTCTCCGAGAAGAAGACAGCAAAGATGCCTTGTCACTATTCACCGTGCCTGAAGACTGCCCTATTGGGCAGAAAGAGGCCAAGGAAAGGGAACTGCAGAAGGAACTGGCAGAACAGCAGTCTTTGGAAACAGCTAAAAGGTTTGTTCAGTAGTTGCTTTCTTAGTGGAAAATAGTCTTTTGAATGAGTTTGAGTTAATATTGAAATATCTGGCAAGTAACATTCTGCCTTTTATTACTTCAGCAGGAAGGTCAAGAGCAGGTACCAAGGGCACCTGTGGGATGTCCTTCCTTGCTGTGCAGAAGGTGTGGGGATGGGCCCTAGGGAGCTTGGATTGGTGAGGTTGTCTCAGCTGCATTTCCAGCAATAGCATAGATATTGCTTATGCAAGTTTAACAAACAGCATATGTGAGTAGAAGTGAACACAACCCTAAGACTCTTTAATGTAAAAAGAGTCAGAAAAAGAAACATTCGTCTCCACCCCACCCCACCCCCCGGCCTTTATTCTAGTTTCATTCAGAGAAATGGAAAATTTTAATACAGTGAAGATGACAGTGGTAAGTTACTTCTTTTAGTCTCTGTAAAAATAGATGAAAGCAAAGACTTGACATTTAACATCAAGGAAGAAGGTGAAAAGTAGTATTGGCATAAAGAGGTTATTAGTAGGTTTCTTTAACTCACAGAGATAAAATCTAACCACCATCAACCATAAGCGCACATTTTGAGTTTCCTCAAAAAAGAAAAAGTACAATCCACCTTTAAATTGCCCCTGAATCAGTTGCCTATGAATCTAATGAAGTCAAACTTGATTTGCTTTATTATTTTCTTCTGTCAGAGAAGTAGCCTTACCCTGATAATTAGCCCATTCTAGTATCTTAATTTCAGTGGACTGGCTAGATTATTTCCTAGAGTCATGCGAGCTCAGCACCAGTCTGACACCAAATGACTTGGATGTGTACAGACTCATCAAAAAGCAGACCAACAAGGAAGCTTTTGAAAGTGATGGTTAACCACGTGTGCCCAGTTAGCTGCAGACAGTCAGTTGGGCAATGCTTGGCATCATATTTCTGGAACAGAAGGGAGAAGAGTGGGTTTAGTTAAATTAAGGTATGATGCATTGATGATATGAGCTGAGGCTTTTGGTTTTAATTGTGCAAGTGGGTTTCCCAGTTGGCATGTTCATAAGCAAGCATGGAAGGGAAAACTAGATGTTTTCAAACAACTATTTGGTATATCTTTCATTCTGAACTAATAAGTTTCACTTTTAATTTGGGAAATTGTCTTACAGAAATATATTCTGTCAAGCTGTACCTTAAGTTTTGCACAAGTTTAACTGTGGGAAGTGGGATATTATATGTATATTGTTTACATGTGGGAACAGAAGAAGTATTCATCCCTGCCCTACAGGACTGAAGTGTACTTCAAGAGCAGTTATATGGATAAAACTTGTGTTGTTTTCAGTTGCAGTTGATCCAACACTGCCTTTCAAGAATTCCATACTGATTTCAAAGGTGGCTACAACTACTTAAGAGAGGATGGAATTTGGTCATAGGGTATTAATTGTACTGGCACTGCATGTTCTTATTCTTCATAATGTCACTGAAGTAATACGCAACTTCCAGAGAGTATTCCAGTATTTCGTTTTCTTTGCTAGTGGTTCTTACTAATGTTTTAAGGCTTCGGCATCTAGTTTATGAAATGAGGGAGTATTTCCACAGTGCAAAAGAAAGTGATATCACAGGTAGTTTATAACATTATATTTATTTATTATATGAATATTTAAAATACATTTAAATACATTTAAACTGAGTAAGGAAAAGTAATTAAATCTTTAGAAATATTGCAGAACTTCACTTGAGGGTATTACAATTACTTCAGTGAAAAATACAACATTCTTTTTTAGCTGGTTTGTCTAAGGTACACACCTATAACAGTTTTGCTGAGAAAAGACAAATGTTTTTAAATCTAAGGGGGTTAGCCATTTAGTGCTCTGAGGGGAGGAATGGACTTGTGTATCAAAGCCATGCTATGTTATTACTTTGATAACCAACATTAGCCTTTTGCTCAAGCCTCATCAGACACTGCCTAAGGAATAACTATGTGCTCATCCTTTTTTCTTACAAATCTAACTGAATGACAATATATGAAATTTTGTCTGACAACTAGATGAGTTTTTAAATCCTGCATGTTTTGGAAAGAATGGAAAGTGTGTGTAATAGCGTGATAACTTATAACAGCTTACTCTATGTAACATTCACTTGTTTCTGGCTGATACTTCCTGATTTCTGATGCTGCTAGTCTCTAAGAATCAACTCCTGCTAAAGTACACACTGTGATGGCATCTTCCTTCTGTACAGTGACTTGCTGAAACTGAGTTTGTAAGAAGTGAAATAAAACAAACCTTAGGGCATTTTACAGTGATTGTAAATAAATCATGGCATATTGTATTTGCGTGGAGCGTAAGTGCAGTTGTGTGTAGCATACATGATGTGAAATGTCAATAGAAAAAAAAGCTAAAAACACAAATATTTTGTGACCAACATTTTTCCTTTAGTATGAGAGATTTCATTTGTAAAAACTTCTTAGGGAGTGATTTCTTTGCTGTAATCAGTTTTCCAGAGTATTCAATATTTTATACCATGGCTTATTTTATGCTTTATACCATGAATTTGTAGGAAGAAAAGTTTCAAGATGATTCGATCCCAGTCTTTGTCATTACAAATTCCATCTCAGGAATGGAAAGCACCATCATCCAATCCTGTTCTGTCTCCTGCAACACCAGTTCTTCCAAGTGCTTTTCTGCCAGTCCAAGTGCCATATGATGTACCAGAGTTTCAGAGAGTTTCAATTAGTGGGGACTACTGTGCGGGGGTAAGAAACCATTTTTTTTTTTTTTTTTTTCCCCTTTCTGTATCTGGGGAGTCCCAAACGACAAGCAGTTAATGTATAAAAAGTGTGAAATGCCAGTATATTATGGCTCTCTGCAACAGACTGTAAATTGCTTTGTGAACACATTGATTAGTAAAACAGGTAAAGTCAGGGTCAGGTTGTTTTATGCTTCTTATCGTAAAAAATAAATCAAATAAAAACATTAGGCATTAAATAAATGGGTAACATATGGTAGGAGAAAAAAAATTTGCATATGTGTGTTTTGTGCATTGTATTTGGACTCTGCTTCTGTCATTGGCTCTTTGAGACCTTGGGTAAGATCCTTATGGTCAAGCCACATACACTTACATTTCTGGAAATTCAGTCTCCTTGTTACCGGTGTGGATTCCGTTTGTTGCTAAAACTGCTGCTTTATTGTCGTCAGTATTTATCCAGACTTTCCTTTCAGGTTACAGTTGATGATTATGAACAAGCTGCCAAGAGTCTGGTGAAAGCTCTTCTCATCCGAGAAAAGTATTCACGTCTTGCCTACCATCGCTTCCCAAGAACAACATCTCAGTATTTGTGTAGCATGCAAGATGAAAAATGGAAGGTTGAAGATGAAGTGTATCCAGGTGAATATCCTTTTTGTTCCTTTTAAAATACAGAATTAAACCAATGCACTGCCGTAGTAAAGGTAAGTTGGATTTTCCTGATGATCTCTTCTGAGTGCCTTTGCCTCTGTAACTTATTCTGTTAGTAAGTGGTAGAGAATCACCGATGGATCTAAGTTATAAATCCTGTGTCTAATTTGCAACTTTGAAGCTGTCAAAAGCTTAAAAAAACCCCAAACATATTAGACGCTCATTGATTTTTATTTTTTTTATTTATTTTTTTTTGGCAGCAAAGGGGATGGTAAACAATACACTTGTGTTCCTCCAGGAAAGAGATATATGGATATGGTTTAAAGTGAAAAGTCATTCCTCCTGATCTTGGCATGCCGAAATAAAAGGGATTATGAGCTCATCTACATTGTACATTGAAGCATGATACAGACATGCCAGTTAGCAAGCCCTTAGTCAGTAATTTCATAGGCATGGTACGCTTACCAGGTCAAGACTGGAAGCTATATTTGTTGGGCATTCTGCTTGTGTTAATAAACTCTGATATCAATGAGGTTTATTAGGCTGAATGTGTTCCCCACTGTGTATGTCACAAATGATGCTTGTCACTTAGATAAGCTGTGTCTTGAAAGCTTTGCTTGTGCACTAAACTGTTTGCACTGCTAGTTTTTGGATTAGCCTGTAAGGAGCAACCTTTGATCTGTACGGATATGCCACTGTAGATGTGTCCATGTGGACAATCCAATGTATTCTTAGCCACAAAGTGACATTTAAAATCAGTTACCCTCTAGCTCAGTGGTTGAAAGAGGGTGAATTGTTTTCAAGTGTTTGTTATACAGAAGGAGTATAAAGAGGACAGTGCATTGAATATTCAAGACAGGAAAGATATTTTGGAACAGCTGCCAGGGAGATATTTCCAAGTTATTATTAGGTTAATAACTTTTTTACAGTTATGATTTTAAATTTACAACATAAAAAATAAAATCTCATTACACAATGTCTTAATTAGCAGAAGTTTGCGCTGGATAGTTATGAATATTACAGATTATAACATACATTCAGTTTATAACATACATTCAGGTGCTCTAGGTGAATAAAAGGACTGGTTAATTACTTTTCTGCCTTGGCTTAACTGTACAGGTAAAAGACGACATCTCAGTGATAAGACTGAGCCCAAGAATGTATTTCAGTTGACATAAATGAAGTTGAGACACATATTTTATGCTAGTTGCATTAGATACTGTAAAAAAAGCCATGAACACTCACTAGCATGAGTCTTGTCATGTTTGAGTCTTCACATAAGCTGAATCTCCCAGAAGTGTGTGTGTTTACCTGATTCTCAGAAAAAAAAAAATTGTAATTTTGTAAAGGGATTATAAAACTGTACTGAACAAATTCCATCTGTGCTTCTGGTACTTTCTAATTTTGGTCATGATTGGAAGTCCAAGTGGAAAACTAGAGTTGTGTTGTACTATCTCTGGCTTCTGTGCTTTTGGTTCTATTCAAAAGCAATTAAACATAAAAATAAGGAGTTTTATTTACAAAAAAACCCTCCAACTAAACAAAACAGAAACAAACAAAAAACCCCACAAACAAAAAACCCAACCCAATCAAAACAACAAAACCAACCAACCAGCTAAATCCCAAAAAACCTTCAAACCAACCACTGCCTTGGTCAGAGTGAGAGCACTGAGTCTTAAATTATTACCTGCTCTACCATGAGCTGAAGTGTATTTGCTGCTAGTTGAGGGAAAGATGAAACAGTCCTAGTAGGTATGTACTAGTCTAGCTCATTGGATTGTGGGAAGGGCAGAGGGTAAAGAAGTAAAGCACAGCCTGTTCTTTTCTGACTGATGTTTCACTATGAGAACAGCTGCATTACTATGTGCTTAAATACAAACTTCCAAAATTACTATGGTGAGTCAGAAAGTGAAAAGAAAATAATGAAGGTGGGTATGAAGTCAACAACTGTTTTATTGTTCAAAAATCTCAACTGTATTTTCAATCATCCTAATTTAAATACTGCTGGAAATTTATTCTGAAACTTGTGCCATCACACATTAATAAAGAGTAGTATTAAATCTATTTATACATTGGTTCAGAGAACTCTAATAATGTATAATATTTGAATTAAGGTAGGCACTTTGCTTAAGGAGGGACCGCAATGACAGCATGTTAAAATAAAGCTGTGTTGAAACAACAGATCTCGTATAGTAACTGAAAATGTGATTTTAATGAAAGTATTAAGATCCGCTATAAATGAAGCATTATAGAATCAGAAAGTCCTTTTTGTAATTATTTTGCCTTTTGTGTAAGTTATTTCTTCTAAATGGAAATTTATTTCCAGATTTCCATTCACCCCCAGAAGAAAATGAAGATCCTTACAATCTTGATGATGCACCAGATAATCTGGATTATGTTATCAAGATAAAAGGTGGCATTCCCTTTGTTTATGATAACAAAGAAATGATGGAACTCAATGAGCCTCGGAGTCTGCCATATCCTGACCTGGAGACCTATACCCTTGACCTGAGCCATGTTCTTGCTCTAATTGCAGATGGTCCAACGTATGTTTCTCTTTCTTTCTTCTCTCCCCCTTTAGGCTGATGGTTACCTTTAGTTTAATACTTCTCACTTTTGTGATATTTAATTCCTCAATGTACTCATTCTACAGTAGTGTTTTGTTTCACCCTTTTCAGACATTAATGCATCATGGAAAGACTTAAAAGGAGAAAAAAAAATGACAGCCAAACCCACATATGCCTGTATTTCATTTCTTTAGTTTCTCTGCATCAGCCGTGGCAAAATGAGAAGCAGTTAACAGAAAAGCAAGAAATTTGCCAAATGTTCCCATTTAAGTCAAATCTGACCCAAACTTCTTGAGGCATGGGAACTGCAACTTGAACCTCACCTCTTTTGTTTCGTTTTGGCCTATACTGAATTTGAGGTTTTTGAACAATTGCCTGGAATTCCTTCAAGTCTGTTCTGCTTTTGCTGCATGAAGAGAAACCCTGCATATGTAGAGCATACAGAACGACTCAGCAACATTAATATTCAGCCTGATTTATTCCAGATGTCAATTAACTGCTTATGTGCTGCAAAACTGATCCATGCATGCACAATTAAACTAGGTCTGAAATTTCCCAGAACCGTCAAACTCCTGGGAAATCTCTAAAACCCAGAAATACAACAACTCTAGTACAGTAGCTGACACACTCATAACAAAGCAATGTCCTTGCCTAGTGCATAACAAAACCACATGCGTCCAGTTTTTAAGTTTACTTCACAACTGAGGACTGGAAATGTCAATGTTTCTCGTGGCCTCAACACTAGAAAAGATTCCACCTAGGATGGAACAAAGCAGGAACCTGGATTGTTCTTCTGAACTATTTGCCCTGCCTGCCAGCACTGCATTCCTAGTCCCTTGGCCTTTGAGAGATCATCAGTTCCATTGTGACAAGTTAGTCGCACCTGATGCATTCTTTCCCCTTTGAGTCTGTGTCTGACACCTGCAGCATATTCTGTCTGCCTTGTGCATTGATAGTGGCAAAGCAGATGGGCTGACCAGAACTGTCCTGTTCCCTAAGCATTTTTTCAGGAGCAAAAGCCTATGCTTCCACTAGCATTATCAGCACTCCTGCTCCAAATCAAAGCTAGCTTGAGTATGCTTGTTTTCAGTATGCAATGGCTAAATGCCTTTGCAGTTTCTTTTTCCATATTCCAAAAGGCAGATGTGGAGAAGATTAAAGGACAAGGAGGAAAAACTTGAAACAAAAGTCATACTGAAGACCTTTTCTTTTTCAGCTTTTGGTAACAGTGTTTATCAGGAAGCCCTAAGTAAGAAGAGCCTTGGTAGGATGTTAGAACACTCAGCACCTTTGTGAATGTAGGAGCAATCATCTGCTCCTTTCACTTCTTCAGATTAAGCTTTTGCACGCTGATTGACACTCCCTGATAAATACACACAAACCAAAAGGAAAAAGTCTTTTCAGTAATCCTGTTGCATAAGCTCTTCATACGGTATTGTTTCCCTGTTTGCAGCCAGTGCTGTCCTGTCATTTATGTCTACCACACGTGGGGCTGCTTGGAGATCAAGAACCCATTGTTCTTTAATCTTTGCTGTTCTTAAACTGGTGAAATCTCACCCCTATTCCTCAGTCTTCCAGTGTCATGAATAATAACCCAACAAAGACTTCTTGCAGGGGGAAAACAGGTCTTGATCAGTATCAGATACAGTGAGACTGTGTTTGAATTGGACTTTCAAATCCATAATGGGATTTGTGTCCCACTGAAAGGAGATTGTCAACAATAAAGCAGAAAAAAGAAGGCTATTACATTAATAGTGCTACAAAAATATTGTAGATTCAATAAGAATTGACAGATGGTCAACATGTTGTTGGTTAAAAATAGAATGAGAAACCTAACAGAAGATGAAAGTGAAGACAGAGGAGTAGGCAAGCAGGAACAAAAAAGCATTATTTTTCTAAAAAGATCATAAGAAATTATTTTGGAAAAAAGTATTTGTACACAATATATGTGTTTTTAAGGCATAAAAAAGGAAAGTATATTGGATGTTACCTTGGCTTCTTATATTCACATTGAAAAATAAACTCCAGGGATTTCTTTTTTTGTTCATTATTTTCATAGTGAGTAAATCTGGATTATAGCTTGTTTCTGTTACATGTGAGAAAAAAAATATATATGTATATAAAAATATGCCCTATTGGAGGTATGGTTTCAGAGTAGTAGCAATTGACATCACATTTTATTATAGGTTTTATGCTTTCTCTGATCATCATTACCAAAAGAACTGCAGTGGTAGCAATACTCGGACAACTTAAAGGACATAATATTGTTATGTAGAGTTCTGTTTGGGGTTTAACTAATAACTTTGGTCTGAAATTGTATCGGACATTAACTTATATATTTGTTAACCAGTATGATAAGAAGAATAGATTTGTCTTGGTCTTCATAAAAAAAATATTTGTCTTTACTATGAAAACTCTCAAGTTCTTTCTGAACTTGGAATGCAAATATTTTTAAGTTACAGTTAATTTTTTGTGTTTTCTTTTACAGAAAAACATATTGCCATCGGAGGCTTAACTTTTTAGAATCTAAATTTAGTTTACATGAGATGTTAAATGAAATGTCAGAATTTAAAGAACTAAAGAGCAATCCCCATCGAGACTTTTATAATGTGAGAAAGGTAAGTGTGAAAAGGATTAAAGGCGTGACATTGTTTTTAGTAGGAGTTTCGGTTTCGGCAATTTTGCTTTTCTTGTCTGAGGTGTAGATGATATGCATGAAGTGGTGTGTGCATACCACTCAGTTGAATTACGTTATTTTAAGACTATTAAATTTTTTCTACATGGGAACACTCTAGGAGAATTAACTTGAATGTAAGTGGGTTAAATGAATTATGCTAAACTCATCTGCTAAGTTATTCAGAATCAAAGGGGCTTAATTGGATATAGATTGCTTTAAAGGAGTGAAACAGTTAATCAAATGAAGCTCACTTGGATTATGAATAAAAATATCCATATGGAGGCTTAATTAATTTTAATTAATTCACTTAAAGACAGTTAAGTGCATTTTCCTGCTTCCGTGTAGGTAAGTCATACTAGACTGTAGTAGGAACAGCTGTATAGATTTTGGAGAAAAAAATTCACTTCATATAGAAAATAGGAGTTTAAATACATGTCAAAAGAAAAAAGACCTCCCACAGAAAGTGAACAGAGGGTTCATGCTGACATCAGTATGTGATAAAAAATGTCTGTGAAATATTAAGTAAAAAGATTGTTATTTGAGTTGTATTCTTAGCTGCCTCTGAGATCCACTGGGACGTAATTAGGAGGCAGGTAGGGTAGTTAAGGAGCTGATTTTGTTTCCTGACATATTCACACCCAAGGGAGCTGCATTCTCTTCAAAGCGTGAAAGCAAGAGTGTTACGCTGCTTCATTTGCTTCCCTTTCCTGAAGTTAAAAGGAAGTTACTGGAGAGATAATACTTCGGTTTGATAGGTGAGATTTCTTCACAAAGCAGTAAATGTTGCAGGTGGTTTTAACCACTTCAGGTCCATTTTGCATTGTTGGTATATGCAAGTGGACGAGGTGGTCCTTATTTTGTAACTTCAGGGTTTAGATCAATACTTCAGTCCTTCTTATAATGTTTTGCTTAGCGCTGATACATCAGAAAATCCTTTTGGCTTTTCTCTATAGTGTCCAGTGTGCTGGCTAGTGAATGTTTGTTGCTATTGTGGTAGTAAACTGTGAAATACAAAATCTGATAAACAGAAGTGTTTGATGAATGTACCCCTGTCTATCACAAGGCTAGAAGCAGATGAGTTTTTAGCTAAATTCTAATGAATTTCACACATTTATCTTTTAAGCGTATGGATGGGAAGATCTGTTAGCTAATTCACTTAAGCAGGACTCAAGTGGCAGAGACTTGACTCCTAACTTGGCAGTTTTCTTGCATAACCCTGAGCAAAATATTTACTCCATGCCACATTCAGATAAAACACTTCACTAGCTGACAGAAATTAATAATAAAATACATGGTGTCTGAGAGGTGTGAAGGACAGAGTTGTGAATTTTGGGTAACTGCCTAGACAATCAATTTGATTACTGAGAAGCTGTAATTAAGAGGATGGTACTTGCGAAGTTGGCGATTGTGATTTAAAAGCAAATGTTTAATGTCTCTGGGCATGTCTTAATTATTTTCTAATTATCTGCTATTAAACAGGCCAATCTACAAATGGATTCATGTTATTTAAAAGCCCAAAATGTGCATCACTTCCCCTTTGGCAAGACCCAAATTCAAAGCAACAGGAATAAGCTTGCTCTTCTCTGGCACAGATCATTCCTACTGCTAGTTGTTGCTTTAAAAATTCTTGCTGCATGGAATTAATCTTGCTTAAAGTAGTATTTTTATGAAGCAAGCTTTCAAGCAGTATTTTATCAAGCATTCCCTATGGAAAGTAAACTTCATTGTAGATAGACTTCCTGTAAGCCCCCAAATAATCTTGTTCTTCCTATGTCTTGCTAACTCAAGTAATGTTTGGATCTGTAACCTCCTGGAAGTGTTTCCTCCCTAATAACAGTATCAGCAGCAAAACTTATCATTTGAAACAGATACTTCTAGGGCCTCTATTTTCAGGATGTCTCTCTATTAGTCAGTCCTAAACAGTATGTACTGAAAAGCAAGAAATCAGAAAAGCAAGAAATAAGATTCACCTCCCAAAAGAGCTGTTAGTGAAGTTGTCTGTTACATCCCTCAGACACTAGTGTAGAGATCCTGGTACGATCTGTTTGCTTGTATAAAAGAGCCAAAGTAACGGATGGAAAATGCCAGAATTATAAGAGTTATGAAGGTAGTGGCAAGGTCAATCAGTGAACATGTATTACTGCATTTAGAAAGGTACAGTAGAAAGCTGGCCAGATTATTTGCTGGCATGACAGTCAAAAGTTACTGGGTTTTCTTTCCCCTTCTCTCTGTGCCCTTCCCGTGTTTTTTTTTTCCTGGTTTAATAGGAGTTCTCCTTCAGTGAGCTCGTCTAATAAATCCTAGGATAAGGCTCCTATTAAATAAGGGAAATGTATGTGTATGTCTTATATATTGGACTTAACCAGAATGCAGCCAAAGGTACGCTTTGCACTGATCAAGCTGGAACGGGAAGATTGCCCTTTAATAACCAGACAAATATTTCTCTAGACAGACAAGAATCCATAGGTGGTAAGACAGTGTGGCTGGCCCCACTTGGCTCCCTGCAGGAGGTGGACAACTGTCTGTGTAGGAGAATGCTAGCTTTAGAGAATACTCTTGAGTCTGCTATCAGCAGGGCTCTCCCACATTCTCGAGCTCATGCATAGCAAACTGCAGTCAACACAGATTCTCCACATAACTCCTGGGTTGCCTGCATTAAGCATGAAATTCAGTAATAAGAGTTTAGCTTTGCAGCACACAAACTCAGAACTGAGTTTTAGCCTTTGCCTACTAGGGTGTCTTGCCTTCCAAAGCAAGTATGTGCGGTTTGTTTGAGCGGGGCTTCCGATAGACCACTGTGCCCTACAGCCTCACATAATTCAAAACCTATAGTTCATTTTTTTAGCTGAAATACACCTTCGTAGTAAAGGACCTACACCTGAATATTACTTTACTTTTATTAAAATGTTACTAATTGCAGGAGGCATTTACTGTGCTTTCTTGGTCTTGGGGCTGTTGTTACTGAACTTTGGTTTGTCTCTATTGTTCTTTCTAGGGGGGAGGTTCTTGCCTTTTTAATTTTTTTTTTTTTTTTTTAAAATGAAGCCAAGATACTTGTTTACCTAACATGTATTTGCTCCCTTTATGACATATCTATGTACTGCCTTGGCAAGTGTCCTTCACTGCAGATAGCTTTGATACAGTTTTCTAAAGATGAAAAAATGCCAGCCTAAGCCTCCTTCCATATTTTTTCTCTCTCTAGCCATTATTTCAGTGTGTCAGCAAGCCAAACCTGAGAACATGTCATAGCAGTGACTATTACACATCATATTCTTCTGCTGACAGCCTCAGTAGCGCAGATGCCTAGCTTCGTGTGGCAGCAGAGCTTTGGCTCAGGCCAGGGTAGCTGCGTGTGGAAGATCACAGTTTCTGGAGTGGCTTACACAGCCCTGCTGAATTCTTTGTTGCAATAGCTGTCTGCTGCTTTGAGATATCGTTTGATCTAGATTGTTGCAACTGATTTTTTTTTTTTTAAATATTGGTTAGACAGAAAGGAAGTAAATTCTAGCTTGATTGTTGACCATAGGGTTGAAATACCACTCATTACTTCCAAGAAAAGAAGTTAGAGTGGATTTATGTACTTCTAAATTCTATAGATCTCAGAAAATACTGAATTAAATTAACAGATGTCTGCTTTTTAAATGTATGATTAAAAGCATCCTGAGTGAACAGTGAATCTATACCTTAACTTCCTTGAAATTTGATTCATTCTGAGGTTGCTGCCACCCCCCTCCCCCCCGCCGAGTAGCTACTTACTGACTTTGGTGATGAAACAGAAGTGATACTGAATGGGAAGACTTACGGGTTAGCGCCAGTTTCAAAGGACAGGAATGGCTCTGTGCACCTCTGTTACCATTACCACTGGTGCCTTACCACTGTCAACTGGCAATAAAGCTGTAATTTTGTGCTTTGAACATACTGTGCATACTACTTCTCCCCTCCTATCCTGCAGAGATGCTGAGTTAAATTCCTATGTCTATCCTCAGCCTTGAAAGTGAGCACAAAATCATCAGGCAGAAAGACATCAATCATTATAATGCAAAAATTCTGTAGAGACCATAAAGAAAGCTTTTCCTCTATCCTTTCTTTTAGTAATTAAAAGAAAAGAAAAATAAATTTGTTTCTCTTCATAGCAGTTTATTTCTGTATTTGTGTAAATACAAACATTATAGGGCTTGATCCTGTGCATTTTGCAATGAGTACAGCCAAACAAGAGGCCGGAGTCACAGGGATTTGCATCTCCTGTCTCTCCTGGTTTCTGGGTTGCCTTGGATGGCATAAGTATGATTTAGACAAGCTCTTGAGGGGCTCTGCACAGCTCTATGGACTATTTCAGCTGCCAGGAGCATTGCTGTGCTACCCTAGGGCAGAGTATTTTGTGTATTGTGCCTCTCATGCCTATTACAGAGCTGCAAGGAAAGAATCAACCTCATTGTATAAAGCTGTTGCATCCTATCTGAAAAGCTAATGCAGTTTGGTGAGCAGGGAATTTAGCAGTGGGATGTGGAATTATTTCCCTTCAATCCAGCATTGAGGTAATGGCTGCAGAGGATTCAGTGTCAAGTTCACAAAGCCCATAGCTATGGGGATAGAAGTATTTACGAGTTAAAGTCCACATGTTTAGAAAATCAGGTAGTTTGCGGCTGTGGATAAGACTAATCTATGCAATGGAAAAGTTCAGTATCATTAAAAGGGCTGCCCTCGGCATTTGTTTTTGCTGTATTTATCATATTGCTCTGAATCTAGAGGATATGCCTAATGCAGTGCAACGTTCAGGAAGTGTAATGATAGGACGAGGGGTAACGGTTTCAAACTGAAAGAGGGTAGATTTAGATTGGATATTAGGAAGAAATTCTTTACTGTGAGGGGGGTGAGACACTGGCACAGGTTGCCCAGGGAAGTTGTGGATGCCCCATCCCTGGAAGTGTTCAAGGCCAGGCTGGATGGGGCTTTGAGCAGCCTGGTCTAGTGGGAGGTGTCCCTGCCCTTGGCAGGGGGGTTGGAGCTAGATGATCTTTAAGGTCCCTTCCAACCTGAACCATTCTATGATCCTATTTCTGATGTGCACAGATAAGCATCTGTAAAATAGATCTCTGATGGTATTTTGTGGAGATTTGAGAGACAGTGGGAGGGAAGAGAAGAAATCTGAGAATGTGAGTGAGACAGAGTGGTTTAGGGAAGTTGGTGCTGGTGAGACGTGCTTTGGAGGGCAATGGGAATTCCTTCAAGCTGTAAATTGTACACAGATGTAACCATCTTGACTGAGAAGTACAAGCACTTAATCCACAAAGCCTGGGGGCAGAATGGCATGGGTGGTCAGGTCAGTAAGGAAAGGAAAGGGCTAGCCTGAAGCGAGAAGGTGCAGTGGAAGACAAGCTGGCTTCATTACATGGCAAATTGCTGAGTGAAGGGAATTCTACCATCCTTTAATTGCAAGAAAACTGATTTCCACCATTGCTTGAATGAGATGATGGAATTAAAAGAATTAAGGAAACCTTTGTGTTAACAATTCATTTGTTAAAAAGATGAGTTCTCTGAAGGCGTATTATGTGTTCCAAGACAGGCTTCTGTCAGTCATTGTGTTTCTTCTTTTCATTGAAGATTAATGTGACCTTGAGTAAAAGGTTTCCTCCTAGGGGGAGGGGAGAAGAAGAACTGCAACAGGAAATTTGGCTAAGAGCATGCAGATGAGGTTTTTTCCCACTAAGGGGAAACTGGGCTGGAGTGGCCCTGTAACAAAGGCAAGCAGAATGTTTGCAAATAGAAGCAATAGCCCCTGCTTGCGGCAGGGGCTTGTTACTCATGGCCCAGAAAAGCCTGAGCTTACTTTATGTATTGTATGAAGAACAAAATAATAACAGCTTAAAATGGGACTGGTTTTGTCTTTTTTTTTTGTGGGGAGGGAGGAAGCAAAGAGGGCATTTGTCAGCCTTATATGAAAACCTGTTCAAATTCTTTTAGTAGATGCCTTCCATAATAAATAACAATGAAATTAGCAGCAATTTCTTAGCATGATAACATTTCAAATAATAATAAAAAAATCCCTAACCAAATCACACCATATAAGCTATGTCTAAGGATTCTGTGTTTAGATACTTCATTTAGATAGTGAAAACGCACAAAAGCATACACACGAATTAATTATGTGCTAGGGTAGGTCAAAGCTCAAGTCATTAAAACCTTCCAAAAAGTTGCATTGCTTCTAAAAAACAATGAAGAAAAAGCTGTGTGATAATCTAGAAGACTTTTGTTGCTGCTTACCTAAAGGTCAAAATATACTGGGTAGTTAAAAAAGGTAGCCAAAGTACTGCATGTTTTCTGGAAAAAGCATGAAAGAGACTCCAGGAAAGTCTCTTAACTGTCAGGAAATAAATATATTTAGGGAGAGGGAGGAGGGGGGAAAAAAAAAGGAAAAAAAGGAAAGGAAAATTTTGGTTCTCAGAGAATGAGCCTGATGTGGTTAGCTCAGCTACGGAGCTGTGTGTGTAATATGCTTGTGGGGACTGGAGAAGATTTCACAGGAGCTTACTGAATTGCGGGGGCACACTTGGGACAATTATTTTTCAAAGGGAAGCAGAACTTTAAAAGAAATGTGGTTATTCCTGTGTCATGTGATCCTTGCATACAAGCAAACAAAACTTCTCCTTGCTTTCCATCCCTGCCCTCCTAACAGTAGTCAATTCATGTTGATTTAAATAAAGAGGAAGTGTTGGGTTTTGCTTTTTTTTAATCTCATTAATTCCAGTAGCTGAGCCACCACTGGAACTACTGCATTCTGAAATTCAATAAATTACACTTATTTAGGTTCCCTATACCTGGTATTCTATGCTTATGACTTGCTTTTCCTGAATGTTAAGACCTTATAGCATCTATTAACTGTTATTTCAGTCTCCTATAGAAGCTGACCAAGCCTACTAGTTTGTAGTATTTCACTGGTCCAGGAAGAGTTTATAGTAAACAATATTTGTTTCTAAAAGAGAAGACCTTTATTAACCTGAGTAAGCATACATATAATGCACTTGGGTTCAAACGTCTATACAACTACGCTGAGGAGTGTAATAATATGTTAAGCGGAGCTGCTTTTACTATTTTAGACACAGCATTGTTTACTGTGGATTAGTAATGTACTTCATGTTGTGTACTTCAAGACAGTAATATGTTTCTTGCTTTTTCATTTAGCTTTAAAGTGTCTAGCATATTTGAACTAGGCAGCGATTAACAATTAAATGTTAATATTTATATCCTGGTCTTTAGTCATGCTATTAACATTCACATGGAGACAGATGTACCCTTAGAAGGCTGCAACTACTTCTGTATGTATAAACTGCAAATTAAATGACTATATGCACCAAGTAAAACATTGGCATTTCTGTGGGCTGTATGTCATAGCATAAGCTGAGGTTTACTTTGCAGGAGCATGGCTGTTACTTACTCAGGTGCTCCAGGATCTTTTTCCTACTGATCCTTAAAAGCAGATCAGGGTGTCAACTATTTCTGGTGTTGGAATCTGAAAGCTGCCGACATAGTCACTATGCAAAGGGGAACGCGCTGGTCTCATGTCGTACGTGTCCATGTTTGCAGTTTCCTGGACAGAGGAGTCCTGGATGAGAGCCCTTGCTGAGATGTAGGTTCAGTGATGCCTTACAGCTGGTTTATCTGAGAATTCCTTCTCATGTGACTTCCTGCATACAGGCTACGTTGGTCTTGTTGGGAGCGTGTCCCTGGGAATGCTTAGTTACTTGCATTTTAAAAAGCACAGTGCGGTGTGTTCAAGCTGTTCCAGTGTAGTAAGTATCTTTAGGAACTTGTATCTAATGTCAGCATCCAACCTTCGGATCTTGTTATGTCATTGTTTGTGAGATTGAAAAGCCCACTGTCTGTCTTATGGTCTCTTTTGGAGGTACAAATACCTGTATACAGTTGATCAAATTAACTCTCAAATTGCACCTTGAAAGTCAAACAAGTTTCATTTTTACAGTGATGTGGCAGTGTGGATTTTCCAGCTCCTATTTCTTTTTGTGACATTTAATAGGATTGTTGTTAGTATTTGGTTTATTTAAACTTTTAAATGTAGACAGCAAAACTAGGTGCATTCTGACAGCTGCATTACCAATGTTGTGCAGAAGCAAGATTATTTTTTATTTCTGCTTTGAAGCTCCTTTCTTACTCTGTATGAGGAGTTAGGGCAGCCCTTTCCACTACAGTT
This sequence comes from Rissa tridactyla, assembly GCF_028500815.1. Taxonomy (NCBI): domain Eukaryota; kingdom Metazoa; phylum Chordata; class Aves; order Charadriiformes; family Laridae; genus Rissa; species Rissa tridactyla. The sequence continues at coordinate 12,605,392 of NC_071469.1, read as the reverse complement.
TCACATAAGACTTCATGGAAAAGCGTTACTCACAATGATTCTAAACAATCTCCTACCAATATGTAGGACAGTACTGTGTGGTGCTTTTTAGACTTATTATCTGAACCATCCTGTCCCTGTTATACATCATCTTGAGACTTGCATTACAAACTGTCTTGATTCCTACTCCTTTGGCAGAACCATTCTGCCAGTTGGTCTTGTAAGACTTGTCTCCAGTTCACGCACAAGGCCAATGTTAGACATAGTGAAAGCTGGTGATTGCTTCTGACCACATGCCTGCGCTCACGGCCATCTGTGTGCAGGTAGGGCCTGGGCTGGAGGAAAACGGGAAGTTCAGCAGACAGGCTGCAGCCTGCAGCACTGCCGCTTCTGGGTAAGCTGAAACTGCTTCTGCAAGGATTTGTCAGTCTGAACTTGAAGGCAGTTTCCGAGTCTGTCAAGCTGTCCCCAGGGCTGTTGTGCTCATTGTCAACTGTGAAATCTAATCAGAACAGTCGTTTGTTTTGTTTTGGTTTTAAATTGATAGGAATTTATTGGTAGAGTAACTTCACTGTTTTGCCTAGGACATGCATTAGGCTGTTTTGTTGTTCAATCAGAATTTCTCAAGGAAATTCAAAGCAAACGGACCCTGGAGCAGCAGCTCTGCTGCTCCACACATGGGATATTGCTGTGCTGTTACATTCCTTAAGGCCATTATCCCAGCTAAGGCCTATTCTTCCTTTTCACGTACTTGGTCCTTAGGAGCTGCAATTAGTATTACCTGTCTTTTCAAACAAGAAGAAGTTGGGGAATATACCTGGTTTTCTTCTATACTTTATGGGTGTAGTTAAGATAATAAATCCTTGACTGCAAGGAACTGCAACAGATTAATTTTACGTACCTGCTGGAGGCACCTAAGGAATTACACATATTGAAGGGAAAACCTAAATCAACAAACCAACTCCCAGGTCTCATCAGTTGTTTCTTTGGTTTATGTTCTAATACAGGCTGCTCAAATAGCAGTGCAAACTTCTGAGCAATAGAAAAGTGTACCTGTGGAAACCATCTGGTTCTTGTCAGGAAACGTAATCTGAACCCAGGTTCTCCGATTTGCACTTATAATGTATCTTAACTTGTTGAAAGTGTTCTTATTTAAATAGGAAACTATTAATAATTGAGGGCTATTTTATTTATAGTTCTGCTTATTGAATAATCCCTTCAACCCAAAACCTCAGGGTTCTAAAACATTTTGACTTGCTTAGGCACTAATCCATTTTTTACTTAAGGAATATTTTAGAAGGCTTTAGTCATTGTTGTCACTGACATAGAGACTTTGCTAATTTAAGTTTACCCATATGAATGATGAGCATGATTAACCTTTTGATTTTAGGTTGATACTCATATCCACGCTGCTGCTTGCATGAACCAGAAGCACTTATTGAGGTTTATTAAGCACACGTATCAAACGGAGCCTGACAGGATTGTTGCAGAGAAAAAAGGCAAGAAGATGACTTTAAAGCAAGTCTTCGAAAGCCTTCACATGGACCCTTATGACCTCACTGTAGACTCTTTAGATGTCCATGCAGTAAGTTTATTAAAATGACAAAATAAACGAGAAAAAGCTAAGTTTTCTAAGTGTGAAATTCTGATTTCTGCAGTTTTTGCATGATAACATATTAAATCAGAATTTGAATTAATACGTTACTTTGCATGTTTGAAGGAAGTTAGAATAGGCTTTTTATTTTTCTGTGCCTTTTATTGCTAGGCAATTTATTTTATAAATTATTTTGTGTACTTAAACCCATGGTTATTTGGTTTTTTTTTCCTCTCCAGGGTCGTCAAACATTTCATCGATTTGACAAATTCAATTCCAAGTACAATCCAGTTGGTGCCAGTGAGCTGAGGGACTTGTATTTGAAAACTGAGAACTACATTGGTGGCGAATATTTCGCTCGTATGGTCAAGGTAAATAAGCGTCAAGCTTTTCGAGCTGTAGAGAAATGAAGGTTTGTAAAAGATTTGTAATGCCACAATTGTACCTACAGCTAACACTATGGTTAAATGATTTCAAGTGTTGGACTTGCTGTAGCAATTCATCAGAGACAGACCTCTGCTAAGTCAGCCATTTCTGCTTTCTAAATAATTTTATGACTTAGAAACTCATACGCGTAACCTGTGTATGAGTTCAAAGCAGAGTTGTGTGCTGTTTCAAACTAATGGAGAGCAGCCAAGTGTCAATTCACTGGCTTAATATTTTGTTAGGAGGTAGCTGGCTCGTGGTAGCTGCTAGGGAAGTGCCTCTGCATAAATCTATCTCTGCACATGCATGCACAGGCTTCAAATTAATTTCTTACAACAAAAGAATTAGTAGTTTTCATGAACTAGATGTCAGATTTTAGATGTAGAGAAGTGCTTGTCTAAATTTAATAGCCTTAAAATTGCTTACTACCACAGATTCTGGGTCAGATTCTCCTTTGGTCTGCATATTTTATGTAGTCGTTTACTGCAGTTTAAATAGTATGATTCTGATTTACCAATTTTAAACATGTCTTACAAAAGTGCTAGTAAGAACTGCACAAGAATATTGTCCTCTAAATCTGGGTGTTACAGTTAGCTATACTCAAATGATATCTGAGGTGGCTTGCCAGGAGAATATTTAGATGCCTAAAAATAATGGATTAATAGACAAGAGATTCCCTTTGTCTTTAAAGGGTGACAATACAGTTATGTCTGGTCTGAGGAAAAGACAATGATAAATATACTACTAGCTGTAAATGATCTTCAGTGTCCTTATTAAAGCAAATATATTTATTACTCAATAGGAAGTAGCCCGTGAACTAGAAGAAAGTAAGTACCAGTATACAGAACCCCGCTTATCCATTTATGGACGGTCTCCAGATGAATGGCTGAACTTGGCAAAATGGTTCATTAAGCATAAAGTTTATTCCCCTAATATGCGCTGGATAATTCAGGTTCCCAGAATCTAGTAAGTAATCAGGAGCTCTTGGTAATTTTAATAGTTTGAAATCATACCAATGATTTGTTTTAATTTCTGATATTTTTTAGATGGTTTATGAGCTGTCCTGTAGTTCTATTTATAAGCAACAGCCTGGGAAATTTATTCTTGACCATTGCTGCAGTTTTCCTGACAGTCTGGGGGTGGAAGACAGGAGATGGGGTTTGACTCTACTCTTTATAAAGTTATTCAAAACTACTGTGTATTATTTGTAAGTCTGAAGATACTAAAATCAAAAATTACAACTGGGTGAAATTAAACTGCATTCAAAGGCAAGTTAAAATATGATTTAGTAATGAAAATAAATCCACTCTTGAATTCCATAGAGGAGTAGAAAATGCTCTGTAAAACTGTTATCATCAAACTTCCTCAAGATCAGTGACTAAATGACAGTGAGCTTGGAAACGAAACCCAGATTGCCCATTTGCAAGCTTAAATCAGTGTCAGTTTTTCTTAGGTGCTTACGCATCCTTTGGGACTTTATTAAACGGTTCTTTGTTTCTAATGCCATATATCGTAATACAGTCTTCCATGACGATTTTGTCAACCTTAATAGTGGAGCTTCATGTTTTGAAATCGCATAGTTGGAATATGAGTAGAGAATGAGCTGTCATGATCACATATATCCCCCAGAGTGTGTTTCTCATTAGGGAGAAAGTTTCTCTCCTTTAATTTCTTAGGTACATAGCGGAATCAACACTTTAATTAAAGTCATGCACTTAATGACACACTGAAGTGCTGTTCCTCTTTTCTGAGAGGCTCACTAAAGCAGAACATTCTACTTTCATTTGGAGTAGTTACAACTTCGGAAAACAAATCTTTCATGAGAGGTAATTCCTTATTTCCCCTATTAGCACTTGGATTGCTGTAAAGGAAGGGGTCACTGTTCTTGAGACAGCATCTACCCCTGCATACTGTCTCTATTTTTGGAGCACTTGGGGGCTTCAGCAGAGCCTGGATGAAGCAGGGTGCCAGGCAGTGCAGGAAGCAGAGCACAGAGATGATCCCTGCCCTGACATAAACTTTGAATTTCTGGATCCTGGTAGAACTGAAGCTGTAGAGTATGTGCAAATAACAGAAAATAGTAAAGTGAGGAAAAATATAAACTGGTTAAAGAATGGTTACAACTGTGTATATTTTTTTTTCCATTCAGTGACATATTTAGGTCAAAAAATATTCTGCCTAGTTTTGGGAAGATGTTGGAGAACATTTTTCTACCTTTGTTTGAAGCAACAGTCAATCCCAAAGACCACAGAGAATTGCACCTTTTCCTCAAATACGTAAGTATGTTTGGATTTTCTGTGTCACATGAAATCGATCCTCTCCTACTCATAAATTTTGTTTGTCCACAGCTATTTGTGGACATTAAAAAAGCTTCCCTCTTCATATATTACTTGTATTATTGTTTTAAAGCCCTGACATACAATTTAATAAAAGCCTGGGTAAGGTCCTGTTGTCAGGTAGTTGCCATTTATTTCCTTTGAAACAGCTCAACAGCTATTTATTTTTCCTCTCAGTAATCCTCTCTATAAAGAATGACCGAAAAATGTTCACGTGCTCTTATGCAGAGGGAACGTCATAACGCAGGATGTGTTTTTTGAGTTTGCCTCTGGGACTGGCCTCCAAGAAGGAGGCAACTGGAAGGAAGCGTTGTGTAGATCCTGATGGGACTCAGGAGAGAGGTGGGGATGTAGCTGCTGGGATGTGATTAAAAGAGATATTTCTGAGTATGCCCCCAAACCATAACTCTGAGGATTGCTGGGAGCTTCTGGCCTCCAGCTGCTTTTCAAATAACAAATCAGATGAGTTTCAAGGATTGTAATCTGGATCTGAGGGAGTCTTACGGGCCTGTGCCCCTCACAGGAGTCTGAAGGCTTTTGTGCACCTGGGCCTCCTATTTGTCCCAGCAGAAAAAAATGGGTGAAACTTCCTCTGAGAAAACACGTTATTCCTGCTGTCTGCATGGTATGGCAGGAGGGCAGAGCAGCAGGACTGCTAGAGTAAGGAGGGAAATGAAAGACTAGACGCTTTGTACAAGCAAGTCCTGAAGCAAGAGTCAACAACACCAAAGTTTGCTTCTTGAAAACACTGATTTCTGTGAATCTCTTCTCCCACCAGGTGACTGGCTTTGACAGTGTTGATGATGAATCCAAACATAGTGGCCATATGTTCTCTGACAAGAGCCTTAACCCTGACCTCTGGACCAGTGAGAAGAATCCCCCGTATAGCTATTATTTGTATTATATGTACGTGAACATCATGTTGCTAAACAACCTGAGGAAGTAAGTAGTCATTTTTCTCTTTTACAAGCTTCCAGAAAGAAAAATCAATGATGTTGGTCTCAATCTAAGTCAGCGTCTTGATCGCATATCTTTTGAAGCAAAGTTTATCTTGAATTATTTTAAAAAGTACAAGAGGAGTACATGAGTTATTTTGAAAACATTAACTGCAAAATGAATTCAAAGGAAATATTCAGAAATTGTAAAGGCATGTGCTAATATCTTCATTTGACATTTATGTATCTTCTTGTTTTGTGAATTCCTTAAACCTGAATATATCAAACAAAGCAAAAGAAGAAACCCCACAAAATTGATTTGACCTTTGCTTAGATTCACAGTGGATTTCCAAATACAATGTACCTCTTGGTAGCTTGCTATCTCCTGGTAATTTAAGAGATACAAACTTACGTTGTGAAAAATACTGGTTTAAGGGCTGCTGCTGTTATCAAAGATGGACAGAGGAGGACGTAATTATAAGCTGCATGTCTAGCTAACTTACTTTAGCATGCCTGCTGACTCATTCAGTTTTACTACTTTTGAGACTGATGCCTATGCAAGTAATGCAGGGAGTTATGATACTGACTGTGAGATCATGACTGTAAAAGCAGATTTTGGCATCAGGCTCAGTAACACCTGAAATTCAACTTGAGGTTCTGTTCCTGACTCACTGTGTGATCTGCACAACTGACTCAAATTGAGGCCCAGTAAGGTTATCTGTTGGTATTACAGTGTCATTGCTTACCTTGCAAAAATGTGGTTCATTATTATTTATAAAACGTTTTGGGATTTTCTTATAGGAGGTACACAGATTTATCATTTTCACAGGTCTTATCCAAATTAACATTTAAAATTTTACTTCTTCTCTCCTGCTGCTACCTCAAGCATTTCCTTCTCTACCACACTATATAATCAAAACTCATAATAAAAACATCCACTTTGAAGTACATTGTACCTTCAAAAAACAGGCCTAGTTGTTAGTTTTAGTTCTATAATGGAAAGGACACAGTTCAGCAGATATCTTTCTCCTGACTTCCTTTACATTCTCTGTAGTCTACGTTTTTTTTTCTTTTCCAAAGACAGAGATTCTGACAGAATTTACGAGTTTCTTTTCTACTTCAAGATCATTTCAACTACTCTTTGAAAATATCCCTAGATAATCACTAAATATTCTTACAGCGAGGTGACATAATGACACAGTTCATCAGCGAGTCAGTATAACTGTTCACTCTGTTAAACATACTATTTGATGCATCACAAGACTCTTTTATACTTTTGGTAGTATTAGTGAAGTCAGCAAGGATGGATTACATCCTCACATTCAGTGTTACTAAACATCCATCCTAGAACTGCCTTACACTCTAGTAGTCCTTGTTGAAATTCTTTGTTTTGAACATCTCCAAATACTTACGGGACATTTGTCTGCACTGAATAACAGGGTCCGCTTTAACCTAAAACCCAGCTTCACTTTTAATATAGATGATAAAAATAGTTCTAGAAATTATAGTGTGAAATCTAGTGTAATAACTAACACTTCTAGGTAATCTCTGTGCTACTGAGGGTGTGGTTTTATGCTACACTTAACCTGGTGAGATGGCAGGTTGTCGTCACACTAGACAGTGTTAGCTCACCCTTGGCAATGGGCTTCCACTTCTTCCCTCATTTTGAATCTAGGAATGATGCAGCCACAGGTTGCATCAGTTCACTTAGCTTTCTGACTGCCAGTTTCCTCACCTGAAATCAGTTAAATAACTGCTCACCCAGTAGCTAAAAAATTGCTAAATGAGATGTAATGAGGAAGGAAAGAAGAAGGAAGACACAAATATGTCAGGTGGCGGAAGGGGCTTGGATAAAGGGGCCTGCCCCTTTTGATAGCAGACCACAGGTAGGCTGGATACATGTCATGTCAAACTGTATGAGAATGTGTAACTTTTTTTTTTTTTAATTCCCATATTAACGATAATTTTGTACAAAACAGATGAAGAACAGTGCACTTCTTGTTAGCGGAACTTGCTTTTAATCTCCTTAGGGAAAGAGGCATGTGTACTTTTCTGTTTCGACCTCACTGCGGAGAAGCTGGGTCTATCACACACCTTGTATCTGCCTTTCTGACAGCAGACAACATTTCTCATGGATTGCTCTTGAAGAAGGTATTGCTTTGTTGCTCACCTAAACTAATCACTGTCTGCTTGGACATCAGTCACTGGTTCAAACAGCAGTCACCAAATTGACTTTATCTGGGCAGTCCCAAATTAATTTTCTTAGCAAGTTACAAGTAATTCTTCACTTTGATCAGAAATAAATAAGCTCAGCTGAACTTCCTGTTTCTTATTTAGCCTACAAAAATAAAACTGAACATTTTAAAGCTATGTCTTTATAGGGAAGATCAGCTGTTCAGATATGTCAAGGACTTCACGGCACCTGTTTTCGTTTACTCCAAGCAGAGCTAAAATTACATGGAAAAACCTGCTTAGAATTGTTACTACTCTCTGGTTTAGGTCCCAGAAGAATTTAAGGAAAGCTCTAAATTCTTCTGTACAGGGACAAAGGTAATCTTCCCTGATCAGATCCCTGTATTTCAAGGTTCATTCACAAGTTCATTAAGGTTTTGATTATGTCTGTCTAGAGTAACTGGGATCACTTGATCAAGAAAGTTAACATAGCTGTATAACACAGCAATATTTTTATACACACCTTGATTGTTGTGACAGGACAAATGTTATCATTCCTGGCATATCAGTTATTAAAAAAAACATCATGCAACTCATCCACAGGCCATTGTTTTGTAATTAAAATAATTGGTCAGTGGGTGGCAGACTTGAACTGAGTGTATTGAAATATTTTGGAAAGAGTTCTCTTATAAGTTGGATTTTCTGGTTAATATTGGAACATTCTCTCTGTATTTCTCAACATATCCAAGAACAAAGAAAAATTTTCCCTAAAATCACGTCTGATGTTACATTCAGCACCAGTAATTCCTAAAATTAGACCCAGACAGAGCACTACTAGGGCTGTATGTGACTGAAGTATTCTCCTCTTCACTGTCTCCTGCTTAGCCTGGTGCCATAACCTGGCATAGCAAGTAGTAGTAGTAGTAATAATAATAATAAAGAACAATGGCACTTGCTCGGTTCACAGGCTGGTTAAGCCAAAAATACTAATAAAGATGAGGTGACTACAGATTATTTATATTATGTGTAACAGCAATAGATGACTTCTAATAAATTGGAACTAATTCTGCTCCTAAAATTTACCTATTGGACTGCAGTTTTGAAAATAACAAATTGCTTAGCAGTTCTTACACATCTCTTACCTGTGACTTTCAGGTTTTGAGGGAAGGTATGCAGTCAGTATCAAATGCAGTGCCCTTAGTGGTCATATATACTTACTAATCTACAGTAATATTAGTTACTGTATTTTTAAAAAGATAGCATATATGTTGAAAGATGTAAATTATTTTTATAAAGATTAGTAATGCTTAAAATTCAGACTATTAAGTATTTTCTAAAGAAGTCAGCATTTAGCGTCAACCTCAACTTTGCTGTTTCCATTTTATCTAAGGGAAATCCTTCTTTTTTTCATTATCCCATAGTACTATTAAATGCTGATTGTGTTTTGTTTTGCAGAGTCCCGTCCTCCAGTATCTTTATTATCTTGCACAAATACCCATTGCTATGTCTCCACTCAGTAACAACAGCCTATTCCTGGAGTACTCAAAAAATCCACTACGGGAATTTCTACATAAGGGACTTCATGTCTCTCTCTCCACGGATGATCCTATGCAGTTTCATTATACAAAGGTAAGAACTGCAAAAAGCACTTGTCTGAATTTGGCAACAGTAGCACATAGGCCCAGAATGACCTGAAAGCTATTTTATATCATTGCTTAGGATATCATGTCTTTCAGTCACTTCATTCATTATTCTTCCTCATTCTCACTCTACTACTCACTGTTAGGTTTCAGAGGGAAATGTCTGATTTCCTAATTATGTTTCTTTTGTACTCTTGCTTCTCCAGTGTTGGCTGTTGAAGTATAGAATGAAGGATGAGGCTGAAGGGAGGTTTGAGCCTTCATAAACAATCCTCTAGAGTGCCAGGAAAGTCCAGTTTCCTTACTAATAAATCTGGGGAAGTACATTACAAAAACACAATGTGGAATCTCTGAAGATGACGTATGAGCTGTTTGCTCAGTGAAATGAAACTGATTCTTGCCCTTGGGAGGCCTGGCAGGACAGAATTGCCTGGTCACTGGTTTTCCTGCTCCAGTTTTGCGGTTGGCACTGACTTGAGTCATGCTGTGCCTTAGAGCGGCCTGTACATTGCTCAATTGTCTATGTTCTGAAGACAAACTGAGCTCTGGTGTGCTTCACCCAGGCTTGTTCTGGCCCATGACACGTCTCCGCTAGAAAAGACAGAGAGCTTTTGTGGGGGCTTTCTGCACGGATGTAATGCAGCACCAGCCGAGTTGCACATAGCGTGGGAGATCTCAGCTGTGACAGCCCACTAGAGTCAGACCCAACTTCCATGTGTGGAAGGTCAGAAGTGAGAAACTGCCCTGCTATCTGTGTAGTATTCATTAAAGATTTACGACAAGATCCTCCAAGGTGTTTATATACCCTGGGATCTCATTTGAAATTGCCTAATAAATGCCTCTAAGGATCTGGACTGCAGGCTGCAATTTCTCAGACTCAGATAACCCAGTGCCTATCACTTATTTAACAGTTGCCCTTGGGAAATTTGAAATAAACAATTCTGTTCGTTAGTAATTGTGATGTTAAAGTCTTAAATCTCTAATTTTTCACAGCTATCTAAAGAGCATGTATAAATGCCTTAATTAGTAATGAGTACATATGCCATTTACATCTTATTTACATATAATTTAATATTAAACATGTTTTGGTGATACAGGAAGCTCTCATGGAAGAATACGCTATTGCAGCCCAGGTGTGGAAACTAAGTACCTGTGACTTGTGTGAAATAGCAAGAAACAGCGTATTACAGAGTGGATTGTCAGATAAGGTAATTATGGCTGAAAAAAATCTCTTTTGTGAATGTTAGGGCGTGTAGGAATTGGGAAGTCAATAGCCTAAAAATTGAATAGTAAGTGCTTATGTAATATATTTGTGCACATTCCTGTCCTCTTTTCCAGAAATATTCACAAACTATCTGCTATGCAGTCGTATATTAAAAAAAAATATTAATGCTACCTTTTTCCTCATTAGCTTTGCTTTGGAATTCCCAAAACAGGCAGAGAGACCAGGTGCCTGTTTATACTCAGTTCTGCCTTCAGTCCCAAACCTTTAATTATTTGGGTGGTATCCCTTTGCTAGGAATTTTATACATCATGTCTTGCATTGAGTAAAAACAAACTGCCTGTCATAAGCAAGACGTGTTTTTGCTTAGAAGGGAGTACTACAGAAAAGATTCTGGTTTACACAGGCAGTCAGATCTGATTAAATTACTTTTTGGCTTTTAAATTCTGTACATCCATGGCTTTCTCTAGGACTTACTTTAGAGCATCCTCTCTTCTATGTCACTTTCAAACATTCCTCTCAAGGAGCTGGTACGTGAAGGGGCTTTACAAGTATATTCTGTTGCTTCTTCCAATATTCTCTAGAGAGAACTAATTTTCCTCTTTTGCAACATTTAACTAGCAAAAGAAACCTAAGCCTCTTTTTGACCTCTCACGTGAAGGATGTAGTAGTGAAGACCGAGCACTAGCACAAAGGGTTTTAGCAAGCCAGCCTGAATGCGCTGCTGAGTAATTATATATATAAACTTTGGCCTTAAAATCGCCGAAACTGGTTAAGACTCTGAGGTAAAGTTCAGCGGCCAGCTGGTTGAAGCTGCTCTTTTTGCTTGCACTGGAGTCATTCAACTAACAAATACTCAGTTATACAATAAATCAAAGCAGTTGAGCTGACTTCTTCCTTTCTACGTTTAATCCTGTTCACAGGAAAAACAGAAATTCTTAGGGGTGAATTACTGTAAAGAAGGGCCTGAGGGAAATGACATTCGAAAGACAAATGTTGCACAGATCCGGATGGCCTTCAGGTACGAGACACTGTGCAATGAACTTAGTTTCCTGTCTGATGCTATGAGAACAGAAGAGATTTCTACTCTGTCGAAGTAGTACACACTCAAAGAATCCAGAACGTTTAGCAGGATAAGATGCTGATTAACATTGAATCATCTGTCTTTGATGCTACCAAGACATAACTGAACAGTACAGAGAAAAATAGAGTATCTATGGAAGGTAAACAGCGTTTGCTGTTATCTTTTATGGCATTATTCTCATTGCAAAAATTTCAGTTTCTACAACCATTAGGCTTTGGAAGATTGCTGTAAATATTAAATGCAAACTCAGAATCATGTAATATTTTGTTTCATGCTGCCTTCACTGTGCACTATATTGTAGTTTGGAAAACAACAGAGAATATTGATAGCGCATCTGTGATTCGCACGCTAGGATTCTGCAGATGCTGACAGTCTACATACACCTGGTTTTGTCCTGATAGTTCAGTAGCAACCATGGCATTTAGCACTCGTAAGTTTAACCCTTTATTCATCAGCAGTTTGTATGGGGTGCATAATTTTGCAGCTACCCTTTCATTCTGGAAGGTGTTCTGACACAGTTTTTATCTTAATGTTTCAGCAGTTATACTGGAAAATAAGAAAAACCAAAATCCTGTAGTCTTGCTTAATGACTAATTAATTACTTCCTGTTGTCACGTAGGATGTCTGTGAAAAACAGCAGATTAATGCTTTTTAATCTCGTAAGTAGAAAACATGGTGTCAAAATCATCACTATTGTACATTGTAATAATGAGTCTAATTATATCATGAAAACTTTGCCTTGAAAGTTGAGAACACTTTTTTTATTGCTTTGTAATGGGAATATGTGGATATGCTGGTTCAAATTACTTGGAAATTTATGCAGATAATTTTGGTTGCATGTAAAGAGAAATTTTTTACTTGAACAAAGGAAGTGTTCTTATGAATCAGTGGTAGAAACTCCAGACCTGGGTTCTGGTCCTACTTCTGACATATTTTTACACATTTGTGTTAGTTTGTATTTTAGTCAATTAGAGTTGAATGAGAAATCAAACTATTTATACAGAAGCAAGCCCACTTGAGATATGTCATTTCAAATCATGTTATGTTAAACTTTTTATTTATGACGGAGCAGATAGTAAAATGCAGCTACTGGAATATGTATCACTTTCCATCTTTTTTTCTGCTTGATCATCCTTCTTAAGACACATTCAGAAAGGATTAAAGGTAATAATATGATAGCATCTATGTATTGTACATGCTGCATGTTTCACACCAAAAGAGACCTGAGGCAAGGGGCAGCAGAGGATGTTTGATGCCTGTAAGTCCAACATGACACGTGTTAATTTGAAGGCCCATAGTCCCTAAGGTGGGGCTGGAGCCTGTGGTTAAAGACCTGCGTATCTAATATAATACATAGAGAGGTATCTCAGAACAGTAATTCAGAATTAATGCATAAAAAGCAAATAATGAATACTGGCCGATCAAGCCTCACTAGCCCTAGAACCCTGCATGGTCTACTACATCAGATGTCTCGTGCCACTTGTACTTCTTAGGCCAGACCCTTCTTCTGGGGCTTGGACACCTGCATCCTTCCCTTCAACAGCTGATCAGGTCTCACTTTCCCTTGTAAATGCAGCCAGAGGTAGCAGTGGTGACATCACCAGTACCAAACAAATCATTAATAGCATAAATGTATAAATGCGTTGAAGACACATGCTCTCGCCTCAGGCTGTGGCAGTTCAAAGCAATACCTACAAGGACACTTCTTTAATGTACCTGTTGTCCTGAATGGTGATTGCAGGGAAATAGCACCAAAGTAATGGAAGGAGGAATTCCCTGTCACCTCCGACAGCTCTGCAGCCCTGTAAGAGCCCCATAAGAGAGATTAAACCTAAAGCAGCCTGGAAATAAGGCCACTGCGAGGGAGACCGAGGCACAGGAGTTCTGCCCATCCAGGTTCCATTACAGGCAGCCAGTGTCACACACAGGGAGCTGCAGTCGTTGCACACGTTATTCATCCAGAATATGGCTGCAGGCCGGGTGGGAGACCTGACTTGAGCTCTTCAGTGACCTAGCCTAATGTCTGCAGTGTTCAACTAGTGCCAGATTTTGTATTCCTTGTGCAGCTAAAAAGTGTGTGAAACTGTGCTACGCTGATCAACTGTATAATAAAATTGTCCAAAGTTCTTAGTCAACAATGCCTGTTGGCCTCACTGTTAGAAACTTTAGCAGCTCATGTAATGCATTGTCAGAACTGGCGACTGTAATTTTCTTAGGATGAAGTCTGAAAACTGGTTCAAGCATTTTAGCTGCATAAAATGCAGACGTCTTGTTTTCATTAGTACAGCTTACTAATAAATGGTTATCAGCATAACATTGTTTACCTGAGAAAAGCATCTGCATCCAGGCTAAATAAAGAACATGCTTGGTTTGAAGAATTTAAATTGTAAGTGTTGTTTTCTGATAAACGTTGCTTTACTTGGGTTGTTTCACCTGAACAGTGCTATTAGTGCTGCTTTTGCTGTCACTTAGATTTATTTTGTTTTCTTTACGTTATACCAAATTCATGTATGTTTCATACCTTTTAAGCTTTCTTTACCTCAAACACATCAGGTTCTAATAAGTCTGTAGGCTGTATTAAAGAAAAAAAAAAAACCAAAACTGGATTTGAGTAGTCAGTTAATGGACAGTAATCAGGATTTTGACAACAATAATAACAACATACAAGTGGCCATGACCACAAGTTCTGCTCTCTGTGCTTCCTTCTGTGCTGCTTTTAAGGATAAATTGGGCTAATAGCACTATAATTTAGGGAGACAAACCAACATCCTCTCAGGCTTCCACCATGACATCTCTTTTGGTCACCTTTTAATTAGGCAAAAGTTATTCTCAAGTTCAGTTCAACTTCAGCTTCTTTTCTTTTTTAAAGTTGCACTTTGGTTCTAATGTATGATGGCTGTTCAAAAGAACCTTGCGGTCTCGGGCTATGTATGTAATGAAGGGCAGAGCCAGCGTTGACGTGCTGCTGACACCCGCGTTACTGTTGTGCACGTTCACTCAAATGCAAGACAAGGCAGTTGCCGATTCCCTCCCCCCCACCCTCCCTGTGTTGAGATCAAACCTCAGCTTGTGTTTTACTCAAGCGGAAAGGGACTAGAACATCACTGTAGGTGGTGACTGGGGCAGCTGTTGCTTCAGAATGGGAGAATATCCTATTTTCTCATCATTTCATTGGTGTTAAGGTCCAAGCATTACTCAGGACTTTCTTAAATCTGTTAGAGCATTTTATTTCACCTAAAATGGTTAATTATGGTTATTTTATGTCTACAACGTACCTCTCTGAACAATTTCTAGTGATGCTCTTGCATGCTGTTCTGTTATTTTAGCAAACTTAAGGCAATACAATTTTTTTCTCGCCCCAGAGACACCTTATCTTCTTATATCATTGTTCTTTACTTGTGGCTAAACCTTTCTGTTCTATTTGCCTAGTTAAAATCTAAGTCTGAAAAAGGTGGGTTGGAGGGAGAGATGTCTGTAAAAACTGCTTTTTCTTTCTGTGCCTGGATTAAATAATGTTTATCTTTTGCCTCTGGTGGAAGCACTAAACATTACACTAATAAATAAATTATAAAAGAATATGGTTAGGGTTTTTTTTGTGTGTATACCTCTCATTAAAATTGTTAACTGCTCAGAATCTCCACATTTAAGTAGAACTGAAAACCTATGCAATTAAACTGTTAGCAGTACAGATGCCTAAACCAAAATTAAGGACTACCACAGCCTGAAAACTGAAAAAAACCCCAGTGGAGATAGAGAAGATAATAAGCAAGAGAAGGAGCTAAAAGCTTAGCCGACTTGAAGGAATTCAGTGTTAATGAAAACCAACTGTTCCGATTTGTGCCAACAGAGGACCTGGCATTACGTCCTCAAGTGAAATTGTACTGCAGGGCTGCCCCCGCTCTCTCCTGGTGCCCTGGCTCCCTGCTCATCCACACCGGGCATCAGGGTAGGGCATGCAGCCCCTCTTCCTCATCCTGGAGCCGCAGCTTGATATTAAACTGAGAGTCAAAACACCTGAATTTGGGAGCAGGAAAGCAGTTCTGACACTTACAGTTGAAACAATTTAAGCAGGACACAGAACAGCTTTATCTGACAAGAACACAACTAAGAAGGCAACAAGTGACAAATTGAAATAGTTACGATCAACATAGACATTCTGCTACAGTCAGCATGAGTTTTGAGGAAAAAAGTTTAACACAAATTACTTTCTTCAGTAGGAAATGTAATGAAGACTTTTAGATGAAGATTAAAATGTCTGTCTCTTTCTGTACACAAACCCTTTATTTCTGTACACGAGCAGCACTCATGGAGCACAAGAGTACGGATTAATCTGTACCTGAAGAACATGTATTTCTCACCCATACCTCTCAAAGCACTACAGACCAATGTTAAGCAGCACAGAGAATAATGTATGTGACAGTGAGACACCAGCACTGCTAATTCATTAACTGTGACTAACGGGTACCATCTCAAAAAATATTTTTTGGAAGGTCTATTAAAGTGGGCTGGAACCACATTAGCATAGCAGCATACACTGTTGTATCAAAACCCTACCTTGTGCTACATACAGCCAAATTTCAGAAGGGCAGGTTTCTAACTTAAGCTTAATTCATAAAAAAAACCTTGTATTTTTAAATAGCACTTTGAATCAGAGAAGAGTGTTCATTTAATTACCTGCTGGATAGCATTCTTCATTCCACCAGACTTACAGCGCGCAAAGTTCCATCCAAGTTAACAAAACTGATTTTTTTTTTTTTTTTTAATTTTAGGCCTATAAAACCCATGCCCAGTGTTTAATATTTTAACCTTGATAGTTAGGTTAGTGAGGTAAGCAATAGGTAAGCAATCATCTGCTAATTAACATCGTGACAAGTCAGATACAAAAGCAGAATGTGTTGTCAGATCCCTCACAAATGTAGCATTCATTGGAACGTGGCTGGTTCACAGCAAAACCCGTTATCTGCTGATCCTACGCGGCAGTTAGCGGAAAAGAACACTGTCCCATTCGGGTTAATTTCAGCTACATGCAGCAACAGGAAAAGAATGTTCAATCTTTAGAGCATGCTGCCCTACCATAAATTCTAGGCCTTAGAACCAAAAATCTGAAGTGACAATTAAAAAAATTCAGTTTTGAAATTACTAATTTTTAAGACACATTTATAAGAAAGCAGAATTCCATTTACCCACTTAAAATGGGTGAGGATAAAACCTTATGGTAAGTTATCTTCAAGAATGATTTAACATCAGAAAACCAAAGAAAATAATTAATTACTCTGCTATTAGTCACAATATAATTACTTCCATTGCAGAGCATATGTATTTAGTGGATACAAAATTAAAGAATTACCTATATACAGTGTCGAGAATTAAGGCCAGACAG
Source organism: Rissa tridactyla (assembly GCF_028500815.1). Lineage (NCBI taxonomy): Eukaryota > Metazoa > Chordata > Aves > Charadriiformes > Laridae > Rissa > Rissa tridactyla. The sequence continues at coordinate 12,588,624 of NC_071469.1, read as the reverse complement.
GTTAACATACAGCTCCCACTAATATCAAGCATCTTTAGGCTCCCTGAGGAGGCTACTCTTCCAGGATCCAGCAGGACACAAAGGCCCACAGCTAAGCTGTTCCTTCTAAAAATGATGCCTTTGGCACATCTAGCTACACAGGGCGGGCATTTAACAGTTCAGTTCAAACCTATAGCACAGAGATCTCACTGGTTGCCTTGTGTTTCCAGAACTGGAATGAGTATGGATTAGACAACCTTTATAATTCTACACAGAATTCTCTTCAAAGGAAAGATATGTAAGTTAAATATGCCATTTCCCACTAAAAAAAGAAACATGCACAGTACATTAATACAATGTCTAAACTTGAAACTTAGTAAATATAAACATCTGCTAATTCCTCATGTATGCCTACCTCCTGGCATGTCAGTCAACTGGCAAGTTTTCCAATTTTAATTTCCTGATCTGTTAATTAATTCCTTTCCCGTTTCTCACTTGGCTTCAAAAGATCCAAACAGATAAACCCAGTAACTAGACAGAGGAAACAGTGACATTAATTATATACTTCAATTCTTATTAAAAAACAAGCGAAATCTGAGAAGAATACTCCAATCCTTAGCATTCTTAAGCTTTAAAATACTATCAGAAACTTGGGATGGAATAACTTGGGTAAAAAATAAATCACACTTCTGAAAAAAAAAATATTAAAAAGTCCTTTCCTCAAAGGAACCCGCTCCTCAATACTGTCCTTTTAAGTAGAGTTGTTTGTTTGCTTTTTCCCATCACTGCAAAATATTCCAATTTATTTGTTTTGACAACCAAAAATAGAAGAATCAGAGTCTTTTTTGCAGAACTGCATTTAAGCTGCCTTGCTAATACCACACTTCAGAGTTTAAGAGACCTGGCACGCTTTGAACCACAGCACCTGTACAATGGAATTGTATTTAGATTAAAATTCATCTTCCAGACTTCTGTGGTATTAAAGCCAAGAGATTCCTTAAGCTTAAAAGAACTTTGATATTTCTTCCAAAGTAACTTTATTGCACAATTCAAACACAAAGTTTAATATACTGGAATGTCCTTAGCTATTAACACAATCTATAAATTTTAAATTACAATTTCACATTAAACCTGTAAGAAATCTTCACTTAACGCAAGAAAGTTTAGTTTGTTCTAATGCCCTCCCGCAACAGCTATTCATAGTAATTCACATTTTCAAGGTCTAGCTTCTGGAGCCCATCGCCATGTCCCTGCCAGTGCGATTCCTTTTCCAAAATTGTTTGCTAAATGTAGCACTTCAGACTAGGTAATACCAATCAGTACCAAATTACTAGTTTTTTAGTGTTAATGTACCTATTATCCCATATAACATACAGTACATATATTTTACAAGGCACACATTACAGTACCTACATCACAGCAGTGTGAATTACAGCAACTTAATTAAAAAAAAGCTGTACAGAATACAAAGTTTACTTTTTCACTATTTAAATAATTTCTGCATTAGTTTATATTGTATTGCAAGTGTCATTATGCTGCAATTAACAACCTGTTTGCATCATTACAAAATTACATTTTAAGAAGTTCATGTAAGTGCTCAGCAGAAAGTCAACTTATAAAATCTCACTTCAGGAGTATAATTCTTGAAATACTTGAAAAATAAAGTTAGCTTGAAGCTTTAATTTAGATGCTCTTTCTGTTCCAGTGATACAAAAAGTTTAAAAAATTCAAAGGTTATTTTAAAATTGTGAACATGGACTAATGCAAGCTCAAAAAGCAAACAGAAACCAAACTGGTATGCGATTAGGAATATTTGCAAATATTTTAGTGGAAAATCCCTGACCATTAACAATTTTCAGCCCAAATAAGAACTGCCTTTATGCAACCAAACAGTCCATATATTTCCTGAAGAATATCTCCTTGATATCAAAGGATTAACAAAGGGAAAAAATTAGTTCCAAGCTATATACATTCATAAATGGATTTTTCAATAGTTAAATACAGATTTACACACTAAGCCATACTGGCTTTTAGATGACACACACCAGGAGAGTACGTTGTTTATCCGTCTTAATGTCTATGATAAATTTGACAACTGTGCCATAAGTCAAGCTCAAATGGTGCCATATGCTATGCACATTCCTTAACAAATAGAAGTATCACACAGAAATTCCCAAGATCTGGTCCCCAACATAATTAAATTGTTTTGTAGAATAAATAACCCAAATGTGCACATCTACCTGTGCACACATCTTTTAGTTCAGAACCTGTGATAAAAGGCCTTAGCCTTATCGCATCATCAAATTTTAACAAGTATGGTAATCAAAAATGCAGTCTTACAGGAAGCAAGATTTATGCTGATATTCCCTTGAATGCTACACTTAAGTACTTCTCACTCAATAGCCTCAAGTTGAGAGAGTAGTATTTGTTAATATATAGTAAAAAAAAATCATTAATTAATTCTCTACAATAGTTGATTTACGTAACACTATTTATGCAAAAGAGGCTTAAGATAAGTTTCCTGAATACTAACAATTTATTTTAGACTGTCTAAACTCAGTTCTTTGAAGATTTTACTCTGCTAGACGCAAAAATACACTGTTGCACTCCAGTTGTGATATCCCTTTTCCCAAGTTGCCACATGCACATCTCACTCCAAGCAACATTATTAAAGTACAAGTTTCTCTCTGCTACATAAAAGCATATTGCACTTGCAGATATAAAGCACAGCACCCTTACTTAGATTATTACCTTATATAACTCTTAGTATACCTTATACCTCTCATTTCATCACTTCAAAAACCTCAAGGGAAGCAGACAAAACCACAGCATCAAACTAAACTACACCTTAACTACTAATTCAAATAAAAGTCATTCTCTTCAGATATGCCTAATGTTTAACAATTATTTTGGCTGTTCTTGATCAAAAAACTACAAAGAAACTGATTTACTTTTTTAAGGTTGTGTATGAAACCGTATAATGTTTCCAAGCTAATAAGCTATGCTAAATATCATATTTAAAAAAATATTCTAAGATATAATCTTGTTAGAAGAATAAAGGGAAGTGACAATACATTTACAGAGCTGTCTATACTCTCCAAAACAGATTTAAAATAATTAATACTAAAACTCCTAACAGATCAGATTGAAATCAGTATCTGTAAACACTAAAAGCAGCAACAATTGGCTACTGAAGAACTGGCAGTAGGACGTCTTCAAGTTTCAGCAGTAAAATTTCAAATTAATTATCACTATTGCTAACTCATCTTTATTCACATCTGTCACAAAACTAAAAGGGACTGCTTTTAAAGACAAGAACTGTGAGGTTGAGCCATCTGACACGGTTCATCTTCTGTAGCAGTGCACTGTGATCTTCAAACAGCAGTTAGCAGTCGTAGTTGTGCTGTTATAAATTGCTTCATTGAGTAGTCAAACTGCTAATTAATAGCAGAAGTTGTTGTTAAAATGAACTTTGTTAATGATCAAAGAGTTTACTGAAAGTACAGATTAATAATTAAAACTGCACACACATAGATGTCTCATATACCCCGTGTTTTATAAGAGCAGCGTAGATTCACAGCAGCCAAGAAGAGAAGTAAAAGACAAGACTGTGGATGAACGACAACGAGAGGTAAAAACAGACGTCTGGGAAAACGAAAGCTTCAAGTGCTGCTGCTATTATCAGCTTGTTGGCCAGTGTCAGGGTCTGTGAGGTTGGCCCACCTCATCTACCATGTTAAGTATGTAAGTAGCAACATCATCTTCTGTAGGTGCATCTGAGACCACCCAGGAATCACTTGCCCCAGTCACTTGCCGACGGCAGACAGGGCAGCTTCTGTGACGATCACTCCTGTTAGGAAGCCAGAGAAATGAGTATTTTTCATCGACAGTCTCTTCCTGGCCAAAAAAAGCCAAAAGAGCCTCCAAACAACAAAAGAAAAAACCCAACAACCAACCCAGTAAGAACTTCAAGAATGATCGGGTTAACCAGATTAGACCAACAATACATTTTTTTGTTTGTTTAAAAACTTTTTCTTTGTGAAGAAGATTGGCCAACAATTCTGAAAGTAGCTCCATTCTTTAAGTGATAAATTAGGCATCATGTTCCTTATAATCAGGTTTGCTCAGGTTAAACAGAATGCACCCAGATGTACAGAAAGTTGAAATGGAAATCCATGTCTAAATTAATTCTTCCTATCTTTACTTTAGATGTTCAGCTGTGATACTTCAGAAACCAGTCCCCATAAGCTTCCTGTATACAGAGAAAAATAACCCCTTTTCCTGGGTCATTCAGCCCATTAAATAATTTAGAATTTAGCCCATTTAGAATTGGTCCCTCGCGGTCCCATCCCCCTCCACCGACTAACTCAGGGTCCCAAACAATCACGCTTCTGAGCTGGGAGCCTGTTTTATGTCTAGGTTAAGAATAGATGAACCTTAAAAATTGAATACTGAAAAAGAGTGGTATAACTGGAACTTAGTTAAGAGTTCAGCTGATTCATTAGCCAAAGTAGAATATAATCTGCTCTCCACCACAGTCACTAAACTAAGCACTGTATTGCTGACAGATGTTAAAATATTTTCCCAGAAAGGAGAGATGAGATGTGTGTGTATATATATATATATATACACACACACACACTCTGAGATCCAGTGATTTTTACTAGGTTTTCCTAGTGGGAATGTAGTGTTAAGAGTAACTTCCTCGATAAGCCTTTAAAAAAGCCACAAACCAAATTCTTATGCACAAATTATGTGACTTAAATGCAAAATCATTTGCATTAACTAGTCAAAAAAAGCCTTTAACTGAGAATATCTGTATAACCTAATGCTAGACTGCCAGAACAGCTGCCCAATCCTTGTAGGTTTTGTGCGTGGTCAGAGAAGAGCTACTCTCCTCCACAAAGCAATTCTCTCTCAGTTTTCCAGCAAATGGTGTATCAAACAGATGCAGAAGCTGAAAAGCTGCTCAGTTTACTACGAAGCTGAACATACATTGTAAGACACATGTTATACATAAATTTGAAGGTGTTGCTATTGAGAAGAAATCTTTTCCTGGAAAAGTCGGATATATTTAAATTAGGAAATTGTATGCTATTTATTTCAAGTGAAAGCATAATATATGGAAAAAAAATCGCTCTGACAGTTATTTCCCAAATAAGTGATAAGACAGTCCAACTTGTCTTCATATTTGCATGGTCTTAAAAACTATTGATTTTTTTCCTTAAAAAGCTTTGGTGAGATTTTGTGAAGCATAACATGCCAGCATCAACATATACCTTTGTTTTCTCTAGTTTCTGAGCAAGAATAATTTAATTTTACAAGAACAGAGATAAGAAATTACAAAACAAATGCTGAAAAGCGCTTTCACATCTCTTTTTCCAAGATGAAATTCTTCATAAGATGTTTCCAAATTCTGAAATCTTTCTTTCCTTCTGCTGCCGTCTGATTTTACTCAAGCTTATTATGTATCATATATATATTATCCATCCTCAGACATTAAGTTGTATAGGAACTAAGGAATCTGTCAGACCAAACTGAAACATGTCAGATTACCAGTACATACTATAAAATAATGAATATCCTTTTATACGTATTACCATTTATCAATGCATTTCTGGCAGAAACTGTGAGCACATGGCAGGATTAAATCAGCACGCCCATCCATGCAGATACAACATTCCTCTTCATCTGTCAACTGTTTAACCCTGCAGAAGAGAAGACAGTATTTTCTCCCAGGTAACTAACAGGTTTTATATTTATGCCCTAGCAACCACACTAGTTACTACATTTTTCATAATAATTACTGATGGGCAGAAAGGAACACCTGTGCTTATCTGCAAGGAATATGTAATTTTATGAATGGACTAGTTACATCATCCCAGCCTATGTCAGCAGACATAGCCTCAAGCCACCAACAAACAGCAGTAAATGAACTAAACTAAGTTAGAATATGCATTTATTTTTTTGTGTCGTGGTGCTTTTGGTGTTGCAAGGGCTTACGCAAACCCTTTTTCATATCAACATGGAAGTGTAAGAAGTTGTAACCGTTACATATCCCGTGACTGGCCAAAAGAACAGAAACACTGTTTAATTTAAAGGCAGGAGAAGAATCTGCCTTGTTTTCAGAGTGTCAGGCTGAACTATTTCACAATGAACTTTGTCAAATTTCTGTGTACTGGCTTATATCCTACATAAAAACATGCATTTCAAGAGGATCACTACGAGAATGCATGTTCACTAATTCCACATGCCACGAAAATGCCACGAGCTAAACTGCTCATTAGATTGAAAAGGCTGGTTTTAGCTTGCAATACACTCCCCATGATTGCTCCTTCAACTTAGGACTCTTTCTCAAATTGACTGTTACCACAGGTCTTCCAGTTAAGCTTCTAGGTGTTCTTGTTGGAGGGGAAAAAAAAAAAAAGTTAAAAAATTAGGTCACTCCCCAGGACAGACATTTTCATTTTATCTGTCTTCATTTTTTCCCCCAGATAATAGATATCTGTACCTAAAGTTCCTAACAGTAGTATCTGTGTAACATATGTATATATATTGCACACTTGACTTCTCAAGTGTGAAAAGGTACAGAGACTCCTCAGTTTTCACTGCTCTAACTAGACATGTAAAGTTCCCTGATTTTATAGTCATGGCTCACTTCCAAGACAGCCAAGTAAGTTCTGAAAATTTTACCTTTTTGAAAAGTCCTGATTTGGGAATCCCTTCTGTGACTTGGGGCACAGAGGTAGCATTGTAGAAAGAGTGGCATTTCAGGAGAGAGAGAGTCCCCCTCAATGACTAGTGACCAGAGCGCTTTCGCTTAGGTATCTTGGGAGCTTGTCAAATACAGAGTAATTTTTTAACTGTACAGATTAGCCAGCTAATGAGCAGCAATTAACATGCTGTTGTTTTATTCTTCAGTAGGTCCTTGGGGTTCTCCTTTTCAATTTGCTTTTTGAGAAATTACTTTAAAGTGCTAGGAGGGTTTTTTTTGTAGAATTACAGATGGCGATTTGCATACAGCGAGGACAACAGTTTCCAAAAAACCTATCTTTTGATTAGCTCACTATGTTCTTTGGACTTGCTCCCTTTCGTTTCCCTTCCCCATGCAACTCTGGGTACTAACCTTTGATAACACTTGAATTTTTGAGATTTGCTGGTGTATATACAAACAATTATACTTAAAACGGATGCCCTATTTATAAAGTTTCTGGAACCTAAGATTTAGACATAGGACTAAGTTTCTAAAGAAATGGTAAAATACAAGAGTGACAAACTAAGGAAATGCTTGTCTCTTCATTATCAGAAAACATAAAACACTTATGGATATTTTGGAATGCTCCAAATAGGAAGTGGATGTTCTGGAGAAATGGGGTATTATTCCAGTGGAAGAAGTTAAGATAATAAAAAGAATGAAACAGATAATATTTGCTATTTTTGGACAGTAACAGCTAGCTCTTGCAGAGCTGAAAAATGTCTAAAGGTGAGAAGAATTTAGGCAAATGGGAGGATGTCATGGAAAAACAAACACAATATTTCCTTGGTGTAAAATACTTGAAGGTGCTTCAGCCTGTATTTTCCTTAATGACTTGAAAAACTTGAATAAGATACAAGTTTACTAAATTCCAACATATCACCAGCATATTAGAAAAGTATACTCTTTTTTTGTTGTTATTTGTCACTACTACTACCTCAAGCAACTCAAAGTGTGAAAACTGAAAAAGAAACTCACCTAGGAAACCTTACGTCTACTCATTGACTTTAGCAATATATGAAGTTGTTTTGCATAGGCATCTGGGGTTTTTTTGTTTTGTTTGAAGTAAGAGACCATTTCCAGATATATGTGTGTTCTAGCATAACCCTATCTTTGAGAAAAAGCAGGAAAATATGCTTTCCCAAACACGTCTGCAATGTGCTAATTCTAGCATTTTAATAATGCAGAACAGCCAATAATTTAAGATTATTTATTCCCAAACAAGACAAATAGGAAAGTGAATGAAAAGAACACATTCTGCAATCCACTGACCTAGAAGAAAGACTGGGCTCTATCTGTAGAATGTCAACACAGCTGACCTCTTTCTCATTCTAACAGCTGTACTGTTACATTTTGAAGACAGTTAACTAGCTCAGCAACTTGTTTTGTTAAAAAAACCTGGCTACCAGCTCTTCCCTGGCTGATAGAGAGAACTATACTACTTACTACTTTTTCTTGTAAAACCTATCTCTACCTCACTTAAAACCGAGTTAAAACTCTGAACTAATTCAGAAAGTTAAAATTAAAGAATTAGTGGTAGCAACATCATTTCCCTGTAGGGAAAGAGTGACAAGCTTCTTGCTGTTACGTTCAGTTTGAACTGAAGTTATTGCAGGTGTTGACCTCAGTCTTTTGCTTTTCCTATAGTTAACAAAGCAGGATGTCAACATGTGTGAGACAGTTCACATTTTTCCAGTCTTACAAGTTAAATTATTACTATAATTGATGAGTTTCTAGTGGCAACAGATGGGAACCTTCGCATGCCAAAATTTAAAGAGGAAGAGAAAGTTTAAGTGGAACAATAACAAAATCTGTTTAAACAAACACTGTCAAACCTCCTGGATTTGTAGCTGCAGCTGATTCAATTTCCTCCTGTTTCCTTATTCAGGAGATTCAAATATACCGTGTTTATATTATAACTGATCATTAAAACAATTGTTCTTAAACTAAGGTATGGTATCACAACAGAATTTCACCCAAGTACACCACAGCTCTCGTGGTACAAGAGACAGTGTGCTATCCATTTTGTGATGATACAAAGTCTGCATCTGCCAAGAGCATGCAGTTTTGATCATTAGGTGTTCGTAGCTCAGGTTTTACACAAAACTTCCAAAATATTATGTGATCAGAAGCTAGAGCATATCAAAATACCTTCCCATCCACAAGCTGGCCTGACAAGATGACACAGACATCAAAGTCTCATCAGCTTCTTCAGAAGTACCACTCTGTGCAAGAACTCCTGCAGCTTGACTGGTGATGTCTTTATAAAGTTGAATGAACTGATACAAGTTCAAGATTCTGGAAGCTTCCACGATGCCACTTGTTTTATTTATCTTAAGATACAAGAATTGTGTACAATTACATATCAGATTTTTACTTGACATTGCTCAAAATTCTTTTAATACACTGCCGTTCTCATGGCAGTAGTCACCTTCCCAAGTGTCCATCACTACGTTAAGCAAATTGCAGTCTGCTTCAATAAGAGTTAAGACCTGCAAAAACAGCTGTTTCATCGTGAGGAATACCACAGTTAAGATGACATTTTTAGGGCAAGACAATTACCATCACTACTCAAATGTACTAAGTTGTGAGTAGTGAGCGACCTAATGCCTAAAAAATTGGCCTAAACTTACTGTCAGTTTCAAACAAAGTTTGAGAGCTGGCTTGACTGAAACTGCATGTTCAGATTGCTCAGTGGATTCAGGACCATTTAAGGATGTTACTTGATAGGATACAGAGGAGAAAAATCTCCTCATCAGAAAGAGCAAACTTAGTTTGAAGACGATGACAAAACTTACCGAGTTAAACATTTAACTTTTAGATTGGTTTTCTAAGGAATCAGAATATACACAGTTACACTGTCTCAACTAATAATGCTTGGAAGTGCTGACTTACTTCTACTACTATCAAACTATATAATTCCCAGTTTGTTGTACTATTTGATTACGATCAGTTGATCTCACAAGTTATCTGAATTCATAACTAATGGGCTGTAAGCACTCCACGGGAAGATATCACTCCTTTAAACTTAGTTATGAAAATGTTTTTGTTTATCTGCTTTTTGCAGAAACTTAGAATTTAGACTTAATTTATGTCAAATAGTATCCACGAATACATCATCTGTATCAAAATATATACTCAAAATATATGTACCAGGTGTTTGATTTTACCAGCAAAAGTGACAGTCCTCAAATATCTGTACACAAAACCCCCACCAAATTAAAATTTTCAACAATCTTACTTTAGTACATATTATCCGAACGATCACCTTCCAGAAAGCAGAAGAATCAGAACCAGGCTGCACTTCAAACAACAGATGTTTGTCTTGTCCAGAAGCCAATTTTGCAGTACTGTAATAAAGAAACATCAGTTTTACATCATGTGCTAGACATGCAAAGATCAGCAGCCTCTGCCACTGCAGTATTATTTAATGTTCAACTATGTGCTCTTTATACTTAAAGAGATTTTATCAATACTGCCCAGAGACATGAAATTAAACAGTAATGAAGACAGCATGTCATTAAATATAAAATACAGTCCCTTTCACTTCGAATTGCACAGTAAATTTCAGAAAATGATGTGCAAGTCTTTTGATCCAGCTTCAGCAAGCAAGTGTCCTTTATAGGCATTTTAATTTATATATACTTTCACTGTTTATTACAGTAATCATACAATCTTGTAGTCCAATCTAAAATGTTTATTTCCTTACCACATATGTAAAAAAAAAAGCATGAAAGTATCGAAACATGCAGATGAGGTGTATTTTTGTTAGTATATATTAATAATGAAGCGGTCAGGTAAAAGCTCCAGGTGACCCTGAGATTTTTGGCTTTTTGTACATTTTTTTAATGGAACATTGACATAAAAGTCTATTCCATAAGAATCAGAACAAGTTATGTTAGATTCAAGCTGAAGTAAATACTGTAAAGAAATAAAAAAACCCCTTGAATAACAATGATATTTTGGAGCTAATTATACTGATATGCTTAGATTTTCAGGCAAAACATAAAGTAGCGTGCTTCAATATCTATTTATGTGTCTACCCAGAAGACAGCTATCTGTTCTTGAAGGCCATTCATAAAAGTATGACACCATACAAGACAATTTCTAAACTGAATACAAATTCACATTATAGTTAAGCATCAAACACTACCAAAAGCCACACACTACAAAGCCCCTTTTCAGCATGTAAGTTTTCACTTCATATCATTTTATACCAAAAATATTGAGTAAAAATGACAACTCTGGTTTTTTGTTAATGTCTTTTTTACCTTCAATATATCAGTCAAACAAGAGGCAGGCTATGAAAAATCTTACTTATGCAGCCTTTTGTTTGGGATTATCTTGGTCACTAGTTTCAGACAGTAAGGCATGTCTCATCCCTAATGAGGAACAGCACTGCACGTCCACAGGGGTGGGAGAGCTGGTCACAAACACTTCTGTCTCAGGTACTACCTTCCTAGTGCAGCTGTACTGTCTTTATAGGGCTCATATTGTTACCTCCTACCAAAAGCGATGGGCAGAGAGGAAGCAGCTTTGCATCTTTAGGTGGTTGGTAGAGGCAGGAAGAGTAAGGGAGACAGGTAACACTAAGAAAAATACAGTGCTAAACGTCTACCTCCTATGAACTTCTAAGAGAGAAGCAACGCTTGCTGGAAGAAACCTATTGGAGAAAAGTGAATTTAAGGAGGAGAAATGGCTTTAGTTTCGAAGTGTAATTACAACCATAATAGAAATTTTAAGAACTGAAGGAAACATTTCAAAACCAGATGGCCAGTTCTGGCTTAGCCACCATAGGAGAATATATTGCATACAAGGTCTCTGTAAAACATGAAAAAAAAGAATGAAACAAAATAAGGCTTACACATCATTAAGTTCAGCTACTCTTCCCAGAAACTCTTCATACGTTAGGAAACCACTTTCTTGAACCAAAGAGGCATGCTTTGCTACTTTTTCTGGCAACTTGTTAATTACAGTTTGTGTGTGGTTTGAAATTTGTTGACCCATGGTAAAGTCTTCACCTCAGTTCCGTAGATAGAAGTTCTCATTCACTTGTAGAGTCTCTGCTAAAAATATTTTAGAGAGTTACATTTGTGTGTTTTATGAATGGCTACTCCCTCATTTTATTTTATTGTAAAAGTTTAGCTGCCCACTAACCAGTCTGATTATTCTATGGTAACACAACTTGAACAGTCAACCCAGAAACAAAGCAGAACACTTAGAAGAGACTGGAATGTGGCATTAACAACTTATGACAAACATATTATTTTGCTTTCAGCAATACTTATATTAAATAGAGATCATTTTTCAGGCAGATTTTTCAGCAACTCCAACACACATATAAATACATCCAATGGAATGGAGAAGTAAATCATAAAATGAGAAAGGTAATATATGACAATCTTCGTTTTTCCTAAATATTTGTGTATGTGAAAGTCAGAATGTCTACAAATAAGCATATCAATGTATGTCTATACACAGACATTACATTAGGAATTAGCCTTCCTACATCAGTCTGACATTAGCAGATCAAAAGAACTCCCACAGCATTCTTACACTAATCCAAGGAATCCACATCAGTAGAAACCAATTTAGAAGTCTCCCTTCTGCACAAAACGCTCAACTTTGGGATGTATTACAGAACCCCTCCAACTTATTTCACCTTTCCTTTGCACTCGTATCTTTTTCCTCAAAAGTCTGCATAAGTCTTTATCTTTTCCTCAAAAGTCTGCATTTGAGTCTTTATCTATTTCCTGCTCTTGATCCCTCCCATTTGACATTCCCCCAAAATTTCTCTTCACTCTTTGTCTTGAAATAGCAGAGGCATGCAGATTAAGTCTTTCTGTACAGTGTTTGTTGCTTGTAATGCAAACCAGTAGTCTCACACTCTTTTAAGACTTCTACAGATAGAGATCTGTAATGGCAAGCTAATCGCAGAATATCAGCCTTAACTTAAATATGTAATAATCTGAATCTAGGCGCATTACAAACACCTTATGAGAGATATCACAGAAAAACAGAACTTTATCCTGCACGTATGTATAGCTGCACTGGGCATGAAACTGCTCAGGAACCTGGTCTACAGCTGTCAAGATCTTGCTGCAGCGTAAGAAAAACACAGCACACGTAAAGTGAGTTCACATCAGAGCATTCTATGAACTATTCCGGTGTTTCACACAAGAGAATAAACTTCCAATTTAATGTTTGACTTTTGACCAATTTCTATTCTCAGACCGTCACTTTTCTCCTTCCAAATTAGCCTCCAATCATCTCCTCTTCTGCTATCTAAACCTTGCATGTGGTGAGCACACGCCCATAAGACACACTTGAAGCATAAGCTCTCCGCAGCACACCCTTTCACCCCTCAAACACTGCTCATCCCTCATCTTCCAGCTTCGGTGCGTTCCCTGTAGCTGAAACGCAGCCTTCCTGAGGGAGCAGGTGCCTCAGGGCGTGCAAGCCTACTGTACCACAGGAAAGTTTGGACATAAACAACCCTGCAGCGAGGTCTGCCGAGGGGTTTCCTTTCGTATATTCTCCACGCTCGGAAAGACGGAGACAGCTCGGCTGTACCACGACCCTTCCCAGCCTCTCCGGAACAAGCCGAGGAGGGGCAGGGCGCTGCCGCCCGCCCCTGAGGGCCGGGACACAACGGCTGCCTCCACTCGACCGTTGAACCGTCCTCAACAGCCCCGCTCGAGACAGGCCGCGCGCACGACCCGCCTGCGTCACGCCCGCACGGCCCGGCGCGGCGGGGGGGCGGGGCGCGGTAGGCTCCCCCCTCCGTTCCCCGTGCCCGCGGATAACCGCCGCTCGACCCTTCCCGCCCCGACGGACGCGACTCGCGGAGGGGGCGGCCGGGCTTTCCTCAGGGCGCCCGGGCCCAGGCCTTGCGCATCCCCCCAGGTTGCCATGACCACGGGCGGCGCGGCAGCCCCCGAGGGGCCGCGGACGGAAGGGCCCCGCCAGCGACCTCACCCCAGCGCCCCGACATCCTGCTCGCCGCCGCCGCCCGACGGGGACCGGAGCCAGGCCGCGCCCCGGTAGTCGGCCCGCGGCGCAGGCGCAGAGCGGCGGCTCCCGGCGCGGCTCGGTGACGCCAGCGCGCGGTTCGCGCCGTTGCCAGGAGACGGCGGACGCCGGGCCCGCTTCGGGCCTGCTCCGCTCCGGCTGCAGCAGTAGGGCGCGGGCGGGCCGGGGCCGGGCGGGCGGCACCTCCGGCGGCGGGCGGGCGGCACCCGTGGGACCGCTGCCGGCCTCGCTCCTCGCCCGAGGCCATAGGCGGCCCGGCCCCCGCCCCCGCCGGTAGCGATCCGGGCTGGAAGAGCGTTCAGACGGGGAGTGGAGCGGAGCGGAGCATGCCCCGCCCGGACATCCGCTCAGTTCTGCAGTGGGAACGGCGTACAGAGCTGTTCTAAGGAAACTCCTGTAATAGCTTGAATGACCAAAGTGGGGTAACTTTTCCGCAGACGGGCCTTGCTGCAGCCTCAGCAGATCCCCACTCAGTGCTGCACAGCGCAAGGTTCCCAGCATCTGAAGGGACGGACATAAGACTACCTGTACCACTCTCTCTTTCCTGTTAGCTCCGATAAATAGCAATTTAAATGATACTGAATGGAGTCTGAGTGCCTGCCTTGGTGGGATCATCACAGGCCATCACGCTCCCCAACCCTGCAGCGACAGCCAGGGTGGGGGGAAGAGAGCCCCGGGTCGGGTCTGCCCAGAGGATGTGGGATCTGGGTGCGTGTGGCAAAGGCCGATGCTCACAGACCTTTTTCCAAAAAAACCCCAACATCCATAACCGATAACAGGCCATTTAGGAACAGAAATCGTAGAACATCCTCTAGGTCACCCACATCCTGATGCTTCAAGGTTTAATTCTAGAAGGTTTGGCTTTTTTTTTTTTTTGTTGTTGTTTAATTTAAAGAGGAGAAAAGGAGTAGTACTTCCCCTTCCTGCCCGCTTCTGTTCACACATAGACACACGTACTTCCCACGATAAAGGCACCCCTGTATTCCAGACAGGGATTGGGCTGGACTGGGAACCTCGCTCTGTTTCCTGCAGGCCAACCACCCCTTGTGCCTAAGGTCAGCAAACATCTGTGGCCTCAGTGTGGGAATCTGAGTAGTGTTACTATCAAACGAATAATACAAACTGTGATCTCCTGCTAGGTGGGATGAATTATTTGTCCGAGATACTTCAGCATAATGCAATTTCAGAGACATCAAGGAACTTCGTGGCTGTTGAGAACAGCTCATAAAAAAAAGCATGACACTTGAGAAAAGTCAGAAACATAATGAAGAATTTCTCTTAAGTTTCTGCTGCTAGCAGTTAAGGGCTTGGTTTTTTGACACTTTCTGTCTAGAACTTAAATAAGTGTTTCCTGCTTGCTTTGTAGTGGTACATCCCTTGCAATTCTATTAAACAATGAGCAAGAACGTTTTGTACTTTCCAATTCGAATGTGACTGAGTAGTACTCATTACATACAGGCACTATCAAATACAGTACTTGTTTATTAGTACTTATAGCTAGCTTTTATTACATACAGAACAGTCTAACGGGTTCCTTTTAGCCTTTGTAGTATTGGCATAAATTGTGTAATTGATAGGTGGGGCAGATCAAACTATGTGCATTGGCCAGGTGTCAGTGTGAAGGTCAGGGTGAAAACTATCTGAGTTTTTAAGATGCATCAAAACCCAACACATTTATAGGTTAAGGCAGTATCTTATTATTTCAGATAGTATAGATTTTTTAGAAAGTAAACACTTCAAGGGGTATAAAAGTCCTTATTTATATCTAAAACAGAAGCCAAAAACTTCAGGCAGAGTGGAATTAGAGAAAAATTTTCCAAAGTTCTTTAGGTGTGAATGAGACAATCTGAGAGAAAAGGAAGTTGATACCTGTGGAATAAAGATAATATTGGTAGGAGAGTAAGAAAAGATAGATAATTATCTCTTGGTGGTGGGGAAAAGAACAGAGAAACAGGTAATTTCTAATAAAACATAGAAAAGAGGCGGAAGGGAAATTATGTCACAAAAAAGTTCAAAATTACCTGGAATCCACTAGTGTTGCCTGTGTCCTTAAGCCCATTTGCTGTTCTGACACCACCTTGAAAAGTATTGGCTGTGGCCTTGCCTGATGGCCTTATTTCTGCTGTTTACTCTCACTGCTCACACGGCACAGAGTGCTTTCATTCAGGTTGCCAGGAGAGATACGTGTCACTACTGCAGTATTTTGCAAAGAGAAGAATGACTTAACTGACTGAGAAAACAAAAACCTACTATCTAGTGGAATATATAACCACTGGGCAATTTTTAAATATACATGAATCAAAAATATGAAAGTTCATAACTCAGTATCCTACGCTGTAGAAAACACAATATAGGTGATCAGTTCTATTGCTATTTTATTTATGTTTATTATGTTTTTCAAGCTGCTTGATCTAAAAAGAAACTTCCTTTGCCATAATAACCTCATGCGCATATAAAAATAAGTTATCCAAACCATTTATTCACGAAAATATTTGATAAATTGCTAGCGTTGCTCTTTCCTAACAACTAATTGCTTCTGTAACATTAAGGTTATCTGAACTCTTTTTACTGTGAGACAGTTTGCATAAGAATAAATTGTCCAGACAAACATATCTACCATACTTTATTTTTTTACGAAATACTGTAAACACCCCATACCACTTGAGATCTTTATTATGAAAGCCACACAAATATGTACAAAAGATCTTAAATATAACTCTTGAGATGGTTGGGGTTTTTTCCGTGTCAAATATCTGATGCAGAAGAATGATACAGGTTTTAATAAATAAAACAGTAAATTATGATATGACGAAGATATCTAAGAACGTTATTCATTGCTGTATATATATATAAACATCAGCATCTTTGTACCCTTCTTGGGTATTTGAATGACAGTGGGTTGATCCTTTGATTTTTTACTCACTTGTAAACAGACTTTATTTCTTCTGTTTGTAAACAGACGTTTTAAAAACAGTATGCAACTACTTAATGGAAATAAACTAATCTACATGAGGAAGAGCTACAGTATCATTTTATTTTAGACATTAAGTTATTAGACATTCTCCAACCAGATAAAAAACCCCCTTTTCATTATACATTGATCTGAATTCTGTGCAAATAATTAACACATTGCATGTCGTTAAAAGCATATTCCTAATTACTTCTTTATTAAAGACGAAAAATGAGCTGTAATATGGATTTTATTTATTTCAAGTAAATAAGATACCATGTTCTTCTGCAAGAGCATTTATAGCTAATGATGTAATTATTAAAAAAACAAGTTTTCATATGTTAAGATAGAGAAAATATTCATTCATGAGTATTTACAATCACCCATGTTTAAAAGCGTTGCTAAGTTCTGTGTGCTTCGTTTTGTATTTCTGTCAAGAAGTGTACATGCTTCCCCTTAAACTTCTGCTTCTAGACATTTTACTGTGGCCTCAGGCTTGGCTTTAGACTCTTCTACCTTTTTTCCATTATTCTTTGTTTCCTTTTCAGGTGTTTTGTCATTTGACTTCGCCTCTTTGAGAGCAGTAGTTTCAACCATTTCTTTTTGCTGATTCTTGTTTGAAAATTGGAAGGTTGTCTTGTACCTTTAAATAGAAAAAAGGATAGTAAAGCAGAAACACTGACATAGTTTGGTAGTATCACTCAAGAAATAAAGTGAAAAATATCTAGAATTAACTTCCTTTGCTATATTCAAGCAAAAGTCTCACAGAGAATAGTGGCATGTTAGATCATTGTGCTTTTTCAAGAATTTTTTTTTTTTTAAAAAACAGACAATGTGTATTCAGGATTCGTGGTACATAACGATGAAGCTTTCTGGGCTAGGATGTGAGAAATGCACACAACTTTTTGATATGATTTAATGATGCACTATGTTGAAGATCTTTATGCATGACAAATGAGCTCAACAACTATTTTTTCCTGAACACAATCATAGTCCAAGAATAAAAACTTCTACCTTGGGTCTGACATAGAAAGAAACAAGAATAAAACTGCGTAAACAGCTTATATACAAACAGACGCACATTTCAGTGTTGCTATTTTGGCACACTTGGAAATTTTTCGCACTAGGTATGATTGACTAATCAAAAGTAGGCAATATTTATCTTTGGTTCCTTTTCTAAAGCAGGGAATGGTAAGAGAAACAAGATACTTTATCTGCACAATAACAGGGTTTAAGATCTCGTTCTCTGTGCTACACTGTGATGCCATTGTCATCACATCTCTGCTCTTCAGCTATATATCTAAAGTCTTCACTGCTTGTACCCTAGGAGTTAGCTCAGTCCAACATAAAAAAAAAAAAAGAAACAACTTACTTTTTGATATAGCAAACTGCTAGAACAACGGAAATAATGAAGAAGATGACTGCCAGTACAAGAAGTGCAGTGGGGACACCTAGAGATAACAGTGAAGTAAGCGTAGACTTTTTGTATGTACTTAATTCAGACTTTCTAAAGGTTCATGAGCATAAATCCAGATTCTTCTTAAAATAGCCTAGTATAAGAGGTACATACACATCAACTCAAGAACAGAGGTATTAGAAATCTCAAAAGGATAGTAACTCCTACTCATTTTTTCAAGAGAGACTAAACCAGGTATTTAGGCAATCCCTGACAGATGATTGTCTAATGTGCTCATTGGAGGGTTTTTACAACCTGCCTACAGAACACATTTTTGTGATTACTATCCTTACTGTTAGAATGCTTTTCCTCATATTAAGTCTGTTTCTCAGTTGCTGTATATTAGGATTACTTATTCACACCTCATATCTCGAGAACAACTCCATATTTGGAGAACAGCAATTCTCCTTGGCTTCTTTTGTTTTTAAGAGCCTGCTGAGTTTTCCATTACTCTGAGCACATAGTGTTTGCTAAGACTCTCTCAGAAATGTATTTACCCCAAATCACATTAACCAGAATGAACTTCCACCGTTTAATATTAAAATATTATCAAAAAGTATAAAAAAATATCTTACTTCTACTTAAAAATTATTTTAAAATCCTCTGCCTTATAAGCTTTGCTTTTGCAAAACCGTAACACTCCTATTCTCCCTCCAGGTTCAGCTATATCATAACGGATGCTGGAGTAGCAAACAAAAGAGCAGTAAACAGTTTTACTACTAACATCTATGTAACTAGCTCTTCTGATCAAATAGCTACCATATATGGCCTTTACCTCCAAAGACAGTGGCATCGTTCTTAAAGGCAGCATGGGAAGTGTAGTTAGGAGAGTCAATTGGTGAGTATTCCTCTGGCATTTTTGTAGTAGTCCCTTCTGTTGGTAATATAGTTTCAGTTATACATATTACACGAAATTTTATATTTTTCAGGGATTGTTCTGACTCAGTCACATTGGGCACTGCTGTGATGTTCTCAGTCAAATCAGAGCCTGAATATGCAGTTAAGTCCATTGGTGCAGTTGATGAAGGTGGTATGGCTGTAGTTGGATCCGGTTTACATGAATTAATCTGAACATCTGCAGCATGGAAAGGAAATACATAAGAGTTGTGTTGTATGTTAGTTTTTTACTTACTGTACACACATTTATTGAAACTGTTCCTCAGTCATTCCCTTCTGGAAATTATTATTTGTTTATTCACAAAAGGTTTACCCAAATCAGGCATGCTTATTTCAAACATGTGGCTACAACCCAGGTTACACACCTTTTATCATTACTCACATAGTTAAACACTTTTTTGAGCAAGTGTGGTGCTCTTTTTGTAATTGCATACCAATGACAAGATTGCTCCCCAAAAGTACTCAGAGTAATAATGCATATAAAAAACTATAATATGACCTCCTGCAGAGCAGGTGACTTAACTGCAGATCCATGATTCAAAAATATTTCTACTATATTATGTATATGTTCAAAACATATGCGTGCACTGTTGATACCTGGAATGCTACTTTGAGTTCCTGGAAACAAAAGTAGCCCATAAAACTTTCACATAAATGAGGCACCAGTGTGCGATAAGATGACACGATTCTAATGGGGGCTTAAAAGAAAGAAACTTGAGGCACACTCAGAAATTAAGTCATTTAAATGATGTGAGTGTTGTCTATATAAAACAATGGGTGCAAGTGGACTTTTATGTGTAAATGGAAAAGCTGAGTTCTGAATCAGGCTTATGTGAAAATTCTTTTTTTCTAGTGAAGTTCTATATTCTGTAAAGCTATAAAAATTACACTAAAGTAACAAGCAGACTACAACATAAATAACAGGGAAACGACGTATGTACTGTTCTCCAACTGAATCCCCATGGGAAGTTTGATGACGCAGTTACATTCACAGAATAAAAAGCTAAATGGCAGGGGCTTTTCACTTTTTCCACTACAGTTTTCAAGTGATTTTGGCATTTCTTTGGCACAAAGAAAAAATATTCTGCCAAATGTTTTGGAAAATAAATGCCTAGAACAGGCAACAGTTTGGCAATTAAGATAAAGAAATGCAGAATCATATAAATGTTAACTATAAATTACTTTATTTTCTAACCATTCAGCAAGCCTTTCTTCACATGCTGTAACAGTATAATTTTTTTGGAATTAAAGCTAAACAAAGCAAATAATTTGGAATTACTTGCTACCTCCTTAGCATTACGCAACCTAATCAACATTTCTGATGCAGAATGACACATATTTCATGCACTGAAACACCATGTTGCATAGGAACAGAAGAAATAACAGTACCAATAGGAGCAGCTTCTTTTAGAGCATGTTGCCTGAGTACTAATTCACCTACACATTCATCAATAAAAGCTATAGACTGTAGAGAAAAACTCTTGGTCCTTTTGCAAGAAAATACACGACACACAGACACCCTGGTTAAAGATTCAATTCACTGTCTTTCACGTTAATGTGCGTAAATAATCAAATCATATTAAGAGCATTGTGTCAACATTACAGCAACTATTCTTCAAGAGCTTTGGTGGCAGCACCAAATTATCAATGCAGATTAACCGAATTGACCTTTTGTATTTCTCAGAAGCTTTTTTCCCCCTACAGAGCTAAGTACAGCTTGACAACATTTAAGACTGGGGGGGGGAAAGGGCCAACAAATTATGAGAACTCACTCACTTGTTATGATTTTTTTCATGCAGATATTAAAAAAATCATAAAAAACAAACTAAAGCACAAAAAATGTAGTTGCCATGCTTACATACCTGAGGAATTGAAGCAGTAAACCTTAAAAGTTTTAAAGAGTTCAGCATGCCATGGCACTAGTCCAGTGTTGCCCTTACCACATTTCTGGTTGGATGTTATCCGAGGAATGACAACCAATCCATCTTTCACCCATCCGTAGCTACAATAAAAGGCATCAGTCCTTTTAATATTAGATATATCACCAGCCTCAGATGCGGGTAAAGGCTTTCATAAAAGGTAATGAGACACCAACTGACATCATATACCTGCACGTTTCAAAGCCATGTTTCAAAGCATTTTCAACTTGGTCTTTAGTTGCCAGTTGTAGATTCAGTTGATTACATGCATTACTTGCTTCTGAGAAATTCACTTTCTCCTCAAGGTAAATTCCTACACCTGTTATCCTGCAAGGTGGAACAATGGAACCTGTAATTTAGACACAAATATTCAAGGTTAGTATTTGAATATTAACATTTAATCCTCATGAAGAATTTAAGATCACATTCAACTGAATTCAATATTGTTAAAAGTTTTAGCTTGAGGATAGCAGAAAACTAATTTCTAGCAAAAAAGACATATTTTAAAAATAGAATATATTTCCTTAACACAATACTCTAGAAGCCTTTCAAGAGGTTTGGCTATTAGACTAAATGTGTATTCAGTTGGCATTTGAGTCATTACCTGGGTCACTTTTTTACTAAAGACACTCTTATTTGTCGTACTTACTAATGCAAAATGGGAAGAGAAATCAGACAGGGTTTTTTTCCCCCTTTTTTTTTTAATTAACATGATGAAACTAGCAGTTGCACTAAGGCACTGATTCTGTCAGTACATGACTCTTACCAATGTGAGTTCTATCAAAGGTATCATACATAATTTTTCATTGAATTAATATACCAATAAGAAAATACACCTATAAAGATTTCATCATTCTTTATGTTCCTTGTTCCTCCTAAGCTTATTATTTCTTTTCTTTTTCTCTAGGTTGTCATGATGATTCCACCCTACAGCCACTATCAAGTGTTCAATTTACTGAGTGCTTGGCAAGCAGCAGAAAAAGAAGGGATAGGCTGGGTGAATTTATGACGCTTTTCCCCATTCCTCCTCCATATGCAGTTCATCCAGCATTTTTAGATAGCCACAGCTGGCACACCTGCACCAGGAAATGCATAGCTTACGTCTGATTACACCTCTAGTTTCTCAGCCTATGTTAAAGACATAGGACAGAATTCAGGATTTGACACAGAAAAGGAGAAAGGATATTGCTCATTTGCCTCTATATTTCACCGGAAGCATATACTGGAAAAAAGATTTTTTTCTTTTTGATTTACATACAGTAATTGCCATATTAAATGAAACATTTCAACATTTCATTGCAAACATTTCATATGACCAACAGCCATAGGTGTTACTTCCTTGCTCAATATGCTTTTCAGAGTGTGTGCTCACCGGGTATGTACACTAATGAATACTTCATAAAATCTATGCATCAGAATACAGGCAATCCACAAACTCTCGAGCCAGGATGAACAGATGCCTGCAGATCCACCACATGACTTCTTAGCAACAGAGGTTAAATTAAATTTTATGAATGAAAAGATAGAACTAGCAGCCAAGACACGCCTATGATGAGAAGGGGATAAAATGATGACTAAGCTTGTGTGGAGTGCTAAAAGGCAGGATTTTCACTCCTGCTCCCACTGGGTGTGGTGGGGTTGGAAATAGCTTCTGGTAAAAGATGCATCTCTGCTGTCTTTACATTCAGTTTAATTGGACTGATACGTTTGGTAGAGCAATCACTGAATTAGGTGGATTTATCTCAGCAGCGATGGAAGCTGTGGCCTCCCATTAAGAATTCCAGATACCCAGTCACATGGCAGCTGAGCCACTGAACATTTGAGCAGTCCCCATAGACAAATAGTGGCTGCATCCAGCCCTGACTTGAAGATAAGACAAGCCCAAACGTATTGCATGAGGATGCTCAGTGAACATGTGTGTGTAGATATCAAGGACCTCAAGTCTATCCAAGTAGTCCCAGTGCAAAGATGATTCACACTGTCAAATTTCTTCCTTTCAGCCAGCCTGTCTTCATAAATTTCCTCCTGTATGTCTTCATTTTTGCCAAAGTACTTCTGTGTCAGAGAGGTCAAACACTGGAACAGGCTTCCTAGAGAAGTGGTCGATGCTCCAAGCCTGTCAGTATTTAAAAGGCATTTGGACAATGCCCTTAACAACATGCTTGAACTTGGTAAGCCCTGAATTGGTCAGGCAGTTGAACTAGATGAATGTTTTAGGTCCCTTCCAACTGAAATATTTCTGTTCTGTTCTATTCTATTCTATTCTATTCCATTCCATTCCATTCCATTCCATTCCATTCCATTCCATTCTAGATGTTAATTTTCTTGATTCCCTTTTGCTAACAGGCAACCCTTCTGGTTCTGGGTCCCTGAGTAACTCCCTGTCTCAGCTGCTGAGGCACATTCCACAGTTCCACTTCCTTATTTTTCAAGACCCCACTCCACCTCTAGCGTTTATGCCTAATTCCTTTCTCCTCTTACTATTTTTTATGCTCAGATTTCATTCTTACTTTTATTGCTTACTTAGTCAATTATTTTCCTATATTTAGGTTTGAGCTAATACAACTTGCAGAAAATGTAACGTTGAGAATGAAAGTTTCTGAGTGACCAACTTGACAAATTTCAAATAAAGTTGAGCAGCTGACTGAATGGAATTTTGTGAAACCTTAGAAAGTTGCCTAGATAATTGTAAACTGTTACAGTCTTTAGTCATTCAATTACAGGACAAATATTTCTACATGAGAATTGCATGATAGATACATACCGTAACATAAAAATTCAGTACCAGAAAACTAAGTCTTAAGTGATAAGAAAAGTGACTGTAGGACATGGACCAAAGTTGTACCTTAGAATTCACTAAGCCTTTTAAAACAAAATGGTGTAGTCAAAGAAATGTTTTGGAAAAAGTTATCAGCTTCAATCTAAATTCCAGATGGTTTTACAGTGTGAGGAAGAAATCCAAAAAGCGAACAGTAGCCTTTTAAAGTCTTTTTATCACTTCTTAAATCACCTCTGAACTCTGTTCTAAAGATGACTGAGTTTGTACAGGAGACAGACTAATCCTTTAGAAGCATATTATCCTTTTTGGTCCACAAGCTGCACATAGCTGTACTTAAAGCTTTGCTCTATTTAGTTAACCTACTAATAACGGGACAGTTTCCTCAGTATTTGGGTCTTGTGTGAAAAATCTGTTTTACTGAGAAAGGTGGGAAGACTTAAACAGAAGAATCTCACAACAAGACAAAGTTGTCCTAGGACAGGAAGAAAATTGTTCAGTTTTTGTAAGCTATGGGTATTGGCTTAATTGTGCATTAGTTCTCTTCTTGCTTTTCGGGGGAAGCTGTTGTTTCTATCTCTTTGCCTTGTGCCAAGCCTTCACTCTGATTTATTACAGAGAACTTCCTTTGGCTGCTGTTGTCAGGGAGCAGCAAGAACGAGGCTGTTCCACAAGGAAAGAGGAGCCAGGGGCTGAGGTTGACTGCAGCACAGACAGGACGGTGCCCTCACAAACCAGGGCACAGTCCTACAGCACCTGAATAGGACCACAGTGGTGACAGTGGCAGGTTTCACTGGCAGCCCCAGAGAGAGCAAGACAATGAGTCAGATGCAGGGTTCATCCAGAAAGTCCATTTGGGAACAGCAGAAGATGATGCTACCTGTAACACATGCCTGAAATCCATCCTGGAAGCAAGGCTACATACAACCTAAGTCCAGAGTCCATCTGTGAAGCCCAGTCAGTAAGTCCCTACAGAAGGGGACAGGGCATGCTACAACACAGCTCGAAGACACAGCTGGAGATCAGCCCTGAGCTTTACTGGAGCTCTTGGGCCAATGAGCAGAGGGTGCATGAGTAGATACACCAAGAGAGGCTTGTAAGGGAACTAAGCGGGGTCCTAGCAGCTGGAAAGAATAGTCTTGACGCAAGGTCTCCATTTCCCCAGTGAAAACTATTCAGTGGTTGGGATTGCTGGAGGAGACTACTGTTGTTGGGTACTCCAATCCTGTGGAATTTCAACCGGACTTGAGTTGATCCTCTAATTCACTCAGTCCGGGTTCACTTCAGAAGCCTTTCAGAAGAAAATCAATTGTCTGCAACTATAGTGTATGTTCTTTTGCATAGGTAGAACAAGCATTTACTCCTTGCAAATTACAGTGAAACATCTGGAAACATCTGATATACACTGAGTATCTGCAGATATCCTAGTAGCTACTGCAGTTAGAATAGACTGTGTCAAGTTGATTATGGAATTTGAAGGAGAAGACGTTCAAATTTCAGTAAAATATAGAAGGGGTATTATATGACCCTGATTGAAAAAATAGGTTCATATAACAATGTTTGAGAATGAGAAATGAGAAGGGTCACCTAAGAACTGTGTGATAAAGTTGATGTTAGCAATTCCCTATGTTAATTTTTTCAAACAGATAGTTTATACAAAATAGGAACTTTTGCACTGTATTAACCAGAGACAGGCATGACTGCCCTGGAGATGAACTGCAAGATATCTGCCACGCATTTCCTTCAATGTTGCAAATCAAGACAATGTCGGGATATTGTCAAATCAGAGCAAAACACTTTGCATTAAATATAGCATTTTATCACAGACGCACAGAACTTGTTTCATGCATGTTTTGCTCTCTGAGGATTGTACAAAACTGTTTGCTGTGGTATTTTATATAGTACAAAATAAAATCACATTTCAATAGATCTGAACTTAATCCTAAATGCAATACCAAATCTTTGAACCAAGCAGCTCTGTAGCATTTAGACGGTAAATAAATTAGAGTAACAATGGAAGTTCCCCTATATGCCAGAGTAGTTTTGATTGCACTGTATTCTCAAAACCCTCTGGTTTCCTATGCCAGAAACATATTTACACACGCTCCCTTCCCCCTATTTTTCTTTGCAAATCTAGCTATTTTTTTCAAGTCTTTTACTATTCAACTAGAAGACTTTAAAAAGTGGAACTTTACATACCTGTTATAAAGTAACTTTGAGCCATGAATGTCATAACCCAGATGAAAAACACTGCGGAGGTAACTCCAAAATAAGTTGCCATTGTCACGAACTTCAAAAATTAAGAAATTCAAGGTGATTTGTCTCCTGTGCTAAGAAAAGTTAAGGTATTGGATACTGTCAGACCACCTTGGAGATGACTTCTTGAAAGTAACTACAGCTGTCACTGCACTGCTTCATAGAAAGAATGTCAGGGCAAATGTGTTGACTGTCCCACTCAGAAGTGAGGTCACTGACTGGAAATCCCTAATCACCCTTTACACTTTCTTTCATGTGGGGCTTGATGGGAAATTTAACTACTGCTGACTCAGAAAACACAGCTGAGGAAGGGAGATAAGACTGTTAGACTGCTAAGTCAGTAAACACTTTGAAAGAAGTTTTTCTTCTGTTATTTTTTCCTGTTTTACTGATTAACAGCTCATTACTCATGTTGTCTATTCATCTGGTAAATAAAACAAATTCTCTATTGTATCACAGCAGGCCAGGCAGGATTTTTCTTTTGGAATTGGAAAGGCATCCATTCACCACTATCCTATTTGTCTTGATGTAGTACTTTTACTTTCCTTTGCTTTAGAGTTCCAATGCAAAAATAGGTACCATAACACAGAGATAACCTGATACCTAGTTTTGAACATATTTGGAGATACACTACTGTAAATGGGATTCCTTGTGAGACTGTAAGGACAGAGGTGGGAGCCAGTCCCTTCACTGCTGCCTTTTGTGAAGTTCCAACAAACAGTGATTCCAATAGACTGATTCAAAACACAGATGATCCTCATGGCTATAACTTAGAAAACCTTCACGAAGTCAGCCAAGAAATGATTTTTTTGCAGACATTCCAATAAACAGGAACGGAGTCCAAGAGATCAGCTAGTTCCCTTTCTGTCAGTAGGATCAGCTGTATTTATGTTATTCCTGACAGATATGTGTCTAACATGTTCTTAAAGATTTCCAGTGATAAATTCCTAGCATTTCGACAAGCACTCTATTCCAATGCTTCACTGTCCTTTACTGTTAAAAGGTATTCCCCAGTCTAAACTGACTTACCCATACTGTGCTGTAAACCTGTAACTTCTTTTCCTGTTGGAAATGGACGTGGAAAAGAGTTTATTACCTTACGTTTTGCAACAATCGTACGCATTTAAAGAGTTATACCTTTGCTTACACTTTTTTTTCAGCTAAGAAACCCCAGTTTGCTCACTCTTTCTCTCTAGCTGAGGCCTTGCCAATGCCAAGTACTGATTAATAAATTACCTGCTTATGCAGCTCAGAATGGTATGAGCCTTTTTTCTGCAACAGGATGATTTTGTTACATCATGCTCAGTTTGTGATTCAGTAAACTTTTAGATGTCCTACATCCCCAGCTTGTTTTCAAGATCCTGTAAACACAAATGTAACAGTAGCTACCTCTTGAAACTGCGGTTTGCATTGTAGAAAGTTCCCATTTAATATATTAAGATAGTATTAATTTTTATCTGTGCACAGGCCCAATCTCTTACAGCAGCATTTAACATGGCTATGGGTATACTGTAACATAGACAGGCATCTACAGGGCTGAGTGGAGAATGCTGTGAGTTAATGAAATGGTGCCTCCATTAGCCATAAAGAAATGAAACTTGGGTTGAGTTTGGGCTGTGGTTTGGAACTGAATGTTGGTAAAGCTTCTTGAGATCTTAAGACAACTTTCTTGCTCGAATTTCTATTCACTCCTTTGTGTTGTACTTACCTGCCTCTACAAAGTGATGGCAATCTCAAATACTGCAATCAGACTTACTCTCACTGAAGAAAGTTTTAAGTGGATTCATTTGCATTTACAATGTAGGAGCAGAAACTAATAGTTATTCTGTAGCTGTCATGGACTAGTAGACTGTGGCTGTAAAACACTGAGAATATTAAACAAAATCTTACCACCTCCATGCTTACCTTGAACTGCTAAGTATTTCCTATTATGAAAACTAATTAAAAGCTGGGTTTCCGACATTTTAAAATTGCATGCTAATTGTCCTTCCAAGTTTTAACACTTTGTGCTTATTATCCTCACAGTGGCAAAGTTCCTTCAGTCAAACTCTGTCCATGCTATTGATGTTTAGTAGGATTTTTAGCTGGAAAGATGAGATAAACACCTTTGTAACATGAAACAAAAAAATAAGCTCCTTCACATGGTTTTGTAAGACCAAACTACAGATTAGGAGAGGGAAGAAAGAACTTTAGAATGATGAAGTGAGACTGAAATAACCTTTTTTTTTTTTTTTGTCAGTTTCTTCCTTTTTATATTTCAGCTGTTCCAAAACTTTATGGAAGATCACTTACCTGGACTGTAACAGTATAAAAGCTCTTTAACCTGTTTGTGGGTCTTCATCTTAACTTGTGTGGTGAAAAAAAAGCAGCCCTGTATGTTTAATTAGCATTTGTCTTAAATACTTATAGTAACCTATAAGGAGAATTCCCAGCATCTCATGCCAGCATGTTTTAAAATGCTGATGAGGATTGCTAAACAGAAAACCTTTGATATGGGATAACAGACTTAACTGTTCTGTACAATGATTTCTGAAGGAACCTTGAAGCCTGGACAACTGGAGAGGAAACAGTTTAAAAAAAAAAAAAGTTTACGTGGAAAATACAAATATCAGGGTCTTCTCCTGGTAAGTCATTCCTTGCAAGGTTGTTGCTGTCCCAAAGTTTTTCTCCCTGACACAGACCATCAGATTCAGAAGTGACATTTCTGTTCTTTGTGGAAATTGAGGATTATCTCCTTCTCACTGGTCTGGCAGTTCAGCTCTCCACAAAGCCCAGGCTTCCCAGACCTCCCAAGTCTACAAGAACACAAAGCAAATAAAGAATCCTAACCTTTCACTCAGTCTCCTTTGGTTACAGATCTCCCTTGTGGCTTTCCGTGTTCAGCCTCCTCAGTGTCAGGCAGCCTCCCTCTGAAGCAGGAGTTAAACTCTCTCCAGGATATTTCAGTTTCCTCTCTCATCTTGTTTCTAGCGTATGACAGGGATGTCCCTGCTTACAAACACTTTCTCTATTGAAACAGGAATTTGCTTGCTTCTTCTACACCACTTTCCTGAAGAACTGAAAGACTAAGAACAAGATCTTTGGTATGTGTAATGTGGCACTACGACACACAAGGCAGTATGTGTTTCATAAGAACATAGCCATTAATGTGCAGACAGAGCACACGTAAAAAACAAACCTTTAGGGTAGCAACATTGAGGACTTTGAAACCATACTTTTATTTCAAAACTCAAGTATGTGATACTATACAGTACAATACCAGCACACTTGTGCAAAATCTTACAATCTTACAAATTTAAATATGATACACAAAAATAGTGCCCTTTTAAAATTCCTTTTACTAGAAACATCTGTGCTGTGCAGGAAAAACAATAAACGTGTCTTGTTAAAGCAGAAAAATAAATATTGCACCTCAAGAAAACTATTTCAGTGTTAATAGCATAAATAATAGATCTATTTCTTGTTATCTGATGTGATCTTTGAACACAGACGTTGATTTTTTTTCTAGATAAAGCAAACTAATATCCAACAGATAAAATTACATTTAGAATAGTTTTTGAGCTCAATCTAGTTTCCTATTAAAATAAAGGTGTATCCTTTAACTAACTGAAATACATAAGCAAAAATATTTAATGTGCTGTTAGTCATTGTGGTTCATTATTTTTAGTGGACAGTTTGCTCAAAGTAGTTATAAAAAGAACAACAATTTCTTTTTAAATAAACTTTATCTTCATCTTTTCATTGCCATTAAAATCTCTTGCCTCTTTCAGTCCATTCCCTACAATGA
Source organism: Rissa tridactyla (assembly GCF_028500815.1). Taxonomy (NCBI): domain Eukaryota; kingdom Metazoa; phylum Chordata; class Aves; order Charadriiformes; family Laridae; genus Rissa; species Rissa tridactyla. The sequence goes on along the minus strand of NC_071469.1, from coordinate 12,558,818 downwards.
TTAATAAATTTGTGTCTAAATTATACTTGCCCTAAACATGCAAGTAGTTCAGTTCAAATCAGTATAACTACTTACGGAAATCCACCCTTGTGCACTAAGTCCACAAAAAGCCAGTCTGCTGAGTTCCAAGAGAGGATGGAGGCCTCGTTCACCCACAGACCAAAAAAAAACCAACTTAGCGCATGCTTAACATTAAGCAGTTCAGGAGTCCTATTGGTATCAATAACTTTCTACATGTACTTAAAATAAGGTGTTGGACACACATGAGTGCAGATGTAAACAAGAGCGAATTAATTCAATGATAGGCATTGTTAATTATTTCTCCTCAGTGCAGCCCAACATTTCCACAATCCCATAATGAAATATGTGCCATAATTTTTTGGCATAGGAGTTTGTGAATCTTCAGGACTATTTACCTTCAATTTACCTATTTACCTTCAATTGCCTTATTAAGTTATCAATGCTATTTGTAAAGAATATTAACTTAAAGAAGCTGATTTTAATTAAGTATTCAAAGAGCAACTGACAGATTTCTTCAAATACTGAAAGTACGTGAAATGTCACAGTAGTTCTTCATAGTCAGATATTCTAACTGAACCAAACAGATACTAAGTAATTTGCAAGAAACCTTCTTCTGTCTTATTCTTTACCAATTACAATTTTAGACCAAATGACACTTTCCCATTATCCTTTTTGAACTTCCTTAAGCACACTATTCCTCAACAATATATACTTTAAAATAAAAAACAAACCTCCCAACTGCTTATAGACTTCCCACCCTCCAAAAAAAGGTGGTAGTGGTCTGCTTTTTCTTTAAATTATTATTATTATTTTATATTTTTATTTTATTTCTCCATATAAATGTCTCTTAAGAAACATGTGGCTAAAGATGTAACAAACAAAATTCACCAGCAGGATATTTGTTACTAGTGCCAGATACGTGAATTAAATTTCTGACTGAGTTAGAAACCTGTTTTCTTTGACAGTTAGCTTGAGGTTCAGTGTTTACACCGAAAGAAAACAAGACAATACTAACTTCATCTGAACTGAAATTACAGTACTTCATAACATACTTGTCCTTCAGTTGGTCAACAGACCTGTTAGAAAATGCCAGAAGAATGCAAGACACGAGTGCAATCAAGTGTCACACTGATTTTGATATTGTGGTTAGATGCAAGCATATAGCTATGGAAAGACAAACATAGATCATCTTCAATCAGAAGTGATGTTCAGCAGGTACATAAGGTATACCTTAAGTGACATGCATTTTGGTCTCAGCCCTAGCTGATGTGGTTCTTTATAGATAATGGCTTCACCATTTGAAATTGCTTGTCTAAAAATTTCAGGCTTTCAGATTCTTGTGTAAGAACTCACAACTCCCGAATAGGCAGAACTGCTAAAAAATCTGGGCAAAAGATTAATCTATCATGTCCTGATAGTTCAGCTTTGAAAGCATATCAGAACAGTTACATACTTGGCATCAGATTCTGAAAGGGAACTACTAAAAAATTGCAGTGATGTCTTCAAAGTCCTCATTCCCTTTATGTCCTGATTCACCTAGGCACTGGTAGGGTTTTGGCTGTGTGCAGAACTGTGTTCCTAGTGCAGATCTCAAAGGATATCTATTTCCAGTATTAGCAGTAGGGCAGAGTCCACTTAGTGTGAACGCCTATATACACAGGTTTGAAGACTTTTTTCTTTTTTTTTTTTTTTTTCAATAAAGAATTGAAGATTTCTTCCAACATCCGAGATTGCTGTATTTTGGGCTTAGGCAACACATCCAACCTTCCAGACAGCAACTATTCTTTGTTGTAAATAGTGGTGAGTCTGAGTGGCATACACACACTTCTTGCAAAGTATGTCCCTTTTATATATCAGGAGTTCCCAGATTTATTTGACGGTATCAACTGTGTCACCTAGACCTTATTTTATGTTTTGTTGTGCATCCCATTTTAAAAAAAGTGGTGGTCCTATTCTTAGAGTATATCATAAAACACATTTATGCATGTACTTAGTATTCCATTCAAATAATTATACAGTTAATTCCTCTTATAAAATTACTTAATCAGCAAGGCATTTGGTCTGATAATATAATTCTAACCTCCCATAGAAGAGCTTCTATTTCTACCCAATAATCATGAAAAAGGAAATTAATTAGAGTACTTCAACAGTCACCAATAAATTCAGGAAATGCAAAGTAAAGCACTAACTGCAAATGCAGGTTTTACAATTTTCTTCAAAATCATAGCAGAGATAGCAATGTCCTGTGCAAATCATTCCTTTAAATGTCTTGCTAGTTACTGCCACAACCTTATCATGATTCAATATTCCTTTATTTGTATGAGTCGTTTACAATAAGAGGACAGACAGGATTATTTATGAGATTGTCATTTTGGCAAGGTATGTTCACAATGTATCCCCCAACCTGCTGGTGTGGAGTAACTGACTTGTCTAACAGATCACACTTAACAACCATAAGGATGACTAAGCACTACCTTTAACAACTGTGTTCTAATATGCATACTTGCTCAGGTACCATAAATACATGGTTGTTCCTTTATTATTCAGTACGTTGCTCATGTTGAAATCCTGAGTTCCACCAGGAATATTGATGGGCAGCAGAACAGCTGGCCTTCCCTTCAGGTCCCTCTGATTTTTCATCACAGGAGTTGTATGAATGGTAGATTCCCAACACCACAGCAAAAATGATTATCGCAGCCACTACAAGCCATACCACATTCCAGTGTTTACACAGTTTGGGGTACAGTATATGTAAATAATTAATGATGACTTCAAGTCTGCTGTAAAATTAAAAGAAAACTGTTATATATTAATCATATACAAATTTATTATCTTAAAGTTTTTAGTTTGAAAAGTTTCGTAAATGTATGGTGCACCATCTTTCTTCCAAATACAAACACCCTGCCAAAGAAGAATCAGACTGCTAAATTCTTTTAAGAAGAGCTGTACACTCAGACGTGGGTGATATTTGCAAGACGGCTGAAGACCGTAAACTTGACTTCTATTTCTCCCACCTGTCAACTGGCAAATCTCAGAACTTGATGTCATGTAAAATTCTGCACTGTTCATAGCTTGTGCAACTAAACTAACCATTTCTTCCTAAGAGTTTAATGACTAGCAAGATGGCTGCCCTTCTGGATATGGCTGAAATCTCAAATTAACATATGTTTATAACCATAAAGGTTATGGAATGGAAATAAATTCTTATGGATCATGTAAGGATTCCTACCTTAGCTTGCAATGGTAGGAATTCAATATTTATAATTTATATTAGTAATATAAATTACAATTAATGATTATTATTAATATAGTAAAACGACTAATAATATACATTATAATACTTTATAATTTATAATTTATTTATTTTATTTAATAAAATATTACTGGCTTTGGCCAGCATTCTATTCATCTGTAACACAAAAGTCTCTTTACTTTTAACATGCAGGAAATTGCAGGTATATTGAATTGGGTGGTAGAACCACCAAGGAGATTCAATAATTAACGCTAAGAAAAGCTGAACATTTCAGAAAAGTTTTCCAGTTAGGCATTAAATGCTTCAGGTAATAAGCAGAGGATTCAAAAGTTCCCCATACAAAGAGCATCGGGTACAGATGTAAACATGTAATTGCTGAAAGGCAGGAACTCCATCACAGTGCGGTTCTGCTGCATCTAGACAGTTTCCAGAGAGAGTAGACACCTGCCTGTCCAAGTCAGAGCAAGTTCAACATAGCTGAGGAGCTTGTCTTAATCTGCGTTTACTTTGTAGATATACTGAAAGACTCACCTGTGAAGATCCTTTGGGAATGACGTATGGCACAAATATGGGCATCAGATTCCTGAATTACAACTTTCATGAGACAATGTATGCCTACTGAGACATACATTCTGGCATCTAAACAACTTTTGTGGAATTATTTTTTACTTCGAATGATAACCAAACCCCATCAAGATGAAACATCTTGATGTCAACATACAATTTTAGTTGAAATATCAAAATAAAAAATTTTGCATTTTGCAACTATGGTATCTCAGAATATGCCTTTCTGTGAAAATACTGTTATTTCAAATACACTTCCCTAGACTGGAAGAAAACATGTGAAGATAATAGTATAGAACACTTGATTGGGTACCACAAATAGAAAAAAGTGGCTCTTCTTCTAGGGACATATTACACCACTGTCTCACCTGCTTTTCAGGTTTTTTATCTCATCTTCATTTTCACTTTCTTCATGTTCATCATGACTTTCTTTTGGTATCTCTTCATCTTCTTCCTTCAGTTCCTGAAGTTCTTTGGTTTTCTTCAAGCCTTCCTGATAGCTTTAACAGAAAAAAACATTTTTCTTATTCTAGCATGCTGTATAACTCTGTTCCTATGTAATGAAAAATTAGCTTTTTTTGTTACATGCAATAAAACACAAGTAGCAGTGTTGCAGCACTCAGATGAGTAAAAACTAGCTAAAGACCATGAGTATCGCACACAGAGAGCCACCCTTCCTTAACAGAAGATTTTATTAGCTCTGTTACCAAATTTATCATCTTAAAAAAGAAAAAGAGATTATAGTTCTCAGCAGAGCACAACTTTTGTCTATTGTAAAGGAGTTGGTAAGTATTTCTCTATTATTTTTCAATCATTTTGAACACCCTCTAGATATTTTATTTTCATGGAAAATAAGTGTAAATCAATGCTAAAGATAGATGGCTTGTTGGATTCTGCAGTAAAAGATCAAAATTTTTGTCTCATTCTTCACATAGTACAATGTTCTTTGCTTGACATTTAGAAACAGATCCCAAAGCTGTTAATTTCCCTAAAACATGCTGTGTAAAGCACTTGGTAACACAACCAACATGAGTTTATTGCAAAAGTGGATACCTACTCTTTACGCATTTCCATGTATGCTTTTCAGAATAAACATTTCAGAAAATTTTTTAGGATTATCCTATCATGAAGCTGAACACTATCGACTTAAAACCACCCATTTAGCTCTGAATCTCTGATATAACTGCTCTCCCACAGTTTGGCTAACATTAATAAAAGATGAATGTGAACAGCTATGATGCAAACATAATGAATGAAGCTCACTCACATTGTTTCCCAAATTGCTTCAATTATGACCATTTTCTAGGAGCTCATATTACTTATGTCACTCATTTTGCATTTAAAATTACATTTTAAAAACATACGTCCTCATCTGGTAGCACATATTTACAGATTTAGTTAACATAAAATTTTCCCACCCTTTGTTATACGCTTCCTCTTCTATCTTGGCTTTCGTTTCACGATTGATTTCTTCCAACCCACTCTGTGTCAGCGCAGAAGTAGAAGTTTCACAGTCAGGCTCTCCATTAGTCTTACCACTGCCAAGACAAAAGGAACAGACAAATAGAAAATAACAGCACTGAAATGTATTATATTTGGAGTATACTACTGAACAAGAACAATCACATGCAATTTTGTGACTCCTGATTTTTCTTTAATGTACATCAGAGAAATAAAACATCTTTCAAAAGAAAAAAATTAAACACTAAGCAAAATTTTAGTTTCAAAATGTTGCAATTTAAGAACAATAATTAATATGTTTTTAAGGTATTAAAACTTGCATTTTGCTGCTTCTTCTTTAAAAAAGAACAGAACATTTGTTTCCCAGCTTATCCATGGCATTTATTTACTGTTCTTTAAAATAATCCCCGCAACTTTCTAAAAATCATCTTAGAAATTGTAGCCTGCTTCGTCAGAGGAAAACAATAGAAATAATACCACATATTAATTTAACAGAACTTCTTTCTTATTTGCCTTTTAGGTACTCCTCTCTGCTGACTTTGTACATTGAACTGATGCACAGGTAAACAAATACAAACACATACATAGCTTTTGTCACTAAAACTTTTCTTAAGTAAAAGCTTTTAGCAGTTAGTCTAAAGACAAGCCATTACATGTTGCTGTCTTTCTGCAGTGCTCAGCTGTCCCTATTTATTTAAGTCTGTGACAGAGACTTTAAGTGATTCAGACATGACTTAGCAAATCTATGAAAGTCAAGGTTTAATAAGCTCAACAGTGGACTCTATTTCAACTTCTAGAATCTAACCCTTTTTGTAGGCCTTATTTTTCTGACACTAAAATCAATGGCAGGATAATTCATCCTGATTGATGCCATCTGTGGGCAATGGAGTTTCTCTCAAGAAGTCATATTAACAGTAGACATTATTTTCACTTGGACTTTAAAGACATTATGAATATAATCTTGAAGTACTCGAATATACAAAACTCTGCTGAATTACGTAATTTTACACTACTATAGCAGCTGTCCCATGCATACATACTTACACTCAAACTTGAATTTCAAGTTCTACTTCTGTTACTTGATAACATGATTTGTTTTCTTAAGATCCAGTAAGAAATATCAATAAGGTGTTCCCTCCCCCCCATGAATTTCTGTACAGTTTCAAAGGATGGTCTAAATTTTGCAGAGTTCTGTTGAATTGTAACAACTAATGGCATAGTTCACTATTTTTTCCCAATTCTTGCATATTTTCATTCTCGGTAAAGCACAGAGATAAAAAAAAGACATAAGATAAATTTTGTCCTGCCTCAGCACTCATCTAAAATATGGGAAAATCAATATTTTGTACTGATGTGAGTTCTACATATATTAAAGCTTTTAATTTGCTTGTTTAAAGTATCCTAACAAACTTGAATTTAAATTAGTATTGCAGACATTTTATTGTGGTTTGTAAACAGTCTGAACAACCAAAGTAGTAATAATACTAGTAGTAACAACAACAACAAAAATCAATGTGATGTTTTAGTAAGTTTTACTTCTGAAACATCAGCAAGCAACTTCCTCAGAATGTGCAACATTTCCTGAAAGAGATAAGTATTTGTAAAGGTGACTGAATCCAGGCTGATTATACATATGAATAGACTATTTACACACATAGGTTTGCAAATGCAACAGTACCTGTACCCATAATGGTAACTGCTTACAAGGACCTTGGAGAACAGCTTGAGTATGTCTTCTGTTCTCATCCCAGTCTCACATGTTTTCATATTTCCCATCTTTGTGTTCTACTCCTACAGAAGCTTTACATTTCAAGAACTTGCATAAAATTAAATTATGTGTCTACATGAATTTCAACTGTAATAACTTAAAAGGTCTTCCCAGAAATGTGCAGATGCACATGCTTTCCATCAGAGCAATTCTTTGCTTTCCTTGTCCATAAAATTATTATCTTGCTCCAAAAGTAGTACTATTTAAACCCATGGAATGACTTACAGAACTATTATGGAAAATGGATAACAACACCACACCTTAATCCAGCCAGGACATCTACACTAGTGGTAAGTAATACAGAGTCAAAAGGGCAATTGTTTTAATGAAAAATATTTTTGCAATTTGTAGGTACTAGAAAACTATAGATATTTTGCTTGTTTCTAGGCTGAAAACCAAAATTTCCTCTTTTGTATCTCTATTTTTTAATTTTAAAATGCAAACTTCTCTGGCTGTTATAACTAAAATCTAACGTTGTTAAAACTAAAATCTCAAACCTAATGCTTTAATTTAGCTGAATGTTCATTTCATATTAAAAAAAGAATTACTACTTGATTTAATCATTGTTTTGACTTCTGTAAAATTCTGATGATCTACTATTATGATAAATTATACTTTTGAATTTCATATAGTTATGTTAATTCATATAAATTTAAAAAGCTACATGATGCTGGATATCATAGTATTTCAAAGTACGACTCTTACTAGATGGCCACACATTGAAAAGGCAAGGGCAGAACACAAACTTCTATTACTGGGATAGTCAAGTTAAGCAGTATTCATACCCAGGGTTGCTGATGGCCAACTTAGATACAGCATTAATTCCTTCCAGGAAATATATTTTTAAAAAAGCCACATGCATTGCATGTAATACTCTTAGTTTTGTCAAGTTCTGAAGGCAGGCCTACTCAAATGTGTAAATGTATGATCTTCTGCTGCAGTTTTACTTGATGAGTTCTAATGATTATAGCAGGCTCGATTTAGTTCTGATACTGCTTGTAAACTCTTTGAATATGAAAAGAACAATATGATGGTGACATAGTAAAGAACAGTTACCAGATCGTAAATCAACGTAAGCCAATATTGTGTCACTGATTTCAATGCCTTATGCCTTAGTACAACTTCTGCCAGGAAAGATAGAAATTATATACCTTTCATTTCATACCCGGATTTAATAGGTAATGAGATGAACTAGAGAAAACTCACTTTTCTAAAAGTGCTGGCAGAACAGGAGTAGCTGTTAGATTGCTCTTTCCATTACTAGGTGATTCAGACTGTAAGTGAAAAACAGCAATAAATGTTACATCCATGAATTAATTTCAAATGAGTCTTCAGTAAAATGACAAAGTCAATGTGCTGCTTAGGTTTTCCTCCCACACCCACGAGCAAGGTGTCTTTAACACAGAGCTTTCAAATTACTCCTACTAACCACAGTAAACAATGGACTTACACACTAAGAAGAATTTTCTGCAAAATTCCCTTCTACCCTGCTTATTTTTTCCAAGAAATGTCTTTCTTTACTCTATTGCTTCTCTCCATATTAACCTAGGAAATGTATTTGTTAGCTAAGTTCTCAATGGAAAATTTTAAACAAAAATAAATAATAATAAATTATGGTAAACAAACGCACTTGGTTCCTGAAACAATTGACCCTGAGTACATAATAACTAAATTGCACAAACAGATTGTTTTCTTAAAACTAAAATGGATTTAGCATCTCAGCAGCACCTGTCATTTAAATAGCCCTACATTTTTAACAGAAAACTGCATAATTTCCAGGTTATGTGCCATCTTAGCTCATCTCTGAACCATTGGTATCCCTTGCAGCTTTCTTTCAAAGCATTTATATAGATTCATTAGGTTAAGATTAGATTCTCATTTAATTTATGAAAATTTTATAAACAAAAAGTCAAGGCAAAGGGCTGATAGCTCCACTAATCTCAGAACATGACAGAACTTCTAAATTTGTTCCACATACGTTTCTGTAATTAATTACATACTTTTATGTTTAGTGGACTTTTTGGCAATGAAGAGAAGCAGTCCAATCATCCTCTATGGATTCTAGTTAGAACTTCTCTCCCACAGGGGACAACCATTTTTACTACTTCTTTCCAGTACGTTACTACAGATTAAAGGCAAATTGTGTAAGCTGATGTCTAATGGCTCTGAATCACCAGCTAGCCCTCTTCAACTCTGTGTCCAAAGTGGATAGATTCTGAAGGCGTATGTCCCTTACACAACAGGAATTACCTTTGTCCATCCTCTTCACTAGGAAGGAGTCAAAATAAGTTAAAATAATGAAAGAGCTTACATTTTTTAGTAAATTTAGCTTGGTCCTGTGCAAAAGTGGTTTAGACAAAAAGTAGTATCTTTAAACTGCGGGGTTTACTTACCAGGGAAGGCATTGAAGGTATAGGTGAAGCTGTTGGTGACTGACCAGGAATGTTTAAGGAGTTAAATTTAGGAACAACAGCAACACTGACTCTCCTCCGTGGCATATTCTGTGACAAACAACATTTTTTTCTATCATACAACAAGATAGGCTGAAGAACAATTCTACAAGTTAATAGGTGTGACAAAGATGTACGTTAATGTCCCTTGGGGGAAAGGAGAGTTGGGAACAAAATTAAGATAAATGGCTGTTAGGGCTGTGGTTTTCCCCAAAACTTACTCTAGTACCGTCTGGTATGGCAAGTGCTTAGTGTGAAAAGAGGTGGTGTATTGGGATGCTACTCTTTTCCCTCCACACTGAAAGCCTTGTTAAATTTCATCTTTTTTTTGGACTTCTGTTTCAACTTATCTGGTTCTCATTCTGAAATCCAGTCTTGCCCTCAGCATGCTCTGTACTCTAATTCTTTCAATCCAGCACTCAGAGGCGCTAAAGAACTACAACCCAAGCAAATAAAAATATGAAAAGAAATAATAGAAAGAATATAATGCCTTTGACCAACAAATTTCATAATGGTTACATTGTGATTTGGCTGTCTCAAATCACTAGTTGTTTTAGGAAATTTTGTAATAAACGATCTCCAACACTTGGAAGTTTTGCAGAAATGGAACACTGGCCATGTTAAAGTTATTAATTGATCAAGCCAAAACAATCTTGAGATAATCTCTCACTCTGAAAGCTTTGTCAAAACAAACAAGATACTTTGATGCTAACTGAAAAATGAGCCCCGCTTAAAAATAACCATTTATATCTAAGCTACTCTGAACATGATATGATAACGATAACAAAAGTGGTATGATCATGGAATCCTGAATGATACAGTAAGTTTTGATCCAATGTTCAGCTTCCTCACTGAGGAACTAGAATAAAGCACAGGATGTAAGTCATTCTCTGGAGCACAGGTATGTGGCCTGGAATACAATCCTTCTTAAACAAATAGGTCCCTTTATTATTTATATCTTCCCAGCAAGCATTATTATTGAACAAAGTCATACTTAATCATGTATCCAAAATGACAAAGCACTTGCACTAAATTACATGAACAATATTGAGAATTTAACAACACTATGTTTTGAGAGTGTATGTAGACAAAGAAATTTCACTACATAAAATGTTCACTTCATTTTCTTTATATCATAGAAATACCTTTCCAACAGTAAGGGACATGGATCTAGATGAACGAGGTACTCCATCTTCTGCATAAAAACAGCAGATAAAGAACAGTCTTAGACTATATGAGTATCTATAAATAATATTAATATACCCCTAGCTTGTATTTCAAACTCAGATATAGTATATTTATACAAGATCTGTAGTGACTGCATATTTATCTGTCATACAGTTCTGGTCTCAATTACACTTGCAAAAGAAATTTGAAATAATTGCAAAAAATTGAACCATTACTATCTTTACTAAGATCAGGCAAAAGCCCACTATTTGCCTCCATGTATAAGTTTTTGCAAAAGAAAATACTCATATTTCAGTTTCCAGAAAACTAGCAAAGAAAAGGTTTCATAAAGAAAAAATCTTTTTAATAATGAAATTTTGCCATTATCTGTCACCTAAGAGGTAGCTGTGTTAAAACTGTGCAAACTACGCGTATGTACCTATGCATAGGCCAATGGAAATGTCATTGGATCTCATCAGAATTTGGTAAGCAATAGTGATTTTATATTACTGTACCGTAGCATTAAGTATGGCTTATATTAAATATTTTAACTGTTATATCTATAACTTTTTGACATCTACTCCTGTAGATCAGAACTTCATTAAGAAGTTTCATGATATTTCACTTTTTATCATTAATAGCACCAACATCTCTCTGTACAGAGGCAAGACAAACCCTTAAATTTTGTTTTTCTTTACCAGATGCACCATAGCTTCTGCTAGAATTCTGATTGGCAAGTTTCTTGAACTCCATTAGTTCAGCATGATCCTTTTCATATGTTCTTTTCAGATTTTCCACATACTGCATCATTACTTCTGTTGCCTTTGACATACGCTTCTCCTAAGGAAGAAAAGAGGGGAATACTCAGGTAACCTCTACGGTTCTTAAACAAATCATTTGCCTCTATGTGTATGTTCCCTGTCAGGGCTAAATCTGGAATAGTTGTTGTTATAGAAATATTGGTACCTCCATGATTGAAAATTCCTAAGCTAACTGGAACACAAATGCACATGCATTCATATATATACACAGAATATCATAATTTATTTTGTCATATATTTATACAGTCTGTCTGTGTGCCTATCTATTAGTTATGTGGTATACGTACATTTGTTTTCAGACCCTCAAAGGTCTTAGTCACTGGCATCAGTCTAGTTACTTTAGTGGGAAGAAGCAACAGTCTTGAACCTAGGAGGTATTGCTGTGTTCTCATTTATACTTGCTTTGTTCTTATATGCTTTATAGTTCCGATTAAGCTATTGCCAAAGGTAGGTGACAACTAGATGAGCTTTTCGACCCAAAAAAGTTTTCTTATTCATTCTGCACTGATTTTAAATAAGTTTCTTGTGATGTAGCTATAGTTCTGAATAATAAATACGCTCCTATTGTACAAATGTTGAATAGCTTCATGGGTAATCTTCTGTTCGAATTCTATTTCCAGACTGAAATGGTATCTTATCTGACACTATAACAAACACCTTTAATCTGTCATAATGGTAAATAAAATTCAAATTCATATAACCTCCAGCTATGGCTGAAAAAGAGAAAGAGTGAACGCGTGCAGCCAGCATACGTGTTAGACACCAGGATCTTCTTACCTGGCGAACGGCTCCAACCATCTCAGCACGACTAGATAGTCTAGCAGCTAAGCGCCGCAGAACAGCAATATCCTCCAATAGCTTCTGGTAAGCTTCTCTGTGTTCATAGTGATGCCATAAGTGAGCTGAAGACTGAAGTGAAAATACATAAGCTTTATCATCATGTCTTGCCCCTTTTAGTTCAGATAAAGCAGCCTGAGCCACATAAGCAGGGCAGAGACTGCCTTCTGTCTAGGCAGAGCTACACATTGACAAATTAGCCCCAGAGCAGAGCCATCACTACCACCAGAGATAACCTAGAGAGTGTTGCTGCTCTGTTTCAGACTGATGCTTCACTGCATACTGCAGGCACACTTTTCAAGGAGTTAAAGAGGGCTAAGCACATTTGCAATACTTTTCCTTTTGAAATTAATGATGAATGATGCCTCACTACCTGTGAACTTTACAAATGCCAAGTTTATTTGAACTAGTACTTACAAATGATTATCAAAACACAAAGAACATTTTAATTCACTGTGCACAAGGTGTTAAGAAGGCCATATGTTCTTTCAGTTCCATGACACTTCACTTATTTGGAAAGTAAGACATTATAGTCTCAAGAATTCCAAATATAAAAGAGTAATAAAAATTAATACAGCCTGTAAGTCAAACGGTAATTGCAATTTCTTAACCATTTTTTGTCAATCAATACACATACTTATGCACTGGATTAGTATCATCACTTTGACTGATAGCTCAGATTAATATTGGAAAGCATCAAAGCATATAACTTCCTTGGGATTAGTTACCAAAAGCAAGAGTGAATTTAGATGTTTTATTAGCCAAAACCTTAGTGGACACCTCTTCACTGAATGAGTTTTGAGTTCACAGAAAAGTTTGATATGAGAAAACCTGATACAATTTAGTTCAGACTCACAAGCAGCCTTTGTGATACTGGATGATTCCTATATTCTTAAAGTGCACTTTCAGGATGCCCCAGTTTTGGCAATGGGGTTTTCTTAAGTAATTAATCACTGTCTTGCAGTTCATACAATTTTCCCTCCAACCACCTGCATTGTGCCCTAGTTCTCTGCAATCCCTCACTTGTATTACTGCAAGCATAAGTCAATGCATTGAAGTGATATGTGAAAAGAATAATCTCTCCTCCTCCTCTTTTTCGCTCCCCCCTTTAAAAGAAGGGAGTGATGTCCAGTAACTTTGAGAAACTGCATTCGTAGTGCAAACCTTTGGTGCAGAAACACAGCCAAGAGACTGATGAATCTGGCAAAATGACAATTGCAACAACAAAAAATTCTTATCTATCGCTGAAGCTAATAATGATATGTGATAATAAATTGCATCTGAAATTTGACTGCAAGACCCAAGAAAGCATAAAGGAATCTGTTTGAGAAAAACACACACAGAATTTCGGATTTTCATGTTTTTCTTGGCAACTGTAACTTGCTTATTTTCTTGAACAAACCTGAAGTTCATGTAAATCAGCTTTCTCTTGAAGTTGGGTTTTTGAATAAAACATAAATTATCACAAGATTGACAAAAAAATCATAAAGACTGGTAAAACTGTCATTGACCCATAGAACATGTGCCTGTCCTACAGAAATGATGATAGCCTCCCACTGAGATTGGAACAAGTCTATCTAATATGACACAGATTATACAGAGGCCATCGCTTCATTTAATTGCTTGTTTGTTTATTCCATTGTACAAAACAAAAGCTTTTTAAGAATGGCAGTTTCCACTTTGTTATAAATTAAGTAAAAAAGCTTGTAAAAGCCAGACTATAGCGTGTGAACTGCATAAAGGAGGAAAAAGCTGATCACATTTGTCCCATGCTGGCAACATGGTTCTTGGTGCCTGATTAACAGAAAAACAGGTCAAATCTAATAGACTTTTTTTTCAGTTTTAAGAGCCTTTATACACTAGTTGTAAAAATGTGCATGTATACAAAATATTATCAAAAATAAACACCTGAGATTTAATAGGTTGTTTCTGCTTGATCTTCAAACAAGAACAGAGGGAAGAGCAGCAAAACATACAAATTTTTTTTTTTTTCAGGAACGATTAATCTGGAAATGCAGATTTGGAATTTCATATGAAATGATGTAAACACCACAATTTTTTTTTTTTAAAGTGTATCCTTTCTTACCTGATGATGTTCTTCATAAAGTAAATGGGAGAATCATATGTTCTCCTAACTATTTCTCAAAAGTATGGCAGCACCTCTTATAATATGCAAATTGGGTCTACAGGTATTTCATTTATAATCATGATATCTAAGCATCCCTTCCTTTTTTGCACAAAAATGTTTGCAGCACTTAGGTTGACACATCTCAAAGATATATTTGTCATTTCAGCTAGAAAATCCAGTGAAGGCTGGCAAGAAGGACTGAAAACTACTGTTGGTAAGAGAACATCAGAGGCAGCTGGAAAGAAAGTGTATTCGGGCCCATAAACTGATCCAGAGATTGCATGTATCCCTTAAGTAAACCTTGCTGTTTTCTTTCCTTTCCTATACTGCCTTCTGTTATTTGCAGTTAAGGGGTTTTTCAGGCTACAAATCTCAGGACTCAGGCTTCAGATCATTTCAGTATCTCTCCTAACTGGACACCTCAAATTTACTGCTAAAGAAGGTCTTGCCCAGGAGAGCATGGATCAGTGCTCCAATTGCAGTTCTGAATGCTCTTAGGTTTGTCACAGGCTTATTCCAAGAACAGCAAGTTCATACGATTTTTTCCTGAAGTCTGTCAGATGTAGGGCAACATCCTCTACGTATTCCCAGCAATGGTGGCCCACTCTGGCAGAAAATGCTCTCTCTTGTGTAGAGTGGTAAGCAGCTTCAGCAAGGAGTTTGAACAGCAGAAAATTTAGTTTTGGGGCTGAATTTACAATAGGTACAAGCAAGCATGGCCACACAGGCTTCAAAATTGTGTGCACTTCCATGTACACTATAGTTCAGAAAAAACACTATTGTTGTTTTCTTACCGTAATGGCTGCTTTAAAGTTTTCCAGTTCCTTCTCAGCGTTCTCTTCAGTAAGATTTCTCTCTCTCTCTGCTTGGTTAATTCTAGATTCCAAGGTGTAACTATCATTTCTAAAGGCCAAGGAAAGTTGTACAAATACATTCTGTTTGGATTAAAAAAAGGCATTTTTAAATAAGTGTGACAGTAATGTAAACTTCCAATAACAACTTATGAATAAGGTATGTGTTTAACAAACTTTGGTGCTTAAATAACTATTGAAACAGAAAATTGAAAATATTTTAAAATTAGATTGTTTCAAAAATCACTTCTCTTTACTTCCTCTAAAATATGAATAAATCTGTTGCTGCCTTTTTTCCTGAATGTTTTTCTGGGAGATCAGTAGAGCAGAGACAAAATGAAGGAAGTAGCCTACCAGAAGTATCAGAATCACAATGGATCTGTTTTCTAGCTGGACTTCCTCCAAGGGTCCCCAAGGTTTTTAAACAGATAGTCTGTGCAGAGGAAGTCCAGGGATGAGCTCACCATTAGCATTGTTTTACCTAAGGGATAAACACCTACCACTGAAGCCAGCAAAAGATTAAGTGCTAACATTTTTATTCTCTTGCACCCTGCTTTTAAAGATTGTTTCTTTCTTTACCAGATGCATTATTTCTTAGGATTAATACTTCGCAAAGCACAGACACCAACAGTTCCATTAGATTGGAGCAATGTAAATAAAGAACTTTTTCTTCACTGGCATGTGAAAAAAAAAAAGAAGAAACACAGCCAGCAAGTTAAAGAGCAACCTACAAAAAAAATTATTGGCTTGAACTGCAAAAGTAAAAATTATGTAAATTAACTGCAAGATATCATCAAAAAAACTGCCCCAAAGCTCCTATTGGCCAATACAAAACCACAACTTAACTCATTTAGTTTCTGGTCTCATTTAATCTCAATTTTTAAATGACTTTAAATATATTATAATTATTTCCAAAATGAATGCATATTTTATTATGAAGAACGTGCAAACAAGTGTTTTGCTTATTTCTACTCTAGGCCTTTTTACAGTTTATGTTGCCCGGGACAATTGCACATATTTCATAAAATTGTTATTTTGATTGAGCTCAATACGGTTTTTTTCTGAGAAATATTTTTGGACACCCCTCCCTCCCCATTGCCTGGTTCTAATAACCACCCTTAGACTTACAGTAACCACTTGAAATTAAGGCATATGTCTAAAAAAATGAGTTTAAGGACATACTTACCTCAACTTCTTTTTCAGTAAGTGGAGGGGAGCTAGAAATAAAAGAAAAAAGTCACATTTTAATTAGTTTTGCCTCTAAAAACAAAGCTTGTGTAATATTTTATTGAAAAGAACAACAAAAGGCAACATTTAAATACTTTATGGTTTCTTTTAGTGAAACCAGTATTTAATTAATTCAATTGTACTTGTTATGGCTAAACCCTAGGGTGTTTTTTTAAAGCAACAGCACAGTATTACCTGAGTATTAACAAAAACATACCAAAGTTTCTGGCAATCTGCACTACATTGTGATAAACTACAAGTACAAGAGCAGTTGAAACCTCAGAATGATGATCACAGATAATCACAGATGGCCAGAATTCAAACCCCAGCTCACTGTATACTAAAATATCCTGTTTTGCCTGCTAACTTTGTTAGGAGTTACCTAACAATGATTCTGACCTTGATCCCGACACTGACAAAATATAGGTTTTGAGTTTTATGAGTTTTCCACCACAAGAACGGTTACTGACTATACAAAAACTAGAAAAAGTTACCAAAATGCAGTTTCATAGAATACTATAAAAGACATGAGATAGACAGACATTATATTGCAAGTTCTCACTTAAAGGCAGTCATCCCATGTGTTTGAATTTACAGGTTCTTATTCCCTGTAATTGTTCCACAACATCAGAGAGCTATTCAGTTTTATGCAAGTGAATAGAGACGAGAAACATCTGAAAGAATTGACAGGAGCCGTATATACAAATTCTAGTGGATGCCAGAGTTGGGGTTGGCAGTATCATGCACTGTGCATGATATTTTCAGAAAATTCAAATATTATTGTAATATTCATTGCACCATTAATCCCAAATATAGAAATCAATGCATCTGGCATCAATAAGCAGCAAATTTTTCTTGTTGGGTAGAATAAGAGTTAGAGTAGTGACTCGAAGAAAGGAGGCCAGTGTGTCCCCTGTGTTGGAAAATCATT
Source organism: Rissa tridactyla (assembly GCF_028500815.1). Taxonomy (NCBI): domain Eukaryota; kingdom Metazoa; phylum Chordata; class Aves; order Charadriiformes; family Laridae; genus Rissa; species Rissa tridactyla. Next base: position 12,541,339 of record NC_071469.1, on the reverse strand, counting down.
TTGTGCCTGAAGTATTAGTACTTATGTTACTTACTGTTATTCTAGGAGGAAGCCTACTAGAAGGAACAGTCCTTCTAGAAGGAAGTTCAAGCATCCATGTGTGTTACGTAACACAACACACAGAATGAAAAAATTTGTGCCTTTCCTTTGGCTGGGAACATTCTGAGAAATTTATAGTAAGAATCAAAAGTTACATGTGTATTTATTCAATAGATTAAGCCAACTGGTTAAAGAATACTACCTGAAAAACAGAAGATCTCTATCTTATCTGATCCTCAAAGCCAGTTCAGCATTTACCCATTTTGTACTTAGGTATGAAATTACTTTTTTTTTCAGTATTTGATTGCAATCAAGCAATGGTCTCTTAGAACTTCTTCACCTCATGCATTCATTTATAGAAAATTTTGTATATAACAGTTCCTTCACAACAAATATTGAATATTAATTTCACCTGCACAGAGAACACATATTGACTGCTTACAATGACTGAAGGCCTCTGGCATTTATAGTATAAAAACGCATGGGTGAAATAAGGAATAGTTTTGATAAAATATGTGTTTGGAATGGTTTTAATGCCCAATAAGCATTTTTGTGTTATGGTTTTATTTCTTTCGAAGAAATATAGAAGAAGCTTATCTTTATTCTAATCCAATACAAAATACAATATTCTCAGTCTTTAATGTTATCAGTGGTGTAAGGTATGCAAGGCATGTTGTAATAAATGCGTCGTTTGAGCTTTCTTCCCTGTATTTCTTGGGCCAGAACAAAATACTTTCTGAAGTTATAGACTTCTGTATCATTTTAAACATAAACCTCCCCCCAAAAAAGGAAAACTCCACTTAAATCCTGCCAGGAAAATGTTAAGTTTGCATAGTAGTAATCTCAAATCAGAATGAAAATTAGTGTTTCTAAAGGTCTGGACAAACACCTGGCAGGTATAGTCTATCATGACTCCACTGCAGAATAGTATGGACCAGAGGATTCCCTTGCTATAGTTACATTGCCTTGTGCAACAATAGCTCTAGTTTCAAATGATCTCTTGTATGGTGCTACCCTAGACAACCTTAACATGCAGACATACTGTTTCAGATTGCATAAGGGGGAAAGGAGAAAATCTTAAACCATGGGAGATGTTAAGCAATCTGTTGATAAATGCCTACTTGCACAGGGAATTCACGAGTGAGTCCTTCAATTATGTTTGCAAAATAAACTCCATTTGCCTGAAAAATCACCACCTCCAGAAAACCTGCAGAATTCTCACATGCACAAATTTTACCATTGGAAAGCACTATCTGGCCTGATTATTTTTTGGGGGAGGGTTGGGGTGGGGGGGCAAGAAATACTAACATTTTCAACATGATTTTATATCTGCAGCAGGAATCCTGAAAACCAGGAGTGGACAGACTGATAGAAAAATCTGTATAAAAAATGAACTTGTAGCATGCAAGTTAGGTTTCAGGCTTTTATGTAGAACTTACAGTCTAATTTAAACAGTTGGCCAGTTACTCGAAGTTGGTGCACTCCCCAAAATTTTTCAGAAAAATCTGTGTTGCACATGTTAAAATGCAGCAATTTGTGTACTCATATGGATCCCCTATGAATGGAACCCCATAAAGGGAGTTCACTGGAAACCATTAGTGTGCCTTCCCCCAGATGATGTCTTTCTACTTCTAATGAGCTTTTACCTTCCCGGAAGCGATTTGTGCACACGTAGTTTTCGCAGCAATACATCAGGAATGCTGGGCATGACATCAGAGCTATTCTTTGTCTCTTCCTCTTCAGTGGGGGAGGGGAGAGGAGAAGGGCCTAGAGACATTTTCAGATAAAAAACTTTTATGTTCTTTGAAAAGTCATGCATTAACTATTAACGGTCAGCATCTCAGAGACAAATAGAACCTTTGAGCCTGTCTCCTTTTTAAAGTCAACGAGGATTTCACCCCAATTCTGGGAGCAAAACTGAACAACACGAAAAGGTCCATCCCTTCATGCAGAATGTTACTTCCTTTATTGCATACGGTGATACATCACTCATTTCTCCTTTACTGCTAAAGTAAAGATCACCTGTCTTCCTTTTGAGCAACGGCAACAAAAGTAATCAGTAAAATTGTCATCTTTTCTGTAGAAAGACTGAAATAATATGTGCTCTGACAGTCTCTAATGCACTGAAAAATAATTGTTGTATTAGTATTTTTCCTAGAATTCAAACTGAAACCAAATGCATTACTGGTACATCTAACCTAGTATTTTGCACTTGTGTTTTAACAGTACAGTTACACTACTTCCGGAATACTTTAGCTTAGATTTTGTAATAGAATACTTTATTTTCTAAGGCTTTTAATGCTACCTGCCAAGATGAAGTCTAGTATAATGTACCATACCACAGACTTCGTGGTAAAAAATCTACAATGTACTTGTTTGCACTACATCTTCATTGAAACAGGACATAAAAGTTATAATTGCATTCGCTACTTCTCAACCTTGTATTTAAAATAAATTCACGTTACTTAACTTTTTTATTTTCCTTTTATTTCATATATAATAATCCCCTTATCTCCTACTATCTTACCAGAATTTAATGAAGGACTCTCCTATAGGAAAGTCAGGTTCCCCAGTCTGAATCTCAAACTCGGGAAGATATCTTTGTACAGCTCTCCTTTTCATCTGGCATAACAGAACGATTCTTAGACTTGCAAAAAAAAATGTGTGAAAAAGCTCAAATTTTGTAAATGTGGTGAGCATTAACATGAAAGACAGAAAAGAATAGGAGATTCTTTCTAGCTACATTTTAGTTCTGTGCGTTTCCTTTATATTTAAAAATTCCATTATTTACTTAAGAACAGTCATGCGTGTCACCATGAAAAGCCAGCCTGACATCACAATGTCTCCAGACCTAATATATCCCACTTATCTAAACTTCTGTAGATGCAAAGTTGTGTTTACTAAGATAATCACAATAACTTGGCATTGATAGCAAAACATGAAGGAGCCAGTATATTTGATTCATAACTGTAATAATGAAGTAGCTGGCTATTTCCTATTGTTTAAGCAAAATTACTACTCCAGTTAAAAAGCACAGGGTGGCTTTTATGACAATGTAAGGAAGTAAGTCTCCCTAACAAATTAAGGATTTGACCCCTTACTTGTTTTCCCCACTGGGGACAAGGAGCTGACCCTTAATGTTCTGGCTATCATTTAGATAAGTTAATAGACTTCAAAAAGCTTGTGATGCTCATGAGATCTTGATTGAAAAGCTGGATAAGATAATGCCTAGCTTTTCATAATGTTTTCCTCAAAAGTTTCAAATCTGCCAAAATTATTTAACAGGCTGGTAAAATGGCAACTATTTTACACTTTCAAACAGAGCCTGTTAAATAATTTCTGGGAAATGATATATTAGCAGAGTGACAGAAATAATATTACCATATCTAAGAATCCAAAGATATAGTCACTAAATACAGAAAGAGGACAAGAAGTCTCTTTTAATCTTGTTTCATTCAGACTGAAGATGAGCCTGTTTCCAGAGATAACATGAAAAGTAATATCTCAGACATTGCCCTGTGTGAAAGAAACTTTAAGGCCTTATGAAAGAGTTCCAAAGCAAATCTATGAATTAGCTAAATTAACAGCTTTAGGAAAAATGGAAAATGTCTTTGGATCAAATATTGGACAATCAGTTTGAGCGCCTTTCATATTAACCATCTCCATTTCAGTTAGTGATGTGGCCTTAAAAACACTCTGAACAAGTTCCAACTTAACTACTTCCAAACAAATACACAGTTGTGGTTTAAATATTTTCAATTGATTGCTCAGCACTTCTGCTACTTAGTTCTTCCAGTTATTGAATTGTCCTCAGGATTATATCTTTGCTCTTTATTTCCAATCTGAATCTTTTAAAATACAGCCTACAGGCGTCAAATCTCATTTGCTTGTGTTAGATTGAAAAAAACATTTAGTGCCAGATTTCCGTTTCTTCATTTATGTACAGTTTTAAGCCTTTTTCTTATGAAAAAATCATACAAATTGAGCTATCCCCCCTCCCCTCCCTTATTATAAGGGACATTTTTCCAATCCTTCAATCACATTTATGTCTGTTCTCTGGCCTTACTCTTACCTATCCACACTGACATAGAGCTGTGGACCAGAATTGAACATGCCATTCCAATATTTGCCACACATATACTAAAGTAAAAAAGCAGGAATAAAACATTCCATCTTTTATTTATACTTTCAAGGATCAAATTCATTCTTATGGCCACAGTATCTTGCAGAGGTCACATCCATTCAATCCATCACTGCTGAAATGTTTTTTCAGAAAGTCACTGAAACTTGAGATTGTCCTCCATCTATTAAGTACAAGCTAGACTCTGTTCCAAGTATGTATCTTTTCATTTGGTTGTAATAATACCTACAGTTCCTTCTTGGTGCAGATCATCAAGAAATTCAGGTAGTTCCATTATTAGCCTCGCTCATTCATCATTTACTACAATCCTCCATGACTGCTTCATTACAACTACTATTGCAATTGAAGAAAAAAACCTTTTCCCCCCCTCCATATTAGTCAATTATAAAAATCAGCATATAACAAACAAACACTCCTTCCAGCTTTTATGATACTGCACCTTTTTCCTGTTCAGCTGCTTCACTAAGTTCGGGAAGTTTAAGTCCAACTAAATTTTGATTTCTCATCAAAATATGCTCCTGTTAAGAAAAACAGTAACATTTCTAAGTAATTTAACTAGAAATTTCAATTTAAATATCCCTGCCATGTGAACACTAAATATAACATTTACTTCAGTTAATAAACATAATGGAGATATTTATATTAAGTTATAGTCAGATGCTACGTTGCATGGATACATGTATTCACACACACACTCTTGAATATTACACATTTCAAATTTCACAGATGCCTTATTTAGAAAAATTCCAGGTCATGCAAACAGAGATTTGCAACATGTGCCCCTACTCAAGTAGAAAAATTGAGTTGTGGTAAACGAGTGTTTTAGTAAATGAGAGCAAAAAAAGTAATTTTGGATATAGCCATAGTAGTAAGTAAATATCCCAGAAAGAAGAGAAAATTCAGAAAATCAGATATATGAGACTTTGCCACTTTGCCGCTACTGAATAAATTCAGTAGAATTTATTCACACTGAAGCGTAGTATACTACAGCTGCACTGTTACTGTACTTTGCCTCTACTCCTTACAGGTAGGGAAGAATTTACTCTCAAGGATTAAACCTTGTTATCTTATTTCTCCTTCTATCATCTCCTTATTTTCTAATTTCATATTCTCAAATATGTTAAAAATTCACAAACACCTGCTTTTGTTTATAAGTAGACAATTCCCAATGGAGACAGAGTTCAAATATCACCCTATTATATATCATGTTGTATTAATTTTCTGATTCTAACTACTATTTTTGCTTAACACCTTCTAGGACTTTCAAAATCATATGGCTCAAGTGTCTCTAATCAAAACTTCCAGTACATATACACTGAGAATATGTGTGTTATATAAAGAGGAAAAGATGCCACCAAAAAAAGCCACCATTCCCAAGCAACGCAATGGAAATGAATTAACCAAAGTACAGAACTTGAGGTCCTCACCTGTCAGCCCTGTATTCACCTTAAAATATTAACGGCCAAAGAAAATATCCATATTAGGCTGCTAAGGAAAGTAACTACTACTTTTTTTTTTTTTCTTTCAAAGGTCATTTTTGCTATACACACGTGGTAGTTGTTTTATGATGATGGTTTATCATTTCATGACATTTCTACTTTTTTCAAAACACTGCTCAATTAATTCATAATTAACTGGGCTTAATTCTTAATTTTTACCAATCATTTAGACAATTATTTAACAATAGATTAGTTTGTAGATTTTGTAGTCCAAGTCTGTCCTTCAAGAAGCTGACATATTTGCACTGTGTTAGAATTAGGAACTGTAAGTTTGGCCATCCTCTACTTGCCTTTGCTCTCAGAGACACCCAGTTTTAAAACTCTGGACACTTTCAGACATTTTCTGCGAATTTTCAATAAGCAAAAAATCATACCAAACCAATTTCCTGCTTCCTGATATCTTGCTAATGTAATGTTGTTGCAAAGACTAGTAGTATTCTTGGATGACAGGATTACTGCCCTTGGAAGGGAGAATAACAACCAGTACAGGACTCAAAAAGATTCAGCTGAACAAACTAAAGGTGATTTTTAAATCCAAAGAAAGTTCACAATATGATATGCAGAGGCTTGTGAGCCATTAAACAAGAGTACAGTAACCATCTCCAAACTTCAGTTAAAGATTTCTGTTCATACGTGGGTCTCAGTCCACTCATACAGAAATCAGTCACTTAGTCAATATATTGTGAGAGCCTGTGGATCTGAGGACAATTCCGAAGGAGCAGAAAAAGCATAGTACAGGGAAGCAAAGGAAGTAAAAGAGCACAGGTGACCCTTTTAAAGAGAATGTTGTTACATCCTGAGGAATGAAAGATTCTTCAGATCTAAAATTCTCTTTAGAAATTAAAATAGATCATTTTACTCCCAAGTACATTTTACAAATGACATGATTGTTAATCAACTGCTTCCTGTTTATAGATCATGTAAACGATGCAAAAAATTAGATATATTGTGTTTTAGACCTTTCTGTCACAACAAAAGCAATTAGTACTTTCTTGACACCAGTATTACAATTCTTTCTGGGTCCAAAACCTGAATGCACAAGAGTACATGCACATGCATGTGTGCATACTGAAGAAGACCAGAGTGCAGCTGATGCATATTTAAAGAGAACTAAGGATTATTCCATAGAATTTAGTTACAGGATACAATTTACTAAAGTTGCAAAGGAAAAACACGATACAATACTGTATTGATTTTGCTAAAACTGTTTCCCATTATATTACTGTGTTTCTTGCAATGATAAAAATACTGCTAAGCAAGTTGAAAGTCTAGTAAGACATGAAAATAACTTTAAAGCAGGATACAATCGATGACAAGGACTCACCTCTCTGAGCTTTGTCAATTTCTGCATTCGAACGGGTTGAACTTGGATTTGAAGGTCTTTGAATGCTTTTAATTGGTTGGTGGATTTATTACCAACAACAAAGCTTTTATCTTCCTCAGATGGTAATTTTAAAGGTGTTTTATCTTTCTGTCCAGGCTCCAAGCTGTCCCATGATACAGCACGTAGTAGAGGAGGACGCAGCCCACACAGTTTAAATTCTGGTTTACATGAAACTTTATGGTCCCTCATTTCTGGAACAGGAATTTTTACCTTTGAGTCTATATTTCCTATTCCTGATCCTGGTAGATGGGTTCTTAAAGGAACATCATTTTCTTTTGCTTTCTTGAGGAATGATTTTCCAAGTTCATTTTCACAAACATTCACGCAAGTGTTAAGAGACATTCTGCCACCATCACCACCAGAAGGGGAGCATTTAGGTAAAGTATCCATATGTTTACGTGGATCAAAGTTTTCTTTTTGTTCTGAGAGCTTCTCTTTGGAGTTTTCAAAACCAGCAGAACGAGGAACCAACCTTCCCTGAGAAATCTTTCTTTGATCATTCTGCCTTCGATCGGTTAATCCTTTTGCAGCATTCTGAAAGTAGAGGGACACACATAAAACAGAGAAACAAGAGCAGATTTCTCTTTTCCCCTGCCCAAGCACAGATTTTCACTGTAAAAAGCCATTTCCTTTTCAGGGACTTTTGCTTTTAAACATGTGCTGTTGACGAGAGAAGTAATTTTCAAAAGGCACCTGAAAGAACACTGAATTGGGAATCTCTTCTCTGAACTTTTGAGATAACCTTCTCCCATTCCAGATTCCACTATAGCAATCCTCATATAGCCAAGTTTCTTATCATCTTCATGTAAGATTTGTCTGAGTACACGCCTTTTACCCTATAAAATACCCCAGTGTATCTTACAGCACTGTTACTTTCCTTTGATTGTTTTTCATTAGTCCCTCACCTCCCGAGGGAAAAAAGCACGGGCTTGTACAGAAAATTAAAGCACATATTGTAATTTCTCCATTCTGACTTTGTGTGCAGTACTATAGATTATAATTTGGCTGCCATCTCTACAGGAGAGCTGGCAAAAGAATGTGTGCCTGTATCTTGGCTACTTTGGTACAGAATCTGTATTTTATCTAAGGGCATCTGTGTCAGCAGTTTAAGGCAACCAACACATAACCTAACTGTGGGCTCTGCCTTAGATATGTTGCTACTCCTCTCCTTTACAATTACTGCTCTAAAATTCTGCTGCCATACTGGTTTTCCTAAGTATTGCCTAATCCACTCGCAGCAAAATCTCTTTAAAGGGCCATCTGATGTTACCTAAAACAAACTAGGAGGCATTCATATAAACTGCTCCACCAATAGTTGCGTGGAGCAGTAACATCCCATCAGTGGTGTGGAACACGAGGTACAGTAAGCTCTTCCACTGAACCTAAGGGGTTTGGAAGAAGATGTCTGTCTAAAACAACAGTATACACCAAAGTGGCTATAGTAGATATTTTTACTTTACTTATGAAGTTATTTAGTATATTGATTTTAATTGAGCTAGAGCAGGGTGCATGATAGGATGTAAAAGCTAGCTGTAACCATTGTCCCCACTACATTTGCAGGTGCTTCACAATTTCTTAGAGCAGTATTGTTTTTCTTTTCACTCAGTGAACAGTCTTTTAGGCTTTTTAACCACATAAATAAGTCACATGTGTGCTAAGACAAACAGGCAGATTTTGTTCAACACTTAATGTGAAACACTTACCTCTGCAGTTTGTCTGTCATCCTCTTTCAGAGTTCTGTTATTCTAGCAAAAATGGAAGGAAAAAGTTGCCTTACCTTTCACATCTATGCTGCAAATGTTAGATATAGATATTAATGGATGAACTTTGAATCTGATTTTTACACTGCTTTTCACATTTATTTATGAAGTAATTCTAGGGATTAGTTCTTTTCCATAGATTAGGATTATATTAGATTTTTTCCGTTTTCTACACTTAACGGGTATTTATGATCCTTCAGTGCTTGTTACCTCATGGATTTTTGTCTTCAGAGTTAACATTTATTAGTCCCTCACTCTGCAGAAAAAACATATCAATAATCCAATCTTGGTATATAAAATGGTATTCAAAACATCCCATTTTCCTCGGGAACTAATAGGACAGCAAGTGTAATACAGTACTGTAATAACCAGGTTACTGTGCAGACTATTCAGCTCTTTCTTACCTGCCCTGGAGATACTGACTCAACACTAGCAGTTGTGCATACATCAGATCCTAGGAAGACACAGACATAATTAGGGCAAATCCTCATGTTTTGCTCAAAGTTTTTACTACTACAGCATTAGCAAACAAATACATGCACAGTTCCATGTAATATATTAAGGACAAATTTAAAAGTGGAAAATAGTATTTAGAAGGAGAAAAAAAATTATCTAAATGATAGTAAGAGAAAGATCATTAAAGCTTGTCAAAACTCCATTATTGAAAAGAATAAAAAAGTACAACATGTAACCTAGTAGCACCACAAGAATAAAAAATAATAATACAAAATATAATTAAAAAAATATAAAAATATATATTGTGGCCATTCATGAGCTTTGTCATATTCAGGAGGAGATGCTTGAATCTGCAGATTCTGACTTCTCCTCAAGAGATATTAAAAATACATTTTTAGTTAGCTTTTATAAGTTAAAGTTTGAGCCTGCATAGATCATTTTACCTGATGGAACTGGAAGAGTGAGAGAGTTGCTCCGAGATGCTACTGGTGAAACTTTAGGACTAAGCGTAGGGGAAACTGCTTCATTAAAACGAAGACAAAAACAAACAAACAAACAAGGTAATTTTACTTTGTAGGTTTGTAGCTTTTGAATTGTAAAAATTCAGATAAGATTAAAACATGAATCTCATAGTCATCAGTCATCTGTTTATCCAGAACCTGACAAGTCATTTTAATTGCCAAGTTGTACTTGGCAATTAGGAACTTAGAGCAGGTTTTATGTCGTATATCTGCCAGAAACTAAAACAATTCTGTTGGTACACAGAATCCTTATTCTACTCAGTTTTCTGATACTGTAAGCACTGCAGAGAAGTAGACACAAGAGAAGGATTCACAAGGAATTTAGAAAGAAAAAAAAGGGAAAATTTAATTTTAAAAAGGATAGTTGTTTTTTTTTTCTCCAGAAAATGTCAAACCAATTTTAAGATAGAACTCTGTTTTGAATTGGTGTTTGAAAGCTAAATGAAAGTCCTACTTCATGATAAAAAGGTATTTTGTCCTAGTTTTCGAACACTTCATATGAAGGGAAAAAAAGTAATTTCAATTGACATTCTAGAACAAAATATTTTATTCTGCTGCTTTTAAAGGAGGATCTGGTCCATTTAGCTTAGTTTAGGACAATGTTCAGAATAAAAGTCTGTGTAATTATGTCTGGGGGGATTGTTTTTTCAACAGTTCAAATCTTGCCATTAAAATTTCATTTTATGTACAACAGGAAGTTCAGGAAGAAAATCTTCACAAACAGAAATGTGTGACCATTTTTTATATTCCAATGGAGATACTTCATGCTTTCCTGTTACAGTGCTTGCAGTGTATCATTCAGGCACTTAAAAACTTTATGCCATCGTCCACTGTTACATCTGAATATAGAGACTGGTCATTTATGTTTTATATGGAATTGTAAGGGCGGGCAGAGGGATTCTGACCTTCAAATTAACAAAGTGTATGTATACAGTAGCAATATATGCAGTACAGTAGATGCTTGTATATGCCTCTGCAAATCTTTGAAGTAGAATATAAAATCTCGTTTCCAGAATCTGCACTGACCTGTCGGTGACTCCGGAAGGCTGCTTCTTGACTTTCTGCCTCTGCGCATTAGAAACCTCTCGCTTACTTTCTTTGCTTCTTCTAGTAATTCAAGGTTCTTCTTTTTGTCTTCCTCTGATATTTTGACATCTGGTAGCTGATCATTTACCAGATCAATCACATGACCACTGTTGTCTGGGTAGAAAGTATCAGAATTAGAGCTGTATCTCATACTTCCAGAAAGGTCGTGGTATTTCAGAGTAACAAGTGCAAAACATATCTATAAATTTAGCTTTGAGCTTACCTTTAATAAACATTAATGTCTACCAATTTCTAATGTTGCTATATTCTCAAATTTAGAGCAAGTCCTCAAAAACACAAATAATCCACCAAGATTAAGTCACTATAATCAAAGATGCTTTGATATGGGAAACGGGCTTTCACAGCTGTTTCTCCAATAGTTTTTCTAGTGCAGCATTTGGAAGTATAAAGATTTTTTTCTATGCAGATAGAAGAGCTTTTCCCACAAATGCAGAAGCAACAGTAAGGATGCATCTGGTAAAGCTGAAGGCAGAATCTGAATAGCTAAAGCCTGAGAATTATAAAGCTATTTAGAAAGCAAATCAATCTCTACTATGTGGTGGGCCTGCAAGAATTTTCCAAAGGAATTGCAAATGCCATTAGAATATCCAATGTTTAAAGAAGGCATTGTTAGAGATCGATTTTCCTCATGCCCACTTATTGATACGTTAGATACGTGACCCAGGAGAATGCATGGACCACACACTGAAAGCTGCTGCCCTACACTTACACCTTTAGATTAATGTGTTGTTTTCTAAACAATTTTTAATTAGTTGTGTAAAGAACTCATTAATCTCTGTCTTCCACATTGGTCAAAACCACTAAATTTGAGAATTAATTTTTACAATTCTCCAGGCTTTGATTAAGCAAAGAATGTATCCTGTTGTTGGAAAGGCCCCTTCTGTGTGAGTTTGTGTGAATGGCTTCTATAAGCATCTGGGCTTGTATGGAAAAACAGTTACCTGAAAACAACAGGCCAAAGAAAGGAAACATATACGCTGACAAAGTGCATGTTTTTCATGGGTTGATAAACTCTGCAGACTAGTGAGGTTGTTGGATCTGCAAGAACTGATAAATAGATCATGAAGAGTCTGCTCAATCTGTACAAGGCATCAACAGACTGCAAGTCAGACATTTAGTCTCAGGTAACTGTGAGAAAATTTGTGACTATTTGAGTGAACTAACGATATGAGTGAATAAATCATTGTGTTGTGTGAAGAGTTATCTGGTGTTAATAACAACCTGATCACATTAATGACAGCTTAGTGAATAAAATGTGTTCTAAGAAATATCAGCTGTGACTGTCTCTCTCCCCAGCTTGATGCCTCTATCAGGGAAGAGGGAATTTATAACACTGTTTTGCAATAAGAACTGAAGAACAGTTTGGGTGAGGGGGAGGGAAGTCATCAGGTAATAAGGGAAAAATTTGACAAGAGCCATTACAGAACAATTAGTCTTCAGAAAAGCTAAAGACATAAACAAGCAGCAAAAGCTCAGGGGTTTTTGGTTTGTGGGTGTGGCGTTGTTTGTTTGTTTGGGGTTTTTTTGGGGGGGTAGTGTTTGTTTTGTTTTTAATTTCCATAAATTTAGTTCAATTTCAAGGCTGTGAAAAAGCATGCCCACAGATTGGATATTCTTAAAGCAATCTACTTTAATGAAATACCTGTTTTGTTTCACACTAAATTTGTGTGTTGAAAGTTTGAGAGAAGGGCTTCCCATAGCACTTTCCTTGGGCCAGCAAAAGAGGAGAACTGCAAGGCATGGTAATTTCTATCTTCCTTGAGCAAGTAAGTTCTCTCTAAATTGCAGCACTGCCCCGGAACATATAGTAATTAATCTCCCCAATTTGGTTTCATATGCTAATTTGATGAGAGTGCGCTCCATCTTCCTCCAGGTCAATAAAGATGGAAGGCACAACTAATTTTCTTGAATGGGTTTCAAGACACAGTCAAAGGCCAGCCACAGCAGCTGCAACAGAAAGTAGACTTGAAGCAAAGCTCTGTCTTCAGCGGAATGACATCTGGAAAGGTTTGTTTCTTTCAAAGAACCCTCTCCTTTTGCTAACATCTAGGGAGCATATGAGCAATCAACCAGTCACTACCCTCCGAGCCATACTATCCAACCTATATTTTACCTGTCCAATTGTCCACCCATCCAGATCATGAAGTCCTAATTTGGATACCAGATCGGGGGTGGGGAGCAGCTCTGCATCTCTGAATATGGAAGGATAATCATTATTTTCTGTAAGTCTGATTTCTGTCAGTATAGCTCCATAACTTTATTTAGTTTTCACAAGTTTAGTTACCTCTAAAATCAACTGCTGGCAAGCAGGATAGATTTTAAGTGTTCCAAGCTCCCTTAAGCGGATCTGAGCTGATTTACATGGCTCTTATCTCCATCTTAGTTTTATAGGACATATAAAGGAAGTTCCCTTTGAATGCAAGCAGCCAAGAAACACATTTTACTCATGAATTTAAAGGACAATCACAAAACTGGAGCAAATGCATGAGAAGTCACAAGGATTTGAAGCCTCCTAACAGTCTTTCAGTGGGCTTTCTCTCAGCTGCGTTTTTATAGGCATACTAATGCAAGTGAATAGCCAGTATGAAAGTGTCAGAATCACAAACTAGTAAGGATTAGTTCTGACTGTTATTGATACGAATAGTCAGCATCTTCTCTCTGAATGGCTGAGAAGCTAACTGTAGTGCAACAATGGAAATACTACTTACATAAAATATTTTATTATCTTATTAAGAAAAAGGCAATATTAAGGATGTTCTGTGCTTCTTAAGGATGTATGTGTGAAACTAGCCCAGGATCCCAGGTGTATAAAATTATTATTGTATATTTTTCATGTCACAAATATCAAATTAATTCCAGCAAACTAACCCTCATAAATCCTCAAAAAGGGAAATGAAATGTGTAATAATACATTAAATTCTGCTGGAAAGGGTTCTGGCCTCCCTGTTTTGACCACCAGAAAGAAAAAAAAAAATAAGGCATATACACTGTTAATAGTAGAGAGAGTTTGGGTTACTTTCAGAGGTACCAATTAATTTTTTTCTTCACGTAGTACCTCTTATATAAGAGAAAGTAGAAACATACCTATAATTTAGGGAAAATAGTCTTAGCTGTAGCTATTTTTCAACCCTAGGGATGCGTGAACTGCTATCATCATCAGATCAGTGCTTCTTAGAAAAAATAGTTGCTGAGACTGTCAGAAATCCCTTTGCTATTGGAAGATTCAGAAATATGCCCCATGAACCCCCATGCCTATGTTCAATACATTGATCAAGAACAACTCCACACATCTGAGTTTCTTAATAAAAACATGTAAAGAGGACTTATTAATCAGAGCCCTATATAAAATCTCAATTACTAAAAGCAATCTGAGTTGATAAAACAGAATTTTCATTCTGAGTATTTTGAGTATCAGAGAGGTACCAGAGCTCTAATGTTTGCTGGTGCTTTATTAAAGAAAAAAAAAAAGATACAGATGCATCTGTTTCAAGATGCCTAAGAACCAGGTTTCTTAGTGACAGTAGAAAGGATCCTCCCCTTGAAAAGCCTCTGGAAGTATTGGAATAGTCACCTGATAAGCTTGGCTTTAAGTCTCTCACAAAACCAGTATTTTTATTTTTTTTTAAGGTATGCAACAATCACACAAGTCCATGATTTTACAAGAAACTGTTTTCATGAGCAGCATAAAGCAGTGATAATTGGCTCAAGTTATGTTAATGGCTGGGAGAAAGTAACGTTGTTGTAAAGATAAAAAGAATATTCAAAATTTATTCCAAGACAGATTCTCCCTCACCCCCCATTTTGGTAGGAGGACTCTTTTCAACTTTTACTTTACAGGAAATACATATATAGAGACAAATAACAATCCAAATGCAAACATACCAAGACTAAGAACTGATGGGCGCTTTGCCACTGACTTAACAGGATGAGCATTTATCTGTTTGTAGTATTCACAAATCTGCATCCACACAATTATTCCCCTTGAATAACAATTTACTCCACAGGTAGCTACCAGAAAACTAATAGAAATAATTATGTAGCAAGAGACTCCTTAGCAAGGGATGAAATAAAGAAAAGCTACCCCTGGGTAGCTTGTTTTCATTTAAGGTTTAATCTGATACGATAGCCAAACTAAATAACTTGAGACTTAAGTGTCTGTTAAGATTCTTGCTAAAAAAATTCCAGTTGTTCAAAAGTAACAAAACCAGTATTACTGAACAGTATTTTGCATACAACAAGAATTTTAAGCATGTATATCTCCAGCTTTCTAAAAACATTAAGCTAAAACACTAATCTAATAACTTTATGAAACTAAAAATATGCATATTTCCTGGATCTGTCTGCATGCAATCCACTTATGAACATAAACTTATGATCCCAATTCAACAAGCTAGCAATATTCCCTGTGCATGCATTACAGACAGTATGCACAGGAAAAAACCTGTAGCCAATACAGTCAAACTCTATATTTACATCTTTATTGCATGTCACATTTTCTGAGAAAACACCCTAGCTTAAATGAACAATCACTTCTTACCAACAGAAGTCAACGAATTTGTTGGATTCTTAGTGGTACGGTTAGAATGTCTCCTATGAGGACTACGAGGCCTAGAAAGAAAAATGAACAAACAAAAATTATGGGAGCATGCCACCAAAAGAAGTTCTACTTCTCTATAAAAATTTAACATTAAAAAGAAAGCACTTTTCTTTGATTAAAAAAAGTGAAAACAAAAAGGTTTTATTGCAATTCCTCTCATCTCCAAATAACTGGAAAGCGAGGAAGATTGCAGAAAGAAAAAAAAATTACAGAAATTGCTCTCACAAAGGAGTTCACACATTTGCTGACACTTATCCCAGTTTCCAGGTGCTACAGAAGTTTCTTCTGCAGCTTCACTGAAACAATATGGAGGACTGACCAGATACAAGGGAGGAAGGGAAAGAAGAGAGCTGGAAAACAAGCCTACACTTGCTGCATCTGTTTTTTAGATAGAAAATAAAGTCCAGAAACTCAATTTCCAATACTTTCAACTCAGGACTCTAAAAGAACTGAGCATATCTTATTTGGCTTTAGAAGAACATTTTAAAGACGCTGGTTAACAATATCATGATATGCTAATATCTCAGAATATTATCCTATGACACAAAGTTAGCCAACAATGCCAGACCACCAACAATTTTTGTAAGGAAAGAAACCATATACAATAACAGTAGCTTCACCAGCATCACCTGTTATATAAAACAGTATGTGGTTTAAGTCAATACCAAGATAATATGCATATGACTGGAAGGTAGATTTATCCTTAAAGATACACATAATATGCTAAGCCTGTCAAAAGAAGATAAGAAGCATTTTCAGCAGCTCATAAAATTCTAAAATGCTATGCATAAAAATAAAATACTTGCAAAAGATATTAGTAAAAATTTCAAAGTATTCTTATGATCATAAGCCTTCCTTGGAAATTTTCTGCCCCCACAAATAAGCCTTATTATACAAAATGTCATACATTGCAGGTACATCTTTTGCCAAAAACCTTCCTTCTTCAATAATACACACTTTAGTAATTCAAGGATCATGTAAACAGATTGGTTTTAAGAACAACATAGTTTGTTGCTGCATTTTCCTTTCAATAGACAAAGCAATTACAACAGATTGCAAATATTATTGCTACAATTATTCAGCTAATATTGCAATCTACTTTTCAGCATGATACTAAGAATATTGTAATAAGATTATAATATAGCTATTTATTTCTTTAATTCAATAGTGGAACCGACAACACAGGCCTTGTAAATAAGATACGAATTTGCGAGAGTCAACACTGATGGCTGAGCATACTTTGAGGAACTTACATCTTTAGTATTAAAAAAAGTATATTTTTTTTAAGTCTTACAAGGATTAATTTTCTAACTCTACATCAGTCTACAAAGTCCTTATTGGTTCAGTGGAAATATTTATATGATTAAAAGCAGCACTACTGATGTACAGATATAATTAGTAGACCACAATTAGGGATTTACATACTGAACTGAAAAATTTCAACAGTGGGAAATACTTCAGGAAACACAAAAATGCTAAGTTGTACTTTTTTTGGTCTCAGTTGCTCATTGACTTGGTCTAACTAAAGGTTAAAATTTGGACAGTATTGTGAATTGCCATGCACAGAACATGAGGAATCCAACTGTTAGTCATCCTTGTAGCAGATGTATGATTGTAGCTCAGACATGCACACCACTAACGATTTGACCAAGCAATTTTTTCCTCACCAGGACATATTTTATTTGCTAGGAAAAGCTAGCAAATTCAAATGTTACAGCTTTTAGTCCAAATTATGTGAAACTTAAATTTACATTGTTGTTTTAGTTAGAAATTACGCTATTCTAACTACATGAAAGATAAGAAAGTTCATGTAAATTTAAAGTATACTGAGTGAGGCTGGCAGTTATATTCAGTTAGTATCAGTTATATTCCTGTTGTTCCCCCCCCTCCAACTTCCCTGCATCCAAAAAATCATCATCAAAATGCAAAGACTCTATGATCAAATTGCAAATAGAGATAGAGCAATAATATTTTAGTACAATATACATTTCAAAGCAATATTTTAGAAACACAGCTCCTGGAATTACTGTACAATTTATGCATAGATTGTTAATGTATTATATAGTACCTGTTAACTAGATTTTTATCAATTTCTACATCTGGCGTAACAGCATTCTCTGGAAGAACAATAGAAGGTGTACTGCATGTTGTCCCTTCAACAGTAGTGTCCTGAATGGTTTGTGACAAATATAAAAATGTAGTTAAACAGAAGTTCAAAACACTGAATATTGATGCTCTATGTGGAAAATAATGTGTATTGCTCAATTTAGCTAAAAGAGAAAATGACCGAAGTATGAATTAGCTCTTATTCGAGAAAACAAATGTGATTTAGCAGTCTATACTTAAATTACTAAAAAGACATGATGGATACCTGGAACATCTGTTTTCTTTACAAACTTTTAATACACACAAGCTAAATTCAATAAGCATGGAACTAATGAGAAAGCTTTAAAATGGTAGACAAACTGATTTTTTCACACCATCCCAGCAAACCGTTCCTTTACTTTCGGACATGTACAACTTAGTGAACTTAGGAGCTGAATCCAAGAGTGAAAAGCAGCTATGTATAATGGGGCTAAACTAGGCACACTAAACCTCCAAATGGTACTAGTACGCAACAAAAGCTTGAATAAATGCATTATTAAGTGTACACATACTATAAAAAAACCCCAGAAAATAATTATAAGGTAATTTTGTAAGTGTTCCACTTGGTTTTCCCTCCCAATACTTGGAATTTTTTTTTTTTAAATATAACTGCAATATTTAATAAAATACAATATAATTTTTAGATAACGAAAGAAACTGGCACTGAATATCAATGTAAGCTTGCCTTCTTAAAAAATACGAGAACTTGTCCTGAGAACTTAAGCCCAAACCTGCTATCACAGTGATGCCAATCAGCTGAAGAGAGGGAATCTGTTTCCTGCGAGATGTCTCAATTGGAGATGCATCAAGTTGGAAGAAAGAACTCTGGATTTCTCATACATAGTCAAAAAATGATTACTTCTACCCCATGCACTATCTTCAGATTCACAAAAACAAAAATTAAATATATAAATAAATAAATAAATCAAGCCCTGTACTGTTGAAAGGCTACATAAGCAATCTGGTGTTTACAGTCAGTCAAGAGGCTGAAAAAAGTGATGCACAGAATCATGCAGAGTGGGCAAAGTGTAGGCATGTGCTAGAAGTTGCAGTTTTTCTTTTCGAGCACAATAATGAGATAAATAGAACATATCACAGCAGTGTGAGTATTTGTAGCTAGAGGGAAAGCTCCCCAAAAGTGGTACAGGACTGCCATCAATCAGCTTGTAAAATTTAAAAAATAATTTGTAAATTCTCAAATCCTAATTGCTTCTGCTAGGTACTGGTATGTACAAGTATTTTATTTTATTTAGTTATTTGGAGTCTAGATTTTTTTTTTAAACTACATCCCAAAGTTTCATATGAAATTTTTACTTCAGTTGTCATTGGACTAGAGAATAGAATAGAATAGAACAGAACAGAACGGAACGGAACGGAACGGAACAGAACAATTTTCAGTTAGATGGGACCTACAATGATCATCAAGTCCAATACCTGACCAATTCAGGGCTGACCAAAAGTTACAGCATGGTATTAAGAGCATTGTTCAAATGCCTTTTGACACTGACAGGCTCGGGGCATCGACCACCACTCTAGGAAGCAATGCTTTGCAATTCTCTAAAAGGGCATGTTTGCTGTCCATGTCACAAAGCCAATTACATTCAACTGTTATAGATATAATTTTGCTTTCACAGAAAAAGCATTTGCTGTCAATTTTGCTCACTCCTTTTAAGAATGTTTACTTACTAGATGTTGATATAAGTGTAATGAATTCAGAATAACATTTATTTTAGTAATATTCATTAAATAGGCAGGTAATAAAAAGCTGTTGAAAAAGCACTAATTTAGGTATTTACAGAATGAAGCATGTAATAGCTGACAGTTTAACAAGTCAACATTTTAGAACGGAGAAAATTAAATTATTTCAAATATTTGAAACAAAGGCCATCAATGAATAAGCCTTTCAGTCATGTACTGTCATGTGGAGATATTAATGTAGTCATAAGGTTTGTTACAATAAACAAGTAGCCAAGAGTATAAATTGAAATGGAATTATATACATCCAGAAAGCTAGCAGTTACATGACTGCTAATATCTATCAGATACAATGGAGCTCCTTTCAACGTCGCTCCCAGTGCTGCATTTTACTCCTGCTGAAATAATGTATTTTCTGATCAATTCAAAGAATTCTAGAAACATTTTGAAAATGGTATAGTATTGAAGTATATAGTATAACCCTTCTTCCTTCTCAAAGGCAATAAAATATGCTTTGGTCTGGACATCTGATTTAGGATTCTTGATTCTGTTGTAAATAGTTTCTTTTTTTACTAAAATAAATACATTCCATGGAGCTCTACACTTCCATACTCATAATTCTCATATGATGTTCCTTGGCAGTTCCTTCTCAGTCACAGGAAGGCAGGACAGGAAACATGCCAAGAAAATAACATGAAGGTTTAAGTTTAAGAAAAATATCTTTGTAATATTGGGAATGTTAGAATGTAAAAGCATAATCTATTGTGATGCAAGTGCACAACTGACATTGTATGATAATAGTTTGAAAGCAATTTTTAGTAGTATTCTTGAAAATGTTATAATATATTTTGTCTAGCAGCCAATGACAAAAATTCAGGGGACTGCCTTGCCCTGCTTGTAGGGCAAAGCAGCTGAGTACACATGTACATTGTTTGTACTAATCTCATGACTGCCAAAGAGCAAAAGCTTTGGAATGACGTAACATCAGCCTTAAAGTCACTCAAGTCCATTTTAGGACTCTTAAAACCAGCTCATTAAAAAGAAAAGGAAAAAAAAAAAAAAGAAAAAGAAAAAGGCTGTAGCCAAGGCTAGTTCAGGTCAGGTAGAATACATTAAATCATGGTCAGCAGCTATAGCAGTTCAACAGAGGTGAAAACTAATGCCTCCTATTGCATTACATTTGTACAGGAGAGGGGCAGGAAGAGCTAGAGCATGAAGCTCTTTGCAGGGCCAGCTGGTTTGAATAAAAAGAAATCTTTATACTCTGAAGAGTACTCAGGCTGCTATACGCCTGTCTTGGAAGAGAAGCTCTAACAGGAAGCTTAAGCTGTGTCACAGTTGTACATCTGCACAAAGATGATACAGAAGTTTTCCATCTCCTCCCATTGCCTGCCTGTAACTGCCCTCTCCGTGTTAGCTTCCAGACAAGTCTGCTCTTCAGCTATTCCTGACAGCTGCCTCACCTTCTAGTACCAGGGATTGCCTGCTACCAAGTCTTTGCTTCCTTATTGTCCCAAGCCCTTCTCCCATAAAAATGTAGGGTAAAGCTGCCTCCACCTCTATGGCTCAGGTGGGACCTGATCCACATGCTTTACAAGGATGATCCCGTGCCATCTAGTCTTGCAGGGAGGCTTGCGCAGGGCTGAGCAGATGGCATATGCAGTTCGGTCCATAACAGAAGAACCAAGAGGTTCAGCAGGGTGGATAGGTTATGCAGAGATTCTGGCTGTTAAGCTCTAGCAAGCCCTCACTAAGCATACAGAAAAATGTGTTTTAATTTAAAAGTTTTATAATCCAGCCAAATTTGGATAGATTTAAACAGTAATGCGGGGAAATAATCTCTCTGCTAAAAGAGCTACCCTGCCAGGACAGTCAGATGATAAAGCTTTACTTTATACCACCTGAATTCTTTAAAGCACTGGGAAAAAAAAAATATCCTCTGCCACCTGGTCGTATTCTTAGAAATTAATTAAGGGTCTGGACTGAATTTCAGAACAAATTTGGCCTGAAACAAATACTTACATGAAAGGCCTCAAAAAGTTATGCATCTCAGAGAGAAGTCTTTTGAGTGACATGGGGTTTAGCTTAGAGTTTAGCAAGTAAGGTAATGAAATTCAATTGTAACTGCACTTAGTTGAAACAGCCAGAAGACAAAATAAACATGAGGCATCTCCTTCAGAACAAAATAGATACCATGCATTGATTTGATAAAAGTACAGCACAAATTTAAATAGGGATAATAAAAAAAAAGAAATGCAGAAGCTTGATTTGCCCGGGGACAGGACAAGAGGTAATGGGCACAAACTTGAGCATAGGAAGTTCCACCTAAACATGAGGAGGAACTTCTTTACTTTGGGGGTGGCAGAGCACTGGAACAGGCTGCCCAGAGAGGTGGTGGAGTCTCTGTCTCTGGAGACATTCCAAACCCGCCTGGACGCGTTCCGGTGCAACCTGCTCTGGGTGACCCTGCTCTGGTAGGGGGGTTGGACTAGATGATCTCCAGAGGTCACTTCCAACCCTATGATTCTATGAATGATGGAGTAATCAGTGTATGAGAAATATTATGAAGATCTGAGACAGATTTTTCTCATCAGTCAGAAGATCCAGTAAAATAGTGTTTGGGATACAAAGAGAGGAGAAAGCTGGAAATAGAAACAGGGATTTTTGATTTAAAAACAGGGAAAGATGTCAGCTCACAACCAACCCTGAAAGTATAGGGAGATTTATAGGCCGCTATAAATCTTAACATAACTGGTAAGGATGTAATTTTCTTTGTTGCAGGTATACATTACACATATAGAAATTACATTTTTAATACTAAAAACCTGAAATCAGTTTTTAAGGGTATCAGTGAAAGCTTATTATAATATCATATTATTCTACATGAAATTAATTAAATTAAAATATGGGAATGACTAAAAATGACATCTGAGTGAAGTAGTTCTATGATTTATGGTGGGAGAAATAGTTCTGTATAAAATACTTATAAAATGTTCAATACTTACTGTAACATGACAGCACACAAACTAAGAGTTCAACAACATACTCTTAATTTCATTAACATTTCAAACAAGGGGATAAAGTTCTTTGAATTAGGCTAACTGCCCTCACACCTGTGTTAATGGGAATTTCACATCTATTTCCCTCAGGAACACTGACCTAATGAATACTTTGATGAATGTTGTTTAGAGGTAGTCAGAATGGCGAACATTGGCTGCTGTAAGAAATACTGAAATGGAAAACCATATTTGTTTTCTCAAAATGAATTTGAGAAATATAACCCAGGTCTTCCCTTCATGTAAAAGATACTTGAAGTGAGCAAGAAACTACATGTGATTTCAGGTGCATTTTCTTTTTCTCAGAACTGTTTTGTGAACATGTGGACATTTGTGCATGCAGGGAAAAGGTGGGGAAGTATCTCCTGAAACAGAATGAGGAAGTCTGACACCAGACAGCACTTTAGATAAGATGAGATTCCAGGCTTGGAAAGCTTTGTTCAATGGCAGAAGACATGTCCGCCAGTTGTTAGTTCCTTTTGATGCCCTCTCCTTGCTTGCAAGTCTTTATTACACCATGATAAGCTATTTTACTTATTACATAGTCATGCTGTAGAACTTGGACTGCAGAAAGACCCAAAAGTGGTAACAGGTATGAACAAGATCAAATTCTCACAACATTGTCTAGTTGCAATCCTTAATTTAAGTAGGCTCATGAGCAGTGTGTTGGTTAAAATCCTTCCACTGTTGCTTTGTGCCTAAAACCAACGATTTATCTAAAACAAAGAATTTTGCACAGTTAACTGATTCATGAACTATCACATTATCATAGTTCATTTAAGACCTACCTCTAAAAGGTCTGTATAATGCATTAAAATATTACTTTTAATTATTTTTTCTTAGATTAGGTGGTTGAAATTCTTCATTTCCCCCATTTGACAAGCACGTTTAGGATTAGATTCATTGATGTCTGCTAGCTTTTTGTACTTGTTCTGTTTGGGTATGTTTTACCCAGCAAGTCTTTTGTATTAAAATACTATTCACATGGGTGAGGTAAAACAAAAAATCTTCTTGACCTAATATACGTTCTCAGCTATTAGTCTAATGAACTTGCATCCATCTGGGGTGTTTATCTTAAGCCAGGAAACTAACACTCAGCACAATGTGCAATTTAGATGGAATGCATGACAAATCAGTGTAGGGCTCACTGTTGACAGTATTTTCCAACAACGTTAAAGTAGCGGATGTTTTCACCTAAACCATAGAATACAATGTCCTCAAATCCAGTGACAGTGATACATTTTTAACTGAGGATGTGCCAGATTATAAATCCTCTCTTTCTTTACACCAGTTTGCATAAAACAGGATGATCTGGATAACCTGTGATTTTGTAATCACAGTAAAGTTCTTTACTTCAGCTAAGCTAACAATTAAAAAAAGCCCTGACTTTATTAGAACATAAAATTACTTTTTATCAGTGGTATAAATTCTTGAAAAGGGAGAAGTATCATCTCTTATTGACTTTTTAAATTTATCTGCAAATAACACATGTAGATGCTGGAAATTTGAGTAGCAAAATGATGAATATGTCTGGGGATCACCCACCCCTTCTCTGTATAGTTCCTGTACATGTTCAGCTACTACTATGGCAAATTAAACACTGAGAAAGTGTACAAACCAGAAAACAGTTTTCCATCTGGCATACACACGTGAATTGCATAGCATCTTCTGTATCTGTAAAGGCAACACTAGATGTTTCAATACTACTGTGAACTACCAGCCTAAGCTCTTTTCTCAAAGGTTAAAGTTTTCTGTAATAACATCACAAAAGACGTTTTTGGACAGCTTTGATATAAATGGTTCAGAACAGACAGACATATAAGCCTCCAGATTAAATTGATAAACAAGTGCTTGAGCAACTTCAGTTCTCATTCCTTAGTCTATAAAATATTTGAAGAATTCTAAGAATATCAACTGAAAGATTTTGCATAGCTTCATCAATTAATCAAAAACCACCAACACGTATCAATGAGTAGATGTTATTTTATAAACTCCTAAATATACACAAAGAGGTTTCAGACTCAGGTTTCCAATAAGTGTCAGAAAACACATTTGCAAGAGTGCTTACTTTGGCTGGAGGAGAACTGTTGTGTTGTGCCCCTTTTGATTGTCCCTTGTCTTCAGGTAAGGTAGGCATGGTGAACAGTGTGAAGCACGTGGAACTGCAATGCGGATTAACAGGACCATGCACTGCTAAGAATATCTGTTTCAAGTTAGCCTGAAGGCATAAGCGCTGAGAGGCCTTGTGATCTGCAGGCTGTTAGATGCCAAAAACACAAGTAAAATCCGTTTAAAACTCTATGCTTTAACACTGAGACCACTTTATAATAACAAACAGTATTAAGGTTTAAAATTAAAAATGCTATCTTGTGTTTTATTAACTAAAGCTTTCAAGATCAAGTATAACATAGTAAATACATTCAAAATGGACAACCTTCCATTCTTGTTGCTCTTTCCATCTCTCCCCTCCATTTCACAGATTATTTTTTTTGTTACTATGACTGTTTCGGCTGTGACTAAACTACCCTCTCTAAAAATCCTCTAAGAAGAAAACAGCATCCTGAATATCTGTAATATGCCTTTTAGTAACTAACAAAGTCCTAATGCTATAGATTGTGATCTCAGATCTCAAAGAAAGGAGTAAAACTGGAAACCCAGATGGTGGCACTCTTCCTTTGAGCAAAAGCAAGGCCTGGGTGAATTGTGCGAAGACTTTGTGTCCATCTGCACAAGACAACACTGTGCAAGACAATTCTGAAGCAAATCAGCAGTAATGCCCAAATGGAAAAAAATAATTAAAAAATCACTGCCTATTAGCTGAAAAAAATATTGTTATTAGTATCAACGGGAGCTACAGCCTTCATAAGGGTATTACTAGCATTAAACCCTGTACAGTAGTCTGAAGATGAGAAATGTTAAGTACTAATCCTTATAGCTACGGTGTAGGCATTACAAGACTTACTATGACACCTACCGGATAGTTAAGGAACAATCCTCATAAATAAATCATTCAACTCCTTGGTGGTGCCTACAGACGACAGACAATGCAGTATCAGAGAATCAGAAACAATCTGGTACGCAGTTTCTGCCAGGACTAATGAGTGCTAACTATATTCCCTTTACAGTTAATTCACAGCTGTGTGAGCTATACACTCAAACGGTAATATAACAACTTCAATAGCATGCCAGGGAGATAAATATACCCAACAAGCAGAGGTTCAACCTCAAAAACACATTATCTTCTCCCAAACATGAATTACTAATCTCATCTCCATTCTTTTACTGTTCTGGAAATCAAGACAGATGGAACAAAGTGGCTGAGATGGGGAGATGATTTGAAGTTGAAAGGACTTAGCAGCGTTGTAAGATTAACCTTCTGCAGTTTTCCTTTCTGTTTCAGGGAAGAGCAAAGAAATGTATTCAGGAACATGTCGATTTATTGAGGCTAACACTTAAAATTGTTGAAATACTTGTGTTAATTTAAAAAAAAAAGAAAGAAAAAAAAGAAACAAAACCATTCACAGGAAATACTGAAGCAGCCTCAGTAGTGACAAGTTCTTCACCTCAGCTTTCACAGAAAAAATTCAGTGTTGTAAAACCTACAGAATGTGTGAAAACTTTGGACCACAGAAGCAGCTAAGGCCCATGCTTTTATTAGATTTATTTCACATTATATTGGAAACTTACTTAATTTTCTCTTTTACTAGAAGATTAATAGAAAGCCACCTAACATGAAATTTAATGCAGAACTACTAGATTGCAACAATGATCTCTATACAAATATTATTGTGTTCAGAAAAAAATAATTATTTCATTGAAATTCTTTGATAAAGACTGTGGAAAAGATGCAGCATATAGGACATCATTATGAAGACTAAAGTAAAGACTTTCTTTGAACAGCGAGCATGATTTTTTTCAGAGAGTACATGCTGCAGGAACAGCATGTTTCAAGCTTTTGTAGACTTTATGAACCCATTACAGGTGAATTTATAGCTCTAATGGAATAATTGAAAGCTCATGTTTGTATCGTGATTTTACCCACCTCTGACTTCAAATAAGAGTAAACTTTCTATGAATAAAAAGAAGATTTAAAAATGTTTATTAAGGCAAAATATCTTTAAAGTCCCTAATATGATGGAAAACAGACATTTATGATTATATATATTTTAATAAACCCACAGAGATTAGGCAGATAGCAGTAACATTAAACA
Source organism: Rissa tridactyla (assembly GCF_028500815.1). NCBI lineage: Eukaryota > Metazoa > Chordata > Aves > Charadriiformes > Laridae > Rissa > Rissa tridactyla. The sequence continues at coordinate 12,514,728 of NC_071469.1, read as the reverse complement.
TCTGTGTGTTTCAACAGTTAAGTATTTTCCTATCAAACAACAGTCACCAACTATTAACAACACATGAAGACGTGATAGGAGCGAGGTAACTAAAAAAAGTGACATGGACTTGCTTTTCATCTCTGTAACAAAATCCTGGCATCCTATGCAATTTCTGAGTTTGCAAGAACTCAAATTAAAACAAAAACAAAAATGAGAAGATACAAATTTGGCTGTTTATCTAATCCCTCTTCGTGTTTGCCTTATGAATTTATAATGGTTCTGATTGGCTCAACTCAACAGAATGCTGGGCCTGAAAAATCAGGAATGTTTCAAGTCATGGCCAAAGCGTATTTGCAGTCCTACATGGAGTTGTATAAGCTATTGCATCAAAGTGGTTTATTACTGGTTTTAGCTGAGTTCCTAGTACATACGAAACTTAAAAAAGCAATGCAAGTCATATTGAAACAAGAGCTATTAAGCACATCAAGTTTCAGTTCATTTTTCAGATTTAAAAAAGGAAAAAAAAAAAACTTTAGAAGAAAAAAAAAATTCAACAGGCTTGTCTAAGAATAGAAAGGGACAAATCCCGAGCTGTGTTGTCTTAGAGATGCAGCACAGAAAGTACAGCCAAGGGAGAATGGAGGGTAGAAAGATGAATTTCCGCCACCTTAACAACCCCCAGATTTGGAGGGGACTGAGTTCAGTCCATCTCTGACACAATTAGAACCTTACTCTGTCTTCCTTAAACAGCTATCCTGCAAATAGGAAAAAGCTCCAAGCCTTCATAGTGCTCATCAGTAGGAAAATTTCTTCTTCTGACTTTCCATTTTTTCCTAATATCTCTCCACAAAACCGCAGCACTGAGGACTGTATTGGAGCAGCAAAAGCTTGCATATATTTATTCATATTCTGAGGCTTCTTAAAACAAATGCAGTCTTTGCACACCTTGACTACACAGCTGTAGTCGTCTAAGGTGCCAAAGTAAGGGCTACTACTTATTGGTCTTTCAACAAAATATACAAGGACATAGTTCAATTCATAAGCTATATGATTTAGAACTCCCGAATTATTATTTTTTCAATCTAAAAGCTCGTTTTTAACCTGTGCAGAGTTCTTAAAACCAGATCCTTTAAAGACTTTATAATGCTTAACCAGTACAAACATCACATCTTGTAAATGCAAATGAATATAACCAATGGAGCCACCTTTTTGATCCATGCTGTGCAGGGAGTTCTGCCACTTTCTATATCGATTACTGCCTTCTGATACTAGTAGGAAAGGCAAAGGTTTGCCTTTCCTATGGATGGAAATATGATGGAATCTTAAGACACTAGTGAATACATGTTCTTTTTCCATCACTGCTGAAGTGACCTTATACCTATTTGATTGGGCAATGAAAATAGCCCTATTAAATGTCAGTGAGAGTCAAAATATATAGAAAAAGGGGGCTTCATGAGAATACTCTAACAAGAATTAGAGTAGCTTCTCTGCATCTCACAACTGTAGGAAGAACAGGAATGTCCTTAGAAAATTTATTTCCCTGGAAGTTAATGTTTTTTTCTTCTTCAGTAGAGCATTAGGGGAAGAGTACAGCCCTGGAACCTACAGAAATTCACACCTCTATCTACAAAAACAGTTTACAGCCTTACTGAACCCTGAGCCAAAGTGCAGAGAGCATGACTATTCTAGTTCTAAGCCTGACTCATGTGCTAGCTGAACTGCCTTTGGAATCATCCTGCCATTAGCTTTGCCAGCTTTATCTCCTTTCCACAAGCATAAACATGTTTCAGTCAAAGGAGGAAATGATATGTTAACAATACACGCAATACAGTGAGATACCAACTGAAAAAACTGTAATTATTGTCCCTGAAGATACTGAAAGGACAGATTAAAAAACACATCCGCACTTTAAAAAACAGCCAAGATGCATACGCGCATGTTAGCATCCCAGTCACCAGGACAATGTCAAGACTCTTTTGTTCCTTTTGTTAGGCATTGATCAAACTCTGTCTGTCCTACCTCTATCCTAGAAAGGATGTAATGAGATTATTGCAGTGTTTTATCAGAGCAAATGACACCCCCTCCCCCCAGAAAATATTCCAGTCTTTTAGAAATTGTAAGAGCTTCAAAATCACCTTTTAAAAATTAAATATTTGCAGAGATTAACTCACATGTCATAAGAAGAGTGGATGTGGGTGAAGATCTACAACCTTAGTCTGCACGAGTGTTTTGCACCTACAAAATGAGTTTTAAAAAAAAACAAACAATAAATTACTATCCGATTCACCAGATTCTGCTTATTCCCATAGTAAGATGTAAAGAATGTAAAGAAATGTAAGAAATGTACATTTCTTTGTACAATGTACAACGTAAAGAAAAAAAGTAAGAAAAAGAAAGAAGAGAGGATGAAGTGCTTTTTAACATTTTGGTCTGTTATTGTAAACTTACTGCTTAAAATAGTTGGGAAAAGAATGATCCCCTGAGCTCAAATTTGTAGTCAGATATAGATCAGTGAATGCAGAGAACTTTCTTTAACCACTGTGCAGGCTTAGAGTACAATCTCCAGGAAATGGTGATCTGGGAGCTCTATTCCATAAAAGGGAAAAGTATTTAGAGGCCCTTGGCTTTCAGTGTGCTCTCTCTGCAACTCATTTTACCATAGTAGAGAAAGCTAAGTATAATCAGTTAACTTGCCCTCTCTGAGTCACGGCTGAGGACCGTGTTAGCGAGGGCTTAGATAAAGGTGCTTTACTCCATCTCCACTGATAGCTTGGCAGTTGACCTCAAATGCTCTGTCACATCACAACAAGGATATATAAAAACAGCAGAAATAAACAGTTAATAAAGCATCTTATTAATATTTCTTGACCTCATACTGCCTACAGTCAAGTCAAGCAACTCTCATTTATCAACAATGGGAGTTGCATACTCATGAACACAGCTGAACTGCACAATTCTGAGCTGCTTTTTGCAACTCTTTTCTTTGTCGTCTTGCAAAGGGGTTGTAAAACATTACCATATTAGAAAGGTATCTTTTTGCACACCTTTTGTATAGCTCTAAAAGCATATAAAATTCATGTGGCATTTTGAATTAGGTTTTGCAGCTTCGAAGTACATAAAACCCACTGAACTTACTTCATTCAAACCAAGCATGAGCAAAACAGGGTGTTTTCTTATGTTTGTACCACAGAATAAGTTTTCAAACACAAAGCATGGTTATAGTATTTAAGATACGCAAACAAAGTTTGTTGGCATACATTAGCTATCTCAAAAAATTTTTAAAAAACAACACCACAATAAAAAAAAAAAACCCAAACAAGACCTATAAAACCAGATCCAGAATATCTTAATAGAAAACTTTTAATATTTTGCACTAGGACTTCAAAATTTTTGTATAATAGAAACATTCACTGGAAAAGAAAAAAGAGAAAACCACAATTACAGTTGACTCATTTACATCCTTACCCTATGTGGCAAGAGATACTACATGGAAACTGGAAGACTATTTATTGTCTGCAACACAGAAAAAAATTGACTGTTTCCTACTGCATCTAACTTCTATGACAAGAAAGTGGTTTCTTATATTAAATACTTAAGTTTGCAAGATATTAGGATACTTCTTCAGTCAGTTTCCCAAAAAACATAGTCATAGCCCCAGGACTAATATAAGGCATCTCTGTGATAACAGTAATGACCTGAGTTGTACCCACATTAATATTCATACAACTGTACAAGGTAAAATCTGGAAGACAAAGTGGTGTTTCTGTCTATAAGATACAGACCAATACCGCTGGGGCATGCGAAGTGTATGCAACTACTACGTGAATTTGAAGCATCTGTTTTCATTCTAAGAAGTATTGAGATTAATTCTTGAGCGACTTGACAATCGGAACGCTTCCAGGTTGCAACACCATAGACAAGTGGTAAATGTGAATAATTCTGTCACAAAAATATTTTAAAGGAAGAAACTAACAAAAGCGTGAGAAGAATACAGCAAACATCCCCCAGCTTCTAAAAAACTTCTGTCTCAAACTCTAGGTACAGTCTTCCTCAGGACTACAAGCTACCCACATAGGACTTGCTTTACAGAGCAGCGTGACAGGAAAGAATCTCCTTTTCTGCTTCCTGTTTTCCTCATAGCTCAGGAACACATAAAACTTGATGGTTATCAATAATCTGCTTGAATAAGAGAAAGGAAAGGCAGAAAGTAAAATGTTCTTTTGATGCATGTCCGGCCTGATCTTCTTGGGAGCACTCAGGAGAATACCTCTAGTAATGGCTAGTTATGACACTCTGCTGAGACTGAAAAACAAAAAGTTTGGGGTGAGAGGTGGTGATGGTCCATTACCAACAAGAACAACTCCTACAAGAAGGCATTTGGTTTGATTATGTATCTAATATTTCATATGAGAGTTTCAAGAAATCTAATAACTAACTTCCACAGAGTTAATGGATAATGTTTTCTGGGAGTTATGTACTTAATTGCAATAGAATCCATTCTGGTCCCGGCTTTAGGCTTTTCCCTGATACATTAAGAGAAAAATCAATTGGACCAGATTTCACTAACGGACAATTATTTTAACATAGTTAAATGGAAATTTAAGACTTACTAAAAGATCACAACTGTATCTGAAAATAGCATTTTTCCTGTGAAATACTTTCAGCCAGCTTTATTTGTTTTAAAAATACTTACAATTTTTGTTTTGTTAGCAGCCAGTGTTTAGGTTTACTTCCCTTGCAGCAAAGCAGTCAGAGGAGTGGCTTACAATCTTTTTATTTTTTCAAGAATACTAGGCTGAATTTTATGCTGCAGACAATCAGCAAACAACTGAAGAATGTACCTTTTTCAGAAATACTAAGGACCAGTATTTCACTAACTTTTTAGACTACTAAACCCAGATTAAAAAAAAAAAAAAGATAGGATTTTCTTTTAAGGTAAGTGTATTTTAGGCAGCCTGAAAGGTTCCTGATTCCACTTTTTTTAGGGGCAGTTAGGATTTAACATTGTGTGAATCAAACTTTTATAAATTACTCTGGGTTTGGATGCAGTCTTTGTTTTCAGGTATTGTTTTTATTTAGCACTAAAAAGAATTTACGGAAATGAGGTTATAAGTAGCATTACCTCCCTGTGAAAGCAAATGGGTTTAAGAATTGTACACAAGTTTAAAAAGTTCACAAAAAATATTTTCTGATTCATTTGTAGTTTTTATTCATTCTGGGGTCTTCTTTGAACTAATTGGCTTAAGACAAAACTCCAATAACGTAATTTTATCTGGTTAAATATGTGCCTAGGATACTGGACCCAGCTCTCGTATGGAAAGGACAGCCAAAGGGAGTTATGGGGAAGGACAGATCTGCCAGGTTCTTCGAGCAGAGGCTTCTCCCCGGTTACGCCACTGCAAGAACCTGGCACTCCCCATATCCCATGCTGGAGACAGCAGGACAGCTGTCGCAGGAGAACCAAAGGGAGGTGACACTTCCTCAGGGATTCCAGACCTGAAGGCTTTTACCCATATGTTCTCCCTCGTTCAATGGCTTGCATCCAGCACAAACTACAGATACATTAATTTAACTGGCAGCTGTTTCCAGGGTCATTTTTAAGACATTCTCTCCAGAGTAGATGGCCAAAGACTATGTGGCAAAAGAGAACAATGAATGTATCTCTCTCATTTCCTTTTCTTTTCTTTTTTTTTTTTTGCTATCTACACCATCTGTTTTGTTCTTTTATTGCTCTCCAAGTACTTGCGCATATTTCTTAGCCAAAAGCAAACAAGGTTCTTCAGAAAGTAGAAGAAATTGAAGTGAATATGAAGCCATATTTTCACTCCTTCAAAACATAATAGTGAAAGCCACATATATATTTCACTGAGTTTACTAAATATTTATGCTCAAATCCTTATTTAGAGAAAGCTCTCCAACAATGAACTGGTTAGAGATTTACAATTTTAACTATGGTAGATCTTTTACCTCACAGGAAATTGCCTTCCAAAGTCACATAACCTACACATGAAGAACAAAGTGCACAAGCACGCTACATGCCAGACTAGGTCATAAAATAGTCATAACTGCCTAACAGATGTTACCACCCAGAAGTTTTCAGATATGCCTCCCACATTTTAAATTTCAACTAATCACTCCTAAACAAATTTGCTTTTATCATTTCAGCAACTTTTTCCCCTTGGTTTGTGAAAAAAAACAACAGAAACCACCCAAAAACCTCCACACACCACAAAAACCACAAGCAAAAAAGCCCTCACAATGCAACCCCCCCACCACCAGTCTAAAATTTATAGATAGCTCTTTCCATAAGTTCTTTTAACTTGCAAACAAAAATTTTACCTCATCCTACTTCTTACTGACCTCATTTTTTTTTCCTATCAGTGGGCTTTCAGCTAGAATGACAAGAACAAGACAACAAGCAGCAGAACTCATCCAGATGGCCTCTAGGAAACCAGCTGGGCTAAACTTTGGGGTACTTAAAAAAAATGCTGAAAAAGATAGTACATGTGATATTAAGGCAAAATCGGGCCCCGATTTATTCAGTATTATGCACAAGTTAAAGAATTCAGCCTGCAGTAGCAAATCAGATGACCAGAAGACTGACATATTTCAAGGCAGAGTTGATATGTTTCTTAACTTGCAGATTATTTTTGATAGACTTTAAGGAAAAGCAGTTTAAAGGAAGAACACGAACATGGAGTGGGTGGATATTTGGCATGGAGAATAAAGATTTCTAAGCATAAGGAACAGCATATAAGAAAGTGTGAAATAAGAGTGGGAGAAAAGTACATTAAGTGTCATTCAGGAGGGTAGTTCACAGGCAATCTAGAGCTAGGAAGTAGCTGGAGAAAAACCTATTGTCTTATAACATAAAGGCAGTGACCTTAAAATAGGGGAAAATCAAAAAAAAGTTGAAAATGATATGCAAGTAAAAAATGTTGCTCTCTTCTCCTAAAAAACTTACTATTTGAAAGAAACATGCAAATTTTTTTAGGAGGCAGCATCAATCTTTGTTCCGTGGTCCTGAACAACCCCTCTGATGCAGGACTTGTGCATTGATAAATTGCCCAACAGAAATTGCTAGTGATACTAGTATTAAGAACACCAGGAGATAATATTACCACCAAACATGCTTCTGCCTAAATGAGCATCATGTACTCGGTAACACAGTCATTTGTGTTTCTTTTTCTTCGACTCCTCACAGATTTGGAGGAACCTAGATATGTTTCTACTGTCTGGACTGCATGTATTATACATCACATTCTAGTTACACGTTTATTTTTGTCTATGATGTAGGCAGAGTTGGGAACTTGAGACATTATTTTCTCAAATTGCCACTTGACTATATTCTTAGTTAATGTAAAAAGAGAACAAATTTGCTTGTGGGAAGGGGAGACAGATAAAATCAGGGGGGAAAAAATATTTGTGTACTTTGGTGACGATTCATTCTTGTTTAAGAAAGACCTTAAGGTTGTTACGTGAAGTAATATTTTCAAATGCAATTTTTACATATAACCATTCTATAAACTATTCTGTTTTCCAGGACAGCTGGATATCAACTTTATATAATTTGGAAAAAACAACTACCAAAAGCCTAACTTAGAAACATAAATAAGTTGAAGGCAATTAGGGCAGAACAGTATTGCTTAGTGACCCAAGAGTCTTGTTGCTAGTCAAGCAAAAAATTTTCCAAATGAAGATATTAAACAAAATTCTTTCTTTCCCAATTACAAGGGGTAATCCCAGAGGGCACACTTCGTTGAACAAACCAACAATAAACAGCTTGCTTTGGGATCCTAATATGCAACTGAAGTCTTTCAAGCAGGGAGATTATACTAAGCCCTCCATCTTGCATAGATAAATGGCAAAGCAGCAAAATAAGTATTTTATTTTTATTTTATGCTTCCTGGACAAAATCCAATTCACAGTTGCCTACTTTAGTGACACATGTACACATTTTTGTTTGTTGCACTGCAATAATCAACACACCCAAAAGAGAGCATAAATGCGTCCCACTTCCTTGTTTATGAGAAAAGAACTATGAATCCAATTCCACTGAGTTTTTAAAAAATATTGCTGTACAACAGGAAAGGAATAACTATAGTACCAACTTATTCAAATACTCAGGCATTGTGTGGACTTTGCTGACTGCTAATTTGACTACAGTTAACTTATGTTTCTGTATGATGGCCAGACTGGAGGATCAATTCCAAGAATCAACGAATTCTTTAGGTTGGAAGGTCATTTGGACCAATCTCCTCCTTGAAGCAGGGTCAGCACTGAAGCAACTAGATTAAGTTTCTTTGGACTATGTCCAGTTGGAACTTGAGAACTTCCAAGAACAGAAATTGCAGAATTTCTGGTAGATCTGATTCAGTGTTTAATTACCCCCACAGTAATTCACTCCCACCACCACCCTGCTGATACATCTGGTCAGAACGTCCCTTGTTGTGCTTCATGATCATTGATTCTCATTCCACGCACCTCTGTAAACCTTTAAGCATTGCAAGACTGCAACTAGTTTCTTCTCCAGGCTAAGTTCAAGGAAAGTTTGTTCCCTCATCATCCCCTCACAGGATGGGTGCCTCCTCACTACCGTAGTGGCTCTCCCTGGATTTACTCAAGTTTTTCAACATCCTGGGGGCCCAAAACCAGTTGTGGTAAACCACATCTGATGAGAACGTACCCCTACTCATCCTCCACATCCACAAATCCACAAATGGATAGATCCTCAACGAACTTCACTTGTAATGCCAGGTGATATGAAATGCCAGTAGTATGAACTACATTATTTGAATCTAATTTTTCAGCTGCTTTTTCCACTGATCATGTAGTTCACTCATCTAGATGTAATGTCCCAACTTGGATACAGGGAGGCTGCATACTAGATCACAAGAATCATTGCTTTTGCTAGGAACTGTCCAATTTTATCCCTGGATTACACATTGATCATACAGGCCTAGCTGTCTGTGAAGAAGGAAAAACAACATATATACCTTTTCCCTCCTGCTAACATATAGAACTGTGAATAAGCAATAACATTTAGTAATGCCATCTTTTAGGCTCTTTTGCTGGAAATAGAAACAACTTGAAAGCCAGCAGCTGCTCATTTCTCTTGTCCATATCTAGCTTCAGAAACAGGTCTTAATAATAATAATTTAAAAAAAAAGATTAATCGTAGAAAGGATAATCGTTCATTTCAGTATTATCCAAAGAGCCGGGGGGAAAAGTTCTTACTGTCTCATTCAGGTATGATGTCAATGCAGAATCAGGACCAAAAGCCCTGTTCTTGTGCAAAAGATCTACTAAAATAATACAAGATTTTGCAAACATACTTTGCAGAAGGTATTTTGCCTTTATTGCTGAATCATCTGCTGTTTTCTGTGGGCTGTGTTATTCCTTGCTACTGAAAGTATGCTTATGAGACCATATTAAAAATACGCTGAAGAGTACCTTTCAGATGTAGTCAGACAGTATTATTTTCACACTCTGAAGTTCTTACAGTAAGCATTCCCTAACTGATTTGTTTTTAATTTAAATGTAATATTTAAAAGGTGTGATGGGAAGAGGCAGCCTATTTACTGGACAGTTTAACTTACATACTATATAAAGTCAGACTTTCAGTAGTTCAGAGGAAGCTTTTTTTTGTACTGTGATTTAAAAACAAAGACCCACAATATGTAGAGACAGAAAGACCACTCTGTTACTGCTGAATTTAACAAAGAAATTCAATGTGCATTTTATTGGCCAAGCTAGCAATGGATGGGATGACTCTCCAATGAGCTATATTAGCTGAAACAGCAACAAATTACTCAGAGTTGTCTTTCCTCTTCAGCTAATTGGGCTAATTGAGACAGTTGTGAATTTCAAGGTGAAACCAACAAAGAGTATTTGATTTAATAATTTGAGGGATGCATAGATATTCTCTCAGATAGAATGATGTAGTAATTAAGACTGAGGTAAAATAAATACTCCAAACTCCACACATCATGCAGAAATAGTGTGTTTGCACAGGAACTGTTCCATTAGGTATGCTCATGACATGTCTGTTCTTCTATATTATACAATAAAATATTCATTTGCATTCTTTAGAAGGGTATTTCATAAATGCAGACACAGTACTGATTTAAACCTCAATCATAAATAACATTTGGTGAGCTTTGTGAGATGAACCCTTTTGCATGCAGCCCCTGTTATGGCTTTCCATCCTTTGTTCAGATTTCTGATATGAATCAGTGCATGTTCCCAACTCCCAATGCAAACAAGTCCTTGAAATAAAAAGACTGAGGGCAGCTGAGTTCTGACTGAAACTTTTAATGGAGCAGTAAGTCATATTAGCATTACGACTAAGTACACAGGGCCTTCAACCGATTACTTAAAATTAATGTTCTGCCTACTGTTCCCAATTTGAAAATATCAGTAACCCAGGAGGGAGACTTAATTTCAGGTAGCATTTTCAAGCTTCTCTCAGGTAATCTCTGACTGTATCTCCGACTGTATCTCCGACTGACACTTAACACTCCGAGTTAAGTGTCATGATTCTCTCCTGCCCTTAGATGCCAAACTCAGCTACTTGGCCTGAACTGTAAGTAGTCTGATCAGGGAACAGAAAGTCTACCAGAAGGAGAATTCCCAGTGGCTGCAGTCTAGGACCCACGGCCAAAATTACTGGAGAAATAATTTGCCCTTGTTTATCTTTATTTGATATGTAAATGAGGTAGCTTCAGAAAAAATAAACCTGAGATCTTTATTTTAATGTGGGGAAAAGGGAGAAATCATACTGCTTAACACTTCAGAAAGAAGATATTTGCTGACTTGCACAAAGGATGGTCAGAAAATGAAAGCAAACAGTTGTTTGTGAGAAAAGAAAAGCAAATTCCCATTTCCTGATCTCAAAGCTCTGCCCTTAGGCTTCATCGGAATCCAAAATGAGGGATGAGAGATTACTGCTAGTACAAAAAAACCACATGAATTCCAGAGCTGCCTTTCCACTATATCTACCACACAAAGTCTTTACCTAGAGAATTCCAGGACTTGGAAAACATGGTAATGCAAAAAAGTGACAATTCAACATTTTATTTTGCAGGTGCCCTTAGAGTAAAGAGCTCTCTTAGACCATCCACTCCAATAGTAGTTCAGTCATTCTATTGTTTGACCTTCAAGATATTAACACTGACGACTCAAAGAATTTAACCAGCTACTGCTGGTTTCCTCACTTTGAGGAAACACAGATGTGTACTGAACAGGAATTACATCGAAATCAGCATTTTCAAATGTGCAACATCAAAGCTAAGCTCCTAAAAACAGATTTAAGTGCATGAAGTATATAATTCCTCTTACTTTTAAATCCTTCTCAGCAGGATTTATGGGTATTCATATGAAAGAAAATGAGGCCTATTTTGGTTACTGGCTAGAGTTCTAGATGCAGGAGCTTTACAATTTGCACTCTAATTTGGAAACTATCCTCATTGGCGAGAAAGTATGGTAAGTCTGCTAGAAAGTATGGTAAGAAAAACAACACCTTTTCATTTTCTTTAGGAAGCTACCAAATACAAAACTCTAAGTCTTTAAGGACAGATGGTTTGCTAACTTTATTTTTGCGTTTTCAATGATTGTTCTCCAAAACCAAGAACTAGAAAAGTTAATAATAAAGATCAAAGCTATCAGAACAAGAAAGGAATTTTTATGGATTGACTGGCATGTATTGTACCAAAAAGCCACATTTTTCTGGGTAATTAGTTCAGAACAGAGCTTTGAGGCAAACAACAGCTCTGCTCTTCTGGAATAGCACAAGTCAAATGTAGCAAAATGTTCCTCATGTCCAATTTGTCAAAATCTATCCCTGATAAAATTATTTAGTCAACACCATTCCATCACTGATTATATCCAGGAGTTCATCCAAAAACAATGTACCAGCTTTATGCACAATCTTATCTCATCAACATCCAAAAAAACCTACACTCACGGTTTTATCAGTGTTGCGCACATGGAGCCCCTAGCAAAAAAGTGAGCTTAAACTAGAGAATTACTTCTGCAGGGAAAGAGAATTCTAGACTTCCGAGTTTACATTTTACATACTATGTTTCAAAATTTTGACCTCAAAACCTAAAACGAAAATAAGGGAGGTGAGGAGTGGGTAAAAGGGGCAGAGTTACTCATGGAAGAGTCTTTAAAAGAGAAACAGGACATACCATGTGTCAAGATTTGCAATAGAAATACAAGATCCCACTCCAGTTGTTCTTGGTCTCCTGTCTCTTCCAGAGTGCAACATCTCTATAATAAGAGCAAGTGAATAATGCACATACTTGCCTTCCAGTCACCTCAGTTTGCAACCAGCAGTTTAGCTCCAGATGCTAATGACTGAGGTTGTAGATATGTCCTGTTCCATTGTAGGTGCTAAAAGTTTGAGAACTCCTGGCAGAGGAGCAAGTTGTCACTGTTGGGGAGAAGCACTATTCACATCTTGATACTGAGCTAAATCTACAAGAGCTCATCTTTCTTAACCCTGTTTCATAGTGCTTTATCAGCTATGCTAGAATTCAATATTGCTATTGTCATCACTGTCTTAAGAAATTGTGATGTATATCTAATTATATTCATTTCATAACTTTATATATACATCAGACAAAATGGTATTCTGTGTTTGCCTACTTATAAACAATTTTTATACAATAAGTACCTAGTCTGTATAGATTGAGATTTATTGTCTTACCATTTTTTATTCTTTCCTTATACTGAATAAACTAAACAAAGTTATATTAAAGTAATGGAATGTGGCTACTTTACTTTAAATTTAAAACAGTTGTAGAAAGTTACAGAATTAAAAAAATTCAATTATTCAAAAGATTAAAATATATTATGAAATAAAAAATACAACTCAAGGTAAAATATTTAGAAAATGTGTCTTAAAAGAAGATATAGCAAGTCATCGTAATTTTAACAATACCATAGAACTACACAGATAAGACTAATCTAAAACAGAATAGATGCTGAAATACCAGTGCTTCAAAAGCTTTATTATAAATCAAAGTTATGGGGTTTTAGAATGCCTCTGAACAACATTCTGGCAAATGCGGAGACAAAAAGCTACGTATTAACTACCTGAGGTAGCAGAGGGCAAATAAAAAACCTTATAGAGACTGAGATAAAGGCAAACAATATAAGCAATGGATGATGCTCATTCTTTCCAAACACCTCCTTCAATATTTTGATGCTGACCTTGAAGTGCTTTGCTATTCTGCCAAAACAAACCAAATCTCTCATTTGAGGACTGATTGCTTTATAATTTTATTATTACTTAAGGCTTTCATCCTAGTTCCTAACTTTAAGATAACAGCTGTCCTACATAAGAAATTAATGTAATATTTTATTACTAAATAGATTCAGATATGAGAATAATAAATTCACACAGGGCTGTTCAGCATTGCAAACTTTGCTATTTTGTTGGATTTCCTTACAGAAGTCAGCAAGCATTTTAATGCAAGCAAGTCATATTTTGAAAGACAGCTTTTGACAAAGTTCTCTACCAAACACCTTAAGGAAACTCTGCTCTCACAGGACAAGAGGGAAAGTCCTCTTGCGTTTTAAGGAAGAAAACAAGGGGCAGGAGTTACATGTCTGCCTTTCTGCTGCAGAGATTGTATTCCCACAGGGGCTGTGGTGTTCAACGCAGTCATGAAGAATCTGGAAAAGAGGGTGTGTACAGCTGATTAAAGATGAGATGGGATAATCTGATCTAAAGCAAGCCAAGGCAATTTAAGAGATACTGAGCAACTGAGCAATAAAATGGCAGGTGAAATACACTGCTGAAAAATGCAAATCAATACACATGGGGGAAAATAACCATAAAATATACTTAGCTAAATCAGAGCTCATCATTATGTTTTACCAGGCAGGAAAAAGATCTGAGTCATTTTGGATAATTCTCTGAAAATGGCATTCGGCAGCAGCCAAAAAGGCAAAAATCTTAAGAATTAGTAGGAAAGAATAGAAAACAACATAGATTATGAGGATACTATGCCCAAATCTTCAAAACAGTTCTAGTCACATCTCAAAAAAAAAAAAGCAACATAAGTACAAAGGGTACATAAAAGAAAGAATGGTCAGAAATTGCAAATTATTTCCACACAAAAAAGACTAGAGCATTTCAACTTCAAAAAGGGACACTTACGGACAGAAACAGGTTAGAAATTTTTAAAAATCATGAACAGATGGAGAGAGTGGCCAATTAATTATTTGCTCACAATTCCTCACAGGACACAAGTATGAGGGTGCCCAAAGCAGTTATTTGGCAATAGTTTAGGGACAAAAGATGCTCCTTCAGACAGTATATAATTAAATAATTGAATTTGTTATCACAGGAATTTGTAAAAGAATTGGAGTGAGTTCAAAAAGGGATTAGACACATTCAGAGGAGAGGTACAGTGGTAGTTATACAGCCTCTGTACCGGGAAAGCCCTAACCTGCAGATGGTTGAAAACAGTGAGGGTTAAAGAATCTTCCTGCTTTTGGCATGACGTAAACATAATCCTCATGTGGGATTAGGTGAATGGTTTGCATGATCTGGTAATGCAGTTCTAATGTTCACTGGTAGAAGCAGGTTCAATTTCTGAAAGAAATTGATTTAGAGAAAGGGAACAAAGGAAAATTGCTTTGATGCCCATTACGAGTAATTAGCAATGTTGAAGGAAGGGATGGATAGAACAACTGTTTTTCTTACATTTTTCTAGCCAATACAAGACAGTACATGCTGAGACCACAGCCAGGACTAAGATCCTGCTGCCATAGGATGGTACTGTGCTGGATTCCTAAGTAGCCTTCTTGAAGAAGTAAATATGTCTCAGTCTGAAGAACGTCTGGCATCTCCCTGCTTTGTCACATTTTAGATTCTTGCATATGAACAAACTTCAGATGTTTTTAAGAAGCTATTTGGGTGGCAGGCCACTGAAAGTATTTTCAGATCTTTAAGATTCATCATACAAGAAGTACTGGATTTCATAGGAGAAAATATAGTGAGCCAGCACTTTTCAAACTTTTCAGTCTTATGTATACATACACACAGTTGCTACCACACACACTAAACAACATTCACAATTTCATAGCTCTGTGAAGAAAACTTTGTTTCACTGCAATACTATTTAATAGAAGCGACAAGTGAAAACCAGTATAGAATCTTCTTCCTCTCCTTTCCCTGGAAGATCAAGAAACTGAGACTGGCATGAAGGCTTACACACCCCTTGATTACAAAGGATTACTGCCATTCTCCATCCTTTTTCCTTCTTATTATCTTAGCCAACCAGTTTCTTCCTTAGCTATCACATATATTCAGTTGCACAGTGCTGCCTACGCTCCTGCTCCCAACACCTCACATGTGGCTGAGTCAGAAAAAACATGAAAATAATCTCTTCTCAAATCTGTGGTACAAACTGGGGGAACATTTTAAGATGCTCTTCCAGCTCCCACTGTTTTTCTCCCACAGAATCTATACCAGTAGAGTGCAAAGGAATAAATCAAACTCTCTGAGATAGAGGCTGGAAGAATCTCTTCTCTTTCTCTAATTAATATTTCTTTCTAGTTCAGCCAGTATAAAAATCAGGTCTCAGTAAGCAAGGAAAAAAAAAAAGATTGGTCTCATATGATGGATGGCCTTCCCCCCTGAGGTTTTCAAATTTTGAAAAAGAAATCAGAAATACTATGTATCGGCCACATGATTTTACTACTCTTGCAACACAGGTTGTATTATACCTATATGGCACACAAAGTATAAATTTCTCAGTAGTGAGAATCTGTCCCACAAAACTGTAGCACTCCTAACATAATACTGATAAATGAGGTCAGACAGGGCTTGTTGACCTTTCTTGCATATGCATTCTCAAAATAGAAATTGCAAATTAATCTCTGAGGATAGAGAATAGCCTTACGTCACTAATTTATTAAAAATTATTTGCTTCCATTAGAGTTTTGCCATATTCCCTCTGTTTGGCTGTAAAAGGAAATGTTTTAAGAATAATTCCATAAACTACTGCATAATTTTTATATATCATTAAAGCAACAGATTTATTGTAAGGGAAATTGATGTAATTTCAGTCTACCTTTTGTGATTGCTTCCATACTCAGTTTTACAAGTATGCCTTTTCTTATTTAAAAGATTTTATTCCAGTTCTTATCTTTGGCCCAGGGGGGAATTGTTATGAAATGTTACTCATCATCTTTATCACAGATGTATTACAAGTTCAAAGCTTCTGTGATACAAACAGAACACTTTAGTATCGAGCATTTAAAATGGTATATTTTCTTCCAATTAAAAATCATTAGGATTGAGAATTTTATCTAAACAAAATATATCTACACACGTTTGCTACAAAGTAGGAGCAAAATATAACTTCTTCATTTTGTCACTAAGAGGACAATTTATTCAAGGAAAAAGAAGAGGGTTTTGAAACTTTTTTTTACTTTGGCACATAAAAAAGCATTAGAGAACTTTTCAAAAGACAAACGATTTTTCCAATATCCAAAAGTTAAATTATCATCTCAGTATCCCTCTTCCCCATGAAGCTCTCGTGTTCGCAGTTTTGCCTTAGAAATTGTATTTTGGTACCCATTATGAAACTTTCTCCAGTTTACTTATATCGCTTTGTCAATTCAGTTAAAGCAAAGTGAACACTAGCTTTACATTAGTCCTATTATAGTTATTAGAGTTGATATAAAGAAAGCAAAACTTAATAAGCTGAGGAAGTGATTTTATCCTTACAGACAATGCAAATCTGCTTGTACTTGTCAACTGACAATGCTGTTTTCATTCAAAGATTCATTAATTTGGTTATGGCTGGATACAGTTGCTAAATACTTATCTAAGATTTCTTTCAAATGTTTCTACCAAAATCAGTAACACCAAATTTGATGTTCTTGTCAGTGTAAGGAGCAAGAGAAGAAAGAGCCTAAAACTACTCCATTCTGTGCATCAACTTCAAGAAAAGTATTATTACAATACCACTTGCCTTCAACAGATTGAGAGGCATGAGAATATGTATAAAGGGGACCTTTCATGGAGACTCATTTTTATCCTAGGGCCATTTGTCTCCCTAAATTTTCTGGTTGGTTGGTTGGGTTTTTTTTTTGTTTTTAAGCCACCTTAAGTTCCTGCCCAAAATTCAGGAACTCAGTTTAGTCTGTCTGAATTGCACTCTGGAGGAACCTCTCTCTTCCCAGCTGACTGCAGGGGAAGCCTGTGGAGACAAACTTCATTAGGCTAAAATTAACCTTCTTTTATATAACCCCCTTTCCTGAAGTGACTTACTTCAGATTACCATCCAAACAAATTGCTTGGGGCAGGGGAAGGAATAGTGGGCTAAAGAGAGATAGCTTCTATCCTTCTCTTAATCCTTAATTTTATTGGTTAAGAAATTAAATTGTTAATAATTATAATCTTAATTCTCTTTATTAGTCTTCTCTTCTATCCAAATCCCAGGCTGTAGTTATTGGGAAACCATCTTCCCAATAGTTTTGCCTCACGAATTGAAAGAAATAAGAAAACTAGAACTAGAGTTACTAGGTTTTCTATAAACACGTACTGCATGTTCCGCTAATCTTTTTTCATATCCTTCCTTTATTTCTTCTCTATAATATGTATCAACTGACTACAAAAAAGTAACACTTGCCAAGCTAGCTTAACAAACAAGGTATATAATGTCTCTATCTATGCAAAAAATATATAAATTTAAATCTATGATACTGTTTGATCTGCGTAAATAAGATGATGTCAAATTGTGTTGAACGTGTTTCTAAGGCATGTAAAGATTTTTTCCAACACAAACTTTTTTGTTGTTGTTAATGTTTCTTAGTTAGAACAATGTTTATTTTAATTTCCATGGTGCTTAATGGCAACCCACAAATTAATTTTCTAAGTGTTCCCTACAAGTGTTTTGTTTTTAACCCTCTAGGAGAAAAAAAAGTATATTTTTACAGAACAAAGAGGATAAAGTTACTAACTGAACATGCCATTTTTGTGTTTTTGTTAACGGAAATATTTAAATTTAAAGTAGAGCCAGCTATGATTTTTTTCCAAAATTCTTATTATTCAGTTAACTCAGAAATGATTTTCTGAAGAAACAACAGAAACTAGAAGATAAATAAACAGGGCAAATACAATACTTTCCATAACAATTCATTTGCCAACCTGAGCGAATGGTACCACACTTTGCTGTCACCCATGTGAGAGAAAATCACTTCAATTCTAAATCCATGTTAAGTGTGCTTTTGAACTAAGTTGAAGCAAAAAGAAAATTTCATATGGCTTGTTTTAGTTACAACCAATACCCTTTCGAAAGACCTATTTAAGAACCTCAGAACATTCAAAATACTAACAACATAAATTCTTCAGCTTTTTCAAAGAAACACTTGCTAATATAGCTAAGATTTACCACTGTGAAGAAAAAATTATCATTCCAATCCACTTAAGTGAAACCGGCCTCTGTATCTCACTTCTTCACCTGAACTTGCATTTTTTCGCATGTTGGTATTGCGTAATACTGCTTCAGAATAGGTCCTAATTATTAATTCACTATAGTAGAACTCATCATGTTATCTAATAGTAGCTTCTAAACTAAATCTCACTTTTGTCACATACCCAAACTATACTGCACTTTCTGTTAGCAAGAACGCAGTTACATACTGAGTTTTATGTTTTAACTTCCACCCCTGAACATCCACCTAGGCAGAGCACTGAACTCAGTGGGAATTATGTTTGATCATTATGGACAAAAATATAGCTTTTGAACATTAGTTAGGCAACCCACCAATGATTTTTATCTTCTAGTTCATTAACTTCAGTTTCTGATCTGGACTGCAAAGGATTAACATTTTCTCAGACAGTAAGCTATCACTGTTGGCCTCAATAGAAGAGTTATGAACACAGAAATTGGTCTTACGTAAATGTTTTCTTAGCGTTCCAGATCTTCTCTATAGCTTTTATACTATAACTTTTATACCATAACTTTTATACCATTTTTTAATTAACAATTTAATTAAAATTCGTTTATAAAGAGCACTTTAAAAACTAGCAAATGGCCAACATGCATGTTAATCAACCAAAAATTGACTGAAATATTTTTAAAAAATTGTCAGAATAACTAGTAGATGACCTATATAAATCTTATATGCACAAGACGCCAATTAACTTCACTGGATGAGATCTGCAAATGAGAAATTAGCCCAACTATTTCAAATAACCAAAGTAACATTTAAAATGCAACCAGAAAGCTAAATATTACCTATCAGAGGAATTTAAGGTCTGGAACTGTCATGGTCAGCATAGTGCTCCGTAGCACAAATGAAGAAAGGATAGTGAAAATTCAGTAGGCTGATGGTTGGAATGCTGTAGGCAGGATCTTCCTGTTTTAAACATAAAAAGAAACAAATTTAATGTTATCTAGATAGAAAAGGGGATTTTTGTTTGTTCAAGCAAAACAAACAACTCCTCCCAAACAGATGATCAAGCAAAAAAAAGAGAACAGGATGCTACCACAGGTTAATTTCTTTCAAATAATCACAGAATAACTAATCAGTGACTAAAAGAAATAAAGCATGTAGTCACTTTGCTTAAGAACAAATCTTATTCTGAACATCTTATTAAGAACATCTTATTCTGCCATTTTTTATTGAAGTTAACTTCAACAAAAAGGGCCTCTAGGAATTTCTAAAGTGAACTGAAGGATGTTAGAGGAGGAGTTCTTTAACAAGATTACCATCTTTTTTTGGTTTTGTGAGCATCTGTTAGTGTTGCTGGCTTTCCCAGTGTTATTTAAAATCCATGAAATCAAGAGGGGGGAAAAAAAAAGTGAAGCACACCTGATCTGACCCATAAAAACAATATTTGCATATTCCAAGTAATCTTCAGAGAAAAAGTGAAGTCTTTTGCTGTATATTTTCAAGAAAAAAAAATAAATCCATGACAGGTGATTAAAAGGCTACCTAAAGGAGAAGGTGCAAGTGAGCAGTGTCCATGATGTGGAACTCCTGGAGTTTTGTCAGCCTTAAAGCTTGCGTACTGACCTCATATAGGCACAAACAAAGGGACATCATTAATGGTGAAACCACTTCAGCTGCAAGGAAATTTTCAGAGAACGGACTTTCTTGATCCTCAGCTGCCTTCTCCAAATGACCAGAAAGCAGATGAGGGCTGCTGTCTCTGGATATTACTTTATTCTCCCTGGCTGAGCTTCAAAACATCTGTTATATAAGGAAAGTCTAATTAGAATTGCTGCCTCTACCCGGCTGGATGACATTTATTCTCCATGGGAAGAACCTGTCCGCTAACAACATTCCCATGAGTCTGACTGACATGCCTTAAGAGCAGACTGAGTAGAGTCTATACCCTGTTCTCAATGTCTGCAGAAACCTCAGATCTTTTCCCTTTAGGCATTGCATCCTTGATGGAAAAATCTGCAAAATAGATGAGGGTCTGTTTTAAAATCTAACAGTGCTCTGCACTGCTTTGGAAAGATGACAAACATATGGACTGCTACCAATTATTAGAACTTAGTGTGAAATCACAGGAGAATTATCAGCATGTAGCTTTCATTATCTGTTTCACACATATTTGCAAAAGTTTTCCAAACTAAAGTTAAGATATCAGTGCAAAAACAGTTAGTTTTTTAACATATTCTTCTCTACATTAAGAAGCAAGTTGTTTCTAAGTACATCAGCTGAGAAAACCTGTTCTTCAGGTATTTTATTTTAATGATTTTGCATCTTATCTCCTTCATCATAATAAGCTCACTTGTCCCCTAGTCTCCTGCCAGCATGGAGGGACAAGAGGCAGCATTTAAGCTTCACACATGCCAGGTTGCCAGCTGGCAGATCAAACAGAATCAATTATGATTTCAGCTCACAGTGGTGCCTCTCCCCCTTAGCAGCACTAAGTTGGGTCTCTCCTCTCACCACACCACTGATTTTCACTTATAGGAACGTAATACTTTTGAGACCCTCTCTTGCCAAATTCAGCACATTAGACAAGTTCAAAGGCTACTGGGAGGGAATGAAGGGAGGGCAGGGAAGAAGAGGGAAGGACAGTTGGCTGACACCCAGAATAACAGCACAATCTTTATTCCAAGGAAAACAAGACCAAAAATAGATTTTGGAAGGAATAAATGCACAGCTAACACTTAGAGAAGGCTAGTGGACAATATATAATGAAAAATAACAAATAACCATATAATTATTTTTTTCTTGTAAAAAGCTTATGTAGCCATGCTGTCTATTCTACTCTCCCCTCTTCCCCCCTGCACTGCAATAACTTTTGAAGCTGGTGATCACCTTTAACCAAAGCTGACCCAGGGAATGGCACGTATCAGACAGTTTGCATTTCCATGGCAGATGCAAATTCAGGGGTCCAGCATCTGAAAAGGAGACTATACAGAATAGCTTTGAAATATAGAATAAACTGATGTCATAAAAATCATGGTGATGGTGCTATTCGTATGGGACACAGTTCTAAGGAAAATCAGGTTTCTGTATTTCAAGTATTTGACAGTTTCATGAAACAAAAAAGCTACAGTTTATAACTTCCACACATCTCCTCCCGTTGCCTTCTCTCCCTCCCCAATTAGGTTATTCATATGACCACAGGTTGTCAACAGTAAAAGTTACATTATTGTAAATGAAGCATAGATGTGCTAATTTTACAGGCACGCTGTATGTAACCACAGAAGCACCTCCCAATCTTGACATAAAAGATAAACACTGGAATTCTAAGAAAAATGTAATAAACAAGTATCAATAAATATTTATGGATCTAACATTTGGACTCCTCTATGAGATCTGTTCAAAAAAACCCAAACAAACCAAAACCGCAATCAGTCCTGTTGACATTTTTGTTTAAGAACAAACCCATTTAGAAGGTGATTTTCCAGCACCCCATGCAGAACAGTTGAGAAGGAAAGTAAACAAAGAATCTGTATAGAGGATGAAAAAAGTGCATGCTTCCATGTGCATGGAAGTTTGTGCAGCTATAAAGCTACAAAATGTCGAATTTCTCAAGACTTAAAAAAAATTTGAAAATTAAATCCCAAAGATGCTCAAAATTTCTTACAGAGAAATACTGTAATGAAGTTGCAAATACAAGCTAATCTGTAGTAGAATTGAGAGAGCTGCTATTATCTATGCAACACTGCAGCTTTTAGTTTGAGAAAAGCTATAAGCCATGTATAGGGTAGTGGTTTCTTCAGACTTTTTACAAAAGTAAAGTAGCCCAAATGTACTTAGAAGTATTGGAGGATTTAGGTGTGCCCTCAAACTACAGAGTACCAAAGTGCCTCTAAGAATCACTTCAGCTGTATGTTTACCAGCATAGTGAACCTTGAAAAAGAACATTAATCACTATCTAACGACTGAAACAAAAAGTAAAAATGGGTATTTCTACTACTGATACATTGTTGATATCAGATCTCTCAATTGGATTGGACTTCAAAGCATATGTTAAGGAAAACACTTAAAATAATTATCTGACTGTTGTGGGTTACCATATTCAAACTAAACAGCACACTGTTACGCAGTTTGAGCCAATCTCATCTGAACCTTGAGGATTCTTCAAGCAATTAGGAATAAAGAGAACAGAACAGTTATATTGCTTTCAAACAAGGTCGAATTTTTCCAAGTCCTTTTTGCTTAACTTGTTCCTCCTCAGTAAAAGAGAGAAGGCGGCACAGAAATGACTGAAGTAACAACTGAATTCTGCAACTGAATTTATAGTCGCCAAAATAACATGCCTTCCTTTACTTGCTATGTTTTATGAAGGAAGTTGAATTTCCTGCTCTGTTCAAGAAGCAACTGAATTTTCAAGGCTTTGAACCCCAGAGAGATGCTAAGGATTCCATTAGCTATTATTTCATTTCTTTTCTTTTTGATAGCAGGGTTCCCATAGCTGCCTCAGGAGCAAGGGCGTTTCAGACTGACTATTGTAACATTACACAGAGGAAATCTTCACAGCCTGATGCGCTCTGTATGCGGATTTTCACACTTAATATCATGGGACTGGAGGAATTCTTAAAGGTCAAGATTTTAAGCAACTTCTCATGCAAGGAAATGGGAAGTTGCTCCAAGTATTGAACTCTGGCACAGAAGTCAGGAAGAAGTAACTGAATTAAGTAGGGATCCAACTTTGACACAGCCACTTTGGGATTTATACAGTTAGGCCACATTTTGCTCACCGATAACAACACAGGGCACCTGGAACTATGTGGCAGCTCTGCCCTCTAATACACTGAACATCTTTGTCATATTCTTAGTCCCACAATCTCCCTGTCCCAGAAAGGGCTGGTAATGCACTATGGTAATTCGTACATGATTTTTGAGATTTTTATTGCTATAGCAACTGAGTGTAGGCATTTAAACATAGCAACAGACTATTTATAGACTTTCTTGGATGTCAAAATGGCATGTTGTTTTATTTTCTAAGCAGATGCTCAGAAGATAAGTACACAAGATGACTGTACAGTACCCATCTTCAAAAGGAAGAAAAAAACCTCCCAACTTCACAACCTCTGAATCATATAAACAGGCAGATAAGCGTAGGGCATTTTAAAGGACTTTGTTCTGAGAAAGCATATCACTAACTACTACCTGAGAACAAGACTAGGCAAAAAACTTTGTTGATTTGTACCTATTTTGCAAAAAGATGTGCAAGAAATTTACAAGGTCCTGCTCTGATCAACTCTGATCTTTACCTGTTAAGCAACAGAAAAAGGGAAACTGTCTTCATATTAAGTGAAGCCAGATTCTCAGGAGCGATCAAAATCCACTGAGACAGACAGTTCATGCACACAGGCAAAGCTCTGCACATTCCTAACACAGCAACAGTGATTTACAAGAAGTGAGAGTTTGACCTGATACGTGATTTGAGGAAATACAATTCATCATTTTCATAATAAGAAAGGCTAATTTTCTCTGGTATAGTATTTTTCTCTGAGTCCTTTAAGTTCTGTATCATTTCTACAAGTGATCAGTGAAAAACACCACTTGGTGTTTAATATAATTTCTAAACACATTTCTAGCCATGGAAATACCAAGCAGCAACAGGACAGATTTCCTGGAGGATCTTTAGGTATTATTCACCTTTCTGTTATGGTTATATGTCAGTTTTGTATAAAGTGGGATGGTTGATGTTTGCCATTTTACCGAAAAAAAAAATAAATTTAAAACCTGTTAAACAGGAAATGTCAGACTTAAAAAAATGAATCCAACAGGAAGTGTCAAGAGATTCTTATAAGGGTACAAGGTTGTTAATATTCCAGGGAGTCTTCCATAAGCGCACAGTATATGTTTTGGAAGGGACATTTTAATGGTGTGTTTTATGCAAGAGAGATTCCAAAACAGGTCCCAGAAGCCCAGCACAAGCATAGAAATTGATTTTTACATGTTGAGGTTTTAGAATATATACCACAAGTTCTTCCTCCCTGTCCATAACATATTTTCACTTAATTCAGTGAACAAACACAGAACAGTTTTCAAGTCTCCCAATCTTAAGCTTTAAGTATCTAAGATACTTGGGAATTCTGATTCATGTGCTTGGTTTTCTACAGTCAGCTCCACTGACTACTGCACTTACTAAAAACAGCTTTTAGAGCAATGCTAATAATGATACCTAACAAAGAACAGGAATGGTAAGTTTATTAACTGTAACAGCCCTTAGGGAAGTCAAGATGATAGGCACAACTACACTTGCATAGGAAGCTAAGCACAATATTTAGGTTTGCTTACAAGATTTTTCCAGTCTGAGATGTGCAGAACATCAACTTGTCTTAGCACCTCCTCCTGGGGCAAACTCCACCCTCCACTGCCACTAGGCCCCTAGTCATATCGTGCTGTTTTCATGAGCCCAGGGGTGAGTCACATTCATTCACTATTTGAAAAGACAAATATGGGAAATTCAGTGGTTGAAACTGTGAAGCATGTCTGCATTTTTATACGCTATTAAGTTATTTCCCTTCCTCTCCACAAGCTCTTCAATTTATGGTTAGACATTTTATTTGTAATTTTTCTGTTCAGCAATTAGAGCACAGTTCAGCACAACTTTGGAATTTTTAACAGGAAATGTTAATTGACATAGCATGCTTTATTATATTCTACTACCTGCACATATACACCTCCTTCTAAAAACGCCTTTTCAGAGACATTTCAGAGAAACTGAGGGAACATTTGAAAACTAAATAATGGATATTTCTTTTCCAAAATTTCAGAAACAGATCTCATTCTACGGATCCTACCATTTCTTAGTGCCTCCCTCTGAGTCCAAAACAAGATGGGCAAAAAGGGACCCACTGCTCCTACTCATCTTCTCCTAGATTTCAGACTCTTATTTCCCGCTAACTAACATAGCCTTTACCTTTGTGGTATTCACCAAGAGCCTGATCTGGCACCACTAAAGTGAATGGAAACTTTGCTGCTGATTTCAAAAGCAAAGGCTCAGAGCCAAATTCCCCATGTATAACTTCAGCACTACAAAACATTCTGCAGACTAATATAAACAGTAATAATTTTACTCTGAAGGCAAGCCCCTAGCCCAAAGCAATCGCTATACTTGACCCAGCAGCACAGAACGTGTCTACCATGTGTCCACTTCCAGGATGCAAAACCTTACAACTGGTAACAAAAAAAGTGCGCAGCTCCTACAGAAAATGCCTTTCCACCCCCACTGTTTGTTATATCAACTTTTCAAATCCTTTGCTTTTTGCAGAAATTGCAGGAACTAGCCCAGTGGATCCCATTTTATATCCATGAGATAGCGACTCTGTAAGCGTATTTGCACATAAATTAGGGGACAGCACAGGGATTCTAAAGTATAACTTTATATCATGACAAAACATAACAGAATATGCTTTAGCATTAGTTGGGGCAAGAAACTTTCAGGTTTACATGCACACTTGAAACACGTTACCTGCCAAGTTTGCATGTTTCCCTCCCTGCCTCTCTAATCCTCCCCTCTCCAAGCAATCTGTGTTAGCATAAAAAAAAATTCTACAGGCCTTACTTGTCCAAACCTACAGGTGATCATATTTACAATATTACAAGTCCCTGATGACTTGTGACACCTAAAGACTTTGGGTTTTGTACATTTTAAGGGCAGGTAAAAGTTCTAGCACATGGTAAGGTATTCTTGATTTCAGCTATTAGTGGTGGGTGGAGTTGGTCATCATTTTTGGGTTTGCTGTTGTTTAAATCTTTCAGATACTTAATACATTTGTTAATTCCTATGTAAAACTGAATTTCTCAAATTATTTTCCAGATTGTAAAATTAATGATAGACACATTGAAATAAACAAAGTAAAGAAAAATCAAGAAAAAGCCTATTATATCTACCTACTGAAGAGGATTAAATCCCAAGATGCTGTTAGAGTCCAAGCTCTCCAACAAAACTTGAGGCTACAAGTCCACTTGCTCTAAGTAACAAACCCCTCTCTCCTTTTCAGAATTCTTTGGACCTGCTTTCTGGGGAGGGAAACTAAGTTGTTATTTCAAAGTGCTACCGTAACAGTCACAGTCTTAGTTCTCCACTACACGTGTACATAAGCAATAATTCATCTCTTGAGTCACTAGTTTATAAGCTTACAAGGATCCATCACCCACTCAGATTTCCTTTCTGTCAGTGATACTGAGATCCAAAACATCTCTTTGACCCACTTTTCAAAGGAAGTACAAGCAGAGAGCACATCACAAGGAAATTCTTATGCTTAGTTTACAGGAAGGCTGCAAGTTAGGACAGAAAAGAGATCTTTCTCTGCCCACAAATCCCCCAGATCTTTAAATAGCCCACAAACCTTAAAACAGCAAGAGTTTTTTCCCTTTCCACTCGCAAGCCATTTGATGCTTCTTTTTCCTGGACTTATAGACTTCTCTAAGAACAGCATCTTAGATGAGGCCAGAGAACTCCATGACATGTAAGGAACATATATATATATGACCCTTGAAATGAGAAGCTTTCATGTCCGTCTCTTCTCAGTACCAACTCCCTATACCCCAGTTTCCATACTCTGTCTTATCCAGCTTTTCAAAAAATTATTAGACACCATATTATCATTAAAAGCTGTTGGAAAGCAGATTGATCCAAAGGAGGATGGAAGAAGCTCGTGCTAAAGATTGAAGCTATGAATCTGACTGCCAGATAATCCTTAACTTCTGCTGCTTTGGTCCCAGATAAATAGGACTGTAGTTATTAAAACTGACTGAAACATATAAAAAGATAGGAGGTGGGGAGGTTTGTAGGTTTCATGTCCACAGCCAATTTAGAGCTTAATCCAGAAGGATGTAAAACAGATGGATTTATGTAGGTTAAATACATTGATAATCCTAGGTACTTTATCATAGTGTTAATGTTAACACACAATTTTCACTATCTACAAACAAGCAACCTGTACTTTTTGTATTAAATTACACTTATTGTCATTATAACGTCTTTACTGAAATAAATTTAGACACGGGCGCTATATCATATATTCTAAGTTACAAAATAAAAAAGGACTGTATAGAATAAGAACAATAGTTGCGGAAATGCTACAAGATATCATATATTATAAGTATACACTTAGTTCAGATGTGGAGGAGTTAGACACAGATCAGTTACTCCAGTCTATAAACAAATTTAAAAATAACTCATTAAAACTTAAATGCCTTCTAAATACCATCTGAAGTTGCACATCCTTGCACAAGTTGAAGGGGTACAGAAAATCTCACATGTAAAGTAACACATGCAAGATCAGCAAATCAGAATGAGGGCCTCTGGAGGCTAGAAAATACAAGAATATTAAAAGAGCGAGGATTCTCTAGTACTCAGCATTTAATATATTGGACTGTTTCTTAATTTCCACTGTTCTAATAAACTCAGATTTCTATGGGTTGTATCGTTAGATTATTAAGCTCCAAGTTTGGTATAATTGTTGATTTGGAATAAAATTGTTCATTTAAAACATGAAGGTCAGCTAGGAGATTAACCTAAAAATAGCAAGCTGTTCGCAAATGATAGTCCAGAGAAAAATAAAAGGAAAATTAAACACAAGTTTTGCAACCAGATCAACAATGTTCTAACAAGTAAGGTTCATTTATCTTTTGACGCTGGAAGAAGTTAACTTCCGTTAAAGTATACAAAACACCTACCATATCAAATATAAATGCAGTAACTGTTAACACTTGCAGGAACACAGTCTATGCTCAGAACTCTAAATTCACCCAATCTTTGCATAGCATAAACTAAAACCTGTCTAATCACTCCACAAAGATGGAAATCTGCTACTGCTGATTGCAGAGAATTTTTCACCAAATGAAACCATGCTATATACAATTTGAAAAATCAACTCACTAATGCGAGTTTTTACTAATATGCATTAGTAACAGAAACCTGATTCTTCAATTTCAGCTATCATTTCCTTGTAGTGACCTAATTCTTTCATATTGTTTACATACTGCTGTCTGAAAAAAGCTTAACGTATACATTAGTAAGACAAAAAAAGCGTTTTAATTTGGCAAGAAAATAAAATACACTTCAGTGCAGAGTACCTATCAAACAGCACAGATAAAACTGAAGACTGAAATATCAGTGATTTTTCATACTAAAGAAAACATGCTTTAAAATTTGAAGGTGGTTTGTTTTTTTTTTCTGTACAGCATTTCAATTAGACACAGCTTCATGGTATTAATTTACCTCTAATAGGATTAAAAGCAAACACATACTATATAAAGAAATGGCTGTGGAAGTGTCTTTTTAAAAGATAGGTTCCAGACACGAGTAAGTAATCCATCAAAATGAACAACTCCAGCACTGTTAAAAGCAAGCATGTGGGAAGGAAAGTCATACAATTAAAAAAAAAAAAAAAGAAAAACTAAATCTGTTAAATATCTGTTTCCCTATAACATGTACTGCTGCTAACTAAGACTCTCTAATGGTCAGCACAATACAGATAATAGCATCTGTGAATCAGGTTGCCTTGAATTACTGACTACGTACCTTGATTAATCAAGTCTCAGTATAATTAACACAGCTTTTTCTTTTTCATCCTTGTATATTCCCAAACAGTATGTAAGAAGAACTAGGTTTTGTTAACTACATCCACTTTTTAAGCAGCTAAAATTTCAAGAGGAGGTAGAATTTGAAGGGAGCAAGGGGGAAGAGGTAGAAAGAACCAACTATTCAGTATCATAACAACAAGGTACTGTACCTTTAAGGAGGAAATATGGTTCCGTTCTGTTTCACGGCTGAAAAAGAGCTTATTCTCAGTTATAGAGATTACTTACCTAAAACTTCAGTTATTCCTCTTTTTCCCCTCAGGCCAGCCTCTCTTTCACTCTTGGGAGCTTTTACCATTTAAGGTCAATGTTACATCTGGCTCTAGTAACTAAAGCTGAAGCAATTTTTAACTCAGAGATCCAACAGGCTGTCTAACATTAGAATGAGAGTTTAAATTTAAAGTAACTCTTCAGAAAGCCTCGTTCTTGCCTCAGAGAATTACAGAATAAAAGGCTTTCCTATTCTGGCATAAGTACTCTGAGCACAACACGATGCAGACATCCCATTAGCATTCTTCAAGTTCACTGCATATAAGGCTCTACTTACTCATTTCTGATTAAAACGGGCAAGTAGGAAGAACACATGAAATAGTTTACATCATGTTATGTTAACCCTTAGAATTTTTTACTGGAACAGCTGCTACTATTTTTCATTCCCCGCTCCTCCTTTGTTTGGTCAGAACGATTCTAAATTAGAGAGCCAATACAAGGCATGTGAACTTTTAAAGAATGCTGGCTCCAGTCCAGTCATGGGCTCTGCTCTCCACTTGCAAAATATGAATAATTCCCATTGAAGTCCACCAAAGTTGCTTGTATCCCATGAGAGAATGTAGCTGGAAACGGAGCATGAAGAGGGGAAAAAAAACAACCCACAAAACATTTAGCACTCTGTATTCAAGTACCTGCAGGAGAATCACATGCATTTGATTCAGAGCTCAGCTCTGGAATGGACATAGATCGTACTCCGGCCCTTTAGCCAATTCAGATTATTTATTTATAAGTATTACAATTACATCCACAGATCCTAAACTAAGAATTCTGCTTATGTCAGGTACTGTAAAGTTGTTAAATATAAGCAAGCCAAACCCTGTCCAAAAAACCTTTCACAATTCAAGTAGAGACAAGAGAGCTGAAGGTGGGAAATGTCAAAAAATTGCACCACAATGTACATAAAATTATTATTGAGTTTGGAGGGGACATATTAGGCCTGCTTTAAGAGAATGGAGCAAACAATGATACTAAATTAACTTCCTTTTGATAATGGCTAGTAAGAGCATCAAGGCAGAATCAGGTCACACAAAGGAAAGTAAGGATTTGATGATTTGACTTGGAAAGCACACTCCATAGGGGACTGATGCATGGAAACATCAGGATGCTTGTAGGAGAAGTGGGCAAAGTTGAGTTGATTGCAACATAGCACAGTCCCTGTAACATAAGGACATAAGAAGCTGGGCGCCTCATTTGTGCCATATCAGGCTTGAGTGTGTATTAGGAAGTCTGTTATTCTACACGTAAAACATTCTTTGTCCACAAAATCAACATAGTAAAAAAAGTTCTGAAAAACTTCCCTAACATTAGCATTTAAGCTTGATCCCAAAATCATGAGAGTAGATAGATGTTTCAAAAACCATTTCAGGTCTTGATGTCCTTTGTCCACTTACAGTCCTTTGCACCATTACTGGATCTCTGACAAGACATTTTAACATATCCACTTTAATCTTTTTGAATTACTATTACCCACAAACTTGAGTTCTGAAATATTCTCTTGTAGCTCAGCAGGTGTACAGTCTTTCATCTAGTTATCTGCAACTACAGAAGTCTTACTAGCATCTGTAATTCATCATTTCTCAGAATTTCTAGGCAACAAGTGTCAAATGTTTCTTTTGTCTGCAATATGTGTTTCTTTTAAATCTGCACACATCCGTTTCACAGCAAAGACTGCTTTAAACCCAGTTTCAGCACGAACAAGTTGCTTACTGCCTTTTAGCACTACCATCCTCTGGGAAGAAGCTTTTTGATTAAGTTGCTCGTCCATTGGTCTAGCACCCTATAACCACAGTTAGCCAGATTTAGCTAAAATTTGTTAAAGTAACAGAGGTATCAAAATATTTTAAAGTTTCTAGAAACTTCATGAAGTCAGCAGCTTGTAAAGGAGATTTAAGCTATTGCCCCTGCTATGTGAGAAACACAGAGTGACAGAGTTTTGGTTCTCTTTTGTTTGACCCATCCACTCAACACCACACAAACATGATCCCTGCTGTTTAGGTAGTAAACAGAAGGTGCTCATGAGAAGGGGAAAATGATGCTTCCATCTTCAGCTCCTGAAACTGCTTGTATATTTTTGTATCCTATAGCATGCTCAATGCTTTAGCAGATGCTTTGCCCAGAGGTTTGTTTAACATGAATGATCTCTGGCCAAATGAAAGTGAAACTTTCTAACTAAAATACAGGTTTTTGAATGAGGTAATCTTAGCATCTAAAAATTAATTATTTTAACTAGATTGTTACCATTGTATAAAGAAGGCACAGTGACATGTAGCATGTAAGTAAAACTTTTCATACCTCTTTTTTGTTTGTTTGCTTTGATCTTGTTTTTTTAAGATCTGGTGATACCAGCTTCTTTTAAAACATCCTAATACAGATGGCTGGCCACATACAGTAGCAGCAAACTCTCCTCCCCTTTCCAACATAACCCAACATATTTATGTTGCCAGTATTAGGGTAGTGTATTCCCCAGGAATAGCATAAAATTATTCTCTTATAAATATTCTGAAGTATCTCAGAGTAGGTAGATGTGCTTCTGTGGGGGATACATATGGCCTGGCAGTGAGATGTATGTGCCCCCACCAGCCAACTTTCTTTTGCTTTTCACAGCTCTGGGACTTATGAAAGAAGTAGTGCAATATGTATCTATGCTAAGTTACATGACTTGGGCTCCCTAAATTTAACAATTTTTACTTTTGCCTTTGAAGAGATGAACACAATCCCAAAAATACTGGTCATATGGAAATAATTGAGAGTTCTGCCCCTAGGCCTGAAGTGCAAGTAATGTTTCATGCAGGATCTTTGATTTTGGGGCACAACCATTTTCAAGTGTAAACTTTCTTTGAGCAACAGCAGACAAGTGATCTTGCTACGCATTTTTTTCCTAGTTTTGGCTTTAACTGGGCAGTCTGGGATATAAGAACTCTAACTCAAAGGTTTATTTGGGTAGACATATTTGTAGGTGTTTACATTTGAGCTTTTGATAGGCTCAGGATAAAGCTGTAAATTCTCCACCATATGTATAGAGTACTGCCTAGAAAATAATTTTATAAAAGAGAATTCCCATATTATTTTGAAGAATTTATGCTTCAGGACTTTAAAATACATTGTATTAAAAATGCTGCTTATTATCCTTTCTGCCCATACATAATCGTCATCCGTGTGATAAAAAAGATGCATGCTATAGCTGACAAAGTGTAAGTGGCAAGACATGATTATATGCACTATTCTTTATTCAGTGACTAAAGTATAAAGATTATTAATCAGGCAGGCTAAAAATTTGCAGCAGAAGTGATAATATTTGCACTTAAAACTGGAGTCCTATGACATGATTTTTCATATTTCATTTTAAAAATATCCCAAAAGTATTTTTACCAGTTAAGACTTTTGTCCTACCACATCTAGAATGCATTTCTGTCAACCTCAGGTTCACTTCACAAATGCCAATGAGCACTGACTATTTTGTTTATTGAATTAATTGTATTAGCCATACTCATCATCTTATTTCTCCTCAACTGTATGGAAAAACTAGTTAACTGAGTCTAAATTTTATGCCCAAGATTTCCTGTGTGCATTCATTTTCTTGAACAGAATTTTTTTTGTTAATTTAAATGTTTGATACGGTACCAGATTTGTGTTTTCTGTGGGTTTTCTGGCTTGTATGTTGCTACCTCTACAGTGCACACAAAAGTCATCTTATTTTATGCTGGTGTCCGTTATGCAGATCTCATTTATGTATGCAACTCTAACACTGTGTGGCAATCTTATCTGCCAGTTCATCCAGACAGGAGAGAAAAAACAAAACAAGAACAGGTCTGATAAGTAAATACATTACAAAAAATATACAAAGCAAAACATGCAATAAACTTTCCACATCTGGGACTCACTCATTCTGCTGAATACTAAATCCCAACTGGAAAGTAAAATATTTCACCTAAAATGTATGCTGGTTCAACAGGATGGTATTAGTCAATATTCACCCTGCCAGCCAGCTGAGCAGCTATGCTAGATAATTAATGCAAAATGTAACAAAACTTTATGGTACTTCTCATAACATTTATGCAGCAACTTTTCTAGATGAGCCTTTTGAAAGACGGGAGTTTAGCTTCCAACTTTCTACAGCAAAAGTGAAGCACTTCATATGAATCAGAAATGTTAAGTTAAAAGAATATGCCATCGCAGAATAAGAGCCTGCAGAACAAGGAGACATATGCTAGAGTCCAGTCATCTTAAAGAAAACATTTATATTGAAAACAATGTTAATAAAGTTTGCTTTGAGGTCATACAGATGATCCTGTAAACTAGTCCATGTTATGTGGAAAGATTTGAAACCATAGAGAGAAATACTCAAAGTCCTTGCAAAAAACCTACTAATTAAGCCATAACAAGTCTTTTTATTTATAAAACTAACATTTTTCTCAGTCTCAAAATAGCCAGCTAATAGTCTCTATATGAGAAACAGACGAAGTCCAAGAAACAAAATGTCAATCTGTTTACTAGCATTCATTGCCAGATAATCAATAAAATGATCCAAACTGACAAACACAGTTTAAATGGCCAAGTCTTTCTGGAAAAACGTTACACAAAGCATTTACAAAAAACATTGTATGGTAATTTCACATATTCATGTTGTGTCTTTTTTTTTCTCCTTCCTTTAAGAAAATGATTTTAAAAATGAAGTTCCAATAAAATCACCATATTAAGACGTTTAGAATAGTTTACAGGAAAAGCAAAACAGTATCAGAAATTTAAACCTTTGTGGGTAAGAATGTTATTCTGTTTCCATGCCCTTAAAATCTAGCCTGCCAAGAAGCTAAAGATATTACATACTTTTTAGCGCACACAGAGTATTCCAAGGTCATCAACGCATTTCACTTAGTCTAATGAACTGTTTTCTAAGGTTCAGCTTTGATTTCTGCTAATAGCAATTGAAACCTTAGCATGTGTACAAGTAATGCATTTAATATATTCTTAAACGATCATCCTGTGTTCTATGGAAAAAACTTTTGGGAAGATGATCCAAATGAAAAAAATGCAGTCATATTTTTGAAAAAAAAAAAAAAAAAGTTTTTCAATCAAAGACAATACTCCAGAAGACTTTGACATAATCATGGCCACTGAGTGACAAATTATCCATAGAGAACACCTCCCATCAGAGCCCATTTTCTGTTTTGATTTTGGGGGTGGGGGAAGGGACAGGGGGGCTTGAAAAGGGATCTGTAATAGCTGGATTTCGGGAAAACAGGAGGGGTGAAGCTTTACAATAACTTTTCTGGCAATCTTTTTAGAAACCTGAAGAGGTTAATACGCACTATGACTAAGCTCCATCTTACCTTGCCTGTGAGAAGTCAGACAGAAGTGAAGATTTAGAAGAAAAAAAATCCAAAAGCTGACGGGCTTCTCCTTCCACACGGATGTACGTACATATAATAGCACACTACTGCACTCAAAAGTACAAATGAAGGAGACTAGTACTGCACACTAATCTAGGTCAAAATAGTAAATTATACTTCTTCCTAAATTCAGTATTCATATTGAAGTTTGGACTTCCTATCATATTCCAGTCTAAGAAAAGGGAAATTAAAATATTGCAAGAAGATACTTTAATCCATAGAAAGAAAATAATGACTTTGCTTTTTCTTAGGAAAAGACCACAAGACAGATATTTTTTAGGCTTTAATCTGACATTCCCTTGCTGAATTAATCCTAAATAATAATTCTTACTGCCCATATTGATCCAGAATGCTTGCAGACTCAATTAACAGCCTTAGGTTTTAAGAATTAGTTGCAGGGTGAATAATACATTTACCACATAGTAAAAATAAACTTACCAGGAAGTAATGTGGGAAGCTTTTATCAGGGCCACAGTAACTGATCTCCATTCCAACAGCAGAAAATAAAAATAAGTACAAACCCTGGCCAGAGAATGACTTTGGTTAATACTTGTTTTCAGTGCTGGAATTCTACTCTTTGTCATTTATTCTAAAATTTCCAAGAGCTTGTGAAAAAAAAATAAGGATAGAATACTTATTCCACCTCTACCAGTAGAATTCTAGAGAAAAGCTTTTAACTCACATTTTTGTTGATTTGATGACTGCTGCTGGCAGACTGTTGCAGGGTTCATCAGATGGTTTGTGTCTTTGTACTTTTCCTTAGAGAAGATTAAAGTAGTGCACTGCAAAAAGCAAATAAAAAAGAGTATCAATAGGGATGTCTATAGATAAAACTGTCACTTGTAACATTGTAACACTGCGGTTTTGCAGCCTCAGTTATTTGAGACGTGATAAAATTGTGATCATTTGGGTTAAAGTGATTGGCTTCAAAAGACTGATTTTCAGCCAGCATGGTTCAACTGTTTCCCAAAAAAAGAGTAAAAATTGTTATATATGCTGAATATATGTAAGAACATTTTTGGAAAATTTGAAAGAAGTTACTTGATGTTTTGCAGAAAAGAGATTCAATCTGTGGATGCAACCATGACTTTTGCTTGTCCCTTTGGAATTATCCAATTTTTTTATAAGTCTCAAGTAACACATTTCTACTAAGTACATGCTAAGAGTTTGGCAGTTTTGGAGTACAACATTCATTAATTTTGTATGTTCAGTGTCACCATATGTATATGTACATAGCTAAATGTTTATCTGCCTCAAAGAAGCATTGTAAGGAGAAAGCTGGGATTAAAAGAATCATTTATTCAACTTTTTCCTAGCTTCTCATAGAAATAGCTGTGGGGCGTAGGACCGGTGCCTCATTTTTTGCCAACGTTCAAAAGGATGCATTTCCAGTGAGAATTTTTACCAGATCACCCTTAAAGCACGCTGCATTTCTGTCATGCCTCCAGAACTGCCTAAATCACAGTTTTATGACTCATTGCAAAGATATACCAGTATCAATGTGAGACTCTACGATATCTTTTCTCTGCTAGCTCCTTTCCACACCCCGCTTTCCATCCTTCCCTCTGATCTAGATTGTATCACCTCAAATCTAAAACCTAATACCCCTTCCTACATTTCTTCTCATACTTCAATCTGACCATAATTTCCTGGTGGGTGTATTTCCTAATGGGCAACCAGGTGACCTATTTTTCTGTATGTTCTCTTCCTAGGATTCTCTTCAAGGTGGATGTCCTAGTTTTAAAAGGCTGGTTCAAAAACACCAGCAAAGTCAGGGTTCTTTTGTTTTAGTTATGAGCAAGACTTTCTATTTTTCATAGACATATAAAAAAAACAGACATAGACATTAAAAAAATGAATGTTTATCAGTTCTTTTAAAAGAAATCTTAAGCCTCTAAGAGCGGTCTTGTATAAAGAAAATAAACACCAAAAAATCTGATAAGCCAATACCCTATCCTGTATTTAAATATATATATTTTTAAAAAACTAATCAACGTCACCTTATGATATACTGAACTTTCACAAAACAAGAGACTGACATGCTTTTACTAGGAAATGCATATTCAGAGTTGGATCATCTCATACTGCAACAAGGCAATGAAACATTCATCAGCGTTGTGTTTTAATCACCAGAGCAAGTGATTCTGCTTTTTGTGATAGTGTTTGCTTTATTTAAAACACGCAATCTTCATCCACAACTGCTTCAGTCCTTTCTCTTACCTACTACCCTGTAACAGAAAAAAAACCACAAACAAACAAATCCAAGCCAAAACCAAAATAACTGCAATATTATTTAGAGATACGTACCTGAAGAAAGGGAACATATAAATAATGGGATATGTGAGAATCACATAACTTTGATGAGATGCAATGATCCTGGAACTCAGAGAGATTAACTAAATATTAAATGTATTAATTAGCCCTGAGTACAGCTACTTTCTATTCTGATGCCATTGTAGTAAAGTTTAGTAAGAAAAAAAGCGTTATATATAACTATGCCAAAAAGTACACCCATGTATATAAGGGTGTGTCATAGTACCATGCTTTGAAGTAAATGTTGTAGTAGAATGTACCAATATTAATAAGTGTGCTCCTGCAGGTCCCAGGCTAGTAGCAAGCTCATATTACCTCCTTCTCAGTCCAGTAGGGTTGGAACAGACTGGAAATAGCTTTTCTGTTTTTATAATAGAGATCAAACGGGGCGTGTCGAAAGCCATTCCACTTTTTACCTCCTAGCCCACAGATGTTCATCAGAACATCTGGGCTTTTACCAGAAGGACAAGAACAGCTGGCAGCAGCTTGGCATCTAAAGCCCCCTTCTTTCACCCTGAATGGGATTCAAACACAAGCATGTGCTCAAATCCGCTGTACAGTGCACTATACTCTAAGGAATGTAGACACAGCATGGACAAAAACATGCCCCAATCCTCCACACAGTGATGGAGATGATGGTGGCATAGGCTTTGACAGATTAATGTTTTCCCCAGAACACGCTGCATAGCTTTTACCAGGGGAGGGAAGAAAACTATTAAGTATTGCTTCATCATCCTCTCCTGACTGACAGCACTAGTTGTATTTGCAGAGGATTGCTTCAGTTAGGAAAATGACTATCAGCATTCCTTTTCCCTGGAAATACTCCCACTGTTTCTTGAGTTAATCACATGGTTTCACAGCAGTTTAGGTGCTGTCTATATTTTCACGAAAAGCCACGTACCTGTCCTAGGTGCCTGCATCATTCTCAAAAGCAGCTTGTCAATCAAAGTTTATGACTCCCCTTCCTCCCTGACTGTGAACTGCAAAGCATTTCTGGTTTACCTTCCCTCTGAAATCTGGCTACTGTACAATACAATTCAATTACATGTTCTTTGTGGAAAAAGCTGAAGAACAAAAGGCAGCTGCAGGCAGAGAAATAAAGCAAGGAGGGGTATCAGTTGTAAAATAGCCAATTCCACAGCAAAAGTGCTGAGTTGTATGACATTATGAGAGAGACAAATTATATCACTATAGAATTATAGCATTCCAGGCAGCCTGAGATTTAAATACAATTCAGCATTCTCCAATCTGTTGCTCCAGGCTATGCAAATAACTTCACTTACTTGACATATATTTTTTCCCCCTCAGTTGTAAGTTAAGATGACATTTGTCTTTTGAAACAATACACAGTTTGAAAAACAGTTATTTCCTCAAGGAGAATATTCTACCTGACAATTTTCATCCCTCTTCGTGCATTGAAACCCATATTTCTTTTGAACAGTTCTATTAATACTAGAAGGTATTTAACTGTGCAGGATAAAGGAACTTGCTCAAGACACCAAGGAAAATATTTTTTCTTGGTTGATTCCTCAATATAAATACAATAAAATAACCTCTATACAATATACAATAAAATACGCTCCTCTATAAAAGTCACTCTAAACAATGAAGTGTAGTAGCCCATAAAGAAATTATAGTATATCCTTTAATATTTTCAGATGGGTTGGTGAGGAGAGGTAGTAAATCACAAATTAGAAAATGGAAAATAAAGAAAGCCCCCAAACCCTTTGTCTCTTGATTCACAAACATGAATCCTAATTCCCTACTGAGAAAAAAGCCAGGGAAAATAACTAATGCACAGAGGTAAATATAACCTGCTGTTTTTTTTGTTAAAAATAGCCACTAAAAGTTAACAACCCCTTCTTTTGAAATTTTAGTCGTCTTGGAAAACCACGCAGTTGCAGTTTTGACAGAGGGCAACTATCATTTTAGATAATACCTTTATATCAAAAATATTAATACCTTTAAATCAAAGGTATTAGGCACAAAAGTTCCTGCCCCCCAAGCCAAACAGGGCTTGGGTGAAGAAAAGCATGCTAAATATCATGTTTTACCGATCTACCTTTTAGACTATAGGGACAGCTGCTTTATATAGACCTGAACTACTGATTTCTGCAAAGCAACGTTTGGTCCAGAAGGAAAACAACAAAAAGCATGCTGAACAAGCACATGAAAATACTGGGCTTCAAAGTGCTGTTTGTTCATTCTAATATTTGATTCCTCTTTGGGGAAATGCAGAGTTGGGTAATACTTTCTGATAAACTTTTTAAAACCTGCTTTCTATCCTGCTTTGATGCCTCATTAAAAAAAACTACAGTGCTCATTTGGTTTTATTCTAAGACTTATGTTCTTGATATTTACATTTCTCAGACTTGTTTCTTTTCAGGTTTTAGTCTCTTTAGGCTGCTAGTCCTTGTATTCTTGAGTCTATGCTAGACTCTTGTATTTTCTTAACTCCTCAAAGTCTGATCATGTCAAAATGTGTATTGGTATTTGTTTATGTAACTATCACTGTTCTACTTTGTAGAAGAAAAATGGAATGCTGTATCTAGCAGATACATTTTTCCCAATTGATTCAGATGTATTTCTATTTTGACAAAATTTTATAGCTGAAAATATAAAACAAAATCCTTTAACTCAGATTTCTCTTTTCACACACGGTTTCTTATAGTGACTGAGTTTACATCCAACTGAAATAAAACTCTGAAAACCTTCAGTAAAAAGCAAACAATTGAGAAAGAACAGCATGAATTGGGGGCGATTCAGTCGATAAGACAGTGAGGTGCAGACAAGCTATTGCAGCTACAGAAGAGAATATGCACAATTATTTGATATCAGGCAATTATACATATAAAAAGTTAGGATGTAAAATCTTATATGATCAGCTTGCCATCTTAAAAAAAAAAAAAAGAAATTAAATCTTAAATGAGCACGTACAAATACCATGCAATTTTACAAGCTACAGAATTCAGAAAACAGAATTACAGAATACAGAAATATAGCTAAGTCAATGCTCTGCATAACTCCAGTCTTTCCCTTTGGTAAGGATACATTAGATAGAGCTAGATATAGCTATATAAATAAGTCTAGAACTACACTGGACTTCTGTAGAAGCTTCAGTAGAATTTGATCAGCTTGAATTTCATAGGGATTCATTCAAATCTGGAACAAAAAAAATCTTTTGTGTTCTGAAATGAAACCAAAAAAACCCAGTTAGAACTCTATTATATAGGTAACAGCAAGAAACAGAAGGGCCTGGAATTCAGCCCCTACCTAAGCTCTGCTTTTCTGCAGTTCTAGATTTTGGAGGGATGGGAAAAGCAATTGCAACAACCACCACCTGAAACAAACAAAAAACCCTAAACACACCTAGCAGCATTTTCCCTGTCAAAACAATAAAACTTAAGAACAACTGAACAACAGGTTCTTATCTGTACGCTCTGGAGAAAATTCCTCTCAAATCCAAATTTGGCAGCTAGTTTAAGCTGCGTAGAGTGACCATAACTAATAATCTATATAATCCAATTACAATCCATTCTATCACTAGATGACCAAACTATCCTTCCTATACTTTTTATTTTAAACTATACAAACAAAGCCTGCCAGTACTTTTCAGGGAGAAAGAAGCTCACCATCAAATAGAAGAGGCAACAAACAGATGTTTACACAAGTGGCTTGGTGAGTAATCTTTTAAATCACCTGACATCAGGAGGGGGCAGCAAAAAGTGTGCAAAAATCACACAGACATACCCATAGTGATTTGAATTTTACACACAAAATTCGAATAAGATTCCTTTGAATTGTGGAAATAGGCCTTCTTACCAATAGGAACCCAACTGGAGTGATGTGTAATTGTTTTTGCATCGTGGACTGGAAAAAAGGTAAATTGATGACAAGCAAAAAAGGCTACTTAGAAAGTCTTTTCAAACTTTTCAGCTACACTTTTTACCACAGATCATAGGTACACATGCAAATTAAGCGGAAGTCAATGGCACATATGTAACGATTCAGGGAACTCGTCTATGTAACAGTGAGAAATAATAGATCGTACAATACTATCACTATGAAAATTGCTCTATCCATAGAATAAGTTCATTTCTGCTAGTACAGTATATATTCACCAAGCTAGGACCAATGGAAAATGCTGAAATTTCTCCACTGCTCTGTCTAAAAAAGTAGAATGTTAAGGATATTGGCTAGAGTTAGAAAGAGCTACTACTTTCATCCTTCTCAGGGAGGAGGTTTGGGAAAAAAAAAAAAGAAGGAGGAGTCTCTCGGGAAGAAGTCATGCACTAAGTCCACAGAAACAATGAAAAGGCTAGCATAAGCTTAACAAATCTGGGAAAAGGAAAGACAATAAGAAACAGGCAAAGTAAGCAGCAAAAACCTAGTCAGGATAAAATGTACTAAGCTGAACGAACTTCATGGTTTAGAAGACAGTAACAATGACAGAGATCCTTGACATCTTTCTCCCCCCTAGACTGTTTCAGGCAGATGAGAGAAGACAAAGGCAAAGGCAGATTTATTTCTGTTTTTTCAAAATGGGTATTTTTCATGCCATTAAATAAAGCTTCATGTTGTTTTAGGACTCCCTCAAAACTATTGTTTCTTGCATTGCTTCTATCATTTTTGGAAGGGTTGAACTATAGCCCTTAGACAACGTATCTATGGAGTAATGTGAGGAATCTGTTAGTCAATTACTTGCCCTCAGAGACAAACAAGACAGAAAACCAAACATTCAGCATGTTTCCAAAACAGCTGGGATTTAGAATCCTACTACTGTGAAGCAGCAGCAGAGGAAAAATGCCAGAGCCAAAGGAGGCAAGCATGTTAGTGCATACTGAAATCCTGGGAAGCTTACTGCATACAAGCCTCGTGGGCTCAGTACAGAGTCTAACAAAAGCCTGAACAAGAAGAGTATGACCACATTTATGGCACAATTTCAGAGCAGATTATGTTTAAAACGTTACAAGCAATAAGTCATAAGGTACCTCATTGAAGTATATCGTTCACTAAAACATGCAGTGAATTCCAGCTTATTTCTCAGGTTTTCCAAGAATGAAAAAGACCTAAGTTTCAGCATGATTAAAACCAAACTACGCGTGCACTATGGAAAAACAAAATGATTCACTTATCAGAACAGTGCCACATAAACAGAAGAAAACTCCATAAACCAGAAGTGCTATTTGAAAAGTTCCAGGATTTCCTCAAGTAAAGTTTAGGATTATTTCCCCTCTAAGAGTGACTTAACAGTTACTCACCATTTTACTATCCTTTTTTAAAATACATTGTTCAAAAGTCTAGGCATGCCTTTGGACAAAATAGAATTATTCTATA
The DNA here is from genome assembly GCF_028500815.1 of Rissa tridactyla. Classification (NCBI taxonomy): domain Eukaryota; kingdom Metazoa; phylum Chordata; class Aves; order Charadriiformes; family Laridae; genus Rissa; species Rissa tridactyla. The sequence goes on along the minus strand of NC_071469.1, from coordinate 12,472,390 downwards.
TCAGGTCTGGTTACCAGCAACCACCTCATGTCCCATTTTAGTATGGTAATATTGCCGTGCCTGTTGTGTACACCTTAATTTGCTTGTACATTTTGATAATACATGTTACAACAGGTAAATCTTGTTGTATAATGGGTGACTGGGTCTCCACCCACCTGCAGAGAAATCAACGGTAAGAATGTACTTATCGTTTTCATGTTCAGTCCCTCTACTTAGTTAGATCAACCGATAATCCAATGGATTTTATATGCTGTGTTCTTATGTAGTATTATATGTATGTATGAAGTATGAAGTATTATAACATTTTGTTATCGACACAGTTCTTATAAATTAAGAAAGCTGTGGTACAAGAGGTACTTTTTTAAAAAAAGATTTTTTTGCTAAACGGCTTCTTAGAAGTCGGGGCATAAAATCTTCTTCAGCAAAACTTAATCAGAAGCACTTAGGAAACTGGTAGCTGTCACCCATGCTGTCTCTAGGGCAGAAGCTGGCTGCGAGGATAGGTGCCATTTCTTCACTACCCATACAGTAAAGTGTTTTTATGAAAAACCTCATCCCATCTTGCTGTTACTGGCAATGACAAAACATACCCTTCACCACATGGATATCCCAGTGCTGTTGGAGGGAGGCCAATGTGAGACAGGGAAAAACTACCCATTTACAAATTGCAGCAGAGACAGAAATGTGAAATATTGATATACATATGTACACAAATACACAGGAAAAATTAACCTGCATGTAGAGTACTGTAGATGTGGGTGAAAAAAAACAAAGGTAAGAAAGCACAAGATTGGAAAGACTGAAATATATAAAGATCAGAGCTGCCAAGCAATAATTTCACAGAATGCAAAGCTTGAGTGTGTTTGCTGCAGGAGAATGGCAGTCCCTCCCTACAACGAATAGTAAAATTTGCAGATATGTTTGCATTTACATTTGATTTTTGAGCTTGAGATTATTTTAAATAAGGTTCAATAGTTTCTCCACAAAGTCCAGAAATTATGGGGGTTTGTTTGGTTGGTTAGTTTGGTTTTGTGGGGTTTTATGAAGTTTCGTGGTTTTGAAGCTAATTCCCCTCCTCATCCCTCTCTTCCTTTAATTGCTTTTTAATTTAAAAAAATTAATTTTCTCTGCTACATTTAGTAACCTTCTAATTTGTCTAGTAAAAATTTCGCCTCCATCTTCTTCTCCAGGCCCCAGTTACCACAGCACTTTTCACAAAAGATGTTCTGCCAGGAGATTTGAGTCTTTGCGCTGACCCATAGAGGGCATGGGACAGGACTCCTACAGATCAAAGGTGAATCCTTGTGACATGCTGTAGAACTGAAGATAAATTGTGGATGCCTATTAAAAATTACTTTTTCCTAATGCTTTATAATGATCAAGCACATTTTCTGATCACTGGCATTAACTTAAAAGGCTTCATTTTGCTATTGTCTGCCACCCTCTTCTCTTTCAAAGGTGAAATAACACAGTTCAACACAGCAGTTGGAAGCCTGGGTGAAAAATTTAATTTGTCTTAATGTGTCTTAAAACCTACCCCCTTGTTTCTTCACACTATCTCTAGGCCAGATTGCAAGATTCCTCTTTGTTCTTCATGCAACTTCAGACTTGGACCAGTACTTTTTGGTGGGCTAAAGATGCAGCAAACTGTACAAACCCCACACTTCACTTTGAAATCCCAGGCTTTCAGGAGGAAGCTGCAAATCTCTCACCAATATAGAGACTCGTCCACAGAAAGCCTCCAAAACAAAACCCCTCTGTTTTCTAGATACTGCATGAAAGGATTTTTAGTGCTGCTAAAATACATACGTACACATACAAGCATATTAACTATAAAATGAGGTCTTTAATTTCATAATTTTGTTGAAAGATTTATTTTTTTTTAAATCTTCTTTTCACCTAACCATGAGAAAAGCTTTATGCTAATAAGATGTTATTTCTGAGCCAAATCACAGGAACTTTAGGACAACTCTTCTGACTGATAGAAGAATTTAACTCTTGCAGGAAACAGGAACAAGGAATGGGGAAAGAAGGGTTGTTTGCATATGCAGTAATGCAAAGAAGGAATGTTAAGCAGACATTGCTCCCAGGAAAGTACCTGAAGTTATTAAAAATCCTGACAAGTTAACATATTTAAAAAACAGGGTTACGGAATGTTTTACTGATGAAACATTTAAAGAAAGAAAAAAAGAAACGAAAACCACTTCAGCAATATAATTATTAACCAGAAGAGGAAAAATTTAGAAATCAGTGAAGTCAGATCCAAATATGTATCCCCTAAACCAAACTGCTGAAAGAGAGTTCAACATTTTCTACCCTGAAGACAGATTTTATGCTCTCTTTATTTAATCATTCAGAGAATATTAAAGAAAAACACATGTGCTTTACATTCAAATGATCTGTATATTGCAAATATGCAAATTTAAGAAAGGGAAGTAAGAAATAAACTAAAGACAGTCTTTTTAATGCCTATTAGCTTTTGAACACAGGTGCTGTGTTATCTGCTACAGGATAACTGCACGTTTGTCCTGCAGGAGTAACTATTCTTTTCCCCACAAACTCAATGTCATTAATTAACTTCAAAAAAAAAAAGTCTGAACCTGTGCAGTCCTAATGCTCTAGGCCAAATATAACTAAGCCAACTTCAAGTGAAATACTGAAGACAGTCTGGGCATTGTGATAACTGAATTAGATTTGTGCTGCCTTTGCTGGGCTAGTACTTAAATTAGCTCATTTGTGCTGCCTTAGTACCAGTATGTCACACTCCAGCCTACAGTGCACAGGTGCCACAGTTTTATAAATTCTTACAAGGCAAGTCATCTGAAGAAGCAGCCTGAATTATCCTACTTCAGTTTAGCCCTTGTATAATCTTGTATTAGTCTATAAAACTCTGAGATTTGGTGGAGCAGTATGCTCAGTTAATGACCTGAACATGTTCATTTTTTCAAGTATAAAACCAGAAATGAAACGAAAATATCTGTCTCAAATTTAATCTCTTACCTTGCTGAGGTCTCTCTTGTGTCTTTCATCTATGATGGATTCTTCACATATAGAATAGCTTCTCTGTTCACATTAAGAAGCAGAGATAATGCAACACTTCAAATACACAGATATGACTATTAAACAGTATTTTTGAACTGCATGAGAAATGCTCAAATGGGAAAACTTTGCAAAAATGTTGTCATCCTTATACTCTGTAGAAGCAAGAATATAGCATCTGCATTTGTCTTCTATATAACTCAGGCAACAATATCCTGGCAACCGCATTTCAATGGAACAAATCCAGGTAATTAAAATGACTACATCTAGCATCCATCTCTCCTTATCATCCCACTTGATAGGCCAGATTTACTTATTTGGGAAGTGATGGTCAAAAATCTGCTATATACATTTAAGTAAGATGTTATCTGTCTCTGAGATAATAGGACCTTTAATTTTGTTTGTGACTGTCCATTTAACTGTCTCGTTCACAGCACTATCTTTCTGAGAACTTCAAAAATGAACTTTACTGGTTTGGTACATGTACTACTTTTTAGACATATGCATAGTTTGGTGGATTTCATTAATACTTTACTAATAATCCTGTCAAGCTTTGTATTTTATGTACAAAGCTTAAAAGGATTAAATTCAGTGCACTGATGAACCAATTGATGCATTCATCCTGCATCATGTCCACTCACTCAAACATTTTAGTAGATTCCTAATACCATTAAGTCAAAACCTTGGCTTCCACACCTCTGCAACTGCACAACTTAATCCCACTTTGGAAGCCAAACTTCTATTAAATAAAACTATGGAACATGAGTTCAATAATAAAGAGCTTTTGGATTTGCTTTCATTCAGTGGTCTTGTGAGCAACTGCTATGGCCTCTGGGGACTTCGGCAGTCACACTGTTTCTCTGAAAAGGACAGTGAGACGAGAAGCAACTCTGCAGCAAAATACAAATGAATGACTGTTGATCTAGTTCATACCACTCGATCAAAACTGACTTCAAACTGACTGTTGTACGAAGTAAAAAAGTGATCTTGCACTTTGGTTTTTGGATGCATAAATTTAACTGCAGGGATGTATTTTATCTAGATCTCAACATTCAAACTCATTATCTATAAGATTCAATTCTCAACATTAGATACCATGCTATGACCTCACTGTCCTGAAAGAAACACTAGAAGAGATGTTAAGAAACGGGCATTATGGTGACAGCACCCTCATAAGCAGGCACAACAGAGCTGGTAACCCACATCAATGCTTTATGTTTCCTTGCACCATATCGCCACACACCTACCCCCAGTTCCCATAGTCTAACCTGTTACAACTACTTCATTCTCTTCCTAAAAAGTAGCAACTTCATTAACGGAGAGGAAGTTCTGTTCTTGCTTTTTACATCTAAGGCTGCTGGTACTTCCACAATAAGCCATTTTAGCAAAGTCAAATACCCTGTGGAATCTCATGGGGAAGTAAGGAGGGAAAAGAAAGAACTAACTCCCTCTTTCAAGAAGGTTCACTTGTCATTCCCTTTTTCAAGCTTACCTTCACAGCCCTACCTATCACGTTAAGATAGGTTTAAATGCACAATGTGAAGTAGATTGGATTCTCTTAATTATATTTTGCCTGGTTAAGAGACTAGCCTAACACAACAGGTCTTAAGTATGAATAAATTTGGCTTTGAATTATGTACAAACCATAGCTTTGCAAATACACACAGATACACAGTGACAGTTTTTTCTCATGGAATCACAGACAAGACACAGCTTTGGAACGGTTTGTCCGCATCTGTCTACACAGTTATTCGCTTTTTCTTCTCAAAATTTATCTTACAGTTTACCTTGCCAATAAAGCAAACTTTTTTTTCCCCATTTGATTACATGCTCACATTCTACTCCCCCGTTACTGTGCTGAAACCCAAGATAGGAAACTGGGAAAACCTTATAGCATTTTCAAACTTACAGCAAGAGGAAAACACACACATACACAACATCCCCTGCTGCCCAAGTGGACAAAACACAACATGCCAACAGAAACAAAATACATTGCTATCAGTTTCTGCACAGAGGACGCCCTTCTAGCGTTTGAAATGGGCAAGAATATTTTCCTTACAAATCATAAAGCAGAGCAGCTTTTGCTACAGATCCAGAACAAATAGCTCACAGTTCCCTCATTTCATCTCTGTAAATACAAAGATTGCTTGAAATGGCTGGGCTGTCTCATCTAAAGAGACCGTAATGGCCTCGCAAAAAGGAATAGATGGGAGTTCAAGGATTCCTTTTATACTTCTACAAGGCTACATTTAATTTAGCTTTTAGAGCACCTTATGATTTTCTTTTCAATAGTTTTTTTTTTATTATTTGATTTATTGGTCTCATTTCTTTACAGAAACTCTAGTGTTATGATAGTTACTGTCAGCTGTTCTGCTGTGTACAGGCAATTCTTCATGTGGAAAATGAACTGCACTAATCTGACAACAAATGGGCTGCAGCTACCCAGCATGTACATAGATCAAACAACAAAAGAAAAAAAGTGGCAGCACATTTGCAAAGTCCAGTGCAGCAGACGGGTCTTAAATCTATCTTCTTAGAGATTACTAACCTATATAACAGACCATGCATTAAAATTAATATGTTAAAAAATTAAAGTTAATAAACTCAAATATGAGTGTAGTAGACAAGGTTATGTTGGTTATGCACCAAGTATTGCAATTCTTTAACTACGTTTAACTGAACCTACATAGCAGTCCCTGCAACATGCAAAAAGAACAAGCATTACTTAATGAACTTTTCAACTGTTGAACTTTCAACAAGAGGGGAGCAAAAGCTTCCAGTCTGGGAAACATTACTTTTCTTCAGCATTTCAAAGACCAGGAAAAGGCCAGTGAAAACTGGCTGTTAGAACTGTTGGACTCAGTGATCAAAGTCACAATGATCAACAATCACATTTTAAACTTGCTGGAAGTGAAATTTTATCAAGGTTCTCTTAAACAAGTGACGTAATACAGAATAAGTATATCGGTGGTACTCTTATTCAGAAAGGAACAATGGGTAAAAAGGAAGCACCACAAGAGTGGTGCCAAGAGATTGCAGGTAGTATCCAAGCTGTATCCAGTATCCAATAAGAAGGCCAATTTCTGTTATTATCAGAGCTGAGTGTGTATTCAATAAATATAAATAATAATAATAAATTCAAGATGCAAATACTATTTTCTGTCTACTTCATGAAAAAAGAGGCTCTCAGAAGGAGAAATACAAACATTTATAAACTACTAGCAGTAATTCCCAGGAGGTAAAACTGAGTCTTCTACTGCCACAACACTCTACTAAACTCTCACTTTGATGAGAGCTACACAGCTAAAACTACCAGCAACCAGCTATTGCCTCCGTGTACACTTGAAGAGGCACATTTGCCTGTTGTTTCTACATGTCACTGTGTAGTGAGCACTTCCAAAAACAAGCCAGAGAAAAGATTGAACATACAGCTGAGTCCTTAGGAGAGAAGTCACTGCTTCATCACCTCCTTGTAGTACTTGCATTTCTCACAGCAAGTCTGACATTCTTTTGAGACTATAAAAGGCAGCAACAGATAAATTAATGCAATTTTTAGAACAGAGCAATAAAATGATTTGAAGTAGCAAGCAACTAAAAAAGGAACTTAAACACCATTACATCAGATGAATTACAAAAATCATCTGAGAACGGGTTCAAAATTTAGCCTGCCATATTCTTATATGAGAATATTATTCAGATACATGTTTAGTAAAAAATTTTATTGATTTTTACAACACTTCAAACTTCTTCTAAAGCCTCAGTTCACAGGAAAAAATGATTACACATAAGTCATCTTATAGTTTAATGAATGATCAAATATCAGCTATACCTCATTGAGGTTTAAGCAAAGTGTTTTTACCTCACATGGTAGAAATTTGTTTCAATATCTGTTTAGCTGCAGGTGAGCACATACTTCATTACTTCTAGCAGCTGACATGTGACAACTGCTGTGTGTTTGAGCCTTGAGAGTTGCCACCACATGCTTTTCAGCCGCCTTCCTACCCAGTCTTCAAACTTTTCAGACAACAGAAGATAACTTTATAAACTTCATGCATAGCCTAGGAGGTCAGGAGTCTGAAACAAATAGCATAAATTCTACAATACCAAATATTCCATCTCACTGACTTGGCTTTTTGGCTTACATTACATTGGCTTACATACCACATCATGTATTCCTTCATTAAAGACGTGTCTCCAAATAAGCAGCACATTAAAAAAACCCTAAGGAATGGGCGAGCCACAATGTCACTGTACTAATTAACTCTATTTCAGATGTCTTCAAAGACATACCTTTCTCCTCAACAAGAGCATATCACTCATATCTTCAGCTCAGAAAAACATGATTAGAAACTACAGCCTTCAATTGTTGCTAATATTGCTTGACACCTCAAACAGTGTTCCATTTTTTGGTTTACGTAATTCTTCATGATTTCATCTATCTTTATGTCCCTTTTCTCAGCTTTCTAACTATTGTCCTCAGAATAAATAACTTCTTTGCGCTTTCCAGACAACATGGTTTTCAACTTTTGATTAAATAACTGTTTTTCCGACTCAAAATCTAGAGCTCACTGTTAAACTCAGAACTGTGACTTCTCTCAGAAAATGTGAAAATTTGTTTTGACACTTAGCTATCTATCCCCAGGGGGCTAAAACTGCTATAAGCAAAAGGAGTACTTACTGAAGTAATTCTGAACCATTATGGCTTGCCTGTTTCTTATATGGTACTGTTCCAATAATTAAACCATTTTACATGCTAATGTATCGGTGCCTCCCACAGATACAAAGCCAATGAGTGGACTGGGTGTATTTACTATGAACAACACCATAGACATGAAAGTGCCACTGTAAGATAAGGAGAAACTGAATACTTGGGCATAAGATGATAAGTATCTCAGAAATCTGAAGTATTTGCTAAATGGCATTCTATTACTTTGCTTCACAAATTAAAACCACACTGTATTGCTAAATTTGCTTTTGTAAGGCAGAGATTATAAAACTCATTTACGTTTGTTGCAAAAAGATTTTACCTAAAAGATACTTATAAGAAGAAAGTCACATGAAATTTACTCTGCACCACATTTATGCCTCCTCCAGCACAAACAGTTAATGCTAGATCTCTTCTTTCAAAGTGGGCATACTTTAACATTAGTAAGTGCTTTGAAAATTCTACGTGAAATATGCAAGTGCTAATAAATGTGCTCTTTGTTTACAGCATGAAAACAGGAGCTAGTCAGATTTCACTTTATATTACAGACTGCCTTTAACTCAAGTGAAACTGAAAGAGTTGATGAAGAAAGTTTTATTTCGCAACTACAAGCGTGATTTCTGAAAATACACCTATTGAAAATAGAATTATGAGACCTGTCTATCAGGTTGCTCTTTTTTAAAAACCTCTATTATTAAGGGATACTGCATTTTATTGATTTTACTTTCCAGGTTTATTCATGTTACAGAGGATAATGATCAAAACATAAAACCAGCAGTCATTTAAATACTTAGGTTTTGTGCCAGATCCCCAAGTAAAGATTTTATTTTAAAAGTTGTGAATGTCAGCTGCATAAATCCTCTTCAGCTGAAAGCTGAGGGATGAAAAACATCAGGCCAAGATGTTTTGAAAGACAAAGATATGATTAATAGAGTTTCTTTTTTGGCATAATGCAAGAAAAACTAAGCAAAACCAAAACCGTAAAGTCACTTTTGACATCTTCTAATTGTAATTGTTCATAAAATTCAGGGCACTGATATAAACTATACAACACACATACAAAGACAAGTTTTAAACTGCACTAGTTAACATCTGCTTAAGAGGCTTTAAGCCTCTTAAGCCTTCTAAAGATCACTTCCTAACTGCGGGCCTAATTTTACAGTCTTTGATTTTTTAAAAAATAGGTTTTGTTTGATAGTTTTTGGATACAACTATTACTAATAACGTGCAATATCTGTGAAGACCCTTTTGCATGCTCATGTTCAAAGGAACCATCTCCAAGGGAAAATTGTTATAGTATTCGTCACCTGAAAAAAGTGGGTTTCATAATAATTTAAGCCTCACATGTCATTATATAGTTAATAAGAAGCAATATTTTATTCATGCTAAGACAGGAAAAAAGTATTCCCACTCAAAGAATCTTTTCCTCTATTTGCAAAATTCTATATAAAAGTCTTTATACAGATTTAAAGTTATTTAAGTTTGATGAGTATTCTACCTGAAACATTTCAGCACATTAGTAATTTCTAAATTTATTCATTAAGTTGTTTGCTCCTTAAGATATTACGACTTCAATTAGATCAATGAAACATCTATTACCTATTCCACTGCATGCATAATTTTAATTTATTACAGCTAAAGTCCTACAAATCTACATATTTATCAGGTAGTGCTTTTGTGGACGACTTATTTCTGCATCCCACCTGCTGAACACCTGCTCTCCTTTCTCATTGTTTTGAAAAGGATTTAGACCTTTATTGGGCATTATGGAAACACCTAAGTTTTCCACTATCAGAAAGCCGCAACTGAGCTGCTTGAACCATTTGCATCCTAGTCTACAATTTTCCTTCTACTGCTTTAAATACTTCTCCTAAATTTCTCTACCTGGTATGAAATAGAGATGACACTTGATCCTCGATTTTGGTTTTAGTTTGAAAACTAAAGTTCACATGGCCTGGGAAGATGGCAGAAATAAATTATTCTTACTTATCACAGTCTCACCAATGGTTGGATTTTCTTCTTTTCTTCTACATTGTTTTGACAACTCCTTTGTTTCCTTTGATTCTTCCAAGAGCAGAGGCTGTATTTTGAGATCTTTGCTGCTGTATAAATAGAACAATATTATTTATCAATATTTACTTTCAAGAAATATAATTTATTAACATATCTTCTTTCTCCTTAAAATATAAGGCTGAGCCCTCTGAGCACAGATGCTTACTTTACATCTAGAATGCCACCTTTGCTAGTAATTTTCAGATGGCTTATTTGTTACATTGTAGTTGATTAGACTTCACACAACAATATCGGAGTCCTTACTTCTATAAACTCTAGGTATTTGCGCAACCTCCACTGAGTCATGCATAAAGAGTCTGCTGGAGACTGAAGCAAGTAAGTGTCATTTATGTTCCTTTGATAGCTCATCTTCATACTTTTAAATATTTAAAATATCTGCTTGGTAAAATTATTGGTAACACTTGGTAAAATTATTTAAATCAATTTCTCCCAAGTTACGTTTCTGACGAAGTATGTCAAGAGGGAGCATGTTTGTACTGCAAGCTCTTCAGGACAGACACAGTATTATTTTTACTATGTCTGGAACAACAATGTTAGGATTTTTGTGCTTTACTGCTAATTAAATAAGGAATTCTGTTGCAGAAGACAGATAGGTCAGTATGATCAAAAGTTAGCATTTTGCCTGTTTCTCCTTGTCCCTCCATTAATTATTGAAGTTGTTTGGATTTGTTTTAAAAAAGCAACAACAAAATTTTCTAAATATATTTTTTGCTGAAAATGACTGAGGAACAAACTTGCATAGCTTCCATTTACTTTAAGTAGAAGCAAAGCTGATGAGAACAAAAAGCCATTTCTGTTAAAATTCAGACCACATATTTTATCATTTATGTGTAGCTGTCCTAACGAAGTCTTTTTAGCAAAGCACCATGCTGGTTATCTTATATGCCAAAACAGTAAAGATGGAAAAAGGCAAGTATATCTTAACAAAATTTTCCCTTTTGACACTCCCCTTTGAAAGTAAATAACCAGTTTTTGCTGCTAAACACTAACTTACATATTCCACAAAATTAAGGTAATAAGAAATTTATTTAGAGGGAAGTTCAAATTTTATAATATGTGGTTACAAATTATGGCAGTAATCCTACATTTAAATGAAATCAAGGCAAAGTCATGCTAGGAATATAGAGATACATATGGTTATACTGACTGGATGTAGGCCTTTCGCATCTGAAGCAGAAGAGAAGGAAAAAAATAATGGTGCTTAGAGCTTAGAAATGTCACAATTCACATTTTCATATGTAGGTAAGACTACCCAGTCTTTACAGGGAAAAAGAAAGGAAGCATTATCCCCCATTACAGAGAAAATGCATACATCTGAGGTCCCATACACTTCAGTGAAGTCTGCAAGAATTTTGCCATTCACTTTAGTAAGAGCTGGATAGAGCCCCAAGTGACTCACTACATGAAAATTACTGTCCTGTTCACAGATTTATTCGCAGTTCACTGAAAAAAAAAGAGACCTTTCAAGATACTCGTTACAAGAAGGAATGCCTGTATTCCCTATTAAATACTTTGATACTGATTCTCACGAATTTACCAAGGAATGTTGGTATAAAATGTATTATTCTCAACAGCCAGATCCCAAGACCAGCATGGTACATTTTGTAATTATTATTATCTATTGTGAGCAGCTTTTATTTATCTTATTCTTCCCCTGCCTTAGCGATGACTCATTTTCTCCTCTCATAAAAAAAAAAAAAGCAAGAGTAGTTAAACAGTGGATTAAGTTTCTCCCTTTTCTGCTTGAGATGGTTACTATCTATTAAACCACTTCCTTGAGAAAAATACAAGCACATAGATGTCACGCTAAAGAGTGTGTGATAGGACAACTAAAACATAAGTGTAAAAGTGTGTTTTATCAGCTACAAATAAACTGTTTGTAACACCAATTAGCATTGTCATCACTATGGGGTTTTGTTACACGTGCTGTAACACGATGTATCGCTATAAAAAAATCATCCTGTGATAGTTATGAACAGGAGAAATATTAGTCTGCTAAACAGCAAGAAAACAGGTACAATTCCTTCCTGGGAAAACACAAACAACAAAAAATATTTATGCAACAACAAAACCCAAACCAAATAAAAACCAACTAAACAAACCCCCTCTTTTCTATAAACTAACAGTACCTGATTTCTAAAATTCTATTTAATTATAATTTCTGTCTTTTTCTATCAGCTTGATACATAGACAAATCCAACTGTTACAAGATCTTAGGTTTGAATGTGCTACAGATTTTGCAGTTCAAAATCAGGCTAAATAAAAAAAAAATCAAACCAAAAAAACAACCACTCAAAAAAACCCCCACACAAACAACTTCTCAGAAAAGGACTGTCTCAGGAATCCTACTGTAGTTGGATTCCTTATACATCCGATGCTTTGCAGCACTGTGCTATTAGCAGACTGTTGGACACTTGTTCTATTTCATCTCTGAGTTTCATCATTGAAACCCAAATGAAGTCAACAGAAGTGTGCTGAGGCAAAGCTTTTTTGGCTCATTTACTAGTATCCTGCTAAGTGGTACTGTCAGGAAGACTATGAGCAGGGGGGAGGCAGGGGAGGCAGCAGTGGCAGGGCAGATAGCTAAGCATTAAATTATTAAAATATGTTTACTTAATCCCATCATGACAGGCTAAACAAATGCTTATAATTTGCTTATAAAGTTTACTGAAACTTAGTTATAATTCTAAACCAGTGAATTTCATGTGAAAGCTTTAAGAATTGTCTTGACAAAAAAGATAGGCAAAAATTTAGAATTTAATTTTATTGCAATATATTTTCAATTTTTTCTGTAGTTTCTTTTATTTGTTTTGTGTTGATGTTTTCATTTTTTGTTTGGTTTTTTTTACAAAATATTGAGAATTAAACCACTCATGAATAGCCAGCAAAAGGAAAAGGGCAATCAATACAACACCCAGAGGATCAAACTTGTATCTTAATTATGATTTTATAAATTACTGCTTTTTATTTGAATATTACAGTGGCTAGGTCATACAAGGTAAAGAAAAGGCCACAGAAGATTTTAATTGGATAGACTGACATCTTTCATGTGCCATTTGGTACTTGGAAAGTGACAATCTTCACAACTTCTTAGTCGTAGTTCTACTATTCTTCTCTACATATTTCACTTAATTGTATCATAAGTTGTTATTGTCATAAATAGCTTACCATCTGAGCATCTGCTTCTTCATCCACACCAACTGCTTGCAGATACTGTTTCATCTGTCCTACAAGGTATTTGATTGTTCAGTCTCATCATCTTAAAATCCTTGTCTGACAAATATCACTTCTAATGAGGATTCTGGACTTTTTCCCCTATTGAAAATACAGTCAGCTTTACTAACTCTGCTGGTATTTTGGACTCGTAAATGCTTCAGTTACTACTCAATTTCCTATACAGGACATATCTTATTACACTAACTGATAAGTCAGAGGAACACAGATAAGCCTTCAAGCATACAAGCACTTCTCTTGGTCTCTGAAAGCCTTCTCTTTTTACACACATCAGTATAATAAGAGATAATGGTTGTAAACCTTTTCGGTAAAGTTTGAATAAGTTTGCATGACCTTAAGCTTTCATAGAGGCATTACCATTTTTCAGTGTGTCTTGCAATAACTTTTTGGTCTTACAAATCACACCCCAATATGTTTGAAAGCAATTTCATCTATATGTAAACACCTTGAAACTGCCTTTCACTGTTTATTATAAAACTGAGGCAAATATCTTTAAGCATAATCCACAATTGATTTTGTCTTGCTTATTCTTTTTCATAGATGCTAGCCGAGAGGATAGAGTTCACTACATTATCACTCTCCCTTCTTCCCCCATTGCCCATCCCTATACTCTCAAATCTTCTGTATACCTTCAAAGACCTTATTGATATAATTGAATCCTTCCATAGCATCCCCCACCAGGCCTAGACCTCTTTTTCTTGCAGTCCTGGAGAAGTGGAGAAGACACAAATCTACAATTATTAAACACTGAGTGCTTCTGAAACTTACCAGTATTTTTCAAGGTCTTTGTTCCTAGGAGATAGCCTTCACAAAATTTATATATTATGCATTCTGTTTGGTTAATGAAATTAAACACCAGTGCACCAGTGCAAACACTGCTTTCACACACATCTCTATAGATTTACCTGTGCCACCCTCAAGGTCTTAAGACTCTTCACTTTGTAGCCCAGAAGATTCTACTTCTTTCCTCCATTCAGCCATTACCATTTAATCCTCACTAAGTAGCCTACCCCAATATATTTGGAAAAAATCAGATTGTTTAAAAGGCTCTATCAGGACTAATGCTCCTTTGACATCCATTTAAAGTTCTTAGATGTTTGCAAAGACAATTAAAAGTATCTTTTTAATTAAAAAAAAAAAAAGTCTTGTAGTCCCTCCAGGTGTGACCTTAGAGTTCCCTCACATGTTACCTTCAGACAACTGTGCTCACAAATGAGAAAAATACTGTACAAACATAAAAAAATTTACAAAGTCCAGCTTTGTTGAGCAGGACTAACATACAGAGATTACAAGAACATAGTTCTGAAAATTTTTCTTTCTTTTTTTAATAACAACTCTGCTGTTTCATTTTCTTCACAGGCGTTTAGAAGTTTGAAAGACTAGCTGTCATCTGTTTTCTAGCACTGGAACGAGGGGCATGGCTGCAGATGACAAAAAGGACACATATGAAGGACAAACACAGATGAGACAAAGAAGAGTGAGAAAAAATACATAAGTTTCTGCAGACACCAGATGAGGAGGATCAGCTCCTTCAGAGGGAAGCTACAAGAGGAAGAAGGGAACAGAAGTCCTAAAGATGCTTGTTTACATTTCAACTAATATTCACAGGTCCCCAGAGGTGCTTTCAGTGTCCTGTGCAGCCTCCAACAATTGCAAATTCATGATTCTATAGTGCAATACAAGCACTGCCAGAATTTAATCCATTACTGCTCCACCTTTCTGCCCTTCCAGAATGCCAAGATAATTCTCTGGAGGATAAAAGCGCAAAAGCAAACCTGTTCTGTGCATTCAATATGACATAAGAAGGAAAAATAAAGTTTAGAAGACTTGGGAGAACATCAGAAAGCAACACAGCCACCTTCACAGTTCCCCTCTTAGATTTGGGCAAGTATTACTGAATTTTCCATGTTAAGAACAATGCATTCACATGGGCTATTACCATGAAGCAAATATCTGGCCAGTTGTAAGTTAAATAAAATTCTATTCTTGTGCTAGGCACTTGTTTCCTGCTTAACCACAGGACTTGAGGCAGACAGACACTGCTAAGGTATAAGTTTAAAAAAAAAAGGAGGGGAGAGGAAAGCAAACTACTTAAATAAGCCAATAAAATGGCATCCCCCAAACTGGGAGGCATAAATTTTCACTTCAACTGCATTAGTTGGCAGATAATTGAATGCTCATGATATGCAGTCCTTAAAATGGGGGACATGCAATACCCCTAGTTTGTATACTTTTTGTTGTTCTTTTGCTATAGCCTTACCCAGAAACTTCAGTCAATTAAAAAAACCCGCAAAAACAAAACCAAAAAAACCATAAACACAAATGTCCCATGCATTTGCAGGCATGTCCCATGATATTTTGTAAACCATGAAGCAGCACATGCATTAGCAGACATTTACACAGTAGTGCCTAGCACTCACATGAATAGAAATGGCAGAATCAGAAGAGAGGCTAGGGCTGTGGCATGCCATTTATGCTTTCATAGGTGCTTCATAACTGAACTGAAAATTCAGTTTCCAGGGTTCATTCCAGGGAAAAAAAGCCACAGCCACAAAAAACCAACAATAAACAAATAGACAGACCCCAGACATTCTTCTGTTGATTTTTAAGATGTAACATGGGACAAGGCACAGTCTGCCACAAGAATACATATAACATTTGTGTCCAACTATTTTCATGCAAACATGAACACTTATAAGAACAAAACGGGTATGGCAGATCCTGTCTTAGAACAGACCTAAATTTCTAGGCCTAAGATTCTAAAAGTCAAGTCCTCAGCTTCCCAAACACATCTGACAAAAAACAACATAAAACAACAGGGGGGCAATCTCCCAGAACAACAACAAAATCAGTTCCACCATGCCTCACCATCTCCCTGCACCACCCTCCCTCCATGTCCTTCTTCAGCAGACTTTTCCTCCCCACCTCCTTTTGCCTGTCCACAAGAAACCAGACTCATCCTCCCATCCCACTTCAGAAAAGACCATCTATGCTATTGCTTCGTTGTCGCCTTCTTCCAAGCTTTCTGCATCTGGGAAACAAAGCCATTTTAAGAAGTAGTATTTGTTAAACCACAGCCAGCCTCATTCCTCAGAGCTGACCTAATGAGGGAGTAAACATGATCCAGACAAACAATACAACAGATGCCACTACTGTGTATATTCCACAACGTTGCCTCCAGCTTCTTGCCTGTAGAAGCAGCTGCCTGTGACTTCCTACCCTCCAGCATGGGCATTGGCTTAAAGCCACCTTCATGTAAGAAGTTTTGCATTTAGAAAACTGATTTAACAAACTGGTTAGCATTTCATAAGCATAACAAGAAGGTGTGTTATTTAAACATTCAGCATAGAATTTCATCCATTTCCAGGTGCTTTTTCCCCCCCTTCATCTGCTCGGTAGTAGGTTTGTACTTTTCAAACAAATACACTGTTTGCTTGCAGCACTGCGTATAACATTGTATGCAATAACTCTACAAAGTTGACAGAAGTTTGTGAATATGCTAATAAAAACTTCATTATGTTTGCTATCATAGCAAGACAACACTGATACTGCTGCTCATGAGGTACCCAGCTTAGTTCAGGCATGCATTTGGTTTTTAGGAGCTGCAGTAAATTGTCCTACAGTCCACAGCGCTTAAGTCCCATGTAACCCCTTTTCTCACTCAGACTGCAAAGCATTTTGTATTCCTAATCTTGCCCCCAAAATACTGATCCTTTCCATTACACGTAACGTTTTGGTTGTTCTGATGTCACACAGAACATATACTGTATAGAACATACTAAGTGCATTAGCAGAAAGTATATACTAAATGAGTCTAAATATATACTAAAATTATAAAATTACTAAAAAATATATACTAAATTAAGTCTAAGGCTTAAGTACTGCCTGATCATGGTCCTATCTTCTTCACAAGTAAGCAGGGTTAGCATTGGCCTTTGAAGGTTTATGGTTTTGAACTGACAAGTTGAGATACAGCATACTTGCTGGAGGGTCCTTGAATTACTGTTCTTTCCAAGTCTTCAAACACAGACATGAGAAAATGCTAGAAAAAACATAACAACTGATTTGGCTATCAATAGTCTGTAAAAGTCAAGCTTACTGACACACAGCAAGGTAAGGTAGCCATTGCCCACTGCTCTAGTTATGCATAAGCTATCCAGACATTCAACCACTAGAGAATTTCAGGTTTATTTTTTTCCTTTTTACAGAATCTCAGGAATAAGAAAAATAATACAACTTTTCTTAAGTAATATCAACTCGCCAATCATTCCTCAGTACTCTACCATCTGTGCAGTACTAAATCTCCATTACTACTTGCAGTGTTGCAAAAAATGTCATTGAATATCTGTGAGCTGAGTTAATGGTCAAGAATTTGACTCAAAGAACATAGTAGAATTTACAAACCTTAACCAAGCTCAGAAGCCCATTAGGACAGGCATTGTACGGAACCGAGTACAGACATACTCTTCACTTTTGGAAATATAGCTGTTAAACTAATTTACCACTTCTTAAAAAAAAATGTTGAATGAACGAAAGAAAGACAAAAGACTGGCTTCCTTCCTTATATGGTTGCTATGTGTACATTTCATTAGTAAAAGAACCCATAGATAATCCACTGTTAGCAGTGTCAGTCTTTCCAAAATAAATGGAAAATTCCTACCAATTTTGTTTCCAGACCAGAGGTAGAGCACCCGCATAAAACTTTTCTTATGAGATATACTGATTTAATTTGTTTGCTTTTAGAAAGTTTATTGTAGATAATTAGCTACATGGATTTGGGAAGAAGCACTACATACAGTTGCTTTCAATTCCAGGAATCCAAGAAACATATGTTTATAAATGCCCCTACAAACGTTTATAAGAAATTCTCCCCCTACCCCCAGTTTTTTTTTTAAAGGTTCAGAATAAATTTGGCGAAAGAAAGGATTTTAAATTCACTCTAACTTGTTCTACAAAACAAGAAGCATTTAAAAATCCTTGACAGTAAATTCCACTGATGTTATTTTAAACAATGTTTTTGGAACAAAACTCAAGTTGCCAAAACAAGAGAAGCACCTTGGATGTCATTCTTTTCTGTATAATAATGAACTTAACTCTTCCTAGAAAACTACTAAAGAAACATATGGATGATTTCACAGAGATGTGTCACAAACCAAAGCCCTACAGAGGAAAGTAAAAATAAACCATGTCTTCTCTCCACTCATCCCATTAGAACAGTAAGAGAATATAAACTAAGCAAGAGCGCAATTGGTCATCCTCATGGAAAAGTCACCAAAAGAGTTGCAACTAAATTTTACAATATTAAGATAACAGAAAAGATCCCAAAACTCTCCCTAGAATTTGCTTCAAAGATGAAGTAAAGCTTGTCATGAGAAATAGACAATTATGTGCAATTTTTTTTTTTTTTGAAAGCATATACACAATAGAATCTCATTTTGCAAGTACAAAACTGCTTGGCAGCCATTTGAGGGCAACATGCTAGGGTTTGGGGCAGGGGGAGAGGAAGAGAAACAGCAAAACACAGGATGTTACATGAAGGATTTGTAGTGCTATATGCTTGAGTCTAATCAATCAGAGTAACTGATCTCACAAGGTAGTGACTAAAATCAATACTTGGGTTTTTTTAGATTTAGTACGTACTTCTGAAAGCACTAGGGATATGTTCCTTTTGCAGTCTACCAGGTATAATTCAGCTGCTTTCCCATATAATTTCACGTATCTCAACTTTTTTTAATTACTGGATGATACAATGCATGACCTCGCATTCTTTTTCATCAAGGACACTCCAAATACTCACTGCAAGAAGGATTGTCAGCAGGAGGGCTAAAAGTGCTATTGTTTACAATGGTGTTCACCACTGTAGCTTGGGAGTTAAGAGTGATAATTTAAACAAAGGCCATTCATAACTTCCATGTTGTTAAGGCTTCATCAATCCTTCATCATTGTCCTTGATATCCCTTTTGAGCTACATTTTCTGCAGGAGAGACACATGTTTACAGTAGGGGCCCTTCCCACATTAGCACTGCTGGGACTGCCAAGTTGTGAATTTTGTGCTGCTTAAAGCCCAGCTATTATATAGTCTCAGTCAGCAGTCAGAAAAGACAGTATTTGTCATTAGCAGTTGTCCTAAAATGATTTTTTTCTTTTCTGTGCTTTGCATGGCCCCAAGTCTTCCACACTGTACACCATTAAAAACTTGCTACAGAAGTACTTTCTCACCTCCATGCCATCATCTTCCATCACACTCGACTATCATATTACCTTTACAGATATTTATGCCTACCTCTGTTCTGCAGCTAGTATTACCCATCTGCATGCTGAATATATAATATTATTGAAATCAAACAGAAAAATAATTCTCTGCTGATGTTCTCTAAATAAAAAATAAAGAAATGTTCAGCATTTTGAAATTAAGAATATTTGAGAATTTTTTAAAATAGTCTTTTTTTTAAATAACATACTAATTGGCAGAACATTTTCTGACTTTATATTATTCCGATGTGACAAACATTCCCACCCATCAAAGACAAAAGCATCTTATCAGTAATCAAAATATATTGTCTACTCATTTGGACCTGTCTCCAACTTTTAACACGTATTTTAACAGCAGCACAAAGAGCAGTCTCATGCTGCTTCAGGAACTGGAGATACTGGGAAGCACAGCGCTGATATGCAGACTGGGCCCACCCAAGCTGTGCAGGCCTTGAAGCAATGTAACTGTGCTTATAAAACATCATATAATCCTTGTCAAAATTCTGATCACAACCAAAATATATACCATACCCGAGCTGTGCTGTGTACTGATAACAAAACAGTTCTGGCCTAGTCTGCATTCACCTCAGGTTCCAGCAGCACTTTCTAGCCTTCACTGAATGTCACATCAACTGGTATTTCCTCTTGCAAGAATATATACACAGCAACACTCAAAAATGCATGTGGCTCATGAGGTCGTTTGCCTGAGTTAATTTAAACTAATTTGTTTGGATAGTTGCAGGAATCTAAACTGCTGATTTAACTAAACCCCACTATTTATGTTAAAGGGGTAGGTAGCCATCTGAGAAGAGCTAGAATTTTAGTCAAACAGCTTTCGAACCCAGTTGACTTAATTGGGAGGGAAAAGTGCCTTTAAGATGCCAACAATCTCTTTATGAGTTGTCCCAGTTTATCATCAACAGAAGTAGGCAAACATTTGTTGTTACTCCTAAGAGTGAATTAACAATACTCTTAGTATTCACTTTTCTAGAATCAAAAAGAGAATTTAAAAAAACAGATGTTCTCCTTCTTAGCAGTTCTATTTAATAAGCAGAATCACAAATATTTTGTCTGAATAAACATTGTAACTCTTTGTCAAAAAAAGATTGAAAACTACAACACTGAGATGTAACAACATTGCCTCTCAGACTGAAGACAGGAGTAACACATTTGTCTTAAAGTCAATTATACAAATCATTAGTGCATCTAAACGGTTTGAGTAAATGTCAGAAGTGCTTTTATGTGACATGAGTGTCAGTAAACTCCCTAACATAGCATTGTTTAGCATCTTAAAATAGACGTGTTCCACAGCTCAGAAGTCTGCAATTTTGTCTCAAATACACTCTTGAAAAGCACTGCAGAATTCACTAGTCTAAAGGAAAATGCTGTATCCTACAAAATTCAACAGTATGCCATTTTAGCCAACAAAATTTTAGCTAATATAAGCAAGCAGACTGAGAAAAGGAAATGGAATTAATTCAAGTAATGATGACGGGCTAGAACTGTGTTTATATTTAAAAAGGAAAATTTCCTTAGTAAAACTTACTGATTTGGAGAAGCCTCTGATTTCTATAAATCTGTCCACAAACTCGATACAGCACATCTTGAAAAAAAGAAGCAATAGTCACTTTTGCAAATTCTTCCTGTTCCTATCTATCTCAGCTCTCCATCTCCACCCTAAAGATGCAGGGAAAAAAATCATACTATTGAGTAGCAAATAGTATAGAAACTTAAACAAAGAAAAGACATTGTTTCAACAGAAGCTACATAAATATAACCATGCTGGTCAATCTTGCCTTGCAGAAGAAACAGACAAGATACTCATAGGACTTATTTTTTTTTCCAAACTCTTGCCTATTATTATTAAAGTTGATGAAAACACATAAGAGCAATTGTTAAAAATTGTCTGACCTTGTAAACAAAAATGGCTAAACATTTTTTTTTCTAGTATTATTCAGACCAAATTATTACACTTCAGCACTGAGCATGCTTTGCATCCAGTCTCACAATGGGATATAAAAGTGATTTAGAGAGAAAACTAATGTGACTGCAGGTTATTATAGAATACCCAACAATGTAGACACATTACTATGACCATACTGATTGTATCTAACTTTGAATTTGGCTCTCTGAGACATGGATTGACCCAATGACCTTCAGAGACCCCTTTCATCATAAATTATACTGTGATTCTATGAAGGAGAACTGAAAACACATGGCAACACTTTGTTTAATTTCAATTTATTATTATTCTATTTATATCTCAATACTGCCCTCTGCTGATGTTTATACAGTTTGATTATTAGCACAGAAAAATTGTGAGGCTATCTTATGTGAATACTGGGAAGGAAGGAGGGAAGGAAGGAAGGAAGGAAGCAAGCAAGCAAGCATTTGAGGAATGTTCTTATTCACTAATATTCAAATCAGTACAGCAGGCTGAATCTCTAGGTTTACAGCAAAGAACGTTAAGTGATCAGTTTGGAAAGTGTATATATATTCAAGGTCAAAGTAGGTATCTTCTCCCTCATGCAATAAAAGTTTAGGATACCTCACAGCAGCCTTCAGAGCTACAGAAAAACCCTACCCAGGGCATGTAAAAAGCTCCAAAGAGAACTATCAGCCTTCCTTGCTACAACAATAGCAAATACATGCAGGTAACTTGAAGGAGGAGATTAAAAAGGGTATGATGGATAAGCATCCCAAACCTGGAAGATCAGAGTGATCAGAAGAACTAGCAGCCATTCATCTCTAGATGCCTGAGCTATAGCTTTACCTGTACAAAACCGTGCAAGTGACAAAGAGAACTTAGTAATCTTATTATAATCTTTAGTAAAGAAAAGATTTTGATGTAATTTATTGTCATTAACTCTTGGCAGGTTCTGCTTAGGAGGGCAACATCAAAAATGCTTTTAAGACACAGTTAATATGGATGCATGCAAAAACCAAAACAATACAACACACAACAAAGCCAGATTCTCCAAGCACTTTTCAGGATCATGACTGGCATTTTTAGAAGTTTCTCAGTTGTGTGAGAATTAAATTTTATTAAATCTGCTACAAAGCTTTGCAAAAGGAAGTCAAAGTCTTCCCTTCAAAATTTTCAGTCTACTTAAATTTAATTTCTAAGCAAAATTATTATTTTCTCCAATGCTTACACAAATGTCCAGTTTTTTGAAGTGTTCTACAGAAGTGTTTTGTCTTATTTTAGACATATGAGTGCTAAATTTGTGCATGAGTTGTTTTTTTTTTCTTTTGTATTCCTACAGTCTCAATGGCCTAGTTAATGAGTAATAATAGCCTGTTAGAAATAACCATGACTGAACTTTTCTGAGAAGAAGTAATACAGGTATTTTTATATTTGAGTTAAGATATTAGGAGAAATGTTTGCAGAAGTGACATCACCGATTACATGTATATGAATTCAAAGGATTCATGATTTTCACATCTCCCATGATGATGTTTAAAGCCTTTCAAAAAGCAGCATCTGTTTACAAAGAACAAAACAGGCTGCTCCATTTACATGCCCATGGTAAAATGCAAATTACCCTGAAGGAAAGTAAAAAGACATATTTTTCTATGTACTGCTGAATGGGACATAACAGCATTAAATATCAGCAAAGAAAATTCAGGCTAAACTCTGAAAAACTTTAACAGCGAAGTTAAGCAATGAAATTAATCAAAAGGGTTGAAGGGTTTCCAACACTACAGTTTCAGACAGATTAATATCAGTATTGTATTCCTTGTGTACAGCTTCTGCACAAAATGTCAGCTAAATTAAGAAAGAAGCATATGTTTGTAAGATTACATTAGAAAACACAGCCACTCTTGGCACTGTTAAAAAAGGACTCAATATTAGAAGTACATATGACTAAAAAAGTGAGAATCTGAGGCATACCTGTCCTTCAAGACTTAAGTCACACAGCTGCCAAATGTACTATGCCTACCAATTTTGCCTACATGAGTTGCCTAGTTTGTTGCTTGAGTTGTGTTACATTGATTAACACAAAGGATTTATGCCCAAACAATATTTAGTTATTAAGTAGTTAAAAGTGTTCTCTTAGAAGTTTGTGCTTCCAGCACATTAGGAATTACCATACATTCACCTTGAAATTGCAAAATAATTTGTTGAGGTGCAAATGGGAGTCTCTCTTTACCCACGAAGATAATAACCAGGAGTAACTTGTGAAAGCTGCATCTTCCTTCATTTAAATGATCTGATCTGTATGCATGCATAGTCACTTGACCGATATAAATAAACTTTTACTCATACTTGCAGAGGCAACATAGTTCTGAAGTTTCTTTACTGGCTTCTGAATCAACAGAATTCTTGACTAAGTTCCAGCAGCAGCTCTATTAGTGGTGATGTGCAAGCCGGAAAGAACACAACTTGACTTTACATCCGAGGCTGAGCTTGAAGATAGAAACACAGTTTTATTTATAAGAATACTGCATCATGGAGGGCAATTCCAGCAGCAGAGAACTACAAGACACTAACAGTACCATTACTGCCCTTTGGCAAATGAAATCAGCTCTGAACTCCAGGCAGACATCCATATGCAGCTTACTGAGAGAGGCCAATTTCATTCCTCACACTATTCAATTTTACTCGCTTTGAGGATGATAGATATTTTTCTATTTATATGCAAAATCAAGAATTTCCAGGCAGTTTGCAAAACAGCATTTCTAGCCTGATAGCTTGCTACTGCTGCGAACTGTGGCCTAGACTCCATTAACAACATGGGTTGAGAATGTGACGTCCAATATCTCCCTGTATAACCATCCTGACATATCAGGGAATACTGATTTTAAAAGATACCTCAAGAAGCGGGAAAGGAATGCTTGAAAGCTTACAGCTGTACATTATTATTCTTTCTAAATGCTGTTACCTGCTTCTGGAAAGTTACAGTTAACAGGTACTTGTTCAGTTAAATTACTTTTAATTAAATATTCATTGCTGCTCACACACCAGTGTTATCCACTTGCCACATGGCTTCAGAAGTTGAGCAAGAAAGTATACTCAGAGCAATACATAGAAATAGGTTCCAAATTGTCTAGTGAACCAGTGCCCAGAACACCTCATCGCATCTTAAAATAACATATGCTTCTGGCTGATAACAGTTACTGGTTGCCTTCCAATCTGAGGCCTTAACTCATGAAGATAGCTAGGCATACGCCTGGTCAAGTTAAGAATCAGTGGCTCTACTTGCATGAATCAAGTTAATTGTAAACTTAAGTTACATGTTGATAGGAGGTATGAAAGCAGTCTTCAAGTATGGCATCCATCCACATTACTTCTCAAATAACTGAACAAAATGTCCCTGGCCTTCTAAGAAAAATGTGGAAATAAACATATCAAGTGCTAGACAGAAACACAGAACAGACATTTCTTAAATAAATTATTAGCTAGACACACATTTTGCTATTCCACTGGAGTTCTAAAGTAATCTGATTTATGTTTTTCATCCACAATGTAGGATGACAAAAAATAAAGTGTTTTCCATTATTAATAGTACGATGCATCTTAAGATATTATATAGAATCATTGGCATAAAGTTCAAGTTTTAAAAGTTCACTTTTTCCTCTTGGGATGAAATAAATTACAGAAAAATATACCTACTTCACAATTAGTAATTAGATCCAGTAGAATAATAGTTTCCATCTTGAGGGGGGAAAAATTAAAATTACTATTTTTTTTACCCATACAAAGATTATTTTTATCCATATAAAGATTTTTTTTTTTCCCCAGGATATAAAGTTATTAGTGTGCCCAACAAAAATTACTGTCAAAAATTAACAAAGAGATGTTAAAGAAACATTAGAGAAGGTGGGAGGGAGGAGAAGGGGGGCATGAAGTTATATGAAAACACACTGGTGAGAACATAAAGTAAACCTTAAAAAAGTCCCAACATCTCTGACAATTAATGCTGTGGTTAAGAGTAAATACTGTTCAACCTGAAGCTATGTATTCTAACAGTGTTTATATTAAGGTCAAAAGAAACATCCATGAAATCTAAGTTCATAGATATGTAAATAGGCAGAAGAGCCAGGTTACTTACAGTTTATATTTTAAGTATATGATATTACACATTAAATAAAATGTACACGTGTGTAAGGAAGGGGAAAATACATATCTCTGTGTACATATACTTCATTTCAAGATACAAGTATTTCTTTATTTTGACATTCCTCCTTTAAAAATTGATCTCAAAAGGTTGTGGAATAAGCTTTTAATAGCTTTAAATGTTTACTCAGAAAAATATTAAAAAGGTGAGTTTCAAAAATCAACACAGCACCCAAACTTCCAAGCTTGGGTCTCCTGTTTACATCTTCAACTGTACATATTTAGAACACTTACACAGGTAGGAATTCAAAGCATTTATGAACTAAAATATCATACCCAGCTTCTGCAACATCCATGACATTCAATCTTCTCCTCATGCAGACTTGGGATTTTGCTCTCCGTGTTTTCAAGCACATTAGAAATAGGCTTTAAGTTTTCAGAAGAATTCTATGTACTGCAAAGGAGATTTATATCAATTTCTAATTCATTATTTTTTTAAACTAGATCAGGGGGTATTTGCAGTCACAGGCTATTGAATAGATTTTTCAGATCTCATTTGTCAGGACAAAGCTCTGCCCACAAAAAGTTAGGGCACCGATCTGCTTAAACATGGTCACTTTAAGTGCTTAAACAAAAGTGGAAAGGGTTCTGTAGAAGAAAAAAAGGGAGACACAGAAAAGTAAATCATCAGAGAAGAGACTATGGATGTTAGACATCAAAATTAATTGTTTTTTCTATTTAATTTCTATGTATAGAAGTCAGTATATAGTTTATATTATAAATCACATTAATGAAAAGGACGTTGAAAACAACCAGCCACCCCCAGGAAACAGAGAAAGATTTGTTGACATGTTCCCAAAAGCTTTATTCAACTTCAGGCTGATTCTCAGGCTTCATCCTTCCTGAGAATTTCAGCACAAGTGTTCATTGTTATTTTTGGAACTCATTTCTACACTCAAGTACTCGCTTGTATGATGTGTTTTCCTTTCCTTAAAGCTTCTGTTAAAAACTTGTTTTTTAGAGAGCATGCACGGATTTCAGAATTAATTGTCTTAACAGAGATACAAAGCAAGGAGGACATATCTTAAAGAAGTCATAGTCCCTCCATTACTTTCATAACATTTTTTAAAAGTGCAATTATAGTAGCAGAATATATTGATTTCTGTACCTATTCTGTAGTCTTTTCTTACCTTCAATTTTCAGTACACATTCAGTACATATTTTCAGTTCTCCATTGAATATGGAGAGCATATTTTATTTTAACCGTTTTATGAAAAATAATTGTCATTATTAAACATTTTTATTATATGTGAAAGTACCTGTCAAAAAAAACATTTTATGAAAAAAATTTTATCAAAAAGACTAGAAGATGGTGGAGATGCTAGATCACAATGTTCTTGGGTTAGCTACTAATATCTCTGTTAGGTCATTTTGATCTGTGTGTTGAAGAATTTCATTTCCAATAATGTGGTATCAGAGTTCAGGAGTCCTCCTGAAAGAAAGCTTTGGCAAAGAATAATCAGTGTAGTCTCCATCTCAAATTTTTTTTTCTTTTAAAAACTTTTGCTCTGTATACGTACAAGCTTTTATAAAACTAAGTATTTTAAAAGAGACAGAATACAGAATGGAAAAAGTCCTGAAGTTCATTGTAAATAAGAAAAAATTCATATCTCTCTCTAGGTCTAAATCTGATTAAAATCTGAAAGACACTAATTCTTCCTAGCAAACAGTCTATACTAGAAATTAGTGATGCTTTAATTCTTTACAGCACTTCAATGTCATCTGATACCTCTACAGTCTTTTGTATAATCCTCGCTTGTCCTATTAATTGCTGACATGCATTTTAAATCTGTAATGCTATTGCATAATCCCTGAAAAAGCCTTCACGGGGGGGGAGGGGGGGGCGGAAATAATCTGCTTTTGCTAAGTAGCTGATTGTATATGAGATATTTGTCATTCAAATAAAATGTATCCTTGAACAATTAGGTGTTTATCAATCACAGCTTCCTGGAACAAGTAAGCGTATTTTCGACATGTTGGAACATACTAAGGCCAAAGAAAAAACCTGACTTCAATAGGAAAATGCAAGGCTGTGACTAGAGAAAATACTAAACTTAACTCCACAGTATAAACCCAAACTCTCTGTAAACAGAATGTTGGATAGTGACTCTGAAAACGAGTCGTTCTCTTTGTTGCCTGAAGGTGGCAATAATGATACCATACTTACAAAGTATTTAATTGACAGTTTTATATTTAGAAACTTTGTGGGTTTAAGCATTAAAAAATTAACTTTATAGAACTGCACTTGTCTGCTAACTTTTTATGGAACTATTCATTTTCCATTAGCCCCACAGAGGACAGAATGAAAATCTCCTATATCCTATAGCTTCCTCTGTAGAGTTTTCTAATAGAAACTCTATAAAGCAAGGCAAAACCAAGACTGTACTGTTTCTGTGGTTTTGTTTGTTTTTTTTTAAACACACTTTTATACCTACTAATCAAAGCTAAGTGCAATACACAGAAGGTAGAAGACTATCAGTGTAAAAACTACGCCCCTGAGAAAATATCACCCTTTGAGAACCAACCATGAACCATAACGGGGTCAGACCAGGTTCTGCATCCACATAAAAATAAATAGAAATGCTTCCCTACACACCACATGAAGAAGGATACTGAAAAGAAATGCAGCTATGGTCTCAGCTCTACAATATCCTTGAGTACAGAGATTTACATTTTATGCAACCCAGGCAAACTACAACCAATGGTATAGTAAATAGAAGTAGACCTGTACAAAGCTGAAATGTTTGGCACGCTAGTGCTAGGTAAGAGGATCTGCAGGGTAACAGCTTTATGTCTCTCAGAATATACTAGAGTATTTAGAACAAGTCTAGTGTTACACCACTTTTTGTGAAGTTACTTGCACCTTTTAGGTCTGCAAGGCACAAGAGAATTTTTTAACACTAGGTGATGATGTTAGAAATTAAAATTCAAGTTACTTTGTTGTTAGTGTTTCTGATGCTAGGAATTCAAATAAGCATATGGTTAATAGAAATGAGAGTGCTAATAAAGGCTAGCAACCAGTTAATTGACAAATAGGGATTAGAAAGAAGTCAGTAGTACAGTTAAGCATGAAGTCACCATAACGAACCCCCCATAATCTGAGCAATCTGATCTAGTTAAAGATGTCCCTGCTTACTGCAGGGGGGTTGGACTAGATGACCTTTAAAGGTCCCTTCCAACCCAATGTATTTTATGATTGTATGATAATAAAAGGGGAAATGGTTAGTGAGCTACTACATCACTTAGATGCACATTAGTCTATGGGGCCGCATGGGATCCACCCAAGGGTACTGAGGGATCTGGTGGAAGTGCTGACCAAACCACTTTCCATCATTCATCAGCAGTCCTGGCTAACTGGGGAGGTTTCAGTTGACTGGAAGTTAGCAAATGTGACTCCCATCTACAAGAAGGGCCAGAAGGAAGATCCAGGGAACTACTGGCCTGTCGGTCTGACTTTGGTGCTGGGCAAGATTATGGAGCAGATCTTCTTCAGTGCCATCACATAGCACATACAGGACAACCAGGCAACCAGGCTCAGTCAGCATGCTCAGTCAGCATTTATGAAAGGCAGGTCCTGCTTGACAAACCTCATCTCCTTCTATGACAAGGTAACCTACTTAGTGGACGAGGTAAAGGCTGTGGATGTTGTCTCCCTAAACTTTAGTAAAGCTTTTGACACCGTTTCCCCCAGAATTCTCCTGGAGAAACTGGCTCCTCATGGCTTGGATGGGTGTATGCTTCACTGGGTTAAAAACTGGCTGGATGGACAGGCCCAAAGAGTGGTGGTGAATGGAGTTAAATCTAGTTGGTGGCCAATCACAAGTGGTGTTCTCTCAGGATCAGTCTCAGGGCCGGTTCTCTTTAATATCTTTATCAATGATCTGGATGAGGGGATCTAGTGTACCCTCAGTAAATTTGCAGATGACACCAAGTTGGGCAGGAGTGTTGATCTGCATGAGGGTAGGAAGGTTCTACAGATGGATCTGGACAGGCTGGATCAATGGGATGAGGCCAATGGTATGAGGTTCAAACAAGACCAAGTGCCAGGTCCTGCACTTGTGTCACAACAACCCCATGCAGCACTACAGGTTTGGAGAAGAGTGGCTGGAAAGCTACCCAACAGAGAAGGACCTGGGACTGTTGGTCAACAGGCAGCTGAATATCAGCCAGCAGTGTGCCCAGGTGGCCAAGAAGGCCAACAGCATCCTGGATTGTATCAGGAATAGTGTGGCCAGCATGACTAAGGAAGAGATTGTAATTCTGTACTCAGCACTGGTGAGGCCCCACCTCCAGTACTGTGTTCAGTTTTGGGCCCCTCATTATTGGAGGGACATTGAGGTACTGGAGTGTGTTCAGAGAAGGGCAACAAAGCTGGTGAGAGGTCTGGAGAACAAGTTTTATGAGGAGTGGCTGAGGGAACTGGGGTTGCTTAGCCTGGAGAAAAGGACGCTGAGGGGAGACCTTATTGCTCTCTACAACTACCTGAAAGGACGTTGAAGAGAGGTGGGAGTTAGTCTCTTCTCCCAAGTAACAGGTGATGGGACAAGAAGAAATGGCCTCAAGTTGCATCGGAGGAGGTTTAGATTGGATATTAGGAAAAATTTCTCCACCAAAAGGGTTATCAAACATTGGAACAGGCTACCCAGGGAAGTGGTTGAGCCACCATTCCCGGAGGTATTTAAAAGACATATAGATATAGTACTGAGGGACATGGTTTAGTGGTAACTTGGTAGCGTTAGGTTAGTGATGGGACTCGATGATCTTAAAGGTATCTTCCAACGGAAACTATTCTATGATTTTATGTATAAACATCTCATGATTTTGTACTTTAAATAGAAAAGCATTCTCACTCCATCTTCAAATACACAACTTGCTTGCAAAACACAAACTATCACTCCTTAAAGCTTTTGCTTGCAAAGCAATTCTTTAGATTTAGGGGACTATCTAACTGAGTAAGACATAATTATATTTATCAGATATATAAGGCAAATACAGCCATGTGAGGAAGTATGAACAACAACAAAAAAGTTACTAATTCTGGCAGCATAACATAATACAGTTTTTAGTAGCTATACAAAATGCTTCTTGGTCTGTAAAAATACGACACCTTCAAGTAAAACACTAACATATAGCAGTAGAGACCAACCATTCTTACAACTCTATCATGTTACATTTCACATTGTTTTATTAAAAGAACTTGCTTTGTAGGAAAAGAATACCTACAGCATTGCTCAAAGTACATTTAACAGAGCCTGCTTCAGCATTCCTTGCCAGCAGAAGAGGATCTCTTAACTCCTTACTGTAGCAAGTTTGAGATACACAGCTAATTCAACAGCTTGTTGAACTAGCACGATATTAAACCATCTAATAAAACAAGTTATATACCTATTAACTCCATTTTTAGCACTTTCTAAAACAATCCACCCAACATCTTACTAAATCTGCTTAGTATCTCTTCAAGATGCACACACTATGTCAGGGCCTTAACTGTATAATAAACTTTAATGGGCCTGACCAGCCCCACTTGGTGCATCCCTGCCACACCCCTGCCTACAGCCCAGGAGCCCCATTTAAGCTCAGCCCAGGACCTACAGTCCTGGTCTGAGTTACACTGTAAAAGTGTTAGCTCCATTGTCCTGGTCTGGGCTGGGTTGGTCAATGACAAGACAACAGATGCTCTGCCCTACCTCTCACTCAAAGGACAGGAAGGAGATAGAGAGATCTATGAGTTTAGAAAAAGCTAAGCTACTTTAATGAAATATTAATAATAAACTAAAAAGGAAATAATGAAATAGATAAAATATACACAAATATACACAAAATCATATCAAGTTCCCAGGAGATATCACTGGGAAGTGCTTGTCCCAGGGCAGGCACTGGGGAATTTCTAGACTGGACTCAGGATGGGAACTGGATTCCAAAACACAAAGAGCAAAGAGGGTCTTCCTCAGACATCAGTCATTGAAGAAAAAGAACCACTGAAGAAGAAGCCCCAGATCCTTTGATCCCTCAGCTTTTACACTGAGCATGGCAGATGGGATGGAACACCCTATTGTCAGTTTGTCCTGTCCACTCCTCCCCACAGGCATGACCCCTCCACAGGGTAAACAATGCAGTCAGCTGACCCTGGCTGCCACAGCAACAAGTGTAAGCAGGAGCCTCTCTCACTGAACAGAAGGTTGCCTCTGCTTCACCCCAGAGCAGGACATCCAGCTAGGTCCCTACCTACCCATAGATATCCTCCTGATGTGGATCTTTGAGGACTGATTTCTCCCTTGACCTTAGACTTGCCCTGTCAGCAAGGACCTGCCCGGCAATTGCTAGGCTGTGTTAGACCCTGTCTCACTGGCCGGCACTTCCAGCTTGACCTCAGACCTGCCTCATCACTGTGGACGTGCCTAATGTCTGCCCTGCTCAGGTACTCTGGGCTGCATCTCAGCTGGCAGAGCCCCTGCTCACCTCCTGGGTTCCCTCCCTGATCGAGCAGTGGCCCCCACTGCTCCCTTGACACAGACCACTGAGCTCTTCAAACCAACAACATTTTTCTCTTCAAACCAACAACATCTTTCCTTTTCTCCCCCCCCGGCCCCCCCAGCTCAGAATGGGCAGGTCAACAAGTGACTAATGGAGTGATAGTTCTCACTATTAGAATGGAATTAATTTGCATTCTGAAGATTTCTAAAACATTACCTGTCTTTAAAAAAAAACCAAACCAGACCTCAAGAAAGAAGTTACTCACTCCGACAATCAAAAGTAAAGAAACTTTGCTACTAAAATACCCTGCTCTCACCACCCAACTATTCTAAATGGAGGCTTATTTATTTAAGCATACACGTCTCAAACATAAATGGTACTTTGCTTGCAAAGCATAGTGGTCAGGTAGATAAAGGACTTTTTTATTATTATTAAAGTAGCTTCATTAAGATTAATTTTCATTCCTCAAAAAAGCTTAAAATTATATGTGGTGATGAAGTTTTTAAATATTATTTTTCACTGTCTGTGTAACATATCACAAGTGGAAGATCAATTTGCTATAGATTACTTTTTATTTACATCAGAAGTTTTGATAACAATCCAAGTTTAAAAGTAGTAATTTAAGTTTTCACAATAAAACATTTCAATGAAATAAAAAGACTGCAAGAGGAAAAAAGTTTCTTCTTGAAATACTCCTAAGCAGTCAGAAAGTAAAAAAAAAAAAAAAAGCTAGAAAAATATTTTATACATTAAAGAAGTTCTACATACCTGATAGTGATTTGTTATCAGTGTATATGGAAAACAGCAATTTTCCTGCTTCAAGCAATATAAAAGTCAGTAGTTCGCATAGTTGCCTTTTCGGTCCAAATTGCTTCATTAAAATGTTTAAAAAGACGTTTCTTTGTGAAAAAAATCAGCCTATAAATCAGAAAAGTAGGCTTAGGAACTCTATTAATTAGCATCTTTCTCTGCATAACGTTGGTTTTGGCTTTTTCAACAAAAAAATGCACACTTTTTCACTCCTATTAATTTCAATGTCATTCCGCTTTCCAGCCACATGCAAAAGTTTCTCTACAGAAGGTATTTATGGCACATACCTCCTCAAAGACCTATATGAGTAGGAGAAATACTAGTTACACTTCATTGGACCAGGTAACTCAGTTCAGAATGAGTAGTGCATAAATAAAAACCAGAAGTTGAGATTCAAAATGTTAAGTAATTAAAAATACTACTTGCTTTGGCTTCAGAGAATGGGTGACACTGCAAGTAAGCTAGTCGTTACTACTATAATATATACTACTACGGTAAGGCACAATTAATTTTTTAAATCTAATTGAGTAATTTAATGCTTTATAGTTGTGACTATCAGTTCAGTCAAAATTCTTGTTATGTGGGTGGTTAGCAATAGGACAAAATCAAGTTTGCTTTAGGGTTTAACAGGCTGTGTTAAGAAATATATCATGGATTTTTTTTTTAATCTTCTTAGTAGAAATGTGCCAGAAGATGTTTTAGTCTTACTACCCTTTTTTTTTTTTCTTGGTACAGCTGCAAAAATAACTAAGATTGGTCATATGTTACTATGCATGCTGTATTTTATCCAAATACATCGGTGCATCTGCCACCATAAGTAGAAAAAACAATTTAGGAACCCAATTTTGCAATGTCTTCTTTACTCATGCACCTCCGTGTGGCTGAATGCTTCACACAAAACAAGTTCCAGGATCAGGGCCTAGGTTCAAGATTAAGAATTTTATCAGATTCGGTATTTGTAATCAAAAACACTTAGATAAATTGAAAATAGTTGGCAAACCTGTCACGGTTTGGGCCGAACTGGCCACCAAGGTGTAGCTAAAAAATTGTAAATATGCGTTAATAATATTACACCACCTAAGCTAGTCAGGTAATAGGTATTTGGATTTACATATTATATGTTTTCTCAACATTATTTGTTTTTCCACAAAGATTGGGAAAATGCACATATTTTAATGCATTTGGTTGGAAATCTTTAGCAATTTTAAAATGATGTGAGGAGAGACATAGCTGGAGGGAGTTGTGGTCTCAAGACCAGAGAGCAACTAGATGCAAACCTATTCAATTTTATCAGCGTGCGCATGTATAAATACATGGTATTATCTCTCGGTATTCTATATTCTATACGTAAGTATGTGATATATATGTATAAATTAGCGGGAGTAATACCTGTCTGCAAGTCCCCAGTTAAACCCTCACTCTGGCCTGAGGAGACTGCTCACATCTTAAGAGGCCACCACACGGAAGACCGCTGTGAGCAGCCGTACGGGAGGTCACGCAGCGCAATACGTAGTGCTCCGGGCCGGGGCCGGGGCCGGGGCTGGCGGCTGGCAGCGGCCGCTGGCCCGGCCCGCCGGTGCCTCGCCGCTCGCTGAGGGGCGCCCGCGAGGCCGCCGTTGCCGCAGCAACGGGGCCGCGCGCGCCGGGCCGCGAAGCCCTCCCTCCACCTCAGGCAGGGATTGGCTGGTTGCGCCTCGGGGGCGGAGCCAGCCCGCCTCCCCCCGCCCTTGGCCCGAGCACGTCCGGGTCAGTCGGTGTTTGTGAGGGGAAGTGCGCGCAGGACGGGCCGTTGCGTGGTGGCGGCTCGGCGGACAGCGGTGTCGCCATCATGTCGCGGGGGTCTATCGAGATCCCTCTCCGGGACACCGATGAGGCGAGTCGGGGGGCTGGGAGGCGGCGGCGCGGCCTGCTCCCGGGGAGGGGGAAGGAGGGAGTGCGCTGTGTGATGCGTGCCGGGGCGCGGGCGTTTGTCGCGTCCTGTCGTAGTTTTGTCCCGGGCTCGAGAGGGAGTGTCGGTTCCTTCCCTGAGAGGAATGAGTTTTTGGGGGTCACAGGTGTATCGCTTTGAGGAAAGAAAACCCCAACCTGCCTCAGCTGGTGCCCCTCGGTGAACGGTGTCAGCCCTCTGCTAGCCATAACCTCGCTGTCCTTGCCCAGTGGCTTGCCGATGAAGGAGAGCCGCTGGTAACAGGCAGGCAGCGTCTCCGGGGTCCTTCGGTACCACACGTCTGTGAAGAAGGAGCAGCCTCTTCTCCCACAGTGCATGCCTCAAGCATATGCAGCCCTCAGGAGGGAAGACCCTGTTGGGAACAGTATCTAATCTTTAGTTTGTGCTTGTCTACGGTGGCCTTGTCCAGCTAAATTCTCTCCTTAGTTAGTTAAATGCAGATTTTTCTGACTGCACTGATTTGTAAGCAGAGTGTGCGTTTCTAAATTAGCATATAGACACAGATAGAGAGAGCAGTTTGTCCACTCTGTAAAGTCAACATGAGTTTAGAACTTTATTCAACTTTATTTAAGGTAGACTGGCACAAGTCAAAGTTAAAAAGATTTAACAGAAGTATTTGGAAATTTACAGGGTATTATAAAGTTTGCAGTTAAGTCGTTCTGTAGCAGATACTAAATTAATACTGTAGTTAAATAAGGTATTGAAAGATACTGCTTATAGGCTGAAGAAAGTATTTTGTGAACATATGTATCCATACTCTAACAAATTGCTGTATGACTGCTGTTGAGTTTTTAAGTCTTGCAAAAGGTTCTTTGCTCTCTGTGGGTTACGCGTTGGAGGGCTTTTTTCTCTGACAGAAACTTCTGTCTAAGGTGTCAGCATGAATGGTTGGTGCTGCCATTCAAGTTACCGCTAGGACTACTTGGATCCTGAAGTTCTAAATTAATCACTAAGGATTGCTATAAAATGCATTTTATTTTTTTTTACTGCCCTTTTTTACTCCCATATTTATTTGCTGTGTTGGTAACATCTATTTCTCATTAATAACTATTTTGGTTTGTAGATGAGGGTTGCCCAAATTTAAAAACGTCATTATTTGTCAAAAAGGAGGTACTGTGCAAGAAAAGCTAAAACTAAAAATATCAATAGTAGCAGAAGTATTTTTGCTGGTACTCTCAAGTTCTGCATAGTCAACATTACAGCCCTTATAAACTGGATTGCTCTAATCCGGTCTTCAGAGAAAGAGTCCCTGCATTGGTAATCAGGGTATAAACCTGGGTACAACTGCACCTCTTCCTTGCTGTAAAATTAAATTATAACATAGATGACTAATATTAAAGGCAGCATGACTGGGTAGCAAGTGAACTAACAGGCAGTTAAATTGTGGTCCCAAACATCCCACCTTGGGAGTATCTGTTCCTTTTTCTTCACTTTCCATATCAGAAGGCTAGACCAACATGGGAAAATAGTACTTACAAAATAATGCTTGTGTGATGAAAAATTGATGCCATTTGCTCATGATGACTATGATTGTTAATGTTCAGAAATTTAGTCTGTTCTTTATAATGTTTGCCACTTCAATAATCTCATCATTTTCTTGGGCATAAAGATGACTTTACTAATGTTCAGGGCTCTGAAATAAGTTTTAGGTGTTGATTCTCTGTCTGACACCTGATTACTTGGAAGATTTTGACTGTATCCTAGATCTTTGGATTACCTGTAGGAAAAGTTTCAGAATTCAACAGTGTGCAGTCAAGTTGGTTATTAGCTGAACTGTAAAAATTCTAAGCCTGAAGTTTATAGTGAAAAAAGTTGAGTTAGCATCTCTGCTTATTCTCCCTGACTTGTAT
Organism: Rissa tridactyla; assembly: GCF_028500815.1. Taxonomy (NCBI): domain Eukaryota; kingdom Metazoa; phylum Chordata; class Aves; order Charadriiformes; family Laridae; genus Rissa; species Rissa tridactyla. Next base: position 12,435,884 of record NC_071469.1, on the reverse strand, counting down.
TTCAAACACTGGGCTGCCTTTTCTGTAATATTTGTGAGAGACCGTCACTTTTGTCTTGTACGGAATACAATACATTATCACTTCTTTCTTTGTCCATAACCTTGTTTAAACACAAATTGTTATGTTTTGTGCTCTGAAATGTCCAGCTTCCTTTGACCTCAATGATAGGTAACATTATTCATGCTTTGTGAAAATAAAATCGATATTGTTTGGTTCTAGGTGATTGAGCTTGACTTCGATCAGCTACCTGAGGGTGATGAAGTTATAAGTATACTGAAACAGGAACACACTCAACTGCACATATGGATTGCCTTAGCGGTTAGTATCTATACAAACTGTATATTTAAATATTCTATTGAGATAATCAAATAATAATTTCCACTTCCTTACTCTTATGACCAGGGATAACTGAATTCTGAACAGGAACTTAATGGGCTTATTCAGTCACTGATTCTAGACCAGATATTTATAATTTGACATATGCATATTAGGGTTTTAATTTAGTATTTTTTTCATGAAACAATGCTGCTAGAGGCCTGCTTTCTGAGGTATTTTTTTTTCTCAATCTGTAGTTTTCCTGGTTTGTGTCTTTGATTATGCATGTCATAAAAAAGGAGGGGGCAGTATCTATACTATAGAAAATATGGTGAAATGTGCAAATAGTTAAAGAAGTTCAGAGGACAAACAATTAATTCTTCACCTATAAATAGCTCTAAGACTTTTGTTTCAATGTAAAAATACTAATTTGGGACACCTAAAGCATCAACATGACATGTTACTTGCTGGGGTAGTATTGTCTGTTAAAACTGTATGTTTTATAGCTGGAATACTACAAACAAGGAAAAACAGAAGACTTTGTGAAGCTGTTGGAAGCTGCCCGCATAGATGGTAACCTGGACTATAGAGACCATGAAAAAGATCAGATGACGTGTCTGGATACTCTGGCAGCGTACTATGTACAGCAGGCTCGAAAGGAGAAGAACAAAGATAACAAGAAGGAGCTCATTACGCAAGCTACCTTGTTGTATACTATGGCTGACAAAATTATTATGTACGATCAGGTAAAACCAAAATCTGTTTAAAACTCCATATTTGTAAATTATTTAGTGGTCGGAAAGAAAACAAATACTGATTCACTGAAGATAGAAGCTGCTCAGGCTTTAAAGTCTGTTAGTGTAGTGCATGTAAGCAAACCTTGTGACTATCCGAAATGTGTGTGGTGCCACCAGGAATAATTATCTCTAGCTTGGGACACCTGATAGAACTGTGTCAGTCAACTTTTGGGAGTTGGGAAGGAAGGATTGGTTGTTACTCTCTTGCTTGATAATATGTGAACTTTAGAAGTGGATGATAAAGACCCTTTTTGTTTTATTTTTCTTCCTGATGCAAGAGGAATAAATTAATTGTAGAAAAAATAAATTAATTGAAAGAAAGAAAATAAATAAAAGAAAGAAAATAAATAAATAAAGAATAAATAAAGAATAAATTAATTGGCAAAGCCAATTAATCTTTCACATAGTCTGATCTTCATAATTTACAAAGATAAATGTATCAAAAATTTTTTCTCCTTATCTAGAATCACTTGCTGGGAAGAGCCTGCTTTTGTCTCCTTGAAGGTGACAAGATGGACCAAGCTGATGCACAATTCCACTTCGTGCTCAACCAGTCTCCAAATAATATTCCTGCCCTTCTTGGTATGAGTTTATGGGTATTTGTGTGAAAACCTGGTCTCTACAATTGAATTTTGGAATGAATTACATGCTTAAGAAGAGGGTACATACGTGAATAGGGAGAAAGAATATGATAAGGAAGTGTGCATTTTTGATCAGAAACACATGACATTACCTTAAGCTTGGAAAGTAGACATAGGTGAAAGAGCTGGGAAAAAATATAATACTAGCTAGCCTCTTCTGAGACCTGTAGGCATACAGCCAGTCTAACTACTTATATTTTCCTGATGATGCCAATGAAGCTGTATACTCTGTCAGAGGTGAAGATACTAGTAGTAAGGGGTCATTGGGCTGTAACACTTGTATTTTAATTTGTTCGCTAATTAGTCTAGTCATAGTAAGCGTCTTTCCTCTGGACCAGGAAAGAATTAAGTTTTTACAGAAAATCATGAAAATGTAAATTTACTGTGTTCCCATGTTTGTTTGGTTTTTTTTCATATAATTGACATCATCACAGATAGCAAAAGTTGTAGTTGTCTGAATTTTCTATTTAGGTTTTTAAGTGTAACTTTTGAAAATCAGCACAGCACAAGTTTACCAGATAATACTTAGGATTTATAACTACTCTGTTTATGTTTCTGATTTATTCATAACTGGTATGTTACAACAGGTAAAGCATGCATTTCTTTCAACAAGAAAGATTATAGAGGAGCCCTTGCCTACTACAAGAAAGCATTGCGTACCAATCCAGGTTGCCCAGGTATGACAGAAAGTATTTGCTAGTGGAAGTATTTGCTGTGCTTGCAAGCTAACTCAAGTCTTCCTAATTCAAATACCTAAGGGCTTTTTTGTGATCTATGTCTGTCAAAAAAACGCCAGCTCTCATCGTAGAGGAGTTCAGGTATTTGTCGACTTGAAGTGTTCCTTAATTGTTAGAGAAGGAAATTGTGTTTAGGAAAATACTTTCTTTTTTTTGCTCATTATTACCTTTTTAAAGAGCTACTAGAAAATGAGAAGTTGCATGTAAGAGAAGTTATAATTTTTTGGGGAGTGAGGGAACTGTTCAAGACTTTTGCAGAACCTATCTGTGAGCTCTTGGAATAAGGGTTAAGAAAATGATGTATTGGCATTAATAATCAAACAAGACATGAAAAGAAAAGTTCTACCTATAGTGCATGATATGCATTTTCCTGGTGTATGATTTTCATAATGGAAAAATCTGGGAAAGCTATTGGTAATGACTATAAAAGCGATGAATGTGATTTAGAGATATTAGTTCAGGGTATTTGGATTAGGATTATAAATACTGCAAAGTCTCTTGAGAGATGTGGTATACTTTGCCATAACCTATCTCGAAAAGAATTTACTACAAAGTTGATAAGTATTCTGTAGTCTTAGCATAAGAATCATTGCTGCAAAAGTGGCTTTAGAAATGCAAGCCTCACTTTTAAACATACGTCTTTCATTCACTCCCCTTTTTCCCACAGACACAATGTAAATTCTCTGTGTTAGATCATGGAAGTTAGAGGATGATAATAAATAGCATTTTCTTAGCAGTGGGTCAGTTGATCATTTGAGGAGAAATGTCTAGCTAACTTCTTTGTTGGTCTGTGTTTTCTGAAGGCCTACTAGCCTTCGGTGAACCTACCTAAGAAATTTCTAACCCTTTCATCTGGCAATTTTTTAATGCTTTTCTCTTATTTTTTAATACATTTCCATAAAAGCTATTTTTTATTTTTTTAGTATCAGAGTCTTTTGGAGATATGGACCAATGTTCTGGGGTGTATGGAGAAATAAAGTCTTACTGATCTGTTAAAGTTTGTTTTGCTGTCAAGTGTGGGAGGCTGCCTTTAAAAACATGAAATCTTTAGATGGCTTTACAGGCTTAAAAGAAATGTTTAAAATTCTGCTTTCACTTTAATTGTTGTCCAGAATATAAAAAAGTCATAAACTTGAAATTTTGGGATTCTGAATGGTGTCATCTTGTTCTCTAGCCGAGGTTCGGTTAGGAATGGGCCACTGCTTCGTGAAACTGAACAAGTTGGAAAAAGCTCGCTTAGCATTCAGCAGAGCTCTGGAGCTAAATTCAAAATGTGTAGGAGCCTTGGTTGGACTGGCTGTTCTGGAACTCAATAATAAAGAGGTGGGTCTGACTTAACAAGAATCCGTACTCACTTCACTTTCTTCTTATCTGAAAAAGCAAACTTTTTATTCTTTGAAAGGTAGTCCATTTTTTAAAAGGGATAATAGCTTTTGTCATTAAATCATTTTAAATCTGTGTCACTGTTGAATGATGTTATAGATATGTACTTGTGTTGTGAGCAGCACATTCTGAATAACTTTCTCCTGTTGTTAACAATCTTCAACTCTGTTGCTTATAGAGGTGTTAAGTACAGAAAAACAGTCCTGGGTTAACTATTTTAATTAAAATAATAAAAATCTTTGAGATGTGAATGCATGTCCAGTCGCCTGAAAAAACAAAAAACGCTGGTTTCAAAGTCTTTCTCTAATGAACAATTGTTGTAATATGTGTAATAGCAAGCCTTACTTCGTCATTTGTGACTCTGGGAAGGTTAACTAAATCAGTTTGTACCCGGGATGCTCTGAAAGTCCTCAAATACTTGGAGACCTCACTTGCAATGGCAGCTCTACTCCAGAGCATCAGGAATTTTATTTTTTTTTGAAAGAGCATCATGCTTGCAGGAAGGTCAAGGTAAAAGATGTAGTCCCAGGTGATTAGGCCTGGGCTTTAAGGAACATAAACTTTCAAATAAGTGTTAAAGTTGTATTCACGTTACCTTGGCATGCATACCATGTGGTAAAACAAAAAGTACACAAGAATGAATTTTAACTAGGCTGATGAAACTATGATAAAGTGGTGATCTTCCCTCTAGACCTTCCCTCTAGATGTTGTATCACTAGAGAAATACATATTCTTGTATAGCTTAATTGGGATCATAAGATCTGAGGTGGTTAATCCACGCTAAGAAATTTATCAGTGGAGGATGGAACCTTTAAGTGTTTCTTAAAAAAAAAAAAATTGTTACATAATTGTATGTTGCTAAAACTTAGTGTTATGCTATCTGTAGAACATGTAGAAAGATCTTTTGGTAGCACAGAATGGCTGAAAATTACTTAGTTTACTATGTTGTGGGAAAAAAAATAACTGTTAAGACTTCCGAAAGTCTGAAGAATCCCGAAAAATGTGGGCACAAGAGTTTTCATTTCAAAAACTACAGAGACAACCAAAAATATTTTGAAGTCGAATTTTAATAAATAATTCCATGGGTGAGAAACTAATGAAACTTGGTATCTATTTTTTTTTTTTTTTTCCCCTGAAGGTCTTTTGACTAAAGTCAAGGGATGAGCCCACTAACCTTAAGCTCAAAAAGCTGTAATTAAAAGCTGACCCACTCAAATGCCGGTTTTGTTTTTTATAAGAAATTTATCATCTGTGCTTTACTTCAAATTTTTTTTCACAACTTGCACTGCAAAGTTAGTATGACACCGAAGAGTTGCCATGGGGGAGGGAAAATACTTTCTCTGTGGAAAAGATTCTCTCCGAGTTGCAAACTACTAATGGGCGTCTTTTCTGTGCTTAGATATTTCTAATGTTTCTCCCCCCTAGAATATGTCCTGATGAGCTTTGAGACCTCTAACCATGTATTGGATTTGGCTGAAATTGGACATGAGACTCAAATTATCGGAGAACTTAGACCTATACATAGTGTGATTATAAACCCTCTTTGCCTTTGAAAATTAAACCAAGAATTATTCAATATCTCCTAATCAAGGTATATTGTTATGCTACGTTTGGAAAGATAGTGCCTTTTCAAACTGAAATTGTGGTTTTTATCTGCCTATTGGGCTTCATCTTGTCTCAACCTCATAAAACCTAATCTGTTCAATAAGATAGCTTTCTGCTGGTAATAATTGCAAAGTAAAGCACAGGTGTTACATGATTACTAGGTGCTGTTTTTGGTGTTTCTGTTCAGAAACAAATACAGATTTAAGTTAACATGTTTGTAATATGGATCTCATGGGTGTCCCAAATAAATAGCAATTATTTTATCAGTTATAGATTTGAACTTGTAGGTAAGTCTAAATTTGTACCTATGGAAAAATTTCTTTGAACTGTAAAATTTCTTTGGAAAAGAGTAAGTTGACATAATGATTTCCGTATGTAAACACCACAAACTTCTACCACTTTTTTAATTAGAACTTAAGTTCTAGTAGCTCTTAATTCAACATCTGAAGTTCTTGTTTAGAAAATGAACATAAGAATATTTTCATTTCACTGTTGAACAAATTATGTAAAAGATTGAAAAGTAAACCAAACAGGAACTGGTGACATTGAACAGTAGAGGGAAGGCTATCAGGGTGTGAGTGTGAAATGTCAAAGGACACCAAGTATTTTTTTTTTTTTTTTCCTTGAAAGTCCTGCTCTGTTTTTTTCTGTGCCTGTGTGGTGGCTTCATTTCACATTTTCTGTCTGTATGCTGCAGGGAAAAAAGCTAGAAGCTGAATTTACTTTTTTTTCCTGTGAGCCTGGCAAGATTTTGTCAGAATTCCTGCAGCAGCCTAGACTGAAGAATGGTTTTGAACATGTAAATAAGATACAGCTATTGAGATGCTGCTGATACCTTTCAATGTTTCGTTTAGGCTGATTCCATCAAGAATGGTGTTCAGCTCCTCTCTAGGGCTTACACAATTGATCCCAGTAATCCAATGGTATTGAATCACTTGGCTAATCACTTTTTCTTCAAGAAGGTAAGAGGTCTATGGAATTTTACAGTTAAATACTTGATAATCTCCGAACAGCAAGGATTCTGGTGTTAGATTCAGTCTCATTTCATTGGGCTAAGGGGTGCCTAATGTGGAACTGTTAATCCAGACGGACAAGTGTAAAATTTTTGTATAAACTTTTCTCAAGAAAGCCAAGAAAAGCTACGTTTATGTCTTAAGTCAAGGTCACCTTTGTGTCCCCAAGGGTTTTTTGTTTTGTTTTTATTTTCCCTCTACCACCTCTTCCATGCTTTAAAATATGAAACAGATAAAAGAACAGTAACCACTAAAACTAAATCTGTTGTTATTAATTTAGTCGGTACTATGGCTAACGCTTTCTTGTATTTTCCATCTGTCCTTGTTTGAATAATAGGTCACTTGACCATAAATAAAGTGAAGGCTTTCAAATTTCATTTAACTTCCTTTTTTTTCAGGACTATGGTAAAGTGCAACACCTGGCTCTTCATGCTTTCCATAATACAGAAGTTGAAGCAATGCAGGCAGAGAGTTGTTATCAGCTGGCTAGGTCTTTTCATGTACAGGTAGGGCAGCTTTTAAAAGCCCCCTTTGAGGTGACACTTAAAAATCTGTGTTATAAAAGTTCATACAAAGCTTACCTGTGAAAACACTACCTGTTCTTTATTTACTTCTTTTTAATTAGGAAGATTATGATCAGGCTTTCCAGTATTATTACCAGGCCACTCAGTTTGCCTCATCTTCTTTTGTACTTCCATTTTTTGGTTTGGGCCAAATGTACATTTATCGAGGGGACAAAGAGAATGCATCACAGTGCTTTGAAAAAGTTTTGAAGGCCTATCCTAACAATTACGAGACTATGAAAATCCTTGGATCTCTTTATGCTGCTTCAGAAGATCAGGAGAAACGGGATATTGCGAAGGTGAGTTTTGCTTCTGCCCGTATCATACTTTTACATACAATAGTAGAACTTGAAAATCAGACTGTAACTTAAGTTGCATAAAACTCAGGGTTACTCCGCTGTAGGTGTAGAATGTTCTATACTTGCCGTCATGAGAGATCCTCCTAACCATGGAGAGTCACAACTTCTGGACAGAACTGAGAGTCCTACTGGGCTCTGGCTAAAGCAAGTCCAGGAATTTAGAGGAGCCCCAGCCTCACATCTGTATTTGGTACTATGAAGAGGGCAGAATTCTTCCCATATATGTTAAAGTTCTCTGAAGTTAGCTAGTGATTTCCAGAAAACACTTCTCTTAGCTTGTCTGGAAGGACAATGTTAGGCTTTTTTTAAATGAAAGGGGTTTTAAAGCTAATGTTGGGTAAATAAATGCAAAAAGTGTTAGACGTCACTTTTCTGGCTTCTCGTGTTGGTGTAATAGTTTCTACTTCTCTTTAAGCAGGTGTTATGTTCTGTAGAAAAGTACAATAAGGAAGGAAACTAATGCAATGTTTTTTGTGACCAAATTGTGCAGATGTTTAGGATGTTTTCTTTTGCAGTATGGTATATCTTTCTAGTGTTAAGATTAATACATTCACTCTTTCTTTTGATTTTTATTTATATTTTTTAAACAGTTTGTTTGTCCACAAAGAGGCATAATTATTTTCTGCTGGTTTTCAGGGACATCTAAAGAAAGTCACAGAGCAATATCCTGATGATGTAGAGGCATGGATTGAACTAGCTCAAATTCTCGAACAGACTGATATACAGGTATTATTAATATACACTTGGTGGGTTATGTGTGTGCTTTTCATAAGAGCACATAGAGCACATTCTCTTATTTCTTTCGTCTGCTTTCTCTTTGTTTGTAAAGGGTGCACTGTCAGCCTATGGTACAGCCACACGCATTCTGCAAGAGAAAGTACAGGCTGATGTCCCACCAGAGATTTTGAATAATGTGGGTGCTCTGCACTTCAGGTTAGGAAATCTGGGAGAAGCGAAGGTATGTAATTACTCAAAGTTTGAATTGAGTTTCTTGATCACACAGAAGTTTTTCTGTAAGAATATTCTGGAGTGCTTTATTCCTTTTTTCTTTTTTTACTTTAGAAATATTTTTTGGCATCACTGGATCGTGCGAAAGCAGAAGCTGAACATGATGAGCATTATTACAATGCTATCTCTGTAACAACGTCCTATAACCTTGCCAGACTATATGAGGCGATGTGTGAATTTCATGAAGCGGAAAAGCTGTATAAAAACATTTTAAGAGAACATCCTAATTACGTTGATTGTAAGAAACATTTGGTATTTCAGTTCCACAGTTCTTATTGTAATACCAAAAATCTTCCCATTTACAGTGTGTTCTAGTCTCATTATATCTGTCTTCACTTTTCATAGTAGTTTTGAGGCCTGCTTACCTACCCACTGTTTTACCTACGTTTTTTGTTAAAGGCCTGCATCATCCTTATAGTCCAATCTCCAGCTTTAAGCTTTCTAATTATTGGTAAATTATACTTCTAATTATTGGTGAATTATAAAAAAAAAATCTAGCAAAACTAGCTTATCTAGACTTGCATGCCTTTACTTAGTTGCTCCCCGCCAGAGCCTTAGCATCTCAGCGCTTAGGTGCAATCATGGCCATCCACTTGATACGCCCAGGTTCTGCAATTCTGCCTGCATGGGTGGAAATAGAAACTGTTTGGGAGAACCACTTTCTACTGGACCGTGGGCTTCCACCAGGGAAGAAGGGCTGTTGAGGGTGTTAGCACAACTTCTATGGGACATCCTATTTTTTAGGTAGCTGACCTGTGATATTTGCTGTAAAGGTGAGGTGGTAGCCCTTCCTCAGCAAGCTGCAGCACACAGTGTGCCCCGGCCTAATCTATAGCCTCTTCCCTGCTTGTTCTCCATTGTCACCTGCTAACTGATACTCTTCCCAAAGCTTGTGGAGACAGAACTGTTTGAAGTGGAAGGACAAGTATTATGTAACTGATTTATCCTTCTTGGTTTGAGGTTTCTCATTCTCAATCTTTAATTTATGAAACCAATTAAAGACACTTACATTACTTTAACTGTTAGAAATCTGCAGTTTCTGTATCACCATTGTGGACAGACGTTTCTTTTCACATGGTGTGTCTCATTGTGAATAGAATATGAAAGGTGTCTTAATGTTTGCTGTCCTTAGCAGATCAAGGAAAAGATTACTTTTGTCATTCATGCTTGGCCAATATTTTCTTTAAGATAACTTTAACCTCTTTGCTCTTTTTTTAATTTTATTTTGTATTTTTATTTTTAGGCTACTTGCGCTTGGGAGCTATGGCTAGGGATAAAGGAAATTTTTATGAGGCTTCTGATTGGTTTAAAGAAGCACTTCAGATAAATCAGGTTTGTAAACCTTTAAGTGTTTAAAGTTAAAACACTTGAAATATTAACTTAGCTTAAAATTTTATTTTCCTTTTGTTACATTTTCATTTTGTTTGTTCACATAAACTAGGGGAAGAAGAGAGAACTACCGTAATCTGCTCTCTGTGTGTTTTGTTTGTTGGTTGTTGTTTGGTTGGTTTTTTAAAATATGTAATTCTAATCAAGAAAAATAGCATTTTATACTTGGAAAAGTAACCTTGCAAGGGAAAAAACAGTACTTTTGCAACTTACAGTGAATCTTTATTTAGGACCATCCAGATGCTTGGTCTCTGATTGGCAATCTTCATTTGGCTAAACAAGAGTGGGGTCCAGGACAAAAGAAATTTGAAAGAATATTGAAGCAGCCCTCCACACAAAATGATACTTATTCCATGCTGGCTCTTGGCAATGTCTGGTTGCAGACTCTACATCAACCCACAAGAGACAGAGAAAAGGTAATGGGCATCTGCCTGCCCTGTGTGCAGTTTTATTTATTTAATTTTTGTATGCTGTTAGCTACTTAGAGCCTTTTCTTGATGCCTATTTGGCATCTTGTAGCCCATAAAACTTAGGGGTAGATCTTTTAATACCCCATTATAGAAATGAGTGATCAATTGGAATATTTATTTCTGCAGGAGAAGCGTCATCAAGACCGTGCATTAGCGATCTACAAGCAAGTACTCAGAAATGATCCAAAGAATTTATATGCTGCTAATGGCATAGGTGAATATTAGACTCTAATTTTCCTTTCATGCTGGAATATAGAATTGGTTTTGCAGGGCCTGAACGCTATGTACTAGAGCACAGGAAAGAATAGCTTTCATATGGCAGCTGTGTCACTTAGTTTTTGATGGGGAACTTTAGTCAGGCACTATTTTGTTTTCTTTGGTAGGAGTACATAGTACATGAACCTGGAAGCTTACGCTGTACATATTACTTTCCCCTTAGGAGCTGTCTTGGCGCATAAAGGATATTTCCGTGAAGCTCGTGATGTTTTTGCCCAAGTGAGAGAGGCAACAGCAGATATCAGTGATGTGTGGCTGAATTTGGCACATATCTACGTAGAACAGAAACAGTACATCAGTGCTGTGCAGATGGTAACATCTCTAAACTGAACTACATAATATGTTGGGGTAGATGACTTCTGGATGCTTCTCTGCTGTCATAGCAGCTGGAAAAGTTTCTGAATAATATTTTAACTGTTGGCTGTCAAGCCTAGATTTAAAAACAAACTGCCAAGTGTGGGTAAGGGGTAACAAAGCACCTACTAACTTTTGCGCTTTTGTTTTTCGGTAGCAGAATTAAAACATAATTGGGTTAGAATTTTGCTCTTGGAATTAATTTTTAGTCAGAGAGGTTTCAGTCAGTGTAGTTACTGTATGCGATTTACGTTCAGATGTTACTGCAGTAAGTAAATGCAATTTGGTGCTGGGATTTTTTTTTAATAGCAACACTTCCTATTTTCGTTTTTGCAAATAATTGCATGAATAACAGTTAGAGCTGTCTGAAAAGCTGACTATGCCATGATCACAACGGTTAACATCACCAGGTAATTCATGTTGGAAGAAATCTGTTGAGGTCATCTGCTTCAACCTGCTCAAGCAAGCTAACTTCCAAGTATCAAACTACTCTAACTAAATTTACTCAGTTGAATAAAAACATATAAGTAAACTTTAAAAAAAAAAAAAGCATATGTTGGACAGGGTAGAAGCTCAGAACAAACTTGTTTCATTATGATTGAGTCCACATGGAGGCTCAAAAATACTTAATTCAGAACTACTTGTGATGGTATTAAGGAAGAGATACTGGGCCTTTCTTACCTGATCAAAACCTCCTTAGTTGCTGTCCTCTGGTGAACTACTGTTCACAAGCTTTGGTAGCATGGTCAGATTCATTCTGTTGTTTTGAATGAGGTCTGGTTTCTTTAACACCTGTTTTTATTGACAAAAAGCCTAATGAAAATCTGATTTTTAGCAATTGTTTAAGCAGTGAATTACAGTGGGAAACTGGGTATCATTTTCACCTTTTGATTTGTCAGAAAAACATTGTGCTCATTTGCTAATATATTTAAGTAGAAATGTGTTTATTTACTGAGGTGTTTTAATGTTTCCTGGATTCTCCTATGCAGTTGGTACAAGCCACAGTCTGAAATACGCGATATTGGGCTCAAAGGGTGACAAATTGAATTGAATAGCCTAGCTTACTTCAGCCACAACAATTATTCTAGTGAGTTCTCTACCATAAAGCATACAAATCCAAGGCAGACTTAAACTAATTACAAAATCTTTAATTCTAAAGATGAGTGAAAATTGGGCACTCGCAACACAGTGCAATCCAAGAGTAGTAACTTCAGGCATTACAATTCAGGGCACTTTCTGTATTTGAGCTGGAAATAAAAATTACTTTGTATTTCTTACTATTTTGGAGGTTTAGAAAGGGTGAATGATTCCTTGAGAAAAGGGTATGTCAAACAAAAGGCGCTCGTTACTGGAAAGGATAAGTTTCGTAACTGTTTGAAGCTTTAATTCTAGACCGACAAAACCTATAGTAACAATTCTTCTTCTACACTTTAGAACAACCAGATATGCCTTGGTGTGCCAAGTTATTCAGCTAGGTGGACAGAACAAATTTGACAGTGAGTTATCTGAAAGATGTGGATTTTTTTAACTAATTGCATCAGATATTATATATACATCAGATATATTTCCATTTATAAAATATCTTGTATTAATAAAGAAAATAGATTCCCCCCTACTGTGGAGAATAATTGAGTGCTTGTAAAATGGGTCGTGTTTGTTGGACTTCATTACAGTAGATGGTACATGCAAAGTATTCTGTTGTATTTTAAGACCTATGGAGCCTCCTGGACTGCTGTCAGTTTCCAGAAAAATCAGGTACTTGCTATGGAATAGCAGAAAGAATTTTCTGATTAGTGAAAAGGAGGCATCTGTGTAGCATGACACACCTCTTTAAAAAAACAAAAGGCATATTGGCAGTAATGCTTTTTAGGAATAGAAGCATTTTCTGGAGTTAGCTAACCGAAAGAAATAACCATTATCACATCTTCATTTGATTTTTTTTTTTAATTTTTTTTTTCCATTTCAGTATGAAAACTGCCTCAGAAAGTTCTATAAGCATCAAAATACTGAAGTATTGTTATATTTGGCCCGGGCGCTCTTCAAATGTGGCAAATTACAGGAATGCAAACAAACTTTGTTAAAGGTACAAGTATAAAACATCATATATCACAGAATAAAATTACTGTAAGTTGATGCATGTTCATCTCTTTAAATTCAGTAGTCTGGGATTGAAATAATGGTACTTATTCTCTGTATGTCACTTCCATATACCTCTGTATCATGTTGTAGCATATCTTAAAAACATACTTTTTATTTCCAGGCCAGGCATGTAGCGCCAAGTGACACAGTCCTTATGTTTAATGTGGCTTTAGTGCTACAAAGACTAGCTACCTCTGTCCTGAAAGATGAAAAAAGCAATCTAAAGGAGGTGCTTAATGCTGTGAAAGAACTGGAGCTAGCACACAGGTAAAGCTGACTTATTTCTAGTCATTATAACTTATTTTGTTGTTCGCTTACAGTAAATTTGCAGTATAGGCCAAATCTTGTTAGAAGAATGGGCAATGATCTCCTGGAAAACACTGTGTGTAATTCTAGAGTTTCTAGTTGGAAAAGAAAGATTGGGCCTCACAAAATTAAGTATCCAGACTTGGCTCCAGAGCCGATTTTGTTTGGCCAAGCAGCCAGTATCTATTTCTTAAATGGTTTTGTATTATTACGACCAAGATGCACATCTTCCTGGAAGAGCATAGTTGAAAAGAATGTTGAAATTATTTTCCAAATTTATTACTTTTTCAATTGTTTCTTTAAGAACAACCTATAAGGCTCAAAAGCTAATCTGTTTATATTATATGAGCCTGGTTTTAATGACCAGTAGTCCTTGAAAACTAATTTTGCCCTTCTGTAGGCAAATAAAGCCTTAAGAACAGAAGCAGTTTCTTAAGTGCTCGTTAGATCTTTTACTTCTCTTAAAATTTAAACCAAAATTCTGGACAGAAAACAGTGTGATTAATCTGATCCAGTCGTCACTGTCTTTGAGAAGAAAGCATTCAACCATTTATTCTGTTCCTAGGCGTTGCTGGCGTAGGTGGTGTTTGCTTTATGCTTTTCTAGCTCTGCTCTTATGTGAAGGATAGATGTTGCCTTTTAATAATTTTGCCAACTAAAGCAAGTCTTTCATACAAGTAAACACTTCACAATTCTGGTGCTTTACATAATGCAAACTAAACATTTGAACACAAATTCTAACTTAAATTCAGTTAGAAGCTTGTTATTTATCGTTTTGAGAAAGTTGCGTGAAAACGTTTTATTTTGTACCCGGTAACTAAAAATTCAGATGCCTGTCACATTTTGGAAAATATTTTCCATAATCTAAAACTTGAGCAAGGAATTGCTTTTTACGTATTCACAAGAAATAGAGTTCAATCTAGCACAAAACCACTTAATTTAAAACGTCTCTGGAATATGGGAAGAAACTGTGGCAACCTTGAAAGTTACAAAGTCGATATCCTTTAAATGAATTGGAGAAACTGTTTTTGAAACACTGATCGTCATAGCTTATCCATGTACCTGAAGGTAAGTTGTATTCGCAAGGGCCTGTCACCTAGGTTCAAGGAGGCTGTTCTGGAAGGATTTTTAAAAAAAATAAGTTTTCCTTCCTTTTCTTATGCTGGTTTCAAGCACTTAAGCTGTGACAGATAAGGAATAAATCTGCTGGGGTCAGCAATGTACTTATTGCTAGAAGCCAGTAAATGAAATCTTACAATTCTCTTTAGACTTTTTCTGGGTTTTTGTTCCACTCTAGAGTGGTTTTAGAATGTTTGAAATTTGGAGAACTCTCAATGTACTTTTATACTGTTGTATTAAAAGGGGCTGCACACAAAGAAAATTCATGAGGTTTCCTCATCTGTTGAGTTTTATAGGATTGTAATTCAGGAGTAAATGCTTTGTTTTAAGGCAAAACTATAATAAATATGTAAGTAATGCTGGTTTTGCTTTGTTTTCTTTGTTGTTTTTTCCTCCAGGTACTTCAGTTACTTGAGTAAAGTAGGTGATAAGATGAGATTTGACTTGGCACTTGCTGCTACGGAAGCCAGGTAAAAAAAAAAAAAATCAACCACAAAATCCAAAACACAAACCCATAAATAAATCCAGGCGGAATCTTTTTGTTGTGTTTTTTCGTAATAAAACTGGATTCCAAAATTTCAACTAACAGTTTCTTAGAACAGTAGAAATACAAGTGCAGGGTTACTCCCTGTTGCTGTTTCGTTCTTTTCCTGTCTTTGCTTTCTAAGGTTTTTCTGTAGTCTAAAACTCACAACATGTGGTGGCTGCCATTAGCCAGAGCCTGCAAAACTTCAGCTGTATTAATGGCAATTTTTCCATTGGTGAGAGTGCAGTGACATTTATTTCAACATCTCTACCTCTCACTGTTTAGACTTTAAACATAATAATCTAACAACAGATTTGCTTTCATGGAGATTTTTTTGAGGTAGTTCATGGGTCAGTTATTGAAACATGAAAAAATTTTTGTTTTGCAGAGTCTAGTCTGCTTTCACTTTTGCTCAGGGTAATGAGTTTGTACACAAGCCTATTCAAATCAGTTTCTTTGTAAACTTATTTCTGAAGTTTTCACTCAGTGTGCCCAGAGTTTCATTTATTGCATGTTATTCCAAGATTTTTCACAGCTGTATACAAATATGTCTGGCCATCGTGCACTGTATGTCTTAAATGGGTATCATTAAAGCACTTTGTACAGAGAAGAAAACTTTAATCATAATATTAGAAGAGATGTCATTGTAACATTAGTTAAGAAAGTATTGAAAGCACCTTTCTTTAATGTTCCATGAGACTTGATCACTTTGTGCAACCTTAACTCTTACACAACTGGTTCTTTTAAGATAGAATTTCTACCTACCTTTCTGATGAGGTTTGCCAGTATGTTGTGAATAAATTCAAGTTCTCATTAACCATACTTCTGAAGCTGTCCAAATTAGTTGGGATGATTCCTTTTATGTTTGCGTGGCGTTTTTTGTATATGAATTGGCTAAATTTTCAGTGTAAAGCAATACGTTCTGAAATGCTATATTGCAATTTAAAGATAAATTAGCTTACTAGCAAGTGCTTTAGTTTACTCACAAATCTGTAGTACTCTTCTATTGTACTATTTCTAGTAGCTTTTTTTATTGGTGATATGAACGTACTGTTGTGATACATGCCTGTTATAAAACTGTTTCTTCTTGTAGTATGTGCCTGCCACCTTCCTTTACTTGAAAACATTGCATGTTACAGGCAATGCTCTGACTTACTGAGTCAAGCCCAGTATCATGTGGCTCGGGCACGCAAGCAGGATGAAGAAGAGAGGGAGCTGCGTGCAAAACAAGAGCAAGAAAAGGAGCTGCTTCGCCAAAAGCTACTTAAAGAACAGGTTTTATTCTGTTACATTCTGTATACTATATTTTTTTTAAAAGTATTTTTAAAAAGTATACCTATCAACAATGTATATGCCCCTATTGCTCTGTGGTGGTACCTGGTATTTGTGATAAAATGTCTGGTAGCTATTTTTCTTAGTTGTAGTTCGTGCTAGCAGACTCACTCATTCTTCCCCATAGCCTCAGAAATAGATTTTTATTTTTATAATGAAATAAAGTTTGTGCCCCAGAAGGTCTGCCATAAAATTTCTGTACTGACAGGCTGGATGAGAAAGCACTTGGTGCAACAGTTCTTTTGGACTTTTGCCTACTCTAGCATAGACTTGTAGAAAACTTTTTTTTTTTGCCGTGTGGACCTTCTGCTATGACATCGACTGTCAAAAGTCAATTTTCCAGTTTCTTGTCAGCAAATGATTTATCCATTTGCAATTATAATCAGTGCAATGCTGCAAATACAGTAGTAATGGTTGGTTTTCTCTGTTTCAGGAAGAGAAGCGCCTAAGAGAAAAAGAAGAACAGAAGAAACTTCTGGAACAAAGAGCTCAATATGTGGAGAAAACCAAGAATATTCTGATGTTCACTGGTGAAGTAGAAGGATCAAAGGAGAAAAAACGTGGTGGCGGTGGAGGCAGGGTAGAACAGATTTTTTTTATTTTTTTTTTTTAGATCTCTTTCGTTTTCCCCTTTTGACATCTGGTTTCTTGCAGTACCCCAGGTTTTTAATTTCAAGCTCCTAGGCTCCACTGAGTGAAATTGCTGAGGTTTAATACTCAAATGTAAAAATTGGAAACTATACTTTAAAGTTCCAAGCATGGTAGCATCACCAAAATCTGTTCTATTCAGTTGCTAAAATAACAGAAGATGATTTTTTTTTTTATTATGTGCCAATTTGGAATCAGTTTCTTAATGACATCGATCTAGAGATTATGGGGAAGTTGGCACAAGAAGGTCTGTATTTTCATATCTTTGAAAACATGTTCAGATAAAGTTTCGATTTTGAATTGTTTTCTGGTAGCTTTTTATGTGGAAGGTGAATAATAGGCTATATTGTGGAGCTTTTATTTATTACAGCGTTCCAAAAAAGGAGCAGGGGAATTTGATGAGTTCGTCAACGATGACAGTGATGAAGATCTGCCCATGTCTAGAAAGAAGAAGAAGAGGAAGGGCAGTGGTAGTGAACAAGATGGGGAAGAGGAGGAGGGTGAGAGAAAGAAGAAGAAGAGGAGGAGGTAATTGATACTTTAATGTTAGACTCCCCTGAGAAACAGTATGGCTTTTAAATAGATTGTCATGCAGTCCTTCATAAAGGTTTAAAATATGAACTGTTGTCAAGAGTTCACATGATTAATTTTTATTTACACATGCAGATTTTAAGACTTAAACAGCCACTCTGCAAAAGAATTATGAGTAACATTTGATCAACCTGACATTTCTTGAGATAGGTATCTTTGTGTGTTAAGTTTTTTTTTTGATGTTACGCTTTACATCATATAAAATATGTTTCTGTTTAAGACCCCAGAAGGCAGATGAGGGGAGTGATGATGAAGAACATGAAAATGGTCCAAGACCTAAAAAACGACGTCCACCCAAAGCAGAGAAAAAGAAGGCCGTAAGTTAAACCCTGAATAACCGCATCACTTTCTAAATATGCATTTGGAGTTCAGCATTACTCTAGACAAGAGAGATCTATTAATGTTGAAAATTGCACAAAACTTTTTGTAGCAAACTACCTTTGAGCTTATTTTTGTCCTCCTCCCCTGTTGCTATAGCTGCTTCAAGGATGAAAAGGATATTTCTGAAGCCATCTAGAATTAAGTGATAGTAAATGGGAGATTTTGATCTAATGACTTCAGAACAACTCTTAAAAGCGTGTCTGGTTTTCTGAACATATATGTTTCTGCATTTTGGCACTATGCTTAACCAGACACATGAACGGATAACCATTTGTTTTTTCCCCTGTACAGCCCAAACCAGAACGTCTGCCTCCTTCAATGAAAGGAAAGATCAAATCAAAAGCCATCATTTCATCAAGTGATGATTCTTCTGATGAGGATAAACTCAAAATTGCTGATGATGGGTAAGACCCTTAATTAACTTTGTACTAAAGTTTAAACACGTGCTTTTAAGAGAAACTGCCGTGTTAATAATGAGATAACATGAAGATAATGAGAAGCCTTTCGTTGTACTCACAACATCACTTTCCGTTGCAAATTAATTCCTCTTATTCTGATAAGCTAGCATTACTCAAATCCTGGTGTGTCATTTCATTTTTAAGCTAAGGATAGCATCTTTTAATACTGGTTTTTTTTTCTTTTCCCTGCAGACATGCTAGGAATAGCAACAGTGATTCAGATGATGGGGAACAGCAACACAGTAAACGCATTGTTTCTGATAGCGATTCTGATAACAGAAACAAATCTGGTAGCGAGGCAGGTAGTCCAAGGAGATCCAGTGTCCGCCCATCTGAGGAAGATTCGGACAGTGACAGGTCAGCTAGGAAAAGGAGGCGGTCAGATTCGGAGCAGTCTGACAATGAGTCTGTCCAGTCGGGGAGAAGTCGTTCCGGTGGTTCAGAAAATGAATCTCGCCCAGCTTCTCGCAGTGCTGACTCAGACAGAGATTCTGAGAGAGGATCTGACAACGAGGGCTCTGGCAGAGGATCTGGTAACGAATCCGAACCAGAAGGATCCAACGATGAGGGGTCTGAAGGTGGTTCAGATGACAGTGATTAGACCTAAATTACAGACCATCTTTTTTCAAAATGTTCTTGTAAATATATTTCAGTTACAGGGAAAATCGAATTTTTATATTTGAAAACTGTGACTTAAAAAAACCTTAATGTTTTAGTAAACTGTTGTGAGACCTTCCTGTGATTCTTTTGATTAGCAACTAATGGATGTTTCTCTAAGTTGGCTTATGGTGTATTCTTAAATTGAAACTGCTGTAGATGAAGAACAGAATCCCTGTATTATAATCAGCACGCCAAGGATGGAATGCATGTAAAAACTATGGAACATAAAATCTCTGTTTAGGTGGTTCCAGTGTGGCTAAAACTCTATGTTCTGTGCTTATACATGCATAGATGGATCTTAAAATCCTACCAAATGGAAGAAAGAGCTGTGGATATTTATCTTTTTCCTCATTCTGAATAAAGGTCAGTAGGGAGGTTTTTCTTACTTTCTATTAAAGATTACATTTGCCATGATGCAACTCCTCTTGTTTCCAAGAGTTTGTTCTTCTGTTTTTGTGTTGAATCGGGTGAAAAGATGCAGATATTAAAGAAATTTTATAAAGTAGTGATGCAGATGTAGGTGAAATATTTAAATTGTCAGGTAAAAAAAAAATAAAAATTTAGAGAACTCAGTATTACTTGAGAAAGGTGAAGCTGCCAGTGTCACAATAAACTGTTCCTGCTTGTTTGCTTGGAGTGATTAATTTTTCCCCTTACAAGTTATAAGCAGAAAACCTGAAAATGTTAAATTAGACAAAGGAATGTGTTTTGAGGAAGTAGTCATACTTTATTTTAGCTTAAGTACATAGCTTTTGAAATTAAGTCCTTTCATATAATGTGTTCAGGAACAACAATGAAAAATTGGTATGTTGTAGACTAAAGTGGATCTGATTTTTTCCCCCTGCAGTTCTGAAAATATCAGTATTTTGCACCAGTCCAAAAAACTTTTTTTTCTACCTTTTTCATTGGTCATCAAGTCCTGTGTTAAGCATTTGCTACAAGAAGATTATGTAGATCTGAGTAGCGTATTACTACTGTTTTTAATAGACTGTATAGCCTAAACTATGTTGCTTTGTTTTTAGAAGGTCCGGATTGTCACTACTGATAGTTCACTTCAAGTGCTAACTGCAAGTTAAGTTTCCCATGCTGCTATTTCTGGTTTGTTGTGAGCATTAGCTGTTCTCATTGTGTATGTTTTTTTGATGTGTTTATGGGCTGTTGGTAACCATAGCAGACAAAGCAGAATGTAGAACAGTTGAGACATCTCTTCTCGTGGCCGAGTTTGGTATCGAGCTTCTATATGTGGTCTTACCTAAAATTTACATGCTTGATAACATTCTGAATAGAAGAATAGCTATCATGTTGTTGGATTGGAGCAAAACTGAATCTTAACTCAGTCTTCTTGTTCATATAATTACTTAGGTGGAAGATTTGCTACAATCCAAGACTGAAAGCTAGATAGTTTTGAAAACAAGCACTTGAGGAAAACTTGTAGCCCTTGTAGAAAATTATTCTCCTAGCAAGAGAATCATGACCCAGGTGCTCACCTCTTTCAGAGTCACAAGGAGGCAGTGGATAGATGTACATATGCTTGATGTCACACTGCTTCACTTAGGAAGCTATGAAGAAGTGTGAGGAAATTAATGCAAAATGCAACTAAGGAAAACTAATACAAGCAAGGTGAAACAAGGGGAGCACTAGCAGCAGTGGCAGGTATGACAGTAACCAGCGTTTAACAGTAAGAAGGAAAATCAAAATGTACAGTGCTTACTACGGGATCTTTTCTGCCTCAAATACATCTCCACTATCATAGCCTTCTCTCTCCTGTTACTAATTGTATCTTCCTTCTGAAAGGGCTGAAGGTCTTGGTTTGATGCTATACGTAGCAAAATATATTTTCTGTAGGTAAAATTTAGCTCTTTAAAACGCTGAGTGGGTCTTCAGGTCTAACATCCAGTTGGAGAGAAATATTTTCAGTAAGTGTAAAATAAGAGGTTCCCATACATCTATTGTCTGAGGAGTAAGTGCATTTTTTGAGCTTTCCACAGGCAGAAAGGAGGCTTTTAAGAACAGGTTATGACTTGAAAGGGCTTGAAATGCATGAGGCCAGTCGGCAGGGAAAGAAAGAGGACAGGATGCTTTCAATTCCCTTTTCCCCTGCTTTTACAGAGCAGGAAGGGAAAAAAAAAGTCACCTTTTCTTTTTTTCTTTCCTTTGATTAGGAGAGTTAATGGGAGGATTAAGGTTATGTAAAAAGTCACATGTTGCTGTAATTGGAGAGAAAGCTGTGTTTTAGCTCTAACTCATATTTTCTAATGCTTGTTTTTTGAAAGTGCAGTGGTGGAATAATATTGCCGTCATTCTCTCTTGGCAGCATTCCTTGCCTTCTGAAGTAGATGGTTGGCTTGAAGCTATTAAATTCCTTTATTTATAGCAGTAATCTATTCCAGAATAAAATGCAGGGAGTTAGAAGTGTAATACTGCCTTGCTATGGAAGTGTTTTATTCCTAGTTTCTGTTATGCATCCAATAACAAGTTGCATGACTGTATGAAAAGAGTGTTTCC
Organism: Rissa tridactyla; assembly: GCF_028500815.1. Classification (NCBI taxonomy): domain Eukaryota; kingdom Metazoa; phylum Chordata; class Aves; order Charadriiformes; family Laridae; genus Rissa; species Rissa tridactyla. The sequence continues at coordinate 12,414,309 of NC_071469.1, read as the reverse complement.
TGTTGAGCTCTATTGCAGCTTAGCATTTTGCTTTCCTCACATGTGAGCATGTCTTCACTAGAATACAGTAGAAAAGGATCATGTAGAATTTGTTGTTAGCAAGCAGTTGATTTTTTAAAAAAAAAAAGTTTTCTCATTCCCGAAACGTATACACTAGGCCTTTCACAAAACAAACACTTCAAATGTAAGTTAAAAAAAATCAAAGTGGCAGAGTTCTTGTGTGGTTTGAGGGATTCTTTTGTGGGTTTTTGTGCGTGTGTATGTGTGGGTTTGGTTTGTTGGTTGGTTTTTTTGTTGTTTTTCATTGTTTGTTTGTTTTAATCCACCTACTCAAGTTTTTTTTCCTTTCAAAAACTTTTACAGGTCAGTACTTGGTGGGAAGGAGTAGCTGTCACTAGTAAATAACAAGGCATCTGTGTGTAAACTGATTCATTCACTTTCTAAATGTCCACTTCTGCTAATTTAACTGTGAAAGCAACAGTAGTCTATCTGTATAGAAGCAAGGTGCAGGAATATATTTAGGAATGTACTGCCAAGGAATGCTTTGGAGAAGGCAATACTCCAGGAGCATTACAGCTAAAAGTATATCAGTTCTTTTTATAAGGAAGGGCCGCTTTCTATGGGTAAGTTGCTTTCCATGTTAAATATTTCACTGTTTAGAGCAATGTTTGTTGTAGCAAGGCCTTTTCCTCCTGCACGGATTTAAAGTGTTACATTAGGGGTTGATTAATACTGTTGACATACTGTATTAAAGCTTGCAGGCTTTCTGAAACAAGTTTCCTCCCTACTTTCTTTTGGCAGTTTCTTTGCTCATACGATGTAGTGCTCTGATGATCTACTTGTTCGATAGTAGTAGCTAACTCACAGTAAATGAACCTTGAATTCAGAAGTTACCTGGAAAAATTCCTGCAGCTGGAGCTGCAGTCAGCAAGAATAAATTCAGTATTAATATGGGTAACAAAACAAGTTGACAAAATGGTTGTGAAAAAGGGTATGTAACCAAATACTTATTCTTCTCATAGTAGTACTTACCACTCTCCTAATAATAGTCTTCTATTATTTAGCTAAACGCTGTAGTTGCCCTACAGAAGAGGATTTGAATTGGAGACAGAATTTAAGGGAATACCAAATATGGGGATACTTAGGAGAGAAGTTCAAAGTACGTATACTAAAAGCGTGTCGTATTTCTATCCTATCTGTGAAATTTAGTCTACACATCCATTCAAACTTTGTGTGGTTTATACAAGAAATACTTGAAACTTTAGGATTTTTTTAGTCTCGGCAGAACTTATAGAAGTTACAGTTGCATAGTCATGCAGCTCGTAAGATGTCTTTTTTTTTTTTTTTTTTCCTTTGGTCCATTAACTACTAGAGAAGTTAAGGATGCTCATCATAGTTACATTCTTTGAATTAAGCTCATTTTATTGTCAGGGATAGACCTGTCCCTCTGGGTTGTTCTCTTCCCATTTTCTAATTTTTCCTTTACCCTTAGGCAAAAATGCCTCCTTTCTCTGCAACCTCCAGAGCTTGGGCCTGGCTAAGTATTTGGCCTGCAACCTATGTCCTACTGGCGCACTTGATTGACTTTACCTTCTTCCAGCTCCATTTGAAATGATACACGCTGAAGAGTCCATATTGCTGCTTCTAAATATGTGTCATCCTTATCTTATGCATGTCCCTGTATCCCACCCATTGATGAAAATTACAAATACCTTGCTTTAGCCAAAGAAACAGTTTCTCTTTAGCACTGTGGAGTGAGTGTCATGGGGTGTTTTCTGTTGCCTAGAAGGGTCCAAGTAATGCTCTAGCTCTAAAGGTTTTTGAACCCTTCAGAGTTCTTGGTGGATGACTCTGCTCTCCTGCCTTTCTTTAAGGCTGTGTAAATACCATATGCGAACTGCAACAGCCAAAGCATTCTTGGGCTCGTTGAGGAATATCATGGGTCCACTCTGTTTTTTAGGGCTCAGATCACTAGCGTCCTGTCAAAGGTGCAGTTTACTGGCCACAAAACACCTTCAGTGACAGAGTCTGGAATGTTCTGGCTTAGACCTCTTTTATGCATAAGTGACTTCATAATTTAGGTCACAGAGCTAGTAGTAGAGAACTTAATCTTTGCTAGCTGCTCATTCTATAACAATAGGACAGAGGTGGAGGTGATGACTGTAGTTGAAGAATCTCTTGCAATGCTATATTCCATCTGGCTATTTCCATAAATTTATTCAGAGAAAAATGTCTTCAGTGTCTTCTTACCTTTGCATCTCAAGGTTCTGGCTGTACAGGCACTGCTCAATCAACAGACTGCTTTAAGTGGGACGCTTTCAAGCAGAGGCAAGATACTAATAAATACCAGTCTTGATTTTCCTTGCACTGGTGACAGTTTGCTACCAATTTTGAAGATGTGACCATGAAATGATAGAGTTTTTGATTCTGCGAGAAGCAAGGAGGGGGGTCAGCAGGACTGCTACCTTGGACTTGGCTTTTCAGGAGCCTGGTTGACAAAGTCCCCTGGGAGGCAGTCCTCCAGCGCAAAGGAGCCCAGGAAGCCTGGATGATTTTCAAGAAGGAAGTCTTAAAGGTGCAGGAGCAGGCTGTCCCCATGTGCCAGAAGACAAGCCGTCGGGGAAAAAGACCGGCCTGACTGAACAGGGACCTAGTGTTGCAACTTAGGGAAAAAAAGAGGATCTATGGCCTCTGGAAGGAAGGGCAGGCCACTCACTAGGACTACAAAGAGGTAGTGAAGCTATGTAGGGAAAAAATCAGGAGGGCCAAAGCCCAGCTAAACTAAACCTGGCTTCTGTTGTCAAGGACAACAAAAAAAGTTTCTATGAATATATTAGCAATAAGAAGAGGACTAAGGATTATCTCTGTCCTCTAGTAGATGGGGCTGGCAATGTAGTGACTAAGGATGAGGAAAAGGCTGAGGTACTTAATGCAGTCTTTGCCTCAGTCTTCAGCAGTAGGACCAGTTGTTCCCTGAGTACCCAGACCCCTGAGCTAGAAGACAGGGATGGGGAGCAGAATGAAGCCCCTGTAATCCAAAGGGAAACGGTGAGGGACCTGCTTCAGCACCTGGAGGTGCACAAATCTATGGGGCTGGATGGGATCCACCCAAGGATATTGAAAGAGCTGGCGGAGGTGCTCACCAGGCCACTTTGCATCATTTATGAGCAATCCTGGACAACCGTGGAGGTCCCAGCTGACTGGAGGTTAGCAAATGTGACACCCATCCGCAAGAAGGGCCGGAAGGAGGATCCGGGGAACTACAGGCCAGTCAGTCTGACCTCGGTGCCTGGGAAGGTCATGGAACAGATCCTCCTCAGTGCCATTACACGGCACATGCAGGAGAACAGGGTGATCAGCCCAGTCAGCATGGGTTTGTGAAGGGCAGGTCATGCCTATCAAACCTAATATCCTTCTATGATAAGGTGACCCACTTAGTGGATGAGGGAAAAGCTGTGGATGTTATCTACCTGGATTTTTGCAAAGCTTTTGACACTGTTTCCCACAGCATTCTCCTGGAGAAACTGGCTGCTCATGGCCTGGACAGGTGTACTCTTCGCTGGGTAAAAAACTGGCTGGATGGCCGTGCCCAGAGAGTGATGGTAAATGGAGTTAAATCCAGTTGGTGTCCGGTCACAAGTGGTGTCCCCCAGGGCTCGGTGCTGGGGCCAGTTCTCTTTAAAATCTTTATCAATGATCTGGATGAAGGGATCGAATGCACCCTCAGTAAGTTCGCAGATGACACTAAACTGGGCGGGCGTGTTGATCTGCATGAGGGTAGGTTGGCTCTGCAGAGGGATCTGGACAGGCTGGACCGATGGGCTGAGACCAATGGTATGAGGTTCAACAAGGCCAAATGCCGGGTCCTGCACTTGGGTCACAACAACCCCATGCAGCGCTACAGGATTGGGGCAGAGTGGCTCAAAAGCAGCCCGGCAGAAAAGGACCTGGGGGTGTTGGTTGACAGCCGGCTGAATATGAGCCAGCAGTGTGCCCAGGTGGCCAAGGCGGCCAACAGCATCCTAGCCTGTATCAGGAATAGTGTGGTGAGCCGGACTAGGGAAGTGATCATCCCCCTGTACTCAGCACTGGTGAGGCCCCACCTCAAGTACTGAGTTCAGTTTTGGGCCCCTCGCTACAAGAGGGACATTGAGGTGTTGGAGCGTGTCCAGAGGAGAGCTACCAGGCTGGTGAGGGGTCTGGAGGACAAGCCTTATGAAGAACGACTGAGGGAGCTGGGGTTGTTTAGCCTGGAGAAGAGGAGGCTGAGGGGAGACCTCATCACCCTCTACAACTACCTGAAAGGAGGTTGTAGAGAGATGGGGGCTGACCTCTTCTCCCTGGTGACAAGTGATAGGACGAGAGGAAACGGGTTCAAGTTGCGTCAGGGGAGGTTTAGTTTGGATGTTAGGAAACATTTTTTCACTGAAAGGGTTATTAAACATTGGAATAGGCTGCCCAGGGAGGTGGTGGATTCACCATCCCTGGAGGTGTTTAAAAAAAGGGTAGATGGGGCACTTAGGGACATGGTTTAGAAGTGGCTTTTGTCAGGGTAGGTTAAAGGTTGGACTCGATGATCTTAAAGGTCCCTTCCAACCTCAGCAATTCTATGATTCTCTGATTCTGTGTATCAGAGAATACGAAACATCTCTTTATCCATCTCAACTTTTTCAAGACAGATAACTCTCTTTTGTTCGAACTTTCAATAGAGTTTGAACTGCTCTAAATTGGCTCTGCTGTCTGTATCTGCCATGCTGTACTAAATTATGTCTAGTACGCGTCCCATTCTCACGGGAGTCCGTCTAAGCAAAAGGTAACATTCTTCTGTCTTGTGGGAAGCTGTCCTGGACCAGCTGGAGAGGAAGAATTATTGCCAGCAGCTATTTTCTAGCACTAAAAAGGGAAGAGGAATTATGTCTCACTTGGGTTTGCAGGAACTAAGCATATTCATGCACAAATTCAAGTTGGTGATTTTAGTCAAAATGATCTAGACTTTCTGGAGACATATGTTTTTAACCTCCAGCGTATCTAGTCCTAAATTTCAGCAAGGACATACTTGTTAAGAATACTTGCACTTAATGGTGGTTACAGACTGCTTGTGGGGCATATTTGTCTGATGCCCCTGATGACACACTCATGCACCTGATGAGCTACAAGAAGTTGGAATTTGTATCTTAATATCAGATCTTATCTCTTTCAGAACATTATCACTTAGCTGAGTTTCTATTAAATGCTTCTTATAGATGAAGGCTGTGCTGGTTAGGCAGTAAAAAGCATTTCCCTAGATGTATATCTGGATGCACTGGGTTTTCTGCCCAGTATTTATACTAGTCCTCATCTTCATTCGTCTGTTTTGTTTTACGGTCACGGCATCAGGGGCATGAGTGTGTACTTGCAGGAGTCTTAACCCATAACTCCTTCTTGAAGTGTTACTCGTCCTTTCTTCTTCAGTCTGTAGGCTGTTCATGGTTTGTGCAAGGCGAAAGAGCCTTACAGTCATTAGCGGAGTTACGGATGTAAGGTAATTAGGTGTTGCCATATAAACAAAATGGTGTTACTGTAAGGGATAGGGAAGGAAAGAAACAGAGAGAAACTATGTGTCAGATTAGTGCTTAAAATAGATATTATTTATGGTCTTGCTATTTAATTACTTGTGTCTCCATATCACTGCCTTGGGTCTTCTATCTTGGCTTTCTTTTGCTCTGCTCTGCATTAATGCCCAAAGAGACACTCGCTCTGCCCATGAGCGTTTCAGTTTCCATTGTCTTTAAACAGTGCAGGGGAAGGGATATTTTTTTCAGTGCATATGCAAGAGCTATTGATCTATCCAACCGTAGAACCAGAGAGTGGAAATTCCAACAGTAAAATCAAGCAAAATATACTTTTAAAAAAGTAGAATAAATGTGTCCCAAAAGACATCATTTAGAGACAGAAAATAATTCACGCAGAAGAACAGTGCTCTATGATTGCAGTTGCGGAGTTATTGTCCTGTAATAAGCAGCAGCATTATTACTGGAGTTATCTGCATTCCTAATGGAAAGTTAATTTTTAATGTGGAGAAAAACATGCCTTGACCACCTCTCTCAACTGCCACGGGACATCTACATCATGGATCTAAACAGATTTGTCCAGTTCAGTCCACAAAAATCACATGATCCGTGAAGAACCCAAGGCTCACATCAGCTGACTGCAGTGCAAGCTTGTACATAGGAGAACGGTTGGTAACACCTATAGTATTTACATAGAAATGATTCTCAGAAAAAAATAATTTTAAATTTTAACTTGCTCACTGTCTAAATTGCCTACAAATCTTAGCAGTTACCTCCAATTGTCCTTTGGCAGAATGTCCCATTTCTTTATTCCAGATGAAGTGAGGTTAGTGTTTCTATTTTCAGACATTTTTGTCTTTGATGTTACTTTTAAGAAATGTGTAAGAAAGTGGACAAAGAGGTGGGCTACAAATTGTATATCAGAAGACCTGAATTTCATGTAGCATGTTCTTACTGATATCTATGTGCGGAGGAACGATCACTCAGTCTTTTTTACCCCTTTCACAATTTGTGTGACTTGAATAGAATTTAAGCCGCTTCGGGCCAGGATGGTTTCTGCCTGAGTTGGACAGTACCTGAAATACTGGAACCCAAACTTGTTCACATCTCCAGCTGCTGTTTGAAAATCATAGTTTTCACTAATTTTTATGATGGTTGTTTTTAATAATAATGCAGTAACATATTTTGCTGAACTATTGTACTCTTTGTAACCATTTTATTTTCTTACATTTAATTAGATTGTTGAAAGAATGTGTAGTCATTACTGTGGCAAAAAGATATTACTTTACAGAAATAGAATAACACGGATCGGGTTAATGTTTTTCACTCAAATTCTAGGTGACTTACCCCTTTTTAACTGTTAACTCACAACAAGAGAATACAGTCTCCTGTAATTCATGTCAGACTCTTTGTGTCTGATATGCAAGATCCTTGGAGCATAAATTGTATCTTACTTGATTATAAAATGGAAAGTATCGTTGCCTGATTAATAATAGGATACTATCTCTAACACATACAACAGCCTCTTTCTCCTCCTTCAAAGTAGAAAGGCTACTGAAAATTATCTGGGTTTGCTTTTGGATGGTTTAATTTAAAAAGAAAAGAATATAAATACATAATTTTACTGAAGCCCTGGCCAAGAATATGACAAATGACTAGAATTGTCTCACAGAATGAAACCTTTATCGCTAATAGCTAATCTTCATTGTTGATCTCCACATTGAAGAGAGAGGTTTTGGGCCAGGCGGGCCTTGATTCAATTCCTGTCTCAAGTAAACTGCTACGAAGCTGCTTTGCTTTTACAGAGTACTTTCTGTAGGCAATTAATCAATATCTTCTAGAAAGCTGTGGCTATAGTTGCACAATCACTGAGGTTGCCAAATAATCACATGTGTTTATTTTGTTTGTGGAAACTTCCCATGATGATTTGCTTAAAAAAAAAAAAACCAAAACACCACCACCAACCACCAACCCACAAGTAAGTGGGTTGTTGTCCATTGGGGGGGAATAGGACGTGGAACCAAAACCCCACACAAACCCTCCCAAAACCCAGATGAGTGTAAGCGAGCAGCTTGTAAATCACTGGAAGACTGACAGCTAACTTACTCTAACAGGATTACCATGCTGTATTTAGCTATTCTAGTGTCTAGGGAAAAGAGAAGATACTTTCTTGGTGCCTGAAGCATAGTAAGCCTTATCTGGGGCCTGAGGTAACTAGGACTTGCAAAGTTTCAGTTGCTCGGGGGTTGGCACCTGTAACGCTCTGAATGACTTTGGAGGCAGCCCGTACAAAGGGTTCCAGTTGTCCCCGAGTAAGCCTCGTTCCCTGACAGCAGGGGACATGACAGGCGTGTTTCAGCTCAGATGTTTCTTTCAGAATTTCTTGAAGAAGCTCCCCAAATATTGACTGAGAAGTCAATACTTCTCAGTATTTGACTTGTGCTTGAGGCTGGGTTATGGAAACGTTCATCTCCTCTTTTGGACCTCTGGTAGCTGAGGCTGAAGCTATACGCTTCCCAGCAGAAAGCAGAGCTGAGGTTCCTGCATAGTGGAGGCATCTCTGGCTCTGGCAGAGAAATGCTGGGCAAAAGCTCATGTCCAGGAGCAGCAGTGTCAAGAGAAAAAGGAGGCAGCTGTGCTTGAGACAGTTTAAAAGAAGAAAACTTACAGCTGAACAGGTACAGTTTCACATCAAGAATATTTTCAAACAACTGGTAGATCCTGACGTAACTTCTGTTATGTGGATTATCTGGAGAAGCTTCGTTAGGCAAACCTACAAGTTCACAGGGGATGTAATCAGTGGGTCAGAAGTGCAGTCGATGCAATCTAGTGAATGTCTTTCCCTAGATTTACGGGATTATTCTAATATTTTGTGTCCTTTCCCCTGCCCTCCGATTTGATTTAGTTTAATGCCCAATTGTAATCTTCTTTGCTATAAACTTACTAGTCAACTGTCTTATGATGCTGTTAATTGCTATAAGTGCATCCCTTCTAGTAATAGGTAAAAGGATGCAATTCTATGATCTCTTCTTAAGAATTAGTAAATCTGATACGACTAAAATGAGGTAGTGTTACAACTTTTGGTGTATAGGAGAAAAGATACAGCAAGGATGTTTATTCCATAGCCAAGAGATTTCTTTTTCTGAAAGAAGAAATCCATTTGCATCCATCTGATGGGGGTGACCCGTGGAATATGCTCTTTTGTGCATGCTCTAAGTAGCACATGGCGATATATACTTAAACAAAACCAAAACCAAACAAAACCAAACAAACAAAAAATCAACACTGTGAGCAGCATGCAACCGCAGTTTTTCTTTTGAGGGGGCGGGGGGAGCAGGAAGTTAGAGGAAGACACACACTCGCTCAGCTTCTTCCCTTTCACGTGCGCTGGCGTGCACCCTGCCTTGAGAGACAGAGTGTTGTAGCCCCTGGTAGTAAATATGGTAAATCCGCACTTAACCTTGGGAATGATGTTTTCAAACTTGTTACTTGGCAATTTTTAAATTTTTTTTTTTTTTTAATAAAAGCAATCAGTAACAGTAATTTGACAACTGAATTGCTATTATACGACTTCGTGTTAACCTATGAAGTTCAGAGATGTAAAAGGGAATGCTCTTGTCACTTTAGTTAAAGGAATTACAGCCACGATTAACGTCAAGTGGAAAAGAATTATTTTGGAAGCAAGTTGGAGTTGCACAGAATAACCACAAAGAAAGTTACCTTCGAGAGCGGTTGTGTAGAGCGTGAAAAGAATTAGCTAAAAATCCAGCTGAGAGAATAAAGGGAGGACAATTCTAAATTTAAGGAAAAGTAGGCTTCTCAATTAAAAGGTATTGATATAGAGCTAGTGATTTTTGTCAGATTACAAGATGACTTTACCTACTGTCTGCTTCGCAGGAGTTACTTTTGATTAACACAGTTGTACCTGGGAAGAAGAGTGTCAAGCTTCTGTATTCAGTATTGCCAGCTCGTTTGACCCCCATGCTTGTTTTACCTGGTGCTTTCTCTAAATCCCACCTGCAAGGGTTTTTTTTGTTGTTGCGTTTGGGTTGGGTTTTTTTTTTGGTGGGGGGGTGGGGGTGGTGGGAGACAGGTTTTAAAGTGTTTAGCCCTTGTGTTGCAGTGTCAAGTTTGAATGTCCGAAACGAGGTCCCGCAGAGATGCAAAACTGGAAAAGCAAATAAAAACAAACCAGTCTTTATTATGCATCAAGATTTCTAACGCAAACATTCTGGATTTAGGTTTTGATGGACCCATCTCACATTTTTGAATAGTTGGTGTTGAAAATGAGAGAGGAGGAGGAGGGTGATAGCACATGTATAGGGTGATGCATGGAGAAGGATGCATGGATTTATTTGCCTTTGTGTTGATTCTGAATTTCATGAGAGTTGTCTCCCTTGGGCTTAGAGAACTGTGTCAAAGCTACAGGGCGGCAGCAGGTGAAGAGGCTGTGGGGAAAGCCACGGGGCTGACACGTGAGGCTGAAAGGCAGAAACACTTACTGAAAGATGGAAAAGAAGAGAAGGGGAAAGAATGTGGGTTGTAGATGCACAAATACAGTGTTTTCCAGAAACTCCTGAAGTCTCCAGAAGAAGAAAAACCAATAATGAAAAACAAGAAGACAAAATAAATCTGCGTATAATGATTACCAGTCCGATAAAATGAGCATTTTAAAGGAGGTATTTAAAAATACTAATTTTAGAGACATTGAAAGACATTATGGTCAGGTTTTTTAAATGTATATTGCAATTTTTGTTTTTCTCACATAGATTTATGTATTTCCTGCATCACATCTCATTTTTCTTACAGGTCACCTACCTAAATTTAAAATGCCAATTACAATGGGTTACTGTATAGAGTTCTGTATAGAGAAAATTCCCATGTTGAGTTCTAAGTTTCTTTCCCAAAGATGAGTCAATCTTAAGACTGTCATCAGAAAAAAGAAGAGAAATTTAGGGTTGGATCAATTAGATTCCTAATTTTTTCTTTACCAACAAAAGTGACTAAAAGTTGAAGATAACTTCATTTATGCAGGAAATAAGGTGCAAATTTTTAATAATGAAAGTAATTGAAAATTGGTGGAGATTAGCAAAGTATGAAAGTCTCAGTGTTCCTGGTAGTCCCCTCAGTGGGGTTTAGGCTTTTCCAGAGCACAAACTTTAAAAAAAATGATAACTTCTGTGTATTAACCAAAGGGACTAACCCAAACAATTTGAACTTCTACCAATTCTAGAAATCTAGGCTTTTGTATTTCTAGAACGCTGCTAGAAACAGCAGTTTCAGCTGGTTCCACCACGACACTTTTAAACTGGGTTTCCCCATTATGTTCTCACATTTTATTTTGTCCTATGAAAACACAATAAATGTATTTTTAAAAACTGCGTCTTGATGAATCAACAGGCACCTATTGATGCTAATGCTTTTGAGTTTCAGTTGTGTCAGAACATGGATGTGCCTCATCACGGCAGAGCACCGGGACACCACACAAATTGTGCACTGTGCAATTATGTGTTAATACGGGATTATGACAAATTTTATTTGTGTAATATAGCCAGGTGATTTAGATTAATTTCATTTATCTTCAGACATCTGAAAATTAGCAGTCTAGACGCCTTCTACAGACCCATGGAGGCCCATGGACTGGCATCCCCAGAGGGCAAATCATCCTGTCCTAAGATAATTATCTCAGGGATGTGGAATGAATCACTTTCTGAGGAACCTGTTTCTGTCTGTTGCCTAAGGAGTGTACAGATGTCTAGACACTCAACATTTGGATAGTTACATTTGAGTAAGAGGAATCCCACCCAGCTACAGTGGCTCAGACGTTATCTTTGTTATTCATTTGGTTTCCAATTTTAGATGTAATTTACTCCTCTCCTTCCCACCCAAGAACAATTGGGTAGGATTGATTTTACATGAGCCTTGATCACACTCTAAAACTTAAAGGGAAATTTCCAAGAACAGGCTTGCATATTGCTGGTATCCATCTACCAGTTCCCTTCATATTTTGGCTTTTATGAGAATTTTTTTTCTTTGTTACATTCAGGGTTTTTCCAAATTGTATTTTAGGTCTGCTCTTTCAGCAAATGTCAACACTGAGCTTTTTCTTATAGTGTCAGGTGAACTTAAGAATTCTGGCGCATCTATGAAAGTACCTTACGAACCAGCATCTGACAAAGCAAGGTGGAACGCTCAGAAGTTTCGCGGTAAGTACACCGCGACAGTGGAGTGTGTAACTTCCCCAAACGGAGAGTGTTGCAGTGAGTGTGGGACTCTCCCTCGATGGGTGTAACCCACTGGTACCACAGTGGCCTCAGGCTGATGTATGTGTAAGAGGTATGCGATGGGTTTTTGGCTTTTATTGCATTATGATCCCTACCAACATTGTAAATCTACTGAGCTATTTATCCAATTGAATTTATGAATGGCCTTTCATCATATCTAAACACTTCATGGTCTTGGTACTGTCATTATATCAATTCTATAGATGGAAAACTATAGGAAATTGCAGGTCACCGTGAAAATATTCACTGGAGGCGAAAATGAAGCTGTTGTATTGATCTCGTGAGTAATGTAACCACAACTGTCTCTGTCCTCCTGAAAGAAGTGCAGCACATCTACCCCAGCACTCCGTACTGTCACGCTTGGCACTTCCTCCACAAGTCTGGCTAGGGCTCTACTTTAAAACAGTTTTCTTTGTGAAATTGAGACAGTCCTACGCTGCTCTGGTTGGCTCGTGTTTCAAGAATATTTAAGGTTAAAATGTTGGCTGTAGCCCAATACACTTTGAGGTGTTTTTTTTGTGTTGATACGGGGAAGGGGGATTAGTATTAATGCTTCTACTATTAATCAGAATCTGAAACATTAACTCAGCAAGCAACGTAAGCTTAAAATAATAGAGTAACTGAATGGCATTTCTCCAAGAGGAACAAAAGGAATACAAATAAATGGGGATATATATAATATGTATATAATGTACATATACATATATACGTGTGTATATAAACATATAGAAAAAAACAAGGCCTGCTTTATGCATCTGGCTCAGAAGGAACACAGAGGTGGCCTAATGCGCATGCTTGACACCTGGTTTATTACTTTGCTGTAGGGACCAACCATTTTTCTACACGAGCAGCTATGAAATGATTCTCCAGACTTTTATTTGTATGATGTCACCTTATCGCTGAATCATAATGGCAGTGCAGTATCACAGGAATCTGCAAAATTAATTTCCTCAGAATGTAAATTCCCAACACAGAAGTATGTTAGACGTTAGATTATAATTTGACTAATATATAGGAAAAACGTTGAGACCAATTCCAATTAAATATGTTTTCAAGTATCTGATCACACCCTGAGTCCCTGAGCTGATGCGGGTGACAGTACTAGTCCTGGCTAACAGCAGGAACAAGTGAACTCTAACTAACTTTGGTGTAATTTGGAATTATTTTAAATATTTCCTTCCAATCCGCAAGATCCCTCTCTGAGAAAGGCTGGTCAGTCAGTATTTCACACTCTAAAGTGATTAAATCTTCAACTGCCTATGAAGCCTGAAAGAATATGCAATCATTCCTTGGAAGGTTAAACAAAATCACCATAGAAATGCAAATCAAACCTTCACCTGTATTTCAATTTTAACTCTTATGTTCTTGCTAACTTACCCTTCATTTCTCAAATTTTACTTCGCCCTACCAGAAAGAAAAACATCTGTTTTATAACAGAACAAACTCTATTAACTCTTCATCCTCCACATACTTTATCAAACCAGTTAAAGGACGGACACAGACTTAAGTGTTTTGCATAGCTTCTTCAATAATAAAACAATACAATTCTGGGAATACTTCACACATCAGGTCCTTCAGGCACTTTCACTGATAACATAAACAAAACTAAAACTAAGATTTATGTTGTTTATAAACTTCAAAATATTTGAAGATAAAAATCCCACTCAGATGGCTGCTTTCCTCACTCCAGCCTTGTATTTACGCCAAGTGTTAACTCTGTTGTCATGGCTGCTTAGTCAACTCATTAAAAATAACATTTTGCTACTCTCCAACTACCAGCCGTGTGGAATCTGTTAGAGGAAATGGATGTGGGCTCTATAAAATGAATCCAGATGAGCCTGTATCACTTCAACATCACCACGCTAAAAGCTACACCGTTCCAGGAACTCCTTCTAACCTAAAGAATCTTATTCAGTCCCTGAACCTCAGAGGTAAAAGCCTGATTTTGTTCCAGAGAATTCTTGGTCATTTAGAAGTGAAGCTTCTGTAATACCTGGATAGGAGTGGATCTAGGGAGATACTGCAAATGATTTGTATCTTATTAGATCACAAAGTTTTCCATGCAGCTGTTTTTGAAGCAACAGCAAGCTTTCTTTGGATGTCTTGCCTTGGTTGTTCTGGAAGCAGATGCAGAAGAACCCTGCAGAAATCTCAAAGCCATATTGATATAGTCTCCTTTAAGTTACTATTACTAGTTCTGTTAAACCCTAATACCTACAACTGTAGATCTGCTGTACAATTCTGTTTTTCCTTTCCTGTTACAGTGAGCAGCTTGTCTTGGCCGCATATGGTTACTTCTGTTTTGCTTTTGAATATATGATATACAAGTAATGTATGAATATGATAATATATATTATATAATGTACAAATATAGATATGCCTATAGGCAGACTTCGCCCCCCTGTACTGAGAACATATCTGCCTGTCTGCTGAACGCTTCTGGTCTCTGGCCAACATCATTCCAGATAAAAAGCAGCAACGTGAAAGTTACAAGATACGGCAATTTGTGAGGGATAATGGAGCACTCTGTGTGTGACATCTTCACACGTTCTGCCACTAGTATCACATTCTGATTTCCATTTCCCATATTCATTCAAATCATAATTGAAGTCACTGGTTTCAAAACTGGCTTGTATTCAATGCAACTAATTACTTAAGCAACTCTTCAAAATTAACATATTTAATATTCTCACACAAGATGAGAATATGCAAAAAAATACTGGCGCCCAGGCCGTTTTAACTATGGTGTGTACACCTACGCCTCAGCAATTCGGTGTAATTTCACCATAAGGTGGCAAACATCCCCTCCTTTTCCACTATAGCCTGTTCCCTCCTTCCAAGAGGGTGCAAAGCGTTCATTCCTGCTTTATTCTCTCCCAAACACCCTGCGTTATCATCCCTGCCTCCCTAGTTCAGTGTGGTCCCGTGCCCCACCCAGCCCTTCCGCTCTTCACCTGGGCCAGACACCAACCAGTTCCAGGGATCTCCTGCAACAGCCCCACAACATTCTCCAGGCTGAAGGCGATGAGGTGGAACAGGGAACACGGGGAACGGAAGGAACTGCACTATTGCTATTCATCAGCTTTCAAAGCATCAACCTCTTCCTGATTTGTTCTAGTTTAGGGGAAGTGACGTTTTGACAGACTCCAAACCCCCTGCACACAGGGAAAGGACACTCCAACTCACTTGTGTCTGCAACAGTTACAGCCTTAGATGAGCAGTGTATGAAGCAAGTACTGTAGCAAACAACAGGTAACAAACATACGTCTCTCCAGGAAGGTGTAAGAGTAAGCTCTCCCCTTCACTTTGCCGCACCAGGTCTCTGGTAACAGATTTTAGAAAATAAGCATGAACTGGCAAGAAACTAATTTTTTATCAGTCACTGCAGCTGCTAGCCTGGATTGCAACATAAACTACGACAATTCATGTTTCAGATGCATTCTAAAAATTTACAGCAACTATTATTCAAGACTGTGCTGAAATTAACTAATCATCTTTTGGATTTATTTGCTGCTTTGGAAAAAAACTCAAAATCCAAACAGCATTCGGGGGAGG
This sequence comes from Rissa tridactyla, assembly GCF_028500815.1. Classification (NCBI taxonomy): domain Eukaryota; kingdom Metazoa; phylum Chordata; class Aves; order Charadriiformes; family Laridae; genus Rissa; species Rissa tridactyla. Next base: position 12,398,921 of record NC_071469.1, on the reverse strand, counting down.
CTTCCATCTGCTAAAAAAGGAGGTCAGCTAAGTCACACTCACAAAAATTTTTTCTGTACCCAGCCTCCTCCCCCATGAGGCTTCTTCCTGCAATTTTTCCCCAAGAAAAATTAATGCCCATGCAGAGCTATGAAGATGTTTTGACTTCTAGAAACTGATCAAAATACTTTAGTGAAATAGCCAAACTTAATATGACTAAGCAGCAGGGATAACTGCAGCTTGAAAAACAGCTCTAGTCTTCCACTGGCATAAGCAGTGACAATAAAGAGCAGTCCAACTATATACAATTATTTCCTGGAAAAGGTGAGAATTCACAATGACTGGTCATTTTCAATAACCAATTCGTAACTTCTCTTGCAGGAACCATTAAATCTGGTATGGACCGACTCATTTAAGTGGCCATGCTGCCAGGTACACCGGGCAACTCCAACACCCGGAAAGGGAAGTTCCCTGAACGGTAACTCCAACCTAGTTCAATATTTCTGAAGGTAAACTTCGTGACACTAACTGGTATGAAATGTGCTCAATACATAAGTTTTTGAGAACCCTCCTGTGAATGTAGTTACGTTATACCTAACATTTAAGTAAATTAATACTAATAAAAGCCATTATCATTGATGAGTTATATTGGTTTAATTTTGACAGTGACTTTACTCTTTGAGTACACTCTATTTACATTTAAAGTACAATGCAACTCATAGTTAAAAGCCACACAAAAGTTAGACCAACTAAACACCCATCCTTTTTTCCAGATTGACGTAGTCACAAGCACTGTAGTCAAGCACTAAAAACTGAACAGATAGCCGAAGATCAAGATGCTCCCTTTCCTCATCTATGGAAATACCATTTTAACGCACACACTGCGGTTACAAGAGCTATTTTTATACCAGTTTCAAGAAACCAGATCTGTTCATACTAACTGCATGTAAATTTTGCAAGTGTCTCATGATGGAGAGCAATGCTACAGTTCAGTGACATTTTCTACTGCATATGTTCTATTCCTTTTCGTCATGGTTCTTACAGTTTACTCTTCCCTAACAGGGTTCCTAACTCAGTCAGTAGTTATAGACAAGCCAAGCAGCAAAGCCTCCATGCATAAGTACGTAAAGATTGTAGTAACTGCATTTTAGACTGGGCAAGAATACAAGGCTTAGTTATGATATTCCAAGGCTTAGTTATGCTATTCCAACCACCTACAGCTGCAGCTTAGCCTTCTCCAAAACTTTGGCAAAAAGAGTTAGTTGCAGGTTCTGGTTCTATTCTCCTGAAGTTTTCAATAGACATTGTTTTCACTTGCACTTCCTTCTACTATTGCCTTTTTCTCTCACCTCTACAGTGAATCTAGCTGGAAACTAACAGTTAGGACTGTTGTTTTATGACTTGTGGTTCCTCTCGGTCTTCAGCTTTCCAGCACCAGTAAGCGAAGTACACAAGAAGTAGTACAATAGTGGCACGTACCACTAAACTGATCAGCTTGAACAGCAAAGTTTAACACAAATGAAACTAACAACAGAAACAGAACCCCGTTATTGAAACGGTATTAATTTTCACTACACTGCATCCTACTACACTCAAAGTAAAACTGCAACTCTGAAACAGCAGAATTTGGAATGAATTAGGAATAAGTGAACCTTGAAACTACATTTGTGCTCCTCTATCCCCATAAGGTTATTTAACTGCAGAACTTTGAGCATACAGGACACCCACTTGAGAAACATCTACCTGAGAATAGACGTGAAGTGACGGTAAACCCTGCAGCCTCTGTAGGTCTGGCATCAATATTATTCTACAGATAAGAAAAGAAACACTTCCATAAATTGAAGTTTGTTCTGCATCATGACAGGGTAGGCCACACCATTAAGAACGTTTTTGGCAGCCCTACCATGTCACTGCTTGCCACTGTTAGACAGAAGTTGCAGCTACATCAGAAGCTGCCAACCGGCTTGAGGTTGGGAGCTAAGTGTAGTCAGCGCTTTCCTTTCTCTCCTAATAGAATCCACAGAAGTATCCTGCTCTCCTGTTTACTGCCAGATATACCACATTTCTAAAATGCAGAGACAGTGTTTAAGCATCATGGAATTTTTGTTAGCAATTCCACAAGTTAAATGCCCGTTATGAACGTCATTTGGTTTACAGAAGCACAGTACCTTGATTTACCAGGCTGCACATCGTACAGCAAGATACTGAAGCATCTGAAGAAACTCACTGAGAGAATCAAACTTGCAAGTCTACAAGAGACCACCACTTCCAAGCGTAGGTTAGTAAGTTTGCCCTGCACAGCAAACTGCCAGCAAAACAAGAGCAGATGACCTGCTTCCCCAGTCATAGCACTTTAACATGCATAAATGCCAACTATCCTTCCTCCCCTTAAAACAAGCTGGGTTTTGACTTTTAATAGTTTTCTTGTGCTCCACTTTTTCATCTCCCAGGATGCAGAAAACAGTATGCAGTCTAAAGCTCTTCCAGCACTGGCCAAACCAACTTTCAGTCAAGGAGATGCTATTCTTCTGCCGTTTTAAGTACACCACCATGCAACAGTTAAAGTCTGAATTATCAACAAGGAAAAAAAAAATTTCACTAGGGACAAGGTTCTAGAAAGTAAGGTATGTTGAGTATTTAATAATGACATTTTAAGCCTGTACAATGCAACATAATTAACTTTTGTTGGATTTTTTTGCCAAATTGATTTGAGAGACAGGCAGCTCATAGTCAGCACCACTTGATTAAAAACATGCATGTGACCTGGGGAAAATTCAAAGTTAAAAAGCACATACTCACTGATAAAGCATACATTGGACCACAAGGCAAAGTCCTACCATTTCTTCAGCAGAATTTTTTAATTTTCCTCCTGTCACAGCAAATGTGTAGTGCCTAATCTTGTCTGTGACCTTATTTAGAAATAATTTGCATGTTAAGACAACTATTATAAATAGAATCTTAAGATGGTCCCAGGCTAAGTCAACTCCCACTGATGTTTCCTCCCATAAGTAAACTAGTTGTCAGTCAAAGCTTTTCTACTGGGAGACATTCAGAAACAAGTCAAGTATCACAATGTTTATTGATAGATACAAGTATATAAAATCAGGGCATGAACATGTCTTGATAAATTAAGTAGACTTAATTTCAGTACTATAATAGAGGGACCAATTCAAATTTCTCACCATGTCATGTTTCACACCCACAAAAAACACCTCTTCCAAAGGGCATTAAACCATCACTTCAGCTGATCAGTTTTTGTGCAAGTAAGCTGTTTCTTTTTAAGAGACTTGTGCACTTGCCCAGGCTCAAGGATATTAAAACCTAGCACATAAAGCCCATTACTAGAGGTAGAAATACAGGCAATATACTATTACGGCAACAACCATCGATTACAGTTAAGGATTCTCTGTAACAACCAAATGGATAATCAAATATTGCAACAACTCAAGTATTACACTGAGCAAAGTGCATTTCTACAGTATTCAGTGTTGCTATTCAGTTTTCTAACTTAAAAACAGCCTATGATAACTGGCAGCAAAGAAGACCCTTGCAACAGACTGCTTCTGCTCGAGAACTTATGATGTAATTATTGCATGCTGCTAATACACTGTTACCTAAACATTAAGGATACTCTAAAATATTTTTATTGTAGACTATTAAGACATACTACAAAAACCTTTTGCAGAGGATATCCTATTGACATACTTCTGCTTTAAATATTGTGAAACATTACAGCGGAATGAATTTTCGCAGTGGTTAGGTCAAATGCAGTTACATCATAGCAACAGTATGTTTGCACAATTTAAGGCTTTGGCTGGTTCTTTAGTCAGCTTCTTCTTCAGATTCTTCTTCTTCAGCAGTTTCCAGCCAGGTTAGCCATTGGTTTACCTGCAGTTACATAAAATTGGTTTAAGGCAGCAAGAATTATTTCCTGACTAGGTATTTCTACAAAACACTGTTTCCCTCCCCACCCCCAACTCATTTTAAAAATCTTTCAGCCACACATTGCACTACCACGTATGTCTCCAATAAAGAAAAAAAAATTTAGTCTATCTTGCCTTACTCCTTCCTGGTGAAATACACCATGAAGTTTCTAGATATTAATCAGTCTTAACCACTGTTTCAAAGTGCTCTCAAGCACTCCAGCGGAGCAGGGGTCACAAAAGACAAACTCTACTCTAATACTAGCAAGTTTACCTGGAATAAAGCTTTGCCTTTCCCTGGAAACTCTTGAGTAATATCTTCTTTCCATGCCAAGAAGGCTTCTTCTTCAATGATCTCCATGTCATAGAAATGGACAAAGAAGCGCAGTAACATGCCTATGGAAGTAAATTTAAACTTTGTTAGCTTCATAACCTTCCAAACAGCTTACCTGACTAAGAAATGTAGTGACAAGTCTGAAAGTCATACACAGGACAGATGCAAGCAAACACAAGTTTTAAGTTTTGGAGAGCATCTTGATGCACATACCTTTTGGGAAGTTATTGTTGTAGCAGTGCACCTGGAGTGCATATAAAGCACTCACTTGCAGATCAACATGGTCATGGAGGAACTTCTGCATTACTGGCTTGAAGGAAAGAAGCAGTTGTTTTTCCTGCTCTAGCTGCTCTTTCGATGGAGCAGATGAAGAATCCGATTCGTCACTAGGTGGGTTTACTTCACTAGAAATATACTGCAAGAAACTGGACAAAAAAAAAAGGTTTAAGTTCTGTAAACTAATAAACAGCTAGATTTCATATTCTGTAACAGTAAGATAAGTACTCTTCAAGTTCTGTTTGCTAGCTATTACTAAAAATACCCTCCCTCCTGCTTGTATTGGCAGTTAAGCAAATGCGCAGTGGGTTAGTATTGTGGTTGACTATGCACCACAAAAATCCTAATTTTGCTTCTGGCTCAAACATTTTAGGAAAAAGAATACACAGGTCTAGACTTCTCTTTCCCAAGCAAAAGCAACACTTCACGCTGATGCAAGCCTGTAGACTTGCTTTTGTTCTCAAATACAGCGGGTGTTTAATACAGGGGAGGTTCACTCAGAGCAGTTTATCTCCCTTGTATTCTGCACAGAGCTGCAAGTCAGCCTTTACAGAGTCAGTGACTTATTGGTAGCTAACAAAAACATGCGCCTAAACTACATCAAAATGGCATCTCACCTGGTCATCAATATATTCACAAATCCCTTATCTACATGAAGTTTGGGTGAAATGTTATCCTTAATCCACTTATAGATGGCTTGAGGGGATGGATCCGATTTTATTTGCTTTAACAGTTCCTTCTCCAGTTTCAGAAGTGGGAACAAGAAGCTAAGCCCCTTCCCTTCTAAGATCTCCAGCATGCGGTCCTTGTTCTGGTCAATTTCTGACAAGTAAATAAGAGAGACACACTTAAGTGCTGGTGCTAATCAAAGCCTACAATCAATGAATGGTTCATGGGTCTAACCCCCTCTTAAGAATCATGACAATTGATAGCATCAAAATAACCTTGTATGTTATTTTACTCTGGTGTAAAAAAAACTAAAAGAAAAAACATCTTGCACATACTAACATGAGGTGTCGTAAGAACTATGTGCTAACTCTTACCTGGTAACATTTTCTGCATATTCACTTTGCTTTGTTGGAACAATTCCGTTAGCCATTCACGATCTTGTAACTTAGCTAACTGTTGAAGGCAGAGCAGGAACAGAGGGAAATGGGTGCCACTTTCCAGTGGTTGAGCCAGCTCAGAAATGCTCACCAGTTCTGAAATAATGGCACGGGCTGCAAACTGCGCTAAGTAGGATTTCACCAATGGGATGTCCACCTCCAGTTTGGGGCACTGGTCCAATACGTTCAGGAATGCCTAAGAAACAGTAAACGCAAGTTGAAATTCTGAAGTAATTTTTTTGTTGTCGTGTACAGCAATACTCTAACTACATAGAAGCCTCACACTTCTTTTCTGCACTGAGTAACTTGCTGAGAGGTTCCCCATTTCCAGTTACTGAAATCCTGTACCTACACTTTTTCCTTTCATCACTTATATCCCTCACAAGTTTGTATGTTATTTTTACCTCCTCAGATCAACAGGCCTTAAAAGTTGCACACTGCCTTTATGCAAGCTAAACATCATGAACAGCCAAGCAGCAAGGACTATGAGCCTATCAGACTGCAGTACCTGCATGAAGTTGTCACTTGTGGCTATTCCCTCCTGCTTGAGTAAGCTGATCAAAGTACTTGCTTTCTCTTTGTCTTCATCTGATCTATCTAGGGATTGAATGATTACTTTGCTCAACATCTCAGGAATGAAGTGTTTTGGAGCTCTCATTTCTCTCACAGTATTGACAGCATCATTAGCGTTTCCATTGTTCAGATACTCAGTCACAACAGCTTCCTAGAGGAAAAAATGAGTAAGAATCTAGAGTTAAACAAGCATTTGTTTTTGAAGAGCATGTACCAGGCTTCAGAAAGCACCATTAAATGCTTAACTTACAGTTTGTTTAAGTAGCTCTTCTTTAGAAGGAGGTGGTTTCTTGGTGGTCTTTGCAGGCTTTTCTTGTATAAGCGGTGGATTTGTTTTAAGACCAAGTTGAGGAGGCTGAAAAAGACAGTATTGGGATTTGTTTCTTTGCATCTATATACATTTATATCAAGTTTAAGAACACTAAATACGTACAAAGGCAGATGACAGTCAAATTAGGTTTTCACATATTATTTTTGTATATTTTCTTCATTTTTATGTTTACCTGTCCCAAAGGTGGTGTCTGAGTGCGTGGTGGTTGAGCACTGGGAGGAATCATAGTTATCTGGGGCTGAAGCTTTGGCACTTGGTTTTTATTCATTAGGAAAGACTGAGCAGGTCTCAGGCTAATCTGTAAACAGATCAAGTCAGAAAAAAACTCAAACTGTTTCCAAGTATTCTGACCAAGAACACACAAGGACTCACACCAACTGATCCCACTGAAGCATGACTTTTCTGTTTTTACAATGTTAACACTCAAATACAGATTAAACCACATGTGTACTCAAATTCCCCCAAAAGCACGACTCAATGAATCACAGCTTGCTGCAAGTTACTGATATTTAGTTCCACTGGTTATCAAGATCTGGAATTGCTCCTTTTAGATGCAGTATGTTAAAGACCCAAGAAGATACTTTGCATGTTTGCTGATTTATTTTATGGCCAAGATAAAACTCTACCAATTGCTCAGAAATCAGGATACAAGCCTGGTTAACACTCAAAATAACAATGCTGTTTTCCTTTGCATTTAACGTTTTGCCTATTAGCCACTTCTAAAAAAAAAAAATTTAGCCTGGTCCAGCACTTCAGGGTTTCTCAAGTTCAGGATTTTCTGAAGTTTTCAGTAAATGTATTGTTATCAATATGATGCATGGGAACTGATGTCAGAGTAGTGTTCTTGGGGAGGCGTGGGGGAAGGAAGGGACACCCCAAGAAATTGCCCTCATATCTCATTCTTGCTCATAGGACGCTGGATACCCTAAGGAAAGTGAGGGGTAAGGTGAAAGAGGAAGGGACAAAGGAGGAGGAGGAGGAGAAGGAGAAAGAGTTCCAGCATTAGTCCTCATAATAACGCGTCTTGCTATAATCATTGGGCAATATTTAGAATAGGCTTTAAGTAATGTAGGCATGTAATGTACCTCATCTGCATTAAGCTGTCCTTTCTTAGAAAACCGAGGTGGCATATCCTTCGACTGTCCTTGTTGCTGGGATAAGAGTCCCTGATTCTGGTTATGGTAGAGCTGGCTTTGCCCCTATTTCAGAAAGGGAGATATAGAGAAAGAAGTGCAGATGATGGAGTGGCGTACATCATATGGTAAGTAGTACCAGAGGGACCAGAGGAACAAAGATTCTATTTGCCAGGAAGGGAGAAAGAAGGAGCAGGGGTGGTGGGAGAGTAGCATCTATCCCTAAAAACAGGGCTATCTTTTAAATAAAACACACCATTCTGACCCACCAAAGCCACATGCACCTTTTCTTGCAGTAAAAAAAAAAAAGTGTATTCCTTGCATCTCTTGCACAATTTAAAAAGTGGTTTAGAATTTTTGTATCAGCTGAGCATCAGTTCTTATCAGATCAGATCAAGTCTTTTAACATAAGCAGACTACAATCCATAACATACGCATCTGTAGAAGGGCTTCTAAACATGCTGAAGTCGCCCTGTGAACAACATCTTCCTTACCTGACTTTTCAGAAAAGATTTGCCTAGTTCTCCAAACTGGGATTGAGCAGAAGGCATGAGGTGACCCCCATGGCCATTGAAAAGTTGGTTTGAACGATGGCGTCCCATGGTGGGTGAAAATCTATCCTGAATAACCCCTGGACCAGTACCAATTCCGCTACCTGCGTTAAGGAGACAAAAGACAATTTTAGTTCTTGTTGAATACAGTACAGCCACAGTCACTGCATCAGCCTTGCTGTTTCAGCGTACCTGGCATTTGTCCAAACATATCAGCAAGCCCTCCGAGTGGGTCCCTGTCAAGTTTCATCCTGGGTGGCATAAACGGTCCCTCCAGAAAGAAGTCGCTTCTCATCCCTTGAGACATAGGAGCAGGAATAAAAACTCCCAGATCCTTTAAAACAGGAATTATAATTTTGGTCAGTTGGGAATAATAGTCCCTGGAAGAGTCAAGTTTTTAGCCCTGAACTACAGAAGTCCAACTGATTTTAACCTGTAACCCCATATAGCCACACACTAAGAACCACTCGTAAGTGCACAGCATTAGGTTTTGTGATGTGGAGTAAATAGCACTAACGATTCACGTTAAAACTCTTAAGCAAAAGCCCAGCCCAAGACTTCACATGCAACACTTACTTTTACTGCATCTTGACGGATTTGATTGATAGTCTTTGGTCCATTGTCAAGAAAAGCTTTGCGAGGAACCCAGTTGTGTTCTCTCAACTCCACAGTATCCTTGGAACATAATGAATTATTAGGAAAACATTCAAGACAACTTTGCGAGACAAAGGAAGCGGTAAGACATTTTATCATCATACCTGCAGCAGGAAACGAATCCTTGCTGGCAATTCCTTACTTGACATCAAGGAGCGCATACGGGCAAAGTACTGATCCATTAAGGACTGGGGGAACAAAAGTGGTATTACAAGTGAGGGCTAATTTTATCAGCATCTTGAGTATCTTTTCAGGAAAGGTGACCATGTTCATGACATCTAAGATCGAGTAATAGAACAGACTGCCCCTTCCTGCCATCTCAGTCTCCTTGACAGCAGCAGAGCTTAAGGAAAGCTAATGCATCCAAGACACAGATGAAAACCTGCCAAAATTCTCATTACCCTGACACCATTTCAAGTCTACATTCAGAACTCCTAAGTCAAGGTCCAAAACATATCTGTTGTATCACTCAGTTGTGGTCAGAACAGTTCCTGACCACACCTTTTCAAGCATCAGTTAAAGAAACATTCTTACTTTTATGACTTCCCAATGACCCTACCTGCATTCTGGAAAGACATGTAAAATCATTTAAAGAACTGGCTCCTTTTGCTATTAAGGGATTTAATGCAGGAGCAGTTGTTGTCACTCTTGTTCTCAAAGTCAGACCTCAGTTTTGTACTTGTGAATAGAACATTGAATACAGAAGGTTTGGGCAATTTAAGTCTTAGCCATAGAATTAAACTAGTTGACTAATGACTGCAGTGGATATGCACATACCTTGGCTTTTGCATGGTCTAATCTAGGTCCCACTGTCCTCATTATCTGACAGAGGCACTCCAAATCCTCCCCCATATCTTTGAGTTGGACTCTCTTCTTCTTTTCCAAAAGCTGAAATATTAAAGGGGAATTGGGCATTTCAATATATTATAAGTGATATTAGTAAGTGACAACTTTGTACACAGGGACATGCAGAAACATTTCATCTTGTTCTGAAGACAAGCGGACTTGAAAATTAGGTTTTAAGAATTGCTAATTGAAATACTTATTACTCATAAGCTCATGTACTTTGAAGTACCTGTGGTACTTCTGTCTAGGCCAAACTACATCTTCACTTGGGTAACAATTCCCATGGCTTTGAATCAAGCCAGTTTTACTTTTTAATCACACCAGAAGACTGTTTATTTCAAACAGCAGGGGGTAGATAATTGACAGAAACATTTTTGTGGTATTTTATGTTCCAAGATTCCCAAAGCAGCAAACACATTTTCATTTTTTAGTTTAGAAGTCCTATTTTGCTCTTAGCCCCCACCCAATCTGAATACTCACTGTTTTGATGCACTTATGAAGGATAGATTCATGAATAAGATCAAGCTTGCCAAGTTCTCCAATGAATTTGATGTTCCCCAGCATCTTGATCTTGGCAATGGCTCTCTGTTCCTCCTCCTCAGGGAGGAGGGGACCATCATGCTTATCATAGACTGGAAAACAAAGAAGCCAGTTTAACAAGGCTGTAGAAAAAGAAGATAAATAAATTGTGTATTAAAAAGGTTTTAAAGCTTACTATCAACATTTCTGGTTCGGTTCTCAAATTCATCTTGAAGTTTAGATATTAAGAGGCGTCTGAATGTCTAAGAAAAGAGAAGAAAGAAAACAATTAAGCAAATCAGTGCAACTATACATACTAGCAAAATTTACATTCCAGATCAAGAGATATACACTCACTGTGCTTTGCTTCTGTCCTGGATGACTCTCTGCTGATGGGCCATCAAAGTTGGGTGCATCTTCTGCCAGTCGCAGACATAGTTGAGCATACAGTGAGCTATACTTGGGCTCTTCAAGGGCTTTGTCTACGATCTAAATAAATTTAGAGTAAGGATGCACTCTTTATTAGGGAAGTTAGTTGCAAGAGACACAATGGAATATCATCACTCTTATGTGATCTAGGAACATCTATTTTCCACTATTTCATCAGACATACAGAAATAATGGATATTGTTTTTACATTGGTCTTAATGCTGAAGCAAAGGAAAAAAGCTATTCTATGGAATCATAGAATTGTCTAGGTTGAAAGGGACCATTAACCTAAAACTGCCAAAACGACCGCTATATCATGTCCCTAAGCACCATGTCTACCCATCTTTTAAAAATACTTCCAAGGATGGCAGTACCCCATCTTGCTCTAAGTGCCTTTCACGTAGTTCTAGAGAGTGATAAGGTCTCCCTTCAGCCTCCTCTTCTACAGGCTAAACAACTGCAGTTCCCTCATCCACAACTGCAGTTCCCTCATCCACAACTGCAGTTCCCTCATCCACAACTGCAGTTCCCTCATCCACAACTGCAGTTCCCTCATCCACAACTGCAGTTCCCTCATCCACAACTGCAGTTCCCTCATCCACAACTGCAGTTCCCTCATCCACAACTGCAGTTCCCTCATCCACAACTGCAGTTCCCTCATCCACTCATCCTAAGACTTGCTCTCCAAACCCCTCACACCAGCTTTGTTGCCCTTTGCTGGACACGCTCCAGCACCTCAATGCCTCTCCTGTAGCGAGAGGCCTAAAACTGGATACAGCACTCGAGGTGTGGCCTCACCAGTGCCAAGTACAGAGCGATGATTACTTCCCTAGCCCTACTGGCAACACTATTACTGATACAGGCCAGGATGCTGTTGGCCACCTGGGCACGTTGCTGGCTCCTATTCAGCCAGCTGTTGACCAATACCCCCAGGTCCTTTTCTGCCAGGCAGCTTTCCAGCCATCCTATGCTACCGAAAAGCTTCTGTAATCCTTAGCCAACGAATAGGACAAATCTGAAGTTCATCATCAGAACATCAAAGTTAGTATCACCGATCTGATCTCAGATTGAACAAAGTGACATAGTTAAATTGGTGCAACAAGAGGTCACCTGTGGTGTATTCTCCAAGATCATTAGGCTTCTTCATCAGGAAAACAGGAACAGGAGGGTCAGAGAAGCAGGACTGCTAACTAGCATCTTTGATTATTAAAGAAAACGAACAAAAGACCCCCCTGTTCATGCCTACGAATTCTTGAAGACTTCTAGAACAGGAAGTTAGAGCACTAACTCTACTTCAGAGCAGGAATGGTATTTCTGCATGTTTGAATTATCAAATACCACATTAGCCACATTACTTCTGTATCCCATCAAAACCAGCCAGTATCTTTATTTTTAACATGCAAGAAAACTGTAGCTAAAAGAAATACAGCCAGCTTACCAGCAGTATGACCCCTTTTAGGATGAGCTTAGATTCTACACCCACATTGAGGAGCTCAAGGCATAGCTTGTCAAACTTTTCAGGAGTAAGCTTATTTAGTATGCTAAAGAGAAAGAAACAACAATAAAAATCCAGATTACAGATATTACAAGCAAGCTACAAGTAGTTTTAGACCAAGTTTACCTTTATTTCTTAAGACTATTAAAGAAAAATCGAAAAATGCAATCTTCCATTCAACTGTTTTTTGAGAGATCTTTATAATTTTAAGCATTATTGAAAAAACAAATCCTCTCAAGAATTACTTCAAGTTTTTGCTGCTGCTGGTATTATCAGTTTCTGCCTCCCTCTCTCCAAAGGGTACTGCATGCTGACACCCACCATCCCCCGAACTCAAGACCCACATGTCTTCCTTTCCTCCAGCCCATTTATTAGAGATGTATATTGCTAAAAAAAACAGTAAAGAAAGAAAACAATCTTAAAAAGAACTTACCCTCTTACTTTCCTGAAGATTGCATCATGTCGTTCTTTGTCGTTTGCGGAGTCGTCATCTCGTCTAGTGCTTCGTGAAGGAATCCATTTCTGAGCGTTTTGCCCTGGGGTTTTCCCCAGGAACTCGCTGTAAAAATTTTAATATGATTGTTAAACAGAAACAATTAATTTCAAGAACTGCCCTTTTAACCTTCCAGTATTGCCTTACTTAGGCTAATTCTGTTACTAGCTTTAAGAGCATGCACCTACCCCTACCAACACTGCAACATCTGTTGTATAGTAAAGTATTCATTCACTCAGCAATAATGAAAAAGGACACCCAAGAAAACCCTCTGGACCTTTTAAGTGAAATGCACGAAAAAGTCTGTGCACCTCCTATCACTTATGACACGCTTTCAAGAGATTATATTCTATCCTGCCACAGACTAGAAGACGTTAAAGTGTCATGAAGTCAATAAACATTTCTTGTGCAACTTCAAAGATACTCTATTTTCAACTCAGTATTCACCATCAAGCATTCTCTGCCTTTAAAATCATGTCAAATCGAAGAGCAAGATGACATACCTGTTGCTGGCAGTCTTGGGATAGTGCTGAGGTGCACCCCTACCACCTCCTCCGCCTGAAGAAGCACTGTTAAAAACAACCATGTAATCTTGTGTGAGTTCAAAATCCAAATGCTTTCAATTACATGTCATTTTTTAAGTTCTCCTCAAAGGACAGTTTCCACTGCTAAGTGTTCACCAAACAAAAAGCACTGGTACCTGAAACGAGAAGCACCCCCTTCTGCAATCGCACTCTCCACTTTGGCGGCTTGACAACGAAGAATCTTCAAAAGAATAAAATTAAATTGACGGGGTGGGGAAAAACAAAACCTAGAAAGACAAATTAAGTATTCATATTATAGTTGTTATACTGTCAGCCATAGTATCTAACTTATAATAAACGCACAAATGTTTGTTAGGAGAAAGGAAACCTTCAAACACTAAACTTCATAAAAGCTAAGAAAACTCTTACTTATATACAATACTCGGGATACCCACAGAAAGGCAAGTTTCATCATTACAACCATGGGGTGAGAAAGGACAGATAAGAGAATCATGCACTGAGAAAGTAAGAGCCTCGAATTTACCATGTCAACCCCCCAAAAACACTTGTAGAAAAAAAAAAAGGGTTTTTTTTCTGCTAGTACAGCATAATTAAATAAATCCTTTACTGATACACTTTACAAACTATGATTAATTATGTCAAGACAAAGTAGTCAAGTTTCAAACTGGGATGTAACAAACCACAAAACACACACTTAACATAGTTAGAGGGATGTACTCTACATCCAAGTCTAAATGGCCAATTAAGCTATTTAATAATGGGGAAAAAAAATATCGCCCCTCCACACTTCAAATTTTAACTTGCAAGACAGCAGCAGGAAGAAAGTTTTCACTGCACTGCTCACGTAGCAGAAAGCTAGTCGCGGGGGCAGAAATGCTTGGGGAGTATGTTAAAAAACACCAACCACACCAACCACCCACACAGGCATTTTAAGGCTCCATCACAGATTTGCTCCGAGACATTACAGTACCGAGTACAGAGTCACCTCCTCGGAAAGCCGGCCTGAGAAAGCCCAACAGAACGCACCCTGGCGGGGCGAAGGCGACGGCTGTTACCCCCGCGCCCCGGCGGATCCTCCGCACCCCGCCGGCGCCAGCGCGGACACGAGGAAGGGCTCCCAACATGGCGGCCGCCGCCGCCGAACAAAAGGGCTGCGGGAGCGGGAGGGGCGCCCCCCGCAGGAGGCAGTCGCTACCCTGCCGCATGGAGCTGGCGGCTCCGGCCGCACCGAGCCGCCTCCCCTTCCCCCACCGGGCGCCGCCCGTTTCCAGGCTCAGGCGCCGCCAGGAGCCCGGCCGGCTCTTTGTTCTCTGCGAGGGAGACGAGCGGGTTCCGCTCCTTCGCCGCCGGCGGAAAACGGCGCCCTCCGCCCCGGAGGAGGTCGGTAATCTCCCCATCACCACCCCCGCTCGAGCGGCGCCTCTCGCCACCGAAGCCTGAGCGGGAAACACGGGCGAGGCGAGGTTGCTGCCGACAGAGACGGCTTCTCAGCAGTCCGGTCCCCTTTCCACGAGGAACAGTCAGGAGAGTAAAAAACAATAAAAAAAACAAACCAAAAAATCCTCTCGCCACCGACTCTCGAGAACAAACAACTTCCCCCTCACCGCTCCCTAACAATGCGGATCCTGCAAATCCTAAGACCGCAGCCCGGTACGCGTACTAGAGGCGACTCCCCGCCAAGGGCAAACCTCCGGGGCAGCCGGGGCCCTCAGAGACCGCGTCTGGAGACGAGGATCCTGCAGCCGGTCTGATCTCCCTGAAGGGCAGAGCTAAGAACCGTCACCCCTCGACCCCATCTCTCTCGCTGTAAATGTGTGTCTCTAACCTCAAACGCTTCTGCTCAGGTTCCCCTCCCCGCCTAGCGGGGGCTGCCGATCTCCTCTACCCCTTCGCTTAGCATCCGCAGTGATCCGAAAGCAGACAGGAGAACCGGCCATCGACCCGAGCCGCCATTTTGTGCGGAAGACAGCGAGAAGAAGCCGACGAGAAAATGGCGGCCGCTTCGGGCAGCCGCCATTTTAAGCGGCGGCCGCAGCAGTACCCGCTCCTTCCCGGCCCCAGATCACCATCCCGCCAATCCCGCGTTTCTCACCTTCCCTAAGGCCTTGTCAGCTTCCCCGGGTCCCGGCGGCTACCAAGGGCAGGGGAAAAGGCAAGAGAAGGGGGGGGAGGGGAAGGGAGCCGGGGACCGGGGCTGGGGGGGGGAAGGGGGGAGCGCGCGAGACAGGGCGAGCCTCCGAGTCACCACAGCCGGAGCAGCCACGGTCCAACGCGTCCCTCCGCCACCTCCATAGAGAGCCGACCCACTGCCGCGTCTAAGGCGCACTGAGCCAGCCCCACTAACTTTATTACCCCTCACGCAACCTACCCCACCTCCCTTCGTCAGCCGCCAATCGCCGCAGAGGGCTCCGCCCGTCTTGCCAATCACAAGCGAGAAAGGGGGTGGCCTCAACGGCGAAGTGGGCGGAGGAGGGAGGAAGTTTGGTTGAACTGTGCCATCGCCGCAGTGCAGCATCGGTATTCGCGAAAGCCGTTACGCCACATGGTTGGCGGTAGTGCTGAGGAGGGAAAGGAAACTTGCGCAAGTGGCGTACTCGGTTAATGGCGGCGGCTTGGCTGCCTCCCTCCTCCGCTGTGTGCTCCTGTGCTTCAACCACCACAGAGCATCACTTCTAGAGGCCTAGAGTGTGAGTTACAGTTGATTCTGTCACGTTCACAGAAAGGTAGTTTAATATATGTATTCTCGTAAGTTTTCTTTGGCTTGGTTTTGTGTTCTTTTTTTTTTAATTATTTAATAAATTTATTTAAGCCTAGGTTTCCCTTCAGTCAGACCACGTTTCAATTTTTGTTGAGGTAAAAAATCAGCTGATTATGGACTGTAGTCCTGAGCTTGCAATCAGATCTGAAGGAGGAGACTTGCCATTTGAGCTCCAAGAGCCTTGTCTGTATGGATCCAGTTTCAGGATTGCTTTCTGGGTTTGGAAACTATTTCTATTGCAGCATGTGCTTTTAGCTATTAACTGGCTTGTCCGTGGCAGGGCGTCCTGCAGGCGATCCATGGACAACCAGGAGTCCTGAGAGACATTTTAATGTATTTAGCATGCTAAGCACACAGCTGGTAGGGTTTTCTTGCTGCTGCTCAGTTAAACAAAACAAAGATGGCCAGGCTTTGAGCTGTAGGTGGAAGTTTGAGTCATGAGAGACTTACCAGTGTGAGGCTTTATCCTGTAACAGTCGGGTCACAGTCCCAGATTGTCACTGAGGTAGCAGCTACTTGGACGTTCCAAAGATTCGAAGTTATTTGCCTGAGATGGGGCAGAACAGAAAACAAGAGCTAAATAAACCTGACAACAAACTCCACAAACATCCACATCTGCTTTGTTCACACATACGCCTTCCACTTTCGGTTTGTATGACTCACCCTTCAGATGACTGGGAGAAAGCGATACATGTAACAACTCTTGAACCGTATAGACGGCAAGTCCAAACAAATGATATTGCAGAACTTCCAGTTTCACAGAGCCAACCTCATTCCTAATGCTTTCAACACAGTGTGCTGCCATGTCCCAAGGGTTATATAAGGCCTAAAGGGTGCCGTCACACAGGAGTTCTTGTGTCGCATCTTATCTGGGATGAAGTTTGTTCAAGACAGCTTTCCCCATCTCATACCCATAAGCCTTAAGGACAGTTTACCTATCAGACTGTGTTTCGGAAAATCTTGAATAAACTACCTGAAAGTAAGTTTTGAGCACACACGTGTTGCATAAGGGTGAGCGTAACTGTGACAAATACTTGTCATACCAGAATTTTTATATAATGACAATTCCCTGCATTTATCAATATTCATATTACTGCAAGAGCTTGGACCTCACATGTGAATCTGCAAAAACAGATTTCTGTGCAGAACTCTCTTGAAACCAATGGAATCCAGTTTGAAAGAAGGAGTCAATGGGCAGAGAAGCAACAGCAAAGCCAACAAGATTTAAAACAGTATTAAACCCACTTAATATTATTGAAATAAACATTCTCAGAGTAAAAAGGGTAATAAAAATGCTTGCAAATCTTAAAAACTGAAGTGAAAGCAAAGATTTTGTTTTGCATTGAATGACAGAAGATTCTCATGCAGTGTTTCCAGCATAAGCATTCCAACACTGTTTAGGGCAGAGACCGCACAAGTGAAAATTAAGTAGAATTTATCTTTTTTTTTTGGGGGGGGGGGGCATGGGGTTGGGAAGGAAGCGGAGAAGAGAATGGGAAACCTGCAAAACATGGTGGGTATATATTGACAGACTAAAGTATCACCCTTTTTGTTTATTTTAAAAGATACTATAAAATACTTATTACCATAACAACAGAAAAAAAATCCAACATTTAGTTGGTAAGAGAATAGCAGCAAATGATCATTGTTTTCTTAAAACTGTGATTGGTTTTGGGGGACTCAGTCCTGCATTATATTAAGACCAGCAGGATATATGCTATTCCGTAGCTCACACTGATTTTGGCAGGTGGGAACCTAAGAAGTTACTGCGCTTGGCTGCTCATAGCTTTCTCTCACATCTGTGCCACACTTTGTCAGCCTCATAGACCAGCTGCACTAGTACAATTGATGAAGGCAATGAACTGTAGTACAGAGGACAAAAAAGACTGTGAAATGCCTTCTATTTTATACATCTCACCTACTCCTTAAATTCCATAAACTAATGTGGAAGACACCATTATTCATGTCTGAGAATGTATCGGCCCAATTGTTTATATCATTATTCAGCAACAAATTTGCCTAAAGATTTTTTTTTCTATTTGTCCCCTTGACTTCACCAAAAAAAAATAATAATCAGCAAATGGAATTTAATAGCTATCAGTTTCAGTATCACCTTGCACTCATCAGTCACCTTACTGCATTGTCCAGACTCCCTCTCTCCCCGCTTTGTATTTTCCCCCCTCTCTCTCTTCCACTTGCCCTGAACACCAGTGATGCTTTAATTCAAATAGGCTGTTTTACAACTGACATAGTGGTAGTTCTGGATTTGTTTCTGCAAGTCTGAACTTGCAGAATCTATGCATAATTCCAATTTGAGTGCACTGCCACTGGAGGAGAAGGGTTGTCTGTAAAGTGTCATGAGGAACCTGCTGTGTTGCAGACTGTGGCACAGAAACAGGAGCTGCTGGCACAGATGCAGCATCTGGCTGAGAGGAATACCTCTTGCTGCACATATGGCATAGCTCAGAGCCTGGACTGGCTGCTGTCGTCTACCAAAACAACCCACAAAATGTGGGAAAGGAGCTATGCAGAACTGTGAGTTTTTCCCTTACTATTGCCAAGCTGGGATCACCGTGACTTACCCTGTGTAGTAGGTTGCACTGCAGTGATTACAGAGCTGAGCCCTGCTGGGTGGAGATTCCAGACAGAGTGCTGATGACAGGGTAGCCGTAGCAGTGTGGTACTATACCATCTCCAGTAAATACTGCATCTCATCACTGTACTGGTTGTGGATCTGGCTAGGTTGGGTTTTATGCAGAGTGGCCCATTAAAGTTATAAAGACATGCATATAATATGAACAAAAACATCCGTGTAGAAAATTACTGCAGAGTAAGTAATTCACTGAAAATTCACACCCTAGTTTACTCCATGCTAATTTCTCCAGCATAATCACCTCCTGCACCTTCTTAGTTTCCAATCGTTTTTTTTTTGCCTGCCTTTTCAAGTGAGCCTCATTTTTCTCCAGAGCCATGTATATATAGTTGCTGACCCACCCCATGAACGAAGCAGCTGGCACAAACATTTAAGCAAATGTACTCATACTGTTTATCCTGTGATAGAAGCCTGTCTCAAGGAGATCTGTACTATAAAAAAGGGGCCTGGGGGAAAAAATCCCCGACAAAACCCAAACACCTATATTTTTCATTTAAACATTTTTTTGGCACTTCTACTGAAGCAGAACGCTCTTACTGTCAAACTCATTTTTGCTGTGCAGATGCACTATTATAAGAATTGTTTGCATTGTCTTTTGGAAAAATGCGCTAATATATTGGTTATGTGCTTAATGTGTAAAATATAGCATGGATGGTGTGAAAGCATTGCAGAAAGCTTTGTGATTTTTATCTACAGGATATTAATTGGCAGAATATATATTGGTATTAAACTTCTGAATATCTGTAGAGATGACTTTTAGTGAGGCTGATTTAACAGTCCTCACTGAGGCAAGAGCATTCCAACCCTTCTAAACAGTGGTGGGCTTCTAATCACCTGGGAGGTCACTTCTCTTTTCCCTTTCTTTGGAAAATTCTTTGCAGTAGATTTCAGTGAGTCTTACATCTAATAAACCCAATGATTTTGCTTTCATCCAGTTGTCTTCTGAAATGCTGTTCCCTATACCTTAGCTCAGCTCCTGGATTTCCTGCTGCTCAGAACCAGTCCTTTGTACTTTTTTGAGATATATTTAAAAAAATAATTAATAATTTCCTTATTCTCTATTTAAGACCCTGAAGACTTGCTAGATTCTTAAGTATAACAATTAGTCTGGCAGTTACAATTGCATAGGACTATTACAGTCGTTCTTTGTCAGAAATATGGGAGGTATTTGGGGTGTGACTTTATCGTTATCCAGTGAAAACTGCCTAGAATACTCAAGTGTCAGAGATACTGATACTTAATCAGGGAATATTTATACAGACAACTAAGGAAAGTGAGGCAGTGCCCATAACAGTACAGCTTGCTTTGCTTTCAGAGTCCTGTTTAGAACAGTGAATATTTTTAGCTGATATAATTGTACTAATGCATAATCATCATAACTTTCAAAGAGGAGGATTGCATGTGTATTCCCAGAATGGTTTAAGAAAAAAAACAAACAACCAAACCCCAAACCCAACAGTGATTCTTTTCTCAGCAGGTCTAGTTCAATGAAAGCTGTAAGCTGCAAAATTTTTACGTTGTCTAGTCTTCTAAAATGACAGATTTGTTCATATTCTTTAGCATCAGCAGAGTGAGTGTGCAGTACTGCAGTGTTCTGTTTCTGACATTGGTTAGCACCAGCTTTACAATAAAGTAAGAAAGCTTTAAAATTTATCATTTTCATTATTTGCCAAGAGAAGAGCTTTTCTTTTTCCCAACCAGTGCCAGTTCATGTTTGAATTACCTTGAAGCATGTCTATAATTTATAATTTTTATAGTTACTAGTATTTCAATTTTTATATGTTAATGTCTAATTTTGACAGCTTTTAGGCCTCTCCAATATCATGTCTTAGTGAGTTCTGTGGTTCAATTGTATGGTGTTTAAGAAGTAATAATCCTGTATCAGTTTTAAAATGTATTGGCTTGATTCCATTGTAACCTGCCTGTTTAAGAGGTTTTGTGGCAGTCATCTTCTATATGAAATACTTACCATATTCATAAACACCTACTGGAACTGAACATTAATTACAGTTGATTGAGTTGGAAGAGCATTAGAATATCCTATAGCTGCATTGCATTACTCTTATATTTATAAAAATATATTATTGATGAACTCATAAGCATGGATAGGAAATTACTTACTATTATTAAAGTGCTGCGTCACAATAGGAATACAGCACAAAACATTTACATACTTTTAGCTGCTTGTAGAAAAGGGCTTTTGTTGGATGTAGTAGCGTGTCTTCTTACAATTTAAGATAATATTCCCATATAATAGTTATCAATGGTTGCTGTTAATACAGTTTCTATTAATGGCAAAGGATAGCATTAATACTCTGTTAGGTTTCTGTAAGACCAGATTTTCTGTTGTTTAGGGATCAAAGATCCACTTGAGCTATAAAAAGGGTGAGGAAAAGCTACTTAGCATTTTCAGTCATCAAGAGAAAGCAAAAATACAGGGAAATCAGGCAAATAGTTATAAATCCAGGTTAACCTTTTGGAAGTCGGTGAAGTCCTCCTGTTTTCCCTTGTTAACTGACTGAAAAGTTCAAAACCTTTCCTTAATATAAAAAGATGATTACTTGTATGTATGAGCATGTTATTACAAACCTGTATTTTTAAATAGGTTTAAGAACATTAGACCATTACATTACAATAAACAGCATTTCCATTGTTTGACCTATGGTTCCCTTTATTAAATCCACTCTGCTTACAGTGTGTTAAAATAGTTTTGCATTTCTGTAGAGTATTTTTATATTGGCATTCTTTATTCCTTAATCCATTTAAAGCAAGTGCAGCTTCTCATTGAAATTATGTGATTTTTTCCTATTTTAGTGAAATTAGTTTGGTTTCTAAAGAAATTGCATAAAGGAGACTTTTTCCCATTTGTACCTAATTGTTGCTTATACCTACTTTGGACAGAGAGATGGGAGAAGAGAACCAAACCCACTATCAGAATATGACCTAAATCAGGCCAAACATCTGAAGACTCTCAGATGGTAAAAAAAAAAAAAGCTGGATCTGACTCTGAAGCTAGCTTTTATTAGCCAGTGGGTATTTCTGGCCCCATGTGGCATGATTTTGTCTAACAGTAGAACTTAAGCAGGTCCAGAGGAGGGCCACAGAAATGCTCAGAGGGCTGGCGCACCTCTCCTGTGAGGACAGGCTGAGAGAGTTGGGGTTGTTCAGCCTGGAGAAGAGAAGGCTCCAGGGAGACCTTATAGCCCCTTCCAGTACTTAAAGGCGACTTATAAGAAAGATGGGTACAGACTTTTTAGCAGGGCCTGCAGCGATAGGCCAAGGGGTAATGGTTTTAAACGAAAAGAGGGTAGATTCAGACTAGATATAAGTAAGAAATGTTTTACCATGAGGGTGGTGAAATACTGGAACAGGTTGCCCGGAGCCCATCCCTGGAAACATTCAAGGTCAGGTTGGGCAGGGCTCTGAGCAACCTGATCTAGTTGAAGATGTCAATTGAAGATGCAGCTCATTGCAGGGGAGTTGGACTAGATGACCTTTAAAGGTCCCTTCCAACCCAAACTATTCTATGATACTATGAAAATGTTACATGCGTTCTGTGGACTGAAAATATTTAATTCTCTGGGGCAATACAAGCCATTTCAGCACCATGGAATTATTTCCCATTAGCCAGCTTCATATGTTTAGTGACTTTAGGAAATGAATAATCATTATCAAAAGGTAAAAAGGACTTCAGAGATATACTTGAATAACATGATCCCAATTCTCTGGATTCTCTCTTGTGCAATTTTGAGTAAGAATGGAAGGTCTGAAGAGAAAAGAATATGAAAATTTAGTTCTTTTGCAAGTTCTGAGCTAGTATGGCCTTGCCACCTGGCAACAGTCTCACATGCAGCTGTGGGAATAGCAGGAGTTGCTATTTTATGGTTGGTGAGCAATCTCAGGAAAAGTTACAAGGTGAATGGGGGGTGAGGGTAAGCTGTATGTATGCTTATTGTAAATACCTGTAATCAAAAGAATATCCAACTGGGACATTTTTTCCTGGATTTCCTTGGTAAAAAGGAAGTGGTTTTGTTTCTATTTTTGGGGGGTTGGTGTGTTTTTGGTTGTTTTGTTTGTTTGTTTGTTGGGTTTGGTTTTTGTTGTTGTTTTTTAAATGAAAGAATACAAGTAAGCATAAATTCATAATTGGTAGTTATTCTGGTTACTATAAATGGATTACTGAAATGATTTTAATTTTGCAAGGCTTACAGGCTTAGCATTTGCATGCTGTGTGTCCAAAATGGAAGTCCCATGAATCCAAGTTAACACATCTCCCTACAGACACGTGCTTGTTTCAGATGGAAATAGCTGGATCCCTAGATTGAGATGATATTGGGTTGAAGTACAAATTTTTCTAGAGATTAAGTTCCTAGGTAATTTCTGGTTTCAGCATTGTTTAGATACTGTGAGAGATGAGCCTGCTGGGATCAAAGTATTTAAAAGAGTGACATAAAAAAACCTCTTCAGCTAATCAAAAGCCCTTATTCTTTCCATAGACTTATAGTACTGTATTTTTTGCAAGTGGAACTCCATTTAGGCCCTAAACAAACACAAAAGGACATAGCCTTGTAACTACTGACTTAATGGTAGTTTTAGTAGAGATTAATTTGACTCAGCATTTTATCCATATTGTATATTTTATTGACTCATTTATTGAGTGCAGCAGCTCTCAGAGAATTAGCTGAGAGAAGAGGTATAGGGTGCTCGCTTCAAATATACTAACTCTGATTTTCCTCTAGCTCCATTAGAAAAAAAACAGGTTTATTACTGTTGTTTCCTAAATAACATTGGTGGAAAAGCTTAAGAAAAATAGGAGTCAGTAATTTAAGTTTAAAGCCTGTTCTATTTAAAGGAGCCAGTTTAGTTTGTTCACCTTTGCAGATTAGAAGCTACAGTAGAAAACTTCAGTAAGAGCTCAGCTTCTTACTCCTCTAAGGGGCTAAAGTACCTAGAGAAGCCAAAACATATACAAATTATGTCAAAACTATTCCTGCCAATGGGTATTTCCATCCTCACTTAGCTTGGTAAAAGCTTTCTGGTGTTCCTTATGCTTGTCCTTCTCTTCCTTGGTCCTGATTTTCCTAAGTAATAATACATTTTTAGCCAGCTTCCCATTCATCTCGCTTCCAGCAACTACATTGTAAATATACTCACATTACGTCTTTTAGCCAAACAGGTACAGAATTGTGATAGCACTGTGGCAAATAGAAAAAGTACAAGTCTGGGGGTGTGTCAGCAGGAGAACACTCTGGAAGATGAGTCCAAATGCACAGAGTTTATGAATTAATGGAAATTAGAACTTGGATACTTTCAGCCAGGTATCTTAAATTGAATTATTAAATCACTAAGTAAATTAAAAAACCAAACAGTTAAACCAAATTAATTTTGAGCAATAAGAATGTCTGATTAGAAATACAGCACAGTTTAATAAAAAGATAAGCCACAGAGAAAAGTTCAAGTAAAGCAGTTCACCTCATATGGGTAAATAAGGACTAAAGCTTCTACCTTTAAAGTGGAGTAAAACAATAGCAATATTCAGCGAGTATTTATAAAACTCTTTTCCTTTTTCAGTACTCTAAGCTACGTTTTCCAATTTCACTTTTCATGTCAATCAGAACCCATACGGAATTGATTTCAAATAGAATATGTACAGACAAAAAATATGCTTATTTTGGTAACACTAACGCTTCCAAAAGGGACAACAAATGGTACATTGCTCCTGCACAAATATTAGTGACATAGGCTATGGTGTATGTACTAAAACTGGAAAAAAGATCATTTGTGCTGTATTTAGCAGGGACTTCATTTTTGTTCTGTCTTTTTTTTGTTTTACCTGACTTACATTTTCCTCATAAACAAAAGATACGGCTTCCTCATTTTCATATTTTTGCCCTTCAATTAACAGTAGAAGCATAATGTACATTTGTTTCTTTAACAACAGATTTGGGCAGCATCCATGGATACCATTAATTTCTTCAACGTAAGCATTATTTTCCAGAAAACAGATACTGAAGTTTAGTAGGCAACAGGTGTAGTTACATCAGTTGACTAAAATGAGGAAGAACTAGTACAAACCTAGATTATATTAGGGGTAGGAGATTATCTATTGTCCTACCTGTAATCAACCAAGATTATACTCTTCCTGTTTAACACACAACTGTATCTACAGATAACACATTGCCAAGAGGGTCGCTCACAGAAGTTACTTGCTTTAAGAAGACTACACTTAAAGGGTCTGATGATTGCTTTGCACTCTGTGCATTGCTAGCAGCAGTACAACGTGAAGAGTCAAGGCAAAGAAAGATGCCAAGAACAGTTATACTCCATTTGAATTGACTGGAGGTGAACTTTGGGTGCTAACTGTTTTTTGTGTTGGCAAACGTTGCAAAGCAATAGAAGCCAAGTTATAGAAGACAGATTTTATCTGTAACAAGCTTTATCCTGCCCAAATTGTATCATAACTACTACAAAAACATCAGATAGATAGAATATAGACAAAAAAGCCCAACCCACCAGGGCATGTACTCTACCTTCTAGCAGCTGGTGTTTCAAATACTTCTTCTGAAGTTCTTTCTCTACTCTTACCAAAGTTCCATAGACCTTCTAAAGGTTTGAGTGTTATCTTACCTAGATCAGGGCAGCCTCTTTACCCTACCTTCAGCACCTGTGTGAAAGCAGAACAGGAATTTTAACTCTATACTTGCTGGAGATTGTTGACACTTCTGAATGGAAATAAGAACAAAAAGTCTTTTAAAAGAACTCGTAATTCATGTTCAGGTCCAGTGACTGCCCAGATCTGCAGAAGTTCTGAGTAAGATACAGCATTTGAAGATCTGATATGTGTGTTGCCGATATATTAAACTCATTAGTGACTTCCTCCTCTTTCCACAAATCTTTGCAGGACAGATGGGTTTCACAAGTTATGAGTCTTTATCAAGATCAAGGATATTTCAACAGAAAACACATCCTAGTCAGTATGGCAAAATTTAATCAGTAAATTATTGCTCCTTTATTCAGTCAATTATTGAGCCTTTATTCAAACTGCTATTACATTGATTTACATGCTTAAGGCAGAAAGAATCTCAAAGAAGACTTAAGGCTTCTTAAAAAAAAATTTAGAACATCACCATGTTATTCATGTTTTCAGATGTAAATTCATATCAAGTATATTATATATTTATCATAGCTGATTAATCTTAATACCTCTTTTTTCCCCCCCACAATACCTGTAAATATTATTGAGAAGTATTCATTGTTTTCTTTGTGGTTTAGCCAGCTACCAAGAAAAAGCGAAACACTTCAGTATTTATAGCTAGGCTAGCAAGGTTTCAGAATCAGTGAACCTCAGGATTTAAAAGAAGCTTTTGCAGCTAGAAACTTTACTGGAAAGTAAACAAACAAAACTGATGTCAGAAATCCTCCTCGTCAGTCTTGCTAGAGCTGTTCTTAAAAGGGTTGGCACTGATGTTTCAAACCGTCGGTTCTTTTACAAGATGCAGAGTTGTCACTTCTGCTGTCCTCGCTCAGAATTGCTGAGCTCTTGAAGGGAAATCACTACTAATGCAACTAGGTCTGCCTGGAAAAAAGAGAACTGAGAATGCTGTTGGCCTCCTTTTGATGTCAGTTGATGATCTGGCCTCATATGATGCCATCTTCTCTGGATGGTGTTATAACCTATTACAGATAACAACTAATTAACTGCAATCTAGAAGATTATGGTGAGACTACTATAATATTGATTCTTGCTATCATGGACTGTTTTTTAAGAGGGAGAATTCAAAGGGATTCGCTTGAAGGACAACATCTTGCCTCACAGGCGGGATATGCCTGAGGTGTGCCTGGCTAAGAGAACAACAAACACAGAAAGTGGGATGGATATTTCCTCCTTACAGTGACGGAGTACAACACTTGCTTTATCTCAATTTTAAGTATGGGTGCTTAGACAGGGAATGTAAATCTCCAAAGCTTTGCTTGCACCAAAAGGTCTTTTTTGTTATTCAGTTGCAGGATTTATGCAGGCCTTATAATTACTAATTTTTGAAAGGAATTTTAGAAATAGACAATGAAAGCAAAGGAAGAAAATAAGACTGCCTAAAGCAGTGTACACCATACTGCCATCTAATTGAAGAAAGAGTAGCATTACTGCCTTGATTATGATACTGTGAGTAGAATTTATGGTGCATTTAGCTTGATAACCCTTGCTATTAGGCCAGGCGCAAAAATATTTTGGGCTACATATCTGTGTAACTTATGTTTTATTATCAAATTTAATTGCTAAGACAGTTTCTTGGCTACTTGCTGGTGTATAATTTAGATAAAAAGATAAAAAAGAGTAGTCACACTTCATACACAGGGTGTATAAATACTCACCAGAGCATCTCCTTTTGATATTCTCCACACTGGAGTAACCATAAGTAACCTGGATCTTGGCTGGGAACACGAGGTATTTTCCTTTCTTGTGCAGTGTGATGTGTTGGAAAATGTCAAATGCAGAATAACCTGGTACAGTCACAATGCACCAAGTAAGACACATTGTCTTGTGCGTTGGCAACATAGTTCTGTTTGCAAGCAGTAAGTATTCTAAGTAAATATGTTCATAAATACCAGTTCCTTTCAATTCATCTTACAAATTAGACATGATCTTTGCTGTGCAATTAGCAGCAGATATTTGAATATTGTTTAAGACAATAGTGACATGGAAATATGGAAGTGGGGTAGACAGTGTACTACTTTCAGAATGGAATTAAGAGTTCAAACATAGTATGTTACATTTCTCGTGACTTGTCAAAAGGGATCAAAATAAAATGGAG
Source organism: Rissa tridactyla (assembly GCF_028500815.1). Classification (NCBI taxonomy): domain Eukaryota; kingdom Metazoa; phylum Chordata; class Aves; order Charadriiformes; family Laridae; genus Rissa; species Rissa tridactyla. The sequence goes on along the minus strand of NC_071469.1, from coordinate 12,371,513 downwards.
TGAAGAACAGAGCTCAAATTACAGGTGCACGTGACTGAAATTAATAGCTCAAGCTATTATTTCTTATGACATAAGGAAAAAAAGTAAAAGTTGGATTCTGTACTTACTTATAATATCAGAATAGATGCAAAGATGACCACATTGCCCCGGATGAGGAAACTAATTACTTCTGCCTTGGAGGTTTCTATCCAATTTTTTCTTTTTCGGAAACTCTCTGAAATCACTGTTTATACCACAGAATGTGTATGAAACTTGTGAGAATCAACAAGTGATCAGAGCCAACTCTGTGTCCCTATTGCCTCTACAGTTTTTTTCCAATGAGATTATGATTTTTTATGCTGACCAGATGGTTTTCCTCAGTGCCAGATTATTGTGGGGATCTGTGAGAGAGATGGGTAGAGAAGGCTGACTGCACATTTTTGTACAGTCTCAAAATGTATAGACAGACCTAAGAGCAATGCTTTTCATCCCAGACCATCTATTCTTTATTGACAGATATCTGTAAACAGCAAGTATTTTCTGAGGGATGTGTGCAAATAATTACTATTGTCTCTTAGCTTTTTTTGGCATATAGGTGATAGGAGCATAGGTCATCAATTATTAGAAATCTGTAAATGACTATTATACAGAAAGCCCTGTATTAAAACATCCAATCAATTTGCATCTTGGTCAATTAACATGGGATGAATTACTTACCATTATTCATATGTCAAAATTTTCACTTGCCTGTCCTTCATTTTTATCTGCTTTTGCTTTTCTAGACATTTGTGTAGTTTCTATCACTATAGTGTCTGAACAACGTAGAAAAATCAGTAATGTAAATTCCTGTTTTATTAAGACCTTTCATGTAGTAAATACAATTTATGACCCGTTTAAGGGTGTTTCACACTGCTATAACAAAGACAAAGAAGCCACAGTACAAGACCAAATAAAGATGTAGTTAATTAGTCTGTGTAGCAGTCTCTGCAATGGGGGAATGAAGATTAAGAAATAAAGGCATTGTCTTCATGGAAAAATGAGTGCTGTTTAAGTACAAAGTTATGGGCTATTCTGTACAAATGTACATTATGGACAGTGAAAGGGTATTTTCATGCCAAAGTGCAAAGCTGTACACAGTATCTCAAACTACCCCTGAATTAAATTAGGGAACGTGTGAGAAGCAGGATATATATGACTAGATGGAAGACATGCTGCTTCTGATACTGCATCTTTATTTTTGTAAAGCACTGCATTGTGAAATGTGATTACACCTTTGGATTTTACTCGGACTGTCTTTGTTCAAAGTAGTTTAATCCATATTCAGAGTGGGAAAAGCTGCCTTTGCTTCCTGTGTGGTAAGAATGTTTATACTGGGAGTTAGTTCTGAGTTGGTGCTGTGCTCTGAATTGAGGCTAGTTTTCCTTTATGCGTACTTCCTTGTGTAGACAAACCCCGAGTAAGTGCGTCACACAGGATGTCTGTGGAGTTACCCTAGATTTATGCTGGTGTAACAGTACACGAGAGAAAGTTTATGACTTTCTGTCCCAAGCAGACAGAATACTGTTAAGTGACAGCTCCAACAGGATCAGATCTTGGGAAGTACTGTTTTAGAGACTTTGTTAAAGAAGAATGTTTTAAAGAAAGGTCAGAAATAGCAGAAAGAGGAGTCACGTGTCTTCTTTCAAGTTTTAATAATGCATGAATAGTGCATTACAAGTCCACACTGCTGGAATACTATCCAGTGGCCTCTGTTTTCTCAGTTTTAATGTAGACTAATCTATTTAAATTGAGATTGTAAGGGAAAAAGATCAATGTCAGTACTGCTCCAAGAAGTGAGTACTTCCAATCTGTGCTGGACTTGTAGTGTGCTACCTGTCCTTGGCTTGTGACCTTCCTGTTCTACCTCTGAAATACTGAGAGAAGAACATTTGTAATATTGAAAGAACTGTAAATGTCATCAAGTTTTCCATTATTATCATACTGTGTTTTCCAATAAGAGAAATGCCATCGTGTTCATCCAGTTCAATTTTTAAAAAGATCTCTCTCTCTCTCCAGCTTCCAAACCCTATTGAGGGGGCTGGACAAAGTTAAACACAACAATTCAAAAGCCAAATCCATTTTCTAAGATGGAAGTAGACTTTCTGCTAAAGTAAGAAGGATGAAAAATATTGACAGAGTGAAGAAACGGAGACTTTCTTTAATTTAGATACTGTAGTTTCTTCATATCACGTATTTCCTGAATAGATTTCACTGGATAGATTTGATTTTTTTCTGACCTAGTATTTCCCTTTCTTCAATAGCCTTATGTTCCTTTTTGTATGATACATTAGATACATTAAATAATTCTATTTCATTCTCTAATCAGTATTTGTTAGCTTACGGGAGTCAGATCTTATTGCTAGGCAACTAAACAAGCAATCTCCATCTTTGTATTAAGCAGTTTGCTTTATCCATGCTTGACCCTATGCTTATCTGTACATACATCTACAAAATTATCTAAGTGCAGCTGTAAACGCCAAATGTAAACATGGTGCATATATTAAGCATATTGAATTTATCTTGAAACTGAGTTCTTAGTAGTCAAAACAGCTTGGAAAAAGACACAAATTTTTCCCTCCCCCTTCTTAGATGTATTTTCCTCACATGCAACTACCTTTAAGGGCAGCCTTGGCGCTGAAAATTACTTTCGTCTCTTGGGATATTAAAAGAGGAGCTATTTATATATTAACCACCACAGTCTATATCTTTTTACATCAAGATGCCTCCATAGTTTTATTAATGTCTCTGTAAGATACTGATTACTGTAATTCTTTGTTTGCAAGTTTTCCAAAGGAATTATGAGACAGATGAGGTAGTTTGAAAAACCAACAGCAGGGCTTCAGCAGATTGTACAGACAGCAGTCTTTCTGCAGTTTTAACAAAGCTTGTACGTTTAATATTTTAATGAGTTCATATCTGCCATCTTGGTGCTTGATTGCATTCCCAGTGCCATTCAGCTTATTTTGTTGATCTTCTAATAAGAAGATGTCCTCAATAACATCATAGCCTTATTACTAAGGCTTTATTCTTTTCTTCAGTGTCATTTTTGTAGCTAGAGTATTAGTGTTCTGCCATAGAGAGAAGGGCTTCTGATATCACATATTGGCATGACCTTTTTTTTTTTAAACTATTTTATTTTCATTTTTAACCAGTTCATCTCGTGCTTTTAACGCGTATACTTGTACGTGTGATGTGTGAGTCTCAGTTTTAGAATTGTAGATTTAAGATCAGAAGGGACGTGTGGAGGTCATCTAGTTCACAGTCCTGCGCAAGACATGGTTAATCGGAGAGGTTCAGGGCCTTGTCCTGTTTGGTTTTGAACATCTCCGCAGATGGAGTGTGCGCAGCCTCTCCAGGGCCTTGCTGAAGTCCTCAGCCACTCTCGTGGTGAAGATTTTTCTATTGTGCATAGTCAGAACTGCCTTTTGTTCTTCCCCTGCACACCTCTGGAAAGAGTCTGCTTGTGTCTCCTCCCTAACTGCACTCTAGGTGGTAGGAAACCGTGTTTGGGTTCCTCACAGCCTTTTATTTTTTACTTGCTTAACAAACCCAGTTCTCTTAGTCTCAGCTCATGTAATGTACTGAGTCCCTTAGCCATTGGGGGAGGCTGCCTCTGGACTCCTTCCAGTTTGCCTTTCTCTCTCCTATACCGAGTGCCAAAACCGGAGACAGTATTCCAGTAAAGGATATTGTGGATGTGGCCTCACAAGTGCTGAGCGAAGGGGAGTAATAGCTTCCCCCCGTATGCTCGCTATGCGTGTGCCAATGCAGGCGGGTGTGTGGTTTGCCTTCATCGCCGCAGAGGTGCGTTGCTGACTCACCGTCAGCTCCCTGCCCTCTTCTGTGGCTGTGTTCAGAAGCTCCCATCCCTGTCAGGGCCTTGCTGTGCTTGGGGCCGCACAAACACCATAATGTCACCAAGGTGACAGAGAGGCGAATCTTACAGGCGTTGCTTAGGCATGTTACTGTCACCACCCCTTAGATGAAGTCTTAATTTAGCTGGCTGAATTACTTAGCCGGTTTTCTAAGTAAAAGCTTTGGAGAGAACAGGTCCCTTCCAATACCCAGTTCTGTGTTTTGAATTACACTTTAAACCAGCTTGTGATCCTCACTATCTACAGAAAGAGCTTATGGATTCTCTTTTTTTTTATTCTGATTCACTCATATAGGTACACCTAAAGTTGGTTAGTATAAATAAAGGAACTGAACTGATCCATTTTCTGTTCTAATTTTGGTTCAGCTGTGATTAAAGTTGTTCCGCTGTCCTTCCTGTTCAGATCAGAAATAGATTGGTAACTGACTCATGTTAGAAAATACAGCATTTAAAAATAGAAATGATGGCATGCTGGGGGTGAGCCCATGGAATGGGGCTTCAGGTGGAGGTAGGGTTTAAAGCCTTTTTTCTGCTTTGCTGTCATCGCACTGCTGTTATTTGTGTTTCCCACACAGCACCGCTGCTTTTCTCACCTCTTCAACCTCGCTGGCCGGATTTAGGAACTGAGGCAATATGGCAAGTACAGTTGAGGAGACGGAGAAAAGCTGTAGGACTGCACTATACTTAGTATTTTAGTGGTGCTGTCAGCTGTGCCAAGGATGTGGGAGGCCGGAAGGGAGATGCTGAAGCCCTCTCAGTCTTGCTCCCCTGTAAGTATGCATAGACAGAGGTGTTTATACTGTGAGACATTGTCATTTTTCTTGAGTGGAGGGAAACATGGGCTGGTGGGGCCAAGCGGGCACTGCCAGTGTGCTGGTGACAGCGATAGCACACTATTGCTCAGGCCAGCCCACCTGACAGTTTGTGGTCATCACATACCAGTGGTCTGAGTGCACAAAGAATGCAGAGTGTGTAGCACAGGACACAGAACGTGTGGAAATAGATGATCTGAACGGTCCCGTCCTACCTAGGCAATCCTATGATTCTAGGAAATAGAATAAGTTTCTCCCTCCTTTTCTGCCAATTTAAAGTGAAGCGAGCACTTCTAAAGAGGAAATAGTATCTCGCTCTTACATACCTATGCAGCAATTAGCCCCTCCTTGAACTGCAAAAATAGGTGACAGATAATGCTGATTGTGGTGATGTACGTCTCTGATGTAAACAAAACCGACAACACAAGTGTATTGCATATAAGCCACCAAATAGCTTTCACGTTAAAGAGAGACTTGCATTCTCCCATTAGGAATCCACTAAGCTGTCCAATAGCCACAAAATGATGCTATTATATTTCATATTGTTCACTTAAAAATTTCAGTTTAAATCCCAAGTTGCTACATCTGAAGCTGTATCTACTATAAATATTATTCTTAATATAATATTGTATTATACACTCGCTATTTTCTCTTACTGGTTCTAGCCAGTCTTTTTTTTTTCCTTGTAATATGAGATTTCTGTTGCAGAGTAGCTAGTTCTAAGATATTACAGATGAAAGCATGAAAAGAATAAGTTATTAAATAATTACAAATAACACTTGAAATGTTAATAATAATTTTTTTTTTTATGCTCTAAGAAAATCCCATATTTTTTGAGTTTAGCTTGGTTTCACTAAAAACCCCTGCTGATTTTGGTTTCTTACAGGACAATTTTCTTAACCTACATCACCAAATCACTAGATTATAAAAACTTGTATCTGTATTTTCTAGGGACTAAGATTCTGTGAAGATATAATTGGAACAGGCTTCCTAGAGAGGTGGTCAATGCCCCAAGCCTGTCAGTGTTCAAGAGGCATTTGGACAATGGCCTTAATAATGCGCTTTAACTTTTGGTCAGCCCTGAATTGGTCAGGCAGTTGGACTGGACGATCATTGTAGGTCCCTCCCAACTGAAATAATTCTATTCTATTCTATGCTATGCTATGCTATGCTATTCTAAACATTTGTTTTGCATTTTGTTTGACAGAAAAATTGGGGTTATTTTCAAAAAACAGTTCAGTCTAATAGTTCATCCACCCTTCTCAGCCTTTCCATGGTGCTTTATAAATAGCAAAACTTATCTCAATCATGAGTTCGTATCAAGACTAAATAAGTGCATTTTATTAATCTATCAGATTTATTAGTTCTCTCTCACTGATTAAGATGTGATTTCCAAACTTGCATTTTTTAACAGTGCTTCAATGGAGACATGAAGCTATTTGCCACAAAACATTCTGAAATAAGTACATAGGTCTTTAAACTTCAGGTAAAATGTGTTGGAGTCACAGTATAAGCACAGATTCTAAACACGATGAAAAGAACTATGTAAAGCAGACATTCAGTATATTCGTCGTTGTACACACAGATAACATGCGCGTACATGCATGTAACGTGCCAGGCTGTGATTGCTAGAACTTGGAGTTTCCATCTTGAACTTCCTGACATACGTGAATCTAACTTGCATCCATTCCTCCTATGCAAACAAAAAGATATATTTTAAAAACAATTTAATCAAAGGAAATTTTATTAACAGGAAAGCTGAGTTAGAAGAAGGAAATACATCCTGCCGTACAAAATTTGGCTCCAGCCTCCCCACCGCCCTAAGCTAATATTGTCCGTGTCTAAATTAGCAAGTAGCGTTGTGCCGTAAGAGCCAATCTATAGTTGGTGCCGAGAACCTGATGTACACATTATATGCAAGTGGGGGGAAAGGAGGGAATCTGCTTTGAACTAGCTCCAGTTTGTTCCTGCGAACTGAAAGTCCATGAATAGTTGAAGCACATTAGATGGTCTGTATAGTGCGTCTTTCAGCTTTGTTTCGTTTGGGAGATATGTAGCTGTACTCTCTGAGCTGTGCTGTATGAAACAAAGGTAAGAGGGAATGAACAGGAGATTCACTTCAAAAGTATACTCCTGATCTGAACTTCAATACCTATGTAGCTGCATCCATTGATTGGATGATTTGAAAAGCTAACATATTCAGCCAGGGTGTAGGGAATTAGTACCTTCTCCCCTTTGAAAATAAATTATCTTGACAGTCAACAATCCCTATGAAAATTATGCCAGTATATATTCTCTGTGCTAGGATGAGAGAGAGGAAAACAGAATATAAGGGTGTTCACAGTGGAAGCTACTTGTTAGGTTAAAAACAAAGGACTAACCTGGTAAGTTATGACATTCTGTTTCAAAACTAAAATGGAGGGTACATAGACAGAAATGTATCTTCTATATATACGATTTTACTATTTGAAAGCCTTCACTATTTACCTTTTTATAAAGCTATAACTAGGAGAACTTTCCCTGATTTCAAGTTTTTTATTCTCCATAATCTGAAAATAATAAATTTAAGACCTTGCATGAAGACCAGTAAACCACTAACTTCTGTAGCATTAGTTGCAGACAATAGAGTGAGACTATTGCTGTTTTTATTCTTCTGAGTCGTTACTGTAAATACTACAGCAGTGAATACAGAGAAATATGATAGTTCTGTAATAATGGTGGAACTGAAGAAGGTTATGTAATTCAAACACTTGTGAAATTAGTAGAATTATGGATTTCTTGCCAAGGCTTGTCTTCTGAGACTGCGGTTGTTTACAGAAGCTCTAGCACAGAAGCCCATGAGGAAAGACGATATGAGGAGGCTGATTCTGCAGTCGTATTCAGATGAAGCAGGACGTGCTCTGAGCAATGAATGCATTCATTTTCATGAGGTAGCCTAATAATGGAATACTAAAGCATGATGGAATCGAACCCTGTATCTTAGAGTTCCAACTGTGTTTAAATAACGCTACACACGATGCTTTCTTGCACTTATGTTTGGTATGGTTCTCATTGGAAACTGGGAACAAAGTATATACCACATAGGTAAAAACAAAAGGACAGAGGCCATTTCATTTTTTACGCAGACTTTGCTAAAAATAGGTAATTGATCAAGTGAGCAGAGGTAATGAGCCATACAGAAATTTGTTACCAAAGCTTTTACAAGCCTTAGCATGATAGCTGCAACATTCATGTAGCTTTAAACATGAGTATTAGTGGCTTTATGTAAAGGAAATCAATCCATAACTAAAAAATCATATTTAAAAAAATACGTGTAAATGAGCATTCTTTAAACTCAAACTTTCTTTCCCCGTTTCTGAACCACTATGTGTTGGTGTTCCACATGTGGTACTTCCTTCAGCGCTGCGTCAGCACGTCTGCTGGTCAGTGGGAGTTCTGCCAGAGGACAGTCTAAAGCAGGTTTTGCCAACCCACGATTGCAGGTTATGAAAGGCTGGCAGCAGAATGAGCATGGGGTTAAGAGCCATAACGTACTGAGGGAGTTGGCTAAGAGAACCAACATCTTCAGAACTCAGCAGAAATCCCAGATTTGGGAAGTCCCCAGCAGCAATCATACTGCTGATTTTAAGATCATCTGGTGAGCAGCGGTTCATCTGTTTGAGTTGGAGGGGGTTTTAAATTCTGCTAGGTGTCTGTCAGCATCCTCAGCCTCTCATTTGGGAATGAAGAGTGTAGTCTAGCACAACACATTTGAAAAGTCTCTGACCCCTGAGCATTTGAGCTTTGATATCTTACTGTGAATATCTACTTTTTTAACCATACTTAAGGCCTGAGTAATTCTAACCATTGCTTGATTATTAAGCACTACTTGGTCCCTCAGGGTTGTTCTTTGAAAAAAGGCTATGGCACATGTAAGAATTAATTAATTCCCTGCAGGTCTTTGTATTCTCTTCAACTCCCAGTCTGGAGTTCTGGGATTTTCTGGATCTTTCTGCATGTTCATATGTATTCAGCAGCTAAGCAACTATGCTTAAATAAAAAAAAAAAAGATCACTGTAAAATACCAAAATGTCATTTCCCTCCTCCAACCTTTCATAGGATAACTGCAACAGAGAGGGTCAGGAATTTTACTGCCAGCTGATTTGAGAGCAAGGACAAAAAATAACTACACAATGTTTTTTGCTTATGTAATCTTTGTTCATTATTATTGACTGAAATGAAGCTTAAAAGTCTGTTTCTTCTGAAGCCTTTTGAAATTGGTGGTTCTCAATACAGGTTTAAGGCTGGAACATCTATCAGCAGCACTGTAAAGATGGTGAATTAGTGCTGCTGAAGTATGTGTGCGACCTGCAAGAGCTCCTCAGTGTGTCTGATGGCGAAATCAGAGGTTACTTTAAAATTTTGGATACAGATAGAGGATAAGAACAATTTCTTTGTGATGTGGCAATTTATGAGCAATGAGTAAGCGTAATATGCAGGTTAAAAGCACCTTTTTTGAGAAAGCGGCAAAGAAAGTATAACATTATGTACCAAGGTCTGACTCCACAAATACCTTTACAAAAAGTATTCGCTGAGCAGTCTTGTAGAACTCAGAGAGGCTTTACTGGGGAAAATTTATTTGTGCTTAACTTCACTAGTTCCAGAGGGTTGTGATCTGATTATTCAGTTCCATAAAACTTATTTAACTTCAAATATAATTGGATATAATTCCAATATAATTCCATTTGTAACTGGATAATTACAAGTAAAAGCAGAAATAATCAAAAAAGGTACTCAAAAGCACATCAATAGCTATATCCTGGACAAGTGAAGTCTTATGGCAGATGTGACAGATGTATAGAAGTAAAGGCAAAGTAAAGCTGTTGCAAACCAGAACACATTTGCTAATTGTTCCACTGTGTATTTTGGACAAGAAAAAAAAACGTGTTTGAAAGTAATTACTAATTTTGGGGGGTCTAAGACAAATGTCACTGCAGTTTTTGAAGTACTCAACAGGCAAGATCACTGAAAGTTGAGGATTTTAAGCACTTAAGGAAACAAACTTGATATTTTTGGAAATCAGCTTTTTCATATGTGCCTAGTACACTTTAAAATCCTAATTTCACTCACCTCTGAGTTTTTTTTGCCCTAACCTTAACAGAATGACCATAGCCTATAATCTGAAAATAATATATTCTGATGATTGATTGTTTTTTTCTCAGTAGTAAAAGACACCATATTTTATGTGCATTTTTTTTTTCTTCAAGGTGATATTTGACATCTGTCAAGTTGAAGGTCCTGCACAAGAGTGGAAGTTATTTTACCAAAAATCAAGTGTTACAGAAATAATTGATTTCCAAGTGCATGGTCATGTTTATGAAGTCTTGAGAAGACCATTTTCATTAATTTCTGTTCCAGAAGGCAGCTGTACATATTTAAGTTTTAAAAAAAAAAAAGTGTGAAGAAAACAGACAGGTATGTTCTGGTAATATATACAGATTATAATTACTGATTTGGTTAATGTATTATGTACAAATAAACTGTAAACTCCCTTGAAGTAGAACAACAGCTTTAAAGATACTCTTACAATCTAATTTATGATATTCATGAATGTTATCACTGAGGAAGTAGAAAGCAATTTTTCCTGAACTTTACCTCCATGAATAATTGTTGACAAAAGGCTCTTCAGGATGAAATGTCACATCTTTTCTTTCCTGGGGCTTGTGATAAGTCATACAATCAAAATGTTAGGGTGACTAATTTTTTGTTAGGAAAGAGTTTATTATGTCTACATGCCCAGAAGGTTTTTCAGATCTCTAGCTGTAAGGCCACAATATGTGATGGAAGTAAAGGAAATGGAGGTAATATTTGTGCCTGCTAATACAAACACTGCTGTACCACCTTTTACTAGTTAGATAAAAATTTTTTCTGTGAAGTTCAGATCTGGAACTAAATATCAAAGATGACTGATGTCAAATTTCTTGTTTAGTTTAGGTCCAGTGTTTAGTTCTCTACCATAGTTTTCTATGCTTACAGTGGCAATCCTCACTTGCATAAAAGCAACTTAAAGAGATAATTCTTTTGTTTCTACAGCTTAATAAAATAAACTCAAATGCAATTTTCTTTTCTCCAATACAGTTATGTCTTTATGGAGTGCATTGCTGCATGAAAGTGCTGAGTAGGGTTGTGATTTTTTTGTCATCCTTATAGCCAACCTGGCTAGCATGGCAAACAGTGTAAATTGTAGATCAGGCCTTATTGAGGATTTTTGCAAAGATTGAATTAATTTATTGCAGTACATAAAGCAGATGTAATTTTGACTCATCCTGTGTATAAATCACTTCTGTAAGGTATTAGATTGTTCTCAATTACTCAAATTGCCCATATGTTTCTTAGGTTATAAACACATTTTTTTAATATATATAAAGAAGAAGGAGGATTGATTCTGACATTTTCTCAGTTGTGTGCAATGACACTTTTGAAATCGTAACAGTCTACTGCCAACTATGGATGTTGACTCAGGCATGATATTTTCAAAAGGCATGCTTACTTTAGAGAACTAGTTTATCATGTTTCCATCTGTTGGATAAATATTTTTTTGACTAAGTGTAAAACCCCAAATACATGTCATCCCAGATGCTCAAGAAATTTTTCATCTGACTGCTGAAAGGCAACAAGATGAGATGGAAAATCCTTTCAAAACACCTGCCAAGCAAGACCGTACAATCCTGTCTCAGGCAACTAGAAACTCCTTCAGACTACATTTGGAATTGTGTCAGAGGGTAGTCACCTGAAATTTTGGACTTCAACAATCCAGAGATTAAGAACAGTAATCCGTGCGACGGTGTAAACAAATCTTACTGATAGATAGCGTATGATTACCCAGCAGGTGGGAGATGTAAATCAGCAGCCTGGAGAGAATCAGGAGTTACCAGAATGGCAGAGAGTTGTACGCTCAAGTGCGTGCCCTCTGCAGCTGAGTTCCAGGAAATCTGACCATGGGTTATTTTGGATGCTGGATGATAGAAGCCTTTTCCTTGCTGTCTGAGCACTCTGGATGAAGAAATTTGCATTGCTGCTTTTTGCATTTTATCCTACCGGCATTACCAGACAGGATTGATGAGGGCAGGTGAGACTGAAATCCCGTTGTTTAAACTCACAGAGATTTCTCTGTCCCTCACAGCAAGTAGTTGGTAGATAGATCTTGGGATGTGTTCCTTCAGGGTTCTAAAAACAGTATGTTCATTTGTAAATACACCTCTTTTTCCCTTCCCCCATTCGCTGAGATAAAATAATGCTCTGGTGGTACATTCTCTATAATCTGTTTGTGGCTTCACTTGAATAGATCTGGAGGGATCTGTTGCTGAAACAGAAGCCTCCTCTGCAACACCTTTCATTGATACTCTGCTTTCATTGATAATGATTTTTTCTTTTCTTTATATTGTGTCTATTGCTGTATTTGCCTAGGAAGAAGCAAAACCAGTTAAAGTAGAAGAGATTAAGTGGGTATGACAGAAGAACAACTTTATACTGTTGACTACTCAACATCAGGTTTGATGAGAGCAGGTAAGGACAATTTTTTTTTTTTTTGAGTCAGTTGTGAGTTTTACTTGATGTAGCTACTTAGTGACCCTATGACCCTTTTTGGTGTTATTTTAGTCATGCAATTTTCCTCTTTTCTCTGTCAGGGTAACCTGAAAAGCAGGTTTCTTTTCTGTTGTATTTAAGTTTGATTCTGACCAAGGCAGTGAACAACTATGGTCTTGGTGTAGGTTGCTGCTGTTACTTTCCCAATCCTTTCCCAGTCTCTGCCTGCAGAATAGGAATGTGAGACTGGAAGTGACTGTTCAAGATCACAGAATCCACCTCTCTGCTGCAGCAGGCATTACATCTCATAAATCCCGTTAAAAACAACCAAACTCAGTCTTGAAACAACCCACCTCACCTATACTGAGATATCCTACATTGTTTTAAAAATGCTGTTCATGAACTTCAAAGGCCTCAGCTCTGCTCAGTGCTAGCAGAGAAGGCCTCTCTTCATAATAAACTTCCCCTCCTCTAACAGCACTATTGCTAAGTAAGGTTTTTTCAACTGATAAAATGCAGGGTATACATTAAAATATGGTGTGCAGGTGTTTGTTTCTTTCCAGTTACTCCTGCCAGAATGCTGTTCTGGGACCCCACTGATTAGAAACCTGATTTCTTTGTCCAACGTCCGTGGCTAGTCAGCCTGTGCTTGAGAGGTAGTTTCCCAGCTTATAAACTTGATTGTGCAGTTTCTTGGGCTGTCAAAACTCTTCTGGGGAGGTTTTTTTAAAGCTTTGTTTAAGATATGTCTAAGATTGCTCACTGAGGTGAGTTCTGGGAATGCACAAACTATTATTTTGTCAATATATATTCTGGAAAGAATGTAGGAATAGGGTGGAAGATCTGGGTTGCTATATGATACTATAGTAGGGGAAGAAATGCTTGGCTTTTCTGAGTGTTACAGGCTGAAGCAGATTACAAAAGCCTTGTAAATAGAAATATTTCAGGACACCTTGATTGTGTGTTTAAAGTCAGCATTACAGAATTCTTATCATCCGTAGGGAGGATTTAATTTTAGAATGCATTGAAAGGTAGTGTTAATGTCTCTATGACAGCTTTTCTAATTCAGTGAAAAAAAATAATTGAAGAATGATTCTATGATTTTGTGAAAGGAAATAGCATGAGCCAAGCCTATGTCTTTTGGCCAGAAACAGGAAAGAGAAAAATCTCCTTAGAATTTCTGTTTTCCAGCTTTTTTTTTTTCTGATTCAGAACTTCCATTTTCTTCAGTGATTATCTGAAATTAAATTCTAAACATGTATATGTTTGTCCGTCCTTAGCTGTGCTATTAAATTGTTCTCTGTTCTTCCAGTTCCATCAGATTTCCCGGACTGATATCAGAACAATCTGAATTGATTCTATAATTTATGACTAGTGTTATAACTAAAGTGGATTGCTTTCTTTTTAATTTTTAAAATTAAGGTATAAGTAGATTCCATCTTCATCTGATATTCTAAGGATTTATTAATGGCCTCTGACAAGGGAAATAATACGGATTTTTTGGTGAGAAAAAGCAGCATAAGCCATATAGTTCCAGAAATACCTGTCTAGCACTATATTTTTTCTGTTTATGCGCTAGTGATCATGGAGTTGTTCAGGGGAGATTTGTCTGATGGGATAGGATGGGGCTCTTTTCTGTATTCCTTGGGGTTGCGTATTGGTGCAGGTCACAGATGCACCAGTTACTGCTGTTCTTAGGGCATTGTCAAAGACAGTTTGATCGAAGTGTGTAGAAGGGTGAAATTTAACCCTGTAAATGGGAGCGTGTACTTCTAAAATTTTAAAATGGCTGCTTAGCGCTTAGTAACTGAGAAACCTCCTCTGAGTCCAGTTGTTCATCCACACCTTTGTAACAGAATTGCAGATCGTTTTAATAATCCTGTCTTTCATCCTAATGTCAAATATTGGACATTGCTTCTACCGTCACAGAGTCTGTCAACAGTATTTAATATTTCTGGCTGCAAGGGGTAGCAGCTGTAGGCGGGGCGGGGGAGGCGCTTGAGTGTGGGAAAGTTACAGGATCTGTTCATATATTATTCTGCCACATGATGTCCTCCTAACCTAGGTTAGAATCATCGAATGCTTGCGCTCCAGTTTCAACTGTGAAATTCTGTAACATTCAGACATGTATTTACATAAAAGGTATCAATCTTGTTACAGACTATTACTCTAACCATGTAATCTTTTTCAGTGGCTGTATATGAACTCTGAACATTCCGAGTCTGAGCATTATAAATACAGCCTTATAAATACCTGTATTAAAATCCAAAGCTTAAGTAGCTTAAGCATTTTCATTTTGTTCCTCTGTAAAGAACATAATGCAAACTGTGTTATTTAGTAGTTACTCACTACTTTATACAAATATTTTGTGCTAGTTGTGTATTTTTGCACCAAGGCGTGCTTTGAATGTTGCACACATTATGTGAGAGATGTAATTAGTCTTGTTATGAATAAATGACTTTGAACAAAATTTCTAGTACTTGTATTTGAGGTACGGCACAAATACAGACTTTAAATTTAGATACAGCGTACTACTTGTCCTTTAATTTGTGCTGTCTTATTTCTTAAGTAATTTTTTGTCAAAAACCGAGTATACCTTATAATGCTAATGCAGCGTATTTTTGTGTACTTAGGACTTCATGAATGCTAGTTTTCTACCGGCTGATAAAAGTTGAGGGATAATCTCACATCCTCCTCTTCCAAATAAAGGGAAATATTTAAACTAAAGAAGAATCTCAGCAGCCTTAAGAATTTCGGTGATAGTGGTGAACGCCTGCATCCAGCAGAGGTCAGTAACGCGCCTGATGCAGTGTGCCGCTCAGCGTTGACGCCTCCCAGCTGTGTCACAGTGATTAAATCTAGTGCTTCAGAATATTAACCCAGAAAAAGGACTTGAAAAAAACCCCTGCTTTGTTAGCAGCAAAGTCGACAGATCTGTTTTCTCTCCATACTTAATCCACGTGTATCTGTGTATATTAATATATGTGCATAGAAACCAACAGAGATACAAGTAAAACTTACCTCTTCCTGCTCATCTGATCTTTTACTATGGTAGGGATTTACATTGGGCATAAACCATTTTTAATAACACACGTTTTACAAGGTGGCTGGATAGTAGCAAAAGGAAAAATTTCCAATACAGATACCTAAATTTTTTAAAGTTTACTTGGAAATCTGACTATTACTGTGTCCCCTAAATACGACACTGAGACTTACGTCACACTGCAGGGCTCTCTTCTGATACGGAACTTAAGTTTGATCTAAACTTCAGTTTAGAATTTTTAAGTGAACCCATTTTTCAGTTAAAAAAGGAGGAAAATGGTTAAGTAGAATATTATTAGGGAAATTAAATGAACTGTTTTCCATGGAATACTCAGTAATTGGTCCATCCCTCTCCCCTAAATGCACCCAGTACTATTTAAAGTAATTATACTAATCATCACAGTATTTAGACACACATTACATTCATGAAGAAAAATGAAAATACTGTTCTAGCATACCAGTGAAATCTGCTTTGACAAGTTAATCCAGTATTTATTTAATTAAACAATGGTAATAAAATATTTAATTGCATTTCAAGATTTCTATTTCTGTCATCCAAATAGGCAAAAAATTCAGAACTCAATGTATGTCAAGCAATGAAAATGCGTCAAGCACACACCATATCACCATGTTTTATACATTAATGAAAGAAATGGAGATGCAATGTGCACAGGTATAAATAGTTAATTATTTAATTCCCTTTCTGCTATTTGAGGCTGAAGGAAAACGAAAGTATCCCTCTCCTCCCCCAACCCAGCCCTGTTTGTTTCTGAGGAATGTTAATCAGCTTCCTAGTGCCAGCAGGCTACAATCACCAACTACTAATTACTTTTAGATAATGATATTGGTAATGAGCCTCTGGTTCCTCAGAGGCAGTAGACTAAGCTTGACTCAGATCTATTCAGTTATTTATCAAGAATGTTATTGTGACAAGCAACGTGAACAGTTTGAGCATTTTAATGCCAAATATTTTCCTTTAATTTAATAGTATCAACACACCATTTTTTTAGATTTTGCTGAAATAACAGGTGGTTTTAAATTAGCTTTCCATTAAACAATGCTAGTATTTGTCTCCTCATTAATCCAATTGTTTGATTACTCTCTTGGACATCTTTACTACTTGGGCAGTTATCTAATCACCTGAGGTAAGAACACTTAATTGGGGAAGATTTTTAAATGAACTTCCTGTTGTATTGCCTCTTTAGGAGGTCTGTAATGTCAAACAATCATCTCACACGGCTCTTTTTATGGGATATAGAATTCTCTGGTTTGCAATTAGGTAGGTATTCCGCAAGTGAGGTTATAATGTATTGGTGCTGCCAACTCTGAGGGGTGGAGAGACTAGTTCAGTCTCTGCTCCATGTAGAGCTGTTGCCACAGTTGTCAGATGTGGGCTTATTTTGTATGTTCCAAAAACTTATCCTTAAAATACTTTTCATTGTTATGGCAGAGAAAGAGTACCGTTACTCAGCAGATGATAAGGAAGAATGCTGTTATCCAGCAGATGATAACAAATATTGTGGAATGATTTCAAGTCAAGCTGCAGTACGGAAGCAGCAATGAAACATTTTATCAGTTGAGGATGTCAGTTTGTGCTGCCTTTCTCCCTGGTAAGTTTACATTGGAGGAGGATTGTGTTTAATGGGTAGGTGTGGAAAAAATGCCATGCCTGTTTCCTTGTAGCATTGTGTGTTGAAAATGAGACTACAGAAGGCAGAATTGTAACTTACGTGCTTCCTGACTGACCCGTCTCTGCTCCTGCTAAACATTATAGGACTTATTTGACCTTTAATCCCTTAAAACACCAAACCTCTGTCAGAAGATTAACAGTGGAAGACTGTAGCATACTGAAACATTCTGAATTTTGCACTCTTTTTGTCTTTCCATGATTGTCGTCTGCTTATATGAGTTCAGTGTCTTAGAGTGAAAGCCTGAATCTTATTCCTGTTACCAAAAGATTAGGTATATAAAGGCATCATTTTTGTCAAATTCATGTTTAAATTGCAGTTCTGAAAATGCTTGCAAGTGCCTTCTGGTGGCACGTGGAGTCTATTTTTGTTTTGCTGTTGTAGTTGAAAGCTCCCTAGTATGACTAAAACTTTCTCAATTTTGACCATTTAGGCATTAGAAACTAGTGGAATTGTTATTCTTTTGTGGAAGTATGTGGTGAGCAGGCTTCAAGGAATATGTAATTTTATTTATGCCACCAAGAAAATGTGTGATATTTTTGTATTCCACTCAACAGAGCATCTGTCTGAGAAGAGGAATATCTTGAGGCTTTGTTCTGGCTTCCAGTAAAACTTCTATCACTAATAACAAATGTAAGAATCATTAATGAGACACTGAGTTGCACTCTCTCACATGATCCTTCTACCTAGCCCAAGAAGTCTTTAATTGTTTTCCTTAGAGTAGTGTAGCTTCTGCTGAATGTTGCAGAATAGTTTCCAGCATGCTTGTTAATACGTTCTCCGGGAAAACGGAAGACATGAATTTGAATTCCCTCATTCTGAGGAGAAAATCAAAGCCAACCTTTGTAGTTCATAGGTGACTTCTAGGCTCTTCTGTGAACAATAGAAGCTTTTCCTCAAGTTGTGTTTTTCAAGAGTAGAACAGGTATTAGTCATCTCTTTAAGGAATCTGTGCCTTTCTTAGGGGAGGGAGATCTAGGCTATGGATCTCAGTGAATGAAAATGCTTTCCATCAAACCTAAAAAGATATTTAGAGACGTACTGTTGTCTATAAAACAAGTTTTGTCTATACTATCATTTGGCAATGCTCCTCTTTTCCTGCTGACTTAAGTTCCATCCCTTCTTGAGCCCTGTGTAGGGCATGTTGCAACTTCTCTTAAGGTCATGGACTTTGATTTGAGACCAAGCACCAAAAGATACCTATTACAGCATCTGTATATAAGCTTTTTAATGTATTTATCACTTTATTCTACTTATGCTTTAACTATTCTTACTTACTGTGGAATCTTCTGCAGCTGCTGTTGAATTGCTTTTATCTTTTCTGTGTCATGATTTTCAATACCCTTCCTCACAGACTGATCTGTTGAAATTGTGAGATGATAGTAATAAGTAAGTGTTTTAAAACACAAAACACACACCCCCCCCAACCCCATAGAGTCCACTGATCCACTTAACAAAGATATGCTTAATTTAAATTGAAATAAAAAAATAGCAAAAATTATCTTGAATTTCTAACCCTCTGATGACAAGGAGACTTAAATGAAGGTTTCATAAATTAAGTATGAAATTGGAAGTGGTATTAATAGCACTTTGTACTGCTGTTCTCTGTATGGGAATTCTGTGGTAAGCAGCAGTGTTACAGCACTGCAAATGTTGGTACAAAAGGATGACAAATTTTTGAGTGTATGAAGCATCCAGCTTTTTGATTTCAGGTTATACTATATCCTCTGTTTGGAAGAACTGCAAATGGAAAAAGCTTGGATTTTTCTCTGTCCCTTTACTGAAAAGGAAACTAGAAGAGCTAGTCAGCAATTTGTATTATTACAAATATCAGGACACATATTACTACATATATAACCCATTTCCTTGTGTCCTGTTGCTGGTCACCAGAGAGAGGAGATCAGGACCTACCCCTCTGCTGCCCCTCTTAAGGAAGTTGTAGACTGCCATGAGGTCACCCCTCAGCCTTCTCTTCTCCAGACTGAACAAGCAAGGTGACCATTCCTTGTTAAGTCTTGCCCTTGAGACTCTTCACCATCTTGGTCACCCTCCTCTGGACATGCTTTAATAGTTCAATGTCATTCTTATATTGAGGTACCCAAAACTGCACACAGTACTTGAGATGGTGCTGCAGTGTAGAGTGGCACAGTCACCTTCCTTGACCAGCTAGCTATGCTGTGCTTGATGCACCCCATGACATGGATGGCCCTTTTGGCTGACAGGTCACACTGTTGACTCATGTTCAACTTGCTATCAACACAAACCCTCAGGTCTCTTTCCATCAGGATGCTCTCCAGCTTCTTGTCCCCCAATTTGTACATATAACCAGGATTGTCCTGTCCCAGCTGGAGAATCCTGCGCATGCTCTTGTTAAATTTCATACAGTTGGTGATTGCCCAGCTTTCCAGTCTGTTCAGATCTCTCTGTAAGGTGTCTCTACCCTCGAGGGATTCCACAGCTCCTCCTAGTTCAGTGTCATTGGCAATCTTACTTAATGTATATTTTAAGATCGAGATCAGCTAGAAATTTATCATCCCCCCCAGTCATGGTCTTCCAACACAAGGCTCTGGGGATCCCAGGGCCCATCTTCTGTGTTAAAGGCAGAGGCAAAAAAAGGCATAAAATGTCTCTGATTTGTCTACATCCCTATTTGTGAGGTGACTGACCTCATCAAGTAACAGACTCATCAAGTAACAGACCAATGTTATCTCTGATCATCCTTTAGAGGAAAGAAAGGAAATGCATAATACTGAGAAATCCAAGTATGGGGGTAAAATGGGAAGACGAGAGGAATAAGGGTGAAATAAAACAGTTTGGTTCTACTCCCAAAGGTCAGCTAACTTTCCCTTTTCCACTTGTAAGCGCATAATACACATGGACTTTTTTTCTATTTATGCCACACCAATTTTCTGCTTCCTTTTATCATAGAAATATGAAGTGATTGCAGCTTAGCAAGGTGACAATAAGCGTGTACTTGTTCAGTGAAGAGCTGATGTTTTATCATTTAGGCATGCCATATTGTTGTGTGTCACACAACATCACCCCCAAGAGAGTTATGATGTGCTTAAATGACAAATGCATCACTCTTTGCCAAACTCCTCACAACTTGAATTTCTATATTTGTTCAGCAAAACCCCTCAATGATGGTGATTTATATTTTAAGTCTTCTGTCAGCTTCAGTTCTCTTCAGCCTGTCTGCTGTGTGAGAAATATAGATCACGAACTTGTCAGTCAGGCAAAGGCAAGGATGTTTTACAGCCTTTTAATTATTTGAAAAGAAGAAAAAAATTTCTGTACACACATTTGTTCAGTGATCTTCTGAAGGTAAAGTTATCTTTGAAGTCTGAGAAGTATAACAGAGCAAGGTAGTAGCAACTGCTGCTACTTGCAGGAATTCTGCTGATACTTATCATAAAGAACCTATTTAAGTTGACTTTTAAACTTGCATTGCTTTTCTGTTAGCTGCCTAAAGGTATGAGAAATTTCTTTTTTTAACCTTCTTGTTCTAGAGAACTGTATGAACCAGATTTACAAAGCTTGCAAAAATTTGTCTTGAGTTCTTTTCTTATTTCAGTCAATGCGTGAATTTTAATAGAACTACTGAACTGGAGCTCTGTTTGACATTTGCATGTGTTTCAGGGGGAAACTAAAAAAAGTTAGTGTAGCCAGGAGTGTATTCTATAAATATGAAAAGACAAAGGAGTAAAGAGATTGCTAGTCACATGAACAAACCATTAATTTTTGTATCCAAAACCAATTATGTAACTTACAGAAAAAGATTTCCATTAGAATATTTTCTAATGATAAAAAGTGATACTATTAATGGGATTTTGAAACTTTTCATATGAATATTGCAAAAAAACCCTGATTATCCAAACAGTGGAAAGAATTTGAATTCCTTTTACAGAAGGTTGAGAGTAGTGTAGCAATGAGCTAAAACTTGCACCAATACTGAACTTGCTGAAATGTCTTTGGTCGCTTTAGCAAGCCACAATGGAACACTTCGGTTGTGGGAACTGAAGTTTTGGATTTCAATAACAATTTTCCCCTAAGGATTTTCAATTTAACTATTGTTGGGATGAGCAGATCTTTAATTTCCACTGAACTGAACTCTGAATTCTGCTTGAAAAGTTTCCATGCAGAGCTAAGTTTTGATACGTTGACCAAGAAAAAAAGAATCTGATAGTGACTGGGGGGTGGCATCTTATTTCTATCATAACTTACAATATTTGAATTCTGCTGTTCCAGTGTACTAGCTCATGAAAACTGTATTTCAGTGTCCTCGTTTTCCCACTCTGTCTTCAGGGCATGATTTTCTTTTTTTTTCTGATATTATTCTCTTGTGGCGAGAGGCTTTGCAATGAAGAAGAGACTAGCCCATAAAAGTTACTGTCTGATCGATCGGGGAACTTGGCCAACGGTTTTAGCGGAGTGTGACAAACCTGTTAGACATCATGGTAGTATATCTGACTCAAGATATCCTACTTTTTATCTAAAAACCAGTTAAATTCCTTCCACCATCCCCCAAAATATTTTTGTAAATAATTTCAACAAAGAGCTTTGAATTGATAAGGGTATGAATGGCCAAGGCTGACAGCCATTTCTGGTTTCTTTGTTGTTAGAAAATATATGGAAGGTGATGCCTTCTAGAAGGGCAAAGCAGAATGCTCTTTTAAATTGAAGCAACTGTCTCTTTTGCCAGAAGACATGGTGTTTAGCCCTGGATTCCTAAATATGGTATCTATTTTCTGAAATCCTGTAAGATAACGCCCCCCCCTTTTTTTTTTTTTTTACTTCATTGAGTAAATCTTCCTGATAAAGAAGTACCTTAGCTATTTACTAATGTTCCTAAATGTGTCTTAAAAACTTCTTTTAGTACATTGTGGTGTGTAAGAACATTTATTTTATCGTGTAGGAAACAAATGGGGAAAAATCACTTTCTCATAGATATTATAAGTAAATTTCAGATGTTTTAGTGTTTTTATGTGAACGTCTCAGATGACGGATGTCATACAACATGAGATACTACACTTTTTAAAATAAGAAATTAAAAATGAGTGAATTAATCCGAATTAGGATGAAGAGAGTAGAACTCAATGATTATCTGTAAATTTTTTTTTTTGGTATTATATCCTGAAGCCTGTGATAGCTTGATGACATACTCTCAGTTAAAGGCAGTTTTTTCCAACCTTATTTAAAACATTTTGAAATGTAGTTTTAGAGTAGCTGAAATGGAGATGGATGAAGTTCATTTGACAGTTCGGTCTGGGTGGTATATAAATATTCAAGCTCAAACTCAAGTGTACTAATATTTCTGTCCAACTCTATGCTATGCTATAGCACATATCAGAGTTGTTTTTATGGACCTATGCAGAAAGCCAGTTTTTCAAAGCATCCACTGTTCTCCAGCTCCTTCCCGGGCTTCTATGACAACTTCTAATGCTGTCTCTTCTCTTTCTTTTCTCTAGCCTTTGTAAATTTTATTAGTAGTATTCTCTTGCCTTAATCTTTGTATCCCAGGAGTTGCAGAGATTGGATTTAAGAGGTGTAAAGAAGCATTGCTTGACAACCCATTTAAGAGAACAAAATGACGTCAAAAGCAAAGCAAAAACCCCATGTCTTCACCTTGACAATTGACTGAGAGGCTAAATAAATTAGGACTTTGGCAAGCATGGTTTGCTTACCTCCTTCCTCAAGAAGGTAAAACATATTTTTTCATAGTAAGGCACTTGTGCAAATCTACACTTCATACATCTGTTTTTCTATTTTTCAGTATCTCCTGATGTTTCAAGTTGTTTTTTTCTTTCTTGCCAGAATAGTATGAAATATTTTGACTGTTTTCCTGAAATTGGGTTGTCAATGTTGGAATTTCAATTTTTTTGATTTCTGTAAGCATGCATGTGTCTATCACCAATATGCATATCATGTAGAGAGCACTATCATGAAACGTGGGAGGTCTGGATTTAATTCTCTATTCTTCTTGGTTCAGAGCAGTTTATCTTGCATTACCTGCAATCAGGTAGAGCATGGACTTAACTATGGGTCGCCTGTTTCAAACCATGCTGTTAGACAGGTTTATCAAGCCAGAGCACAAGTTTATGGGAATATATACGTATGTATGCCTCCTACGGTATATCTCTGTGCAAAGAATGCAGTGTGAAACAGCATCTTGTGCTAAAATTTCATTTAATCAAAAGTACTCTGTCCATGTCTATGCATATAAATAGCAAATAATTAGTTATACTCAGAATAACTCATTAAAAGTCCATTTAAAGCCATTAAGGTTAATCTGGGCATTTAAAAGGTCATTATCAAGCAATTAGTTTGCTTTCTGTTGAATGTTGTGTTTTTTTTTTTTTTTTTAAAATGCCTCTGAAAGGGGACTCTGCAGTGGAAGAAACTTTCAGACCAAGCAACAAAAATAAATAAAATGACTTGATGTCTGGTGAAAAGAACCCTCCAGAAAAGCAGATACTAATTTCCAAAAGTAGGCTTTCTTTCTGATAGCCTGTTGTTCCCTACCCCGCCCAACCTTAGCTCTGCAGAAAAGTTATACTTCTGTCACTTTTACAATTTACATTGTGGTTACATTGCAGAAGACCTAATTATTTCCAAGTGATAAAATGGGGGGGGGAAAAATTTACGTATTCAAATGCTAATCACCAAATTCCAGCATTCTGTGCTGGAATGTAAGGTAGTGTCTTAAGTCCTTATTTCTCACCATCACAGTCCTGCAGAGTAGTATGTGTTCTACGATGTCTTTACAGTAAAAGCATCTCATCAGTGGATGATTTCCTCAACTTGATGTTTGTAGTGAAATAATTAGCAGGAAAATAGTGATATTGATATTTTAATTGTATAAACCTTCAGAACTATCACGGAAGTCAAATGCCTGTGAGAGTACAATGTCAGAGGGACAGCCATTTCGGGGTCTCTGGAGACTCAGTCCATGTATCACATTTCAGTACTTAACTTTTTCATGCTTGGGGTTAGTAAAAAAAAAATAACAAAAAAACGCCAATGCTTTAATTCAGGAACACAATTTGATGGTAATTTGAGTTACAATAAGATGTTATTAAGTAAACATCATGAAGTGGTTTGGGCACTGAGTGTGGTAAGAAAGGAGATAGATAGAAATTAGTGTGTTTATACACTGATAGAGCATTCATCTCACCTTCCTTTTTTAAAGATGAGTTTAATCCTGCGTGGAGATCTTTTTCTCATTCTTCTCCAAATTTTGCTTATTAAAACACTTAAATTCTCTAAATGTTACTGCTTTGTACTCTAGAGTTATGTATGAATGGGTCTGTAAAATAAAATATTTTCACTGGTGTCTTCATACAATAGCATAATGATATAGTCTACTAAAATTTCTAAAAGTTTCAGTCTGAAAAAATTGCTGGAAGTCCTTGTGAGATAAAGAACATTCTGCCTGACACTTGGACCAAATTCAGCTAATAATTTGGATTTTCAGTCTTATCACTTGTCATGAAATCACTGAAGCATCAACTTCTTTCCCAGATATTTTACTCTTATTTAATTAGTTTCGTTGTGCTGCCATGATGGGAGTGAGTGAAGGCCAGCGCTCTCTTGATGACTCATCATTGCCATAGTTGGCAGAGGCACACTGGTTTTCATCTTTGAGAACCGGGTGTCTGACTCAGTGTTGTCTGTGGCAGGCCTTGGTCACTGACTGCGTTCTCTGCTTTTATTTCAGTTGTTTCCAATCTGTTGTCTTTAACGTTTTTAAGTGGAGAATGAGACAAGGAGCTGGCAAGTTAATTGGAAGGGGAAGGCAGACTTTTAAACTTTAAATTCTAGGGAAAGGAAATTGATGTAGCAGTGAAAGAGGGAATCCTGTTAATAGCTTTTAATTGACGTCTTGGCCACTGAGATCAAATAGATGGGTACTACTGCCCCCCGCCTTTCCCCATCCCAAGGAGATAAGTTATATTTTGGAGAACCTGTGTCTGGGAGCAGAGAGGTGTGGGCTGTCCCATGAGGGAGAATGAGCCAGGAGCCGAGAGCAACCATAGCACAGGGACGACAGTGCCCTTATCGACCACAGCGCAGTCCCACAGCAAGGTCCCTGGGCCCTTGGGCAGCAGCTGTGTGGGTGCAGGTCCCAGGTAAGGCTGGTCAGGGCATTTAAGGGCTGTTGGTGCACTCGAGGCCCTAATGGAAGGTTTATATAGAATAGATGTCATTGGTGAGCTGGCAAACTTACATGAGTTTTTGTGCAACTGGCCTCCGGCACACTTTGGAACAAGTTAAAATGGCTTAAATTCTCTCTAAGGTAAGAGAAGTATTCCCACACACATACAGATTAATGGAATACACTTTTGCCATTTCTGATACAACATAATGTATATTCTCTCTGGTGAACAATGGCTGAGTTAATAGACTGAATATAAAGAACTTAATCTATCAGTATTCTTCAATATTATTTTTTGCTCTATTATGCAGAGCACTATGTTATTATAGTCAGAGGATAAAATCAGGCGTACTGTTTAGTCTTCAGAGTTTTTGGCCTTAGATTTATTTTGAATCACAAAACTTATGATTGCAGCATGGATCTTCTTTTTAAAATATTAGAACATCTGATGCCCTCACTTCAATGGTTGAATACAATACAGAGTATTTCAATTCCTTACCGCATAGGCTTGTCAAAAGCTGCTAAGAAAAGAGTAATTAACATTTAGAGTTTTAAATGCTTTCTCTATAATTTTCAGGTCTGAATAAAGTTTTGGATCTAGATCTGATGTTCAACCTCTGTTTTGTTAATGTTTTTTATCTTGTTGTACAAATC
Source organism: Rissa tridactyla (assembly GCF_028500815.1). NCBI lineage: Eukaryota > Metazoa > Chordata > Aves > Charadriiformes > Laridae > Rissa > Rissa tridactyla. Next base: position 12,345,704 of record NC_071469.1, on the reverse strand, counting down.
CACAATTATTAGTATGTATTAGTTAGCTTGAGTAAAAGATTTAGGAATTGGGTTTCGGGTTAGAAATAACCAGTCCTTGAGAGACTGTAAACTGGCAGTTTAAGGGGAATCTAGGCTGTAACAAGGCAAATATTAAAATGCAGATGCCTCAAAAGATGATTAAGTACCAAATTAATTGGTACTTTCAATAGTTATGCTATCAATTTCTGTGTGCCTCCTTAGTGTTTGTTCTATCCTGTAATGATGTCTTGTGTTAAATGAGATCATGATTTTTCTGAGTAGTGATTAAGCATAGAACTTAAAAAAAAAAAAAAGGTACTTTCAGCATAATTAAAATGTTTTGCAGAAGAAGTCTGTTCTGTCATGTGTTCAGGCCAAAAATGAAACCTGTAACATTTAAATGAAGATCTGAAATCTTTTGAAGACAAACTGTGACTACTTTTTTGGAACTGCTTTTACGACACTTTTCACAGGAGTTACCTCCCCTCCCATTTAAATCAACTCTGCATGGAACTATTTCTTTGTGAATGTTTTGCTGTGCAAGTCTAATGGAGCTATATGCTCTGATGATACTTGTAGATGCTGCTGCAATATGTATATAAGAAACCCCAACAAGATAAAACAAAACACAACCAAACAAACCCAACAACAAAAAATGAAAAAACCACCCCAGCGTGCCGAAACTTCTTGACACCCGTATGATTCTCACAGAACGCATTAACCCGGACTGTTAACTGTAAGGCAAATACAGATCAAGGCTGTTATTGCTATTTGAATTAACTTGATTTTATTTCAGCACAAGCAATCTGCAGTGACTATTCCTGTAATGGTATTTTCCAGAGCACCTCAGAGATGCTCCCTTTGATTGGCAGTGCCGGAGTACTGAGTACTTCTGGAGAATTTATGCCTGTTACAGCAGCCACTCAATGTTGTGACTTAATGTGCAGTATTCTATCAGGGCTATAATTCACAGCAAATTGAACATATTTCCCACTCCATTTAAAGACTGTTCCATTGTTAGAAGGCTCGTGTCCTCTTTTATGTTTTGTTGTTATTTTTGTGATGGTTTTCAAGCTTTTCCTGGTACCAGCGGCAGATTTATCTTGCTGCTTCTGTATTTCATTATAGTTCCAGTGGAATTCTTGCTGTAAAAGAGTAAGTCTGACTTGCATTCCCTCTGAAGCTGTTTTGACAAATAAAATACAATGACTTTCTGCGCAATGTTTCAGGCCACGTTCCTGACACAGGGAAAATAATTGAGAAAGGATGGACACTTTAAAAGTTCTCCTTCCTCCTGTTTTTGTGGTGAGTAGTTACAGGGTCCCTGTTCAGATTTGTGTGTCATGCCACATGAGGTACTGTGAAAACCTGAAGCTCTGAACTTAATAACTGCTTGTCCCTTAAAGCTTCGGAAGCTTGAGTAAGGATACACAGATCATACTTACCCAGAACTTGTTTTAGCGGTACCATAAACTTGCCTTGAGAGTTGCATCATATTTTCTGATTGTTTTTTTGTGCAGGCCATGAATTTTTGTACCCATTTTTCCTTCTCATATTGTCAGTGCGAGCTGGTAACTTCATGGAATTGCCTTCAGGGACCCTCATTTGTTCTTTTTACCAACTTTGCAGTACAGTTGTCTTATTTAATATATAGTTCCTTCTTTTGGTTTGTCTTTAGGTGGTGTGCTTTGCACTGTGAAATTAAGTTATCTTTTAATATCAAATTTTTAAAATCTGGTTGCACAACTCTTTCTCTACTTTTAACTTGCTGCCCTCTGTCCCATATAGTTACTTTTTCAATTTTTTGTCAGCTTTTACTGACAAACCACTGGGTATATAAAAGCTCAGCCTGGGTTGATGGAAGTTTGATGCAGACACAGTGATCTCTCCTCTCTTTGCTCATTGCAGCATTTGGACCAGAGGGAACCTTATTATTCTGTTGTTAAGAGAGATTTGAGGACCAGAAGCATGCCGTTCTACCTCTTAACCTTTCTTATTCTGTTTACTTAGGAGACTCCAGTCCCTTGTTCTGTGCTGCCTATGTAAGTTATTGCTAATGTCTTGTTGCTCTGTTCCTCTGTTTCGTTCACAACATTGACTTCATAGGAATGGCTGTTGATTTAGTGTCCCGGGTTCAAGAATGGGTTATCATTGTTTGTATCTTGAAGCCTGTTTAATCTGATGTGTCTCTTTGGCTACTCAGGTGGCATCAGCACCCCGTTTGTGTAATTTTTCCCAATGCGGTAAGGTAACACATCTAAACACCAGTTTTGTCATCGACTGCCTTTCTGTCTAAATATGTCAAATTCTTACTTCAATTGGTGCAGCATTCACAGCTTTATTGATTTAAATGGAACTATGTTGCTTTAAACCAATGAAAGAATGGTCCTCTGTTTTTAATATATTTTAGTGATTCTTAAACTGTAGCTACAACATACAAAGTAGCCACACAAAAATGTCTGGGACTGTTTGTAGTGTCTGCAATTTAACACAGAATCATAGAATTGCTTAGGTTGGGAGGGACCTTTCAAAACATCTAGTGCAACCATCAATCTAACTCGGACAAAAAACATCACTAACATGTGCTCAATATTTTCAGTACTGGGATCATAATGTCTTTCTACTTTCTGTAACTACTTCTGTTTTTGAGAAGTAGGACTATTTTTTCACTTTCCAGGCTGCTTTTAACTGCAGTGAGACAACAGTAGGCTTTTCACAAACTCTATCAAAAACGCAGACTTATGCTTCTATCCTTAGAAAGACTCTTTCTTGAGCTGCTGCATAAATGTGCTAGATATTAAGGTTGATATATTTTCCACTGAAATGAAATCTTCCACTAAAATAAAGGTGTAGTACAAAAAGAATGGATGCCTCTTCATGCAGCTCCAGCTGCAGGACTGAGGTATAAATGGATGGGAGAAAAAAAAGTGACAATTTGCTTTCAAAGGGTTCAGTAATCAAGAACTATTTTTTTTTCTATACTGAGGAAAATTGCACGCATAATTATAGCATACCCAGTGCATCAGTACACGCCTTTCTATTTTTATCTAGGTTGTCTTCAATGTTTCCTATCCAAAATGTCTTCATAAGACTTATAATCATTCTCAATTATTATAGCCACTATTTCTGTCTCTCAAGAAAGATCTTTCTGATATTTCACATTTCTAGTCATGTTCCTGGTTTAACCAGCCCCATCTTCTCCAGTGCAATAATTAGAAGATCTACATGCTTTCTATTTGTTACAGGGGGATATTTCAGTGTTCTGTTTTACTTGATTTCTTGTGTATTTTAAAATACATTCTATTATGCAATATTGCTTAGTAATGACACTTATTCCCACAGCTGGTTGCCCTTTTAGGAACTGTAATGTTATAAGAAGTGCACATACTGATTACACATGAGATTCTGTGTATGCAGATGCGTACCGCCTCCTCTGTTGCGTCTTTGAGAGGTTGGTCCTTTATGCCTACAGGAACTGCTTTTTGTGGAGTGAAATTCTGCTTTTGGATACTGCCATTTGGTTAGGCTTCCTTTACCACCCTAGTAAGCTCCTACTATAAGGAAATTGGGAAGGAAAATAATTTTACTGGTTACTTATGGAAAGAATATTGTATAGGGTGATTAGGTACGCGCTTACACTACAGTACCTGATACTATGCATATTGTTATAAAAAAAGAATTTGATTGAATATAGTGATTCTCAGTCCAATAAGCCCCCGTTAGATTTTACGCATGGAAAGCCAAGCACTGAAAAGGTGTCTTTCCTAAAATAAGGCATGTACATGTTCTTGATTTGTCTTATCTTTTTTTTATTGAAAAATTTGGAATAATACTCACATTGTAATTATTTCTTTTGATACATGACATCTATTGCAGAATGGTAGAAATATAAAAGTTATCTTTTCTTTATCAATGCTTATTTGATTTGGAAGCCAGGGAATACACTGGGAAAATTACTTGAAGATGTAACCAGAAAAAAGGTAGTGCTTTTGAATATTGTAAAGATGACTACACCAAAGGAAGAATGTTTCTGCCATACCTTATAGGTAGTTATTGTTAAACCTAGGAGTTAAATACTGTAATTTTTATTGGAGAGGCAATATTGTATGTAGGACAGTGGTAGTGAGCAGGTGACAGAATAAGAGCTCCTGATTGTGGATTTGAATTTGGCTAGCACTGAAAGTGTCTCATTATATTGAGTGTGGATTTACTTTGCAACTGGGGTTAGAAGGTAACTTGTAAATTTTTTCAGGAGCACAGAAGTCTTGCAAGAAGCTTCTTACACTCAGCACGTGGTTAATTTGTCTACTTTGTCTTCAATCGGTGCCTGTTAACAGCTAAGTACCTTTATTGACAGGGGCATGGAGACTCTCCCATGCCTACCAGACTTTTGCAGCAGATGCTGTCTGTCTAACAAAGAGATTTTGACTAATTTTTAATGTGAGTTTGCAGAGGTGAGACCTGTTGTGATAAGAGCCAGTAGTTGAACGGGTATGGTGGAAAGCAAATGCACTAATTATTTCCCCCCCAACCCTTTCCCTCAAGCCATGTTGAATCTAAGATCAAGCAAGGTAGGAGGAGGCAGAGAAAGTGAAAATGGAGCCAGGGTAGTGGGAAGATTTCTTCCCAGTTTGGTCAGACAATAAAGGAATGAGAAATAGTGTGTTGGAACCATTAGGAACTCTGGAGAGGAAGGGGGAGAACAGCATCATGGATGCTTGTTCTTCCTCCCTATGTGTATAGGAAAAAAAGTAGGGAAAAGGATGCTGGTGACATGGAGCACATCTCCCTTTGCTTAAGTAGTCACGTCTCTCACAGGTCACAAATGCAGAGAAATGTACCTGGGATTTTTGTTTTTTTGGGGTTTTTTTCCCCTTCACTTCCTTCTGTGTATATCCTTTGGTTAGGATACACAGAAGAGTGTATATCCAAAGAGATTAATTGGGGAAACAATCTTGATCACATACAAGGCATTTGCTTCCATCTTCTACAAAAAGAAATTAATCTCATCAACCTTTGCCTGGCTTTTTCACAGTTCAATTCCATTAGATCAAAATATAGCAGCTTCCATGTTTATAGTATCTCTCTTTCCTCTTATATTAATTGCCATTAGGAAGTTGGATAGAGTATTAACAAATATAAATAGTTATCTCTGACAATAAATACCTGTGACAATGTATTATAAGAAGCATGTTACTTTTTTATGTGAAATCTTCAGTGGCTTCCTAGTTTAATAGTTAGCTCTAAGGCAGATAATTTGTTGCAGTGAAACAATGATGGGAAATTTGTCTCTTGTGCCACACCTTGATTCACTTGGCCTAACTTTCAGCCCTGTGGAAATCCAGGGCTATTTGTCATTCTTGCACACCTCTGCCATCGCAGTGACATCTGTAATACAAGACAGACATATCTTTCTGAATATTCATAACATAAATGTGTTATGGTAGGTTTTATCTGAGCTAAAGCTTTGTCCACAAAAGCATGAAGAAAGAGGAGGATATGGACTGTCTTTCCACTGGATGTCACTCTTAGCTTAGATCTGTGGTAGCTTAATACTAAGCCATTGTCTACATAAACCTGATACCTGGGGGTTTTTTTGCCTTTTTTTTTTTTAAGATGGAGTTTTAAAGAGGTTTATTTAACCTCATGGCTTTATGAATTTTTTGTAAGGAAAAAAAAAGTCCTTAAAATGTTAATGATGATCTGTGTAGTTAGTTTTTACTTGTGTGATTCTAGTGTATTTCTGAATAGGGGATGAGTTTGTGAAACAGTAGGGTAGAGAAGCACTTGGATAAGATTCCCAGGTATCAAGAGTGTGTATTAATATGAGTTAAAAAGTAAATTAAAATTTCCCTGTGCTTGGTAGACCTGATACTCCACAATAAATTTTCTTTTTCATTTTATATTTAACCTTTCCTTATTTAGTCTCTTTGCTTTTTCTTTTTTAATAGAGCTAGTGAATAAAAAGATGTCTGCTAAAACATCATCATTTAGGTATACAGATGTGGATACTAATGGAAAACTTAGTATTGTCTTAAAGCTTTATAAAACTCTGTTCTCATGAATTCTATGTGCTTTTAGCCTCAAAAGATAGATTATATGCTGTATTCATTAGTATTTGTTCATCTTTACTCTATTTTTAGCAGTGGATAAAATAATGTGTAATAAGAGAGAAAAATGTTACTTGTCTGACATGCCTTTTAGAAGAAAAATCCAAATCCACTGAAGTTAAAGAATTACTTCCACCCTCCCACTCTCCACCCCACTCCTGTGAAAATTGAGGGAAGAAGTCTGGGCATTAACTGGATGTCCAAGGATAGCGCCTTTTTTATTTTTTTCCTGTCTGGGGGAAAAATGTTGCAGCCTGCCATACAGTATTGCCATTCACTAATCCTTGACACTGAAATTCCCAGTTTATAGCTTGCAGAATGGCTTCCAGTGATTGCAGGGAGCATTATTCTGTGGACCCAGAAGGGGCACCCTTCCCTAGATAAAGGATGTTCCAACACGCCAATCCTATTTCTACTTCTTACTGCCCTTGGAACAGTAGGATCTCTGTGGATCATAGTGGGATACTGTGGGACTGAGAGGATGCCAATACAGCGTTTGCATCTCCTAATCCTCTGCAGAGCCTTGGCGTACACTAGTTTGTGTTTATCTGTTTCATTTGGAGCATGCACAGATAAAGCCATTCCTTTCTCCAGTGTGAAGTGACATGTGGGAGATGTAGCTTTTCTACAGTCCTGAGACAGAAGTGGCTGGCATGGAGTGGGCAAAATTACATTCCTTTCCATCATTTGCTTCCCATTTCATACATTCAGTATACAAGAGAGATCTGACCCTAGTAAATATACTCCTGAAAGTCATTTTAGGTTGTGCCAGTGAGCTAAACTGCTCATTAATTGATGTTTTGTAATGCTCCATTAGAAGCAGCAATTTAAAATATATCACACATAGGTTTTGTTTGCCTGTGTTCCATTAAGTTGTCACAGGATGCTTCTGGATCTGTGGTGTTTTGCACTACTCCTCAGGGTCACACAGAACAGCACACAGCTGTCCCTCTATAATTACATTTCAATGACACAACTCAGATGTTTGACTCTTTGGCTTGACACTAACAATGTCAGCATATATTTGCCACAAATGAGCTTTGAAATTAACATTCCTTTAAGGTGATTTGTGAAGTTCATGTCTTTGATACTTAAATGTCACATTAGTTTGATTCAAAGTCAGAGCAGAGGGGAAAAACATTTATATGGATGCAGGAGCCTCCTCTCCCTTCCCTGTGATGGCACATTACAGTAAACACTTACGTGTGCTGAAAGTGAAGCACCATGTCTGAGTTTGGAAGTTCCATACTATGATGGCTTTTGCTCCCACAGAGCTAGTTTGAACCGCCGATGCGAATTTGAACAGCTAGAAACAATACAGAGATTAAGTATGCCAATCTGTTTTAACTTACAAGTTTTTCAGTTGTTGGTAACATTTACTCCATGTGTGTCCCGTGGATGCCAAATCAGTGTGTTTGTATTCCAGTCTCATCTGTGAGTTATTGTACAAACATAAGCAGGCCTAAATTATTGCAGTTTATACATGGCCCTTGGCCACCTTCCTTGCCTTGGTCTTTTAGGCACTGGCAAGGCTTTTTTCATGTCAGTGTCTACTAAAGAGATGGATGACAGTTTGTGCATGGTCGCCTGACCCCACATACAGTCTCTGGATGGGGAACAAATGAAAGGATAATTAAAGAGAAAATGGGATGTAGAACCTGTGTTTGTAGAACATCTGCATGAACACCCAGAAACAATCCACCCAGAGACCAGCAACCTGGATTATTTGTTGCAGTATCTGCTCGACTAAATGCAGGGAGGAATCTAGCATCTTTTTGTTTATGCCAAGTGAAGTGGGTTGGTACTGTGGTACTTTGGTTTCATGTTACTACTATACAGACTTTTTGTTCCTGTTTGGAAGAATATACTTTTAATATTTATATTCAGTTTTCTTATCTCATAATATCAGTTGTCATGATTTTCCTGTTGAAAGGCTGAAGTTTGTAAGCATGATCTTCCCTCCTTTTCTCACCTTCCCTCTGGCAAAATAGAGAAACGTGAACTGAATGGCATATTATAGCTATACAAAACAGTTTTTGTATCAGTTTTTATAAAGGGAAGCTCTTGAGGGGCTATTTCTGTTGTGTTCACAATACCAGCTACATTCATTTATATGCTCATTAAAACTTTTAAACAAATTATTGTAAATTTTTTTCCTTACATTTCTAATATTGAAGACAAAACTGCACGCAACTGATGGTAAAGAAAAATGGTGTGATTTGAGGGTAATAACACAGATTGTGCTTGGTATTTGCTTCTGTGCTGAAATAGCATCCCTTAATGTATGAATATTGTCTGAAACTTGCCTGAGGGAAGCCTAAGGAGCTGATGGATTCATGCAGGCCTGGAGCTTAGCTGGAGATACAGTGATGCTTTCCAATGCGATCATGTAGATCAGTTGTTCCATTAAATACTACTCATTTGTTAAGTAGCTGATTTGTTACTTTTTTTAAACTGGAAGAAGTTGCACTCTGTTTTCTTATGTTTGGGGATACGTCTTGCAGTATTTTTGAGTGTGAGTTCAGATGTAGTAATAGCAACAGTGGACTGTTGTCTAGGTATTGGGAAAAAAAACCAAACCAGATAAACAAAGGCCTGGAAGGGAAAGAGGCTGCTTAAATACAGGCTTAAAAAGCTTCTACAAATAGATGCTTTAAGGAATGGAGAACAGTATAAAACAGTATATATAAAGGACTATGTCTTATGTCTTACTCTGGAAATTAATGGCAAGAATCTCCTTGAATAGCAATGGAAACTAGATTTATGTTTTTTTTTTTTTTTTTTCCTTGAATCCCACAATGATTCATAAACAAATACTGGAGAGGCATTTAAATGTTTTTACACTATGGTGACACATAAGTTTTCCTCCCACAGGTAGTGATCCAAACACAAGGATCAGTAGCACAGTGGGTCTCTCTGCTAGGGCAGGAGTTTGTTGCTAATAGTCACACTGGAAGGTATTGATCCAGCATGCTGTCCCAATTCACGGTGGGAATCATTTTAAGAATGAAATGTACTGGTCTATGAGAAGTGATTTAGTTGATCTCAGAAGAAAACATTCATATGAGGAAATGCAGCACAGTGTTGCTAACCACATCTGTGCTTTCTAAATCATATAAAGAAAGGCTGATGCAATGGTAACTGAAATATCAGATAATTTCCTGAATCGTGGGTAGGAAGAGAATAATAGTTAAGCTATGTTCATGGTACTGTCAATTTGGGCTCTAGGAAATGTGAAACAGAAGGGCACAAGAAATGTGTTTGACACCGTATTAGGGTATTTAGACACTGAATGTATTTGCAGGCACCTGTAATCCTGTTCTGACTAGCACTTTTAATGACTTCAAAGATTAAACTATTAAAATTAAACTGGGTGTAGATGTCAACTTAGAAATGCTCTCCCTGGGCCAGGATTAAGACACATGGGTTTCCCTCATCCAATAATCGGGTCATTTTGTCATAGAAGGAGATCAGGTTCATCAGGCAGGACCTGCCTTTCATAAACCCATGCTGACTGGGCCTGATCCCCTGGTTGTCCATTATATGGCTTGTAATGGCACTCAAGACGATCTGCTCCATGACCTTCCCTGCTACCGAGGTCAGACTGACAGGCCTATAGTTTCTTAGATCCTCCTTTCTGACTTTCTTGTAGATGGGTGTTTTTATTTGCCTTTGCATGCATTCATTTAGAAACAGTCTCTTTTATTTGATGTTTCAATAGCAACAGGTTTTTTTGGGGAGTTGTGTTATTATTATTATTTTTTAAACATTACTTGTTTTCTTTTATAAGTTGTCATCATGAAAATTTGTTGACAACCTACTAATTACTTCATGCTGTGGGAAAGTTGTCCGTGGAAAAAGGAGGAAACAGCTTCTCTATTTTGTAGTGGACTACAGAACAAAAAACAGTAACCCTACTGTACCAACATTATTATTTTTCCTAAGATATGGATTTTTTTTTTCCCCCTTCCCCCCATGCCTCCAATGAGTGTGGAATTAAATTAATAGTGGAGTAAGAAAATGGCTGAAGGACCACTACTGAATCAAGATTTGTAAAATCAGTTTGCTTAATCTTCTGTCTGTTTTGTATTTCTATTGTTTTCTTCATAAGGAACAGTTAGCACTTTTGTTCTTACTTTATTATGTCATCTATCTCTGGTTACTTTGCTTTATATGTTCTGCAGCAAGTATCTCTGAATTTTTCTCTGTGGTTTTTCTCATTAAACAATAATCATCAAAGCTGTGTTGCGGAATTAGGGTGTAATTTCAGAGCTTTCTGTGTGTGGTCTTTTAGAAATGCAGAAGTACCAACTGACATAAACTCAGAAGTTTTAGAATCCCTTTCAGGAAAGCTATCAACTTTTGACATTTCTAGTTACTTTTTTTACAGCTCAAAAAGAGATTTGACTCTTCTTTTTGCAGCTCTTCAGTCAGTGTTCTTACAACATTATCTTCATAGAGTTCCAGAGAAAGATAGTCTTGATTTGTTTGACTTTCCTATTTATTTTTTTTTACATAAAACTGTAGGATTTTTTGTTTTTTTCTAGCTGACTCAGCTCATAAAAAGAGATTGCCACTGTTCCTAGCCAAATGAGTCAAAAAGCGTATACCACCCATCCTGTCTTCATGCTAGAAGAATCTATCAGTTATCAAAGCAACTTACATATGATCTATAATTTATTTTTTGCTAGTGTAGGCACATGTGAAAACCTACATTCCTGTCTTGTGACTTTAAAAAGAATATTTGTTTCCCCATTCAAATACTGTTTTTCAGACAGCTATTTTCTGTGTATGTGTCCCCGAGTTTATCTCCCATTTTTAACAACAAAAAAAAATCAAACTGGAGATTCCCTGGAAAAAAATCAATCACTACTGGATATATGATGCACAGTGGAGGAGAATGTTTGAATGTAAATCCTAGTTGGCATTTCTCTGACATTCTGGGGACATGATTTAACAACTGAGCTCTTCTTTTTACACCTTCAACTCAAGTTTTTCAATTGCCTGGTTTGTAAAGCGACTTCCCACACAGTTTCATTAACACAGCGGAGGCAGGAGTGAGCATGGGTCAAAGGCTGGTGCAGAAGGATAGGGTGAAGTTTTTAAATGGTGGAGAAGAGAAGCCGCAACCTTTGTCCTCACGTATATACAGGACCAAAATTTCTCCTTATACACAAGGAAGTCCTTTTTCGACAGAAGTTTTATTAAAAGTATGGAAAAATCTGTGGATTTTTTCTGATCCCCCAGCCTGCCCAAACATAACATTTTCTGCTGAATTTTTTTCTTGTTGAACATTTCCTAAACATTTCTGATACCAATCTATACAGCTCAAAAGAAAATGCAAGTAGTGAAATTTGTTTTTATCAGTCAAATGTTATATCAGACATTTTCACATGAATCTATTTGATAGTGCGTGTGGGGAAATAATGCAGGATGTATTATCTGATTTCTACTGATGGGCAGCAGGAACACTAAGAAGTTTTTACAGTGGTTATAATCTGTAACTCTGGTTATAAAGTAGCATTTGTCATGGTGAGAGATAAATTCAGTGTCATTGCAGGGGTTATTTTACTGATTTTAGTGTTGACATTTCCTTCATTTCCTTCTGCTCTGGTGAGACTCCACCTGGAGTACTGCGTCGAGCTCTGGAGTCCTCACCACAAGAAGGACATGGACCTGTTGGAACGGGTCCAGTGGAGAGCCCCGAAGATGATCAGAGGGCTGGAGCACCTGTGCTATGAGGACAGGCTGAGAGAGTTGGGGTTGTTCAGCCTGGAGAAGAGAAGGCTCTGAGGAGACCTTGTAGTAGCCTTCCAGTACCTAAAGGGGGCCTACAGGAAGGATGGGGAGGGACTCTTTATCAGGGATTGTAGTGATAGGATGAGGGGTAACAGCCTCAAACTGAAAAGAGGGTAGATTTAGATTTGATATCAGGAAGAAATTCTTTACTGTAAGGGTGGTGAGGCACCAGAACAGGTTGCCCAAGGAAGTTGTGGCTGCCCCATCCCTGGAAGTGTTCAAGGCCTGGCTGGATGAGGCTTTGAGCAGCCTGGTCTAGTGGGAGGTGTCTCTGCCCATGGCAGGGGGGTTGGAACTAGATGATCTTTAAGGTCCCTTCCAACCCAAACTATTCTGTGATTCATTGATTGATTTACTTGGGTTATGCAGCTGGTGTGCTGCAACAAGATATTTGCGAAATGGACAGAGCTTAGTAGGATGTATAAGACTCTCTGTGTATAGGGAGGAGGATGTATACTAGACTTCCCCTAGAAAAAATAATAAATGGCCTGCATTCACTAAGCTAAGCTCACACTTGCGCTAATACACATGTAAAATTGGAATTGTTAAAAACTCTGTAAGAAGCTGGACCTTGTTGAAGTTGCATTGTTTTTTGCGTGAATAGGAATGTTAAAGAACCTAAAAGGTTTGCAAGGAGCTTCAAGAGAAACTTGCTGTCATGAAGATTTTGTGGATATTCTTGTGTGCAGTGATGCATGTCTGGATTACTGCTAATGCTGTAAGAAGCACAATTGAGTCAACTTACATTTTCCGAGTGCGTTGAACCAAGGGACGTTAGCCAAGCTCGCCTGCTGACAATAGCATTACAAGCTCATTTTTCTAGTTAAGATTTAACAGTATTTGCGTTTTCCTTGGCACTATATTAATTAAACAACTGTGATGCTGCTTAAGCTGCAGATCAAGTCCAGCAAACAGGAAAGAAAGTGAATCATAACTAGGCTATTAACTCAGATGAGAGTAACAAGAAATTCTAAGCCTATTTCCTGTTTGAGTGCTGGGCTTTGAAATTCTTGTTGAATCAGAACAGGACTGAACCGTAACCTTTGCTCTGTATCAGGTAATTCTGATTCCAGTATAGAATGCCCTAAATCAATTAACGTTAACACAAGTAACTAGAAGAGCTAGCTTGGATCATATTTAGAAACTGAAGAATTGCTTGGGCCATAATGACTCAGAAACTGCAGGTGCTCAAGAGACTGCTTGTGACAGGAATGACCTCCTTTATCCCAAATGATCCCAGAAAAGGTTACAGGCAAATGTAGGACTCTGCACTGAGCTAACTAGCTTCCATGTCAGTGGAGTTTAATCAAGTTGAAAGAGCGAGTGCGCAGCCAGGCAACTGTGAAAAGCTTCCTTAAACTTGTGAGATTCATTAACTTCAGTGCTGTTCCTAATGGTGCCACTGACAGGAATGACATTGCTTAGATCACTTAATTTACTTTTATAAGAGATCCTTTCATGTACAATCGCAAAGAGTTATTAAAAGATTCTTGTCTCTTACTGGTTTGTAGTGTGCATGAGTAGGAAAAAGTTAAGCTAAACTCTTATTTTTATAGTGATTTACATGGGAGACCCTCATGCTACTTTAATGGACGTGTATATGAATATAAATCCTAGAATGATCTATTTCCACCTGAAATACTTTTCTGAAAAATAGTAGTATAGAATCTTCATGGTTGGAAGGGAACTTTGAGATGATCAAGTCCAACCATACACAAAAAAAGCCCACACAAAAAAAGCCCTCACAAAACCCAAAAAACCCCCTTAAAATCTCTGCCATTAGACCATGCCCTGAAGTGCCAAATCTACACATTTCTTAAATACCTCTAGGGATGGTGACTCAACCACCTCCCTGGGCAGGCGTTCCACTGCCTGACCACTCTTTCAGTGAAGTAATTCTTCCTAATATCTAATCTAAACCTCCCCTGCCGCAGCTTCAGACCATTTCCTCTGGTCCTGTCACTATTCACCCGGGAGAAGGGGCCAACACCCACCTCTCTCCAACCTCCTTTCAGGTAGTTGTAGAGGGCAATGAGGTCTCCCCTCAGCCTCCTCTTCTCCAAGCTAAACATGCCCAGCTCCCTCAGCCTCTCCTCATATGACCTGGTCTCCAGACCCCTCACCAGCCTGGTAGCTCTCCTCTGGACACGCTCCAGCACTTCAGTGTCCCCCTTGTACAGAGGGGCCCAGAACTGAACACAGTACTCGAGGTGAGGCCTCACCAGTGCCCAGTACAGAGGCACGATCACTTCCCTGCTCCTGCTGGCCACACTGTTCCTGATAGAAGCCAGAATGCTGTTGGCCTTCTCGGCCACCTGGGCACACTGGGGTGGTTGTGACCGACATGCAAGAGCTGGCACTTGGCCTTATTGAACCTCATACAGTTGGCCTTGGCCCATCGATCCAGCCTGTCCAGGTCCCTCTGTAGAGCCTTCCTACCCTCAAGCAGATCAACACTCCCACCTAGTTTGGTGTCATCTGCAAACTTACTGAGGGTGCACTCCATCCCCTCATCCGGATCATCGATAAAGATATTGAACAAAACTGGCCCCAAAACTGAGCCCTGAGGGACACCACTGGTGACCGGCCGCCAAGAGGATTTCACCCCATTAATCACAACTCTCTGGGCACGGCCATCCAGCCAGTCTTTAACCCAGCACAGAGTACACTTGTCTATGCCATGATTCGCCAGCTTCTCCAGGAGAATGCTGTGGGGGACGGTGTCAAAGGCCTTACCAAAGTCCAGATAGACAACGTCCACAGCCTTCCCTGCATCCAGAAGGCGGCTCACATGGTCATAGAAAGAGATCAGGTTGGTTAAGCAGGACCTCCCTTTCCTAAACCCATGCTGGCTGGCCCTGATCCCTTGGCTGCCCTGCACTTGCCGTGAGAGCTCACTCAAGATGATCCTCTCCATGATCTTTCCTGGTACCGAGGTCAGGCTGACAGACCTGTAGTTCCCTGGATCTTCCTTCTGACCCTTCTTGTAGATGGGCGCCACATTAGCCACCCTCCAGTCATCTGGTACCTCCCCTCTTGACCAAGATTGTGGATAAATGATGGAGAGAGGCTTGGCGAGCTCTGCTGCCAGCTCCCTGAGTACTCTTGGCTGAATCCCATCCGGCCCCATAGACATATGTGTGTCTCGGTGCAGAAGCAGATCATTGACTACTTCCTCCTGGATTATGGGTGGGTTGTTCTGCTCTCTATCCTTATCTTCCATCTCAGGAGGCTGAACACCCTGGGGATAGCTGGTCTGACTATTGAAGGCGGAGGCAAAGAAGGCATTAAGTATCTCAGCCTTCTCCTCGTCCTTGGTTGCAGCTTTCCCCCTGCATCCAGTAAGGGATGGAGATTCTCCCTGGCTCTCTTTTTGTTGATGTATTTATAGAAGCTTTTTTTGTTGTCCTTAATGTTAGTGGCCAAGTTGAGCTCCAGCTGGGCTTTTGCCTTCCTAATTTTCTCTCTGTATAACCTAACGAGATCTCTGTACTGCTCCTGAGTTGCCTGTCGCTTTTTCCAAAGGTGGTAAACCCTCCTTTTATTCCTAAGTCCCATCAGAAGTTCCTTATTCATCCAGACTGGCCATTTCCCCCACCCTTTAGACTTGTGACATTTGGGGACAGCCTGCTCCTGGGCCTTTGAGATTTCCTTCTTGAAGAGCGTCCAGCCTTCCTGGACCCCTTTGCCCTTCAGGACTATCTCCCAAGGGACTCTCTCAACCAGTGTTCTGAAGTAGTTGGGATCATCTAAGGTACTAGGTATATATGAATCCAAAATTCAGTTGTTTTCTGATAGTTTTATATGCATGAATTTAATTGTCATTTTTTGTTCTGCTCTCAAAGTTCTTTGCAGTGTTGCTAATGCTGTTTTGTCCACGCTGGCTTTACTGGAGATTGAAGCCTATATTGTTAGTGTGTAGTAGCTCGTTTTTCATTCCATCAGGTGGTCTTGGTGTGACTAAGAAATAAAGGAAGTAGTATGGAATGGGAGAATGGGCCCTAACACTTTCAAGTATATATTTTTAAGATAAAGATTTTTTTTTTTAATATGGTAATTAAAACTAAATAACCTTTAGACTATACTTGAATCCATTGAGATTTGATTTCAAAGTTACTTTTAAGGAAGTTCTGTAACTTAAAATATACGTTCTGTTAATTTAATGGTTTAATACATTTAAATTAACCAAGTAATTCGAAAGAAATTACTTTGCAATCTCTTTGAAACTTGCTTCCATTGGTTTCTAGTGGGACTTGAATTCTTTTCCAGATATAATCTGTTTCAGGAGAGTGGCTTCATGTTGCAATAATCCTTCTCATTACATTTCAAGGACTTAACTCCTTTTTTCCTTAATAACATACTCTTGGCAACTAGTACAGAGCAGTTTCTCATTTCACTAGTATGCTGCTTTTTAAAAATAACACTGAAGCTCTGTGAAGTTTGCCTAAGGGCACTTCTTGATGACTAAACTGAGGATTATTGCATATCTGCGATGTTTTCAACATGCAAAAGGGATCCCAAAATCTCTGGGTTTGTTTGTATCATTTCCTGGACATAAGAAAAATGTCTAGGGGGTTGGAGATCAAGGATGAGAAAACAGAATTTTTTTATTTTTCATTTTTAGCACCAGTTGTTGCACTAAGCATTTAAAGAAAGGCTGAGTAGAGCTGCAGTAACGGTCATGTCAAGAAGTCTGTAATACAGTATTTCCAGATTGATGGTTCAAACCCCTGCAGTACACCCTCGGAGAAATCCTGATGGTTTCTTGCTATGTGAGAAGATTGTTTCCAGTGCTTGATGCTGGTGCATAAGTGTCTGTTTTATAGTGTCTTTACAGTGACTACTGTTCCTCAAACACAGTGGAGATGGTATACCTTAGTACTTTTCTATTTCAGTGCTATTTTAAAAACTGCATTTAAGTAGGTGTAGCTGATTCTGCAGTGTCTGAAAGGACTAAGCCTGCAGGGTATCTCATTAGACTGTTTATGTGGTTTTGTTTGGCTTGGAAAAGAAGCACAGTGAAAGGGGATGTGACAAACTTGCCTGGAAAGGCCAGTTGTCAAGCTTCCGATAAAATGAGCAGTCCGCTTCAATTAAGCACTGTCAGAAAACAGTCTTGTTCCATCAAACATGAAATATTAATATTATTATGTTGCCTTTATTAATTTGGTCTGTGTTTTTCTACATTGTTTCATTTAAAGAATAATGATTGACAGCCAAGTATGACAGGAAAATGACTGCAGAAGGTGTGAAGTTGGTTACCACTCTTAGATGAATTTAGACAGAAGCATTTTTTCAGTATACAACTTCTTGATGAGCTGCTCTGTATATTCCTCCATTAATTTAGGAGTTTGTTTTAGCTATGTTCTCCTCCTTCCGAGGTTTTCCCAGATTTCCTCATTCTCCATCCCCCTGCCCCTCAACATGGTTACGCTGCCAGCCTTGAAGCTAAAGCACGACTCAATCTTTTTACGTCTTCCTGTTCAGGTCAGGCCCAGCTGATTAATGAGTTGCGACTAGAGGATCCTTGGTGGAAGCTATGATTACCGTGATAGCTGTGTGCACTGATTAGAGGAGAAACAGCTGCCTTCTGTGTCCTTTGTTCTGGTGATCCTTTAAAGATTGGCCCTGTGTCAGAGCCTGTTTGCATGTCATTGCTTAGGTATCCTAAAATGGTTGGGTGCAAGCTCCTAGCATACTTAATGGTTTGTATTTGCCTTCATTTAAATAAAAAAAAAATTAAAAATTCTCCTTTTCAGTTAACCCTGTGTGCTTGAGTTACAGATTTCTATTGCTTAAATTGCTGCATTACATATGGTTTGAAAAGAGGCTGTTAGCCAAGAGCAGTCTGCATTATGGAAAGTGATTCTTTCTGAGCGAAGTGTGAGAAGGGTATCTTTCAAATCAGAAGGTATTTTCCCTATTAGTATCTATCAGTTCTGCAGTTACATGACCTGTGATGCAGATGCTCACCGATGTATTTATACAAGCTCCTTAAAACAGGTCGCTCATAAATGTAGCGAAAAAATGTGAAATAACTATGAATATACACATATGGCCACTGGCAGTTCTTACTGCTTCTGAGAGTGAGAAGCAAAAGAGATTCTTACTAAAAATCCAAGTTAGAGACTATAAATGCCAATTAAAATTGGCATTTATGTACAGCCAACAACCACGTCAGATATAACTGGATGGTAGAATGCTAAATTGAGCCAGTAGTTAAAGTCAGTGCTGTGATGAATATAACATATTGAATTAGTCATATGCTTTGTCCGTTGAGAGAAAGTGTTAATCTTTAATCTGAATTAGTTCTGAGTATCTCAAACGCATCTTTAGACTGTTTTACAAATCATGCTGTAAGGACCTGGAGTAGCCCTTTTCCTGGTTACAAGGGTTTTAGCTAACAGGGTCTTTATATAAATGGCATGCTCTTGCCAGTAAGTGATGGGGTAACTCTCCTCTAGTTGCAGTGCAGGAAATTCCAAACTCTAGATCAAAATTATTATAAAATTTTTACAAAGAGTTGCTTGTTTTCCATATGGATATATGCTTGCAAGTCTTGGCTTGCATTTCAGACATGTAATCATTCAAAAAAACCAAACCCAAAAATCCAACATCAATTGTTCTGAAGGGAGTTTTGAGTTCTAAATCTGCTTGATGAATGTGTTTTTGCTCTCATTTCATTTTGGGTAACAAGCTTTCTAAGACCTTTGTTCATCTGATAACTTCATGCACTGGGTAAAAGCAGCATATTTTAGCTAGTTTCTGTATTATAGTTGGATTCAGCACATTGGAATAATTGCCACAATAGCGTTTAGTTCCCTGACAGTGCCAGGACTCGTAAAACACTCATTAGTCCCTTACAGAAGTGATACTGTTCTGAGGTGGTGGGTAGGGTTATGTTATGAGGTTGCCGGAACGGGCAGAGTCACAGCAATACTAGCATGCTTGAGCTGTCCGTTGGGATGTTCCCTTGCTCACCAGGGAAAGCAGTCATTTCCTCCTGTGTCTCCTAACCACGGGAGTTGGTTTGGGCTGTGTGGCATGGCCAGAACAACAGGTTTTGTTTTATTGTATTGATTTAGGCCGAGATGATTGAGCACAAGGCTTCCCAGCAGGCACCCCATGGCAGCATGGCTTTCATGCCTTATTATCCCTCTTACCATCTCCTGGCACTCCTTTTTGCTGCCCACATACCTCCCTTTCTCCACCTCCATCTTCCCTTCCCCCACCCCACCTCCCTAATTACTTTTTCCCTGTTGGTCCCAGTTTTGCTGCTTCTATACCCAGATTTGGCACTTCTGCTATGATTTCCTAGATAATCTCAGCCTTTTGCGGTGTTACTGATATGGTCACCTGAACGCTGCTGGCGTTACACAGCTCTGCAGAAAGTCCCCGACACTCTCCTTCACTTATGGATGGAATTCATCTATTCATCTGTTTTTCATGTAACTTCACATTACCACCTGTGAAATGCAGTCATTCTTCATGGTGCTCTCTCTAACTCCTGTCAGCTTCTCACCTTTGGCATTTTTGCTTGCCATGTTCGGTAGCTTTCCATGTCTTCTGCAGTTGGCAGAAGCTCATGCCAGGGCCTAGGTGGTGACCTAGTCCTTTTCCTGCAGCCCTGGTAGGTATATAAAAGAAACTCTGTGCTTCTGCCATGCCTTTTTCCAGGTGGCAGGACTTCTTGGGGAAAGAGCATATTTTTTGATCATGCTGCTGATCAAATCTACAGAAGATTTTCTGTTTGCCCAGCAACCTGGAGAGGTGAAATAAAACTTTCATGGCCTGCCACTGAGCACTGAAACTCTGTGCAAACATCCAATTTGATCTATTGTCCTGGAACTTGCTTGGAGTATATTGGTCTGTTCTTTTGAACCTGCTGGGCATTTTATGGGAAAATCAGCATGAGTATTTGTGTAATGCTGCTTCATATTTTTATTCTTGCTTCTCCCAAAAAAACTTTGTAGGGTCCCCAAGCACCTTTGAAAATCAATTCTTTTAAGAATATGTAGGGTTTACATTACGAAACCTAAACAGACCACATTTGAAAAAAATATGATTTATATACCTTTTCTTAATGTCAATGTATCAGCAGTGACCTCTAATTGAGAACAGTAAATACAGAATCTGACTCTTTAATGGGAATAAGTGTTCCACAGATGGCTAAAATGGGCTAAAGCTTCTCTAGTACTTCATCACTGCAGTTTATTTATTTTAAGGAAAAGCTTAAAGATTCTGTGGCTCATGGGATTCCTGTTGTTTTAAAAGTCATGCTATCATTTCTACAGAGATGGTTGGTACTTGTTGAAAGATAGGATCAGCGTTCCAAAGGTTTCGCAGACTAAGGCAATGATTCTTTTGGGTGTTCATGAAGATCAAAAGAGGTCTTTCAGAACAGCAGGCAAGAGAAGGATCAGTTACATTACTGATAAGATGATCTGGGTAGAATAAAGGTACATTAATATTCATAGGAGTAAAAAATGAGTATTTAAAATAATTGCAGCAGTTTTACTCAGACAGTACCTTTTCAGCAACTTCAAAGGGAGCAAGATGAGTCGTCTTCAAATTAGTGGACTTTTGTGTTTTTGTTTTTGTTTTTTTTTTTTTTTCCTTGGGCACAGACTGTCATGGAAGTCATAGGAGCTACTCCTAACAATACTTGGAGGATGTAATGTTAATCTGTATTTAATGTAATTTGGAAGTAACTTGCTATTGCAATTTGGGAACTGGTAGATTATAGTGTTGGGAGACATCATAAAAGTAACATTATCAATTTGAATAGACACAGATTGTTGTAAGTTCAGTTTGTTTTTATGCCACAAAAGGTAATCATAGAATCGTAGAACCTTCATGGTTGGAAAGCACCTTTGAGATCATTGAGTCCAACCATACACACACCACCAAAAAACAAACAAACAAAAAACCCACCAACAACCTACAATGTCTGCCCTTCAGAGCGTGTCCTGAAGTGCCAAATCTACACATTTCTTAAACACCTCTAGGGATGGTGACTCAGCCACCTCCCTGGGCAGGCGTTCCACTGCCTGACCACTCTTTCAGTAAAGTAATTCTTCCTAATATCTAATCTAAACCTCCCCTGCCGCAGCTTCAGACCATTTCCTCTGGTCCTGTCATTATTCACCCGGGAGACGGGGCCAACACCCACCTCTCTCCAGCCTCCTTTCAGGTAGTTGTAGAGGGCAATGAGGTCTCTCCTCAGCCGCCTCTTCTCCAAGTTAAACATGCCCAGCTCCCTCAGCCTCTCCTCATATGACCTGGTCTCCAGACCCCTCACCAGCCTGGTAGCTCTCCTCTGGACACGCTCCAGCACTTCAATGTCCCCCTTGTACAGAGGGGCCCAGAACTGAACACAGTACTCGAGGTGAGGCCTCACCAGTGCCCAGTACAGAGGCACGATCACTTCCCTGCTCCTGCTGGCCACGCTGTTCCTGATAGAAGCCAGAATGCTGTTGGCCTTCTTGGCCACCTGGGCACACTGCTGGCTCATGTTAAGCTGGCCGTCCACCAGCACCCCCAGGTCCTTTTCTGCCGGGCAGCTTTCCAGCCACTCTTCCCCAAGCCTGTAGCGTTGCTTGGGGTTGGTGTGACAGAAATGCAGGACCTGGCACTGGGCCTTATTAAACCTCATACAGTTGGCCTTGGCCCATCAATCCAGCCTGTCCAGGTCCCTCTGTAGAGCCTTCTTACCCTCAAGCAGATCAATGCTCCCACCTAGTTTGGTGTCATCTGCAAACTTACTGAGGGTGCACTCAATCCCATCATCCGGATCATCGATAAAGATATTGAACAAAACTGGCCCCAAAACTGAGCCCTGAGGGACACCACTGGTGACCGGCCACCAAGAGGATTTCACCCCATTAATCACAACTCTCTGGGCACGGCTATCCAGCCATTTTTTAACCCTTAATGCACTTTTTAATGCATAAATAAGGAAGGTTTGGGAGAGAAAAATTAATGCTTCTAAAAAGAAAGAGCTTCATCCTTTCACATCTCTCAAGGCATAGTCAAAACATAAATTTATATATTTGTGTTTCTCACAATCATCATCCAACACTTATGTTAATGATCAATTATCCAGACCTTTATTTCACTGTCTGCAACTACCTGGAAGGAAGTTGTAGCGAGGTGGGGATTGGTCTCTTCTCACAAATAACAGGTGATAGTACAAGAGGAAATGGCCTCAAGTTACGCCAGGGGAGGTTTAGATTGGGTATTAAGAAAAATTTCTTCACAAAAAGTGTTATCAAACATTGGCTGTCCAGGGAAGTAGTTGAATCGCCATCCTTGGAGGTATTTAAAGTATGAGTAGATGTGGTGCTGAGGGATGTGGTTTAGTGGTGGTTTTGACAGTGTTAGGTTAATTGTTGGACTCACTGATCTTAAAGGTCTTTTCCAACCTAGATGATTCTATGCAGACTGTTACTTCTCTTGATCCCAATATGAATCATAGCACCATGGAAAGACCCATAAGCTTGAGTCCAACCTGGCTCTCAGATCTCCTTAGGTTGATGGAAACTATAAATCTCTGAGAAATTCTCAGAAATATTTATGATTGTTCCTTATCTTCCATATAGCTCTGTTGTTTTTCCTGCTTCCTAGAATGATTTTAACAGGAGTTGACATGTAAAAGAAGAGATTAATTTATTAATTTGATTCAGGGCAGTTGTTTTGGGAAAAAATACTGAGGTTTGTCATCTGAAATGTCACAGTTTCTGTCTTGGGAATATTGCCAAGCTCTTATTTAAATGGCAGAGAGGTAGCTTTGCAGCCTGTAGGAATGGGCATCTTCAGATGCAATTCTTCCGTAGACTAGATTACTGTTCTCAGCTGAGTCAACTTCTAAAGAGTTATTTTTTGTTGTGTGTGTTCTGAGGCATGTGAGAAAATACATTGTTTAGTATTATTTAGGAGATCAAAATGCTCCAAGGTCCCTACATGTTGGTGATGGTATATGGTCTGCTGTTTAGACATAAAGCCATTAGAAGTTCCTTTAAGAATAGAACATACATTTTTGCATGGTTTTATTATGTTTTACTACCTTTCCTGTATCAAAGAACATGATGTAGAAGGAACCTTCTTAGCAAATCTATTTATTTTAAATGGCTTAGCTTGCATATCAGCAAGCAGAATGCATGCCTTTTGGCATATATTTCCTAATTAGTTTTAATTATTAGGGGGAACTCTAGAAGTTTACTGCCTAGATACATGACTTCTAATGTATTCTGGTAGCACTCATAAAGTCCTCTAAGAGTCAGGGTCTTGCTTTGTGTGCCTACTGGCCTAATGGTTAGACCGTATCTGAAAGGCATGAAGTCTAACTAGACAGAACAGCTGAAAGAAAAAGATTCTTCTTGCACAGATGGAGAGAACAGGGTCACGGGGGAACTTGGTTGCAAAGCTGGATATTGGATTCATATTGCTATAGTGTTAGTACCTTTTCCATCAAAAGACTCCTCTATTTTAGTTCGTTTTAGACAAACGTATGTCTTAACTGAGTGTAGAAGTCAGAACAGAGTTCTGTGACAATCGTTGTCTATTTTTTTAAATGATAGGAGAGTATAAAATACACTAGTTTAAATGGCTATAATTACTGAGTCTGTTGCAATTACTAGGAATTAGAATTGGTTTTTGTCATAAGAGCAAATCAGTTGGCTGCATTGATACATATTTTTCATTTAAAAAAAACTCATTTCAAGCTGAATAATCAGTTTTGAGCATGAACTTTACAGTATTTTCAAAGACCTTTAATCTCATGTGATTTCTTTTTTTCTCTCAGAATTTACTACAGTCAGTAAAGTATTTTCTTTTTTTTTTTTTTTAATGGGCTCTGTACTCAACTTCTAAGGCTAGATACATAAAATAACTCAAGCCAGAAATGGTTTCACAGTCGTTAATAATGGATTTGTGCACTACTAGATCACTTAACCACAAATTTGATCTGGATCAGGCATGAGGAGAGCATCATATTTGTGTTTAATTATTCAGAGCAGAAGATAGGCTATCTATGCCCACAGAAGTCTATGGCATCTTATTTTGTCCCCTGTAATGCACATATGTCCTGTATGCTTCTTTCTCCAGTGTGTTATGGTATGCTTTGCCTGTTTTGCTGGGAGGATATTTTGAAGTTAGTCTTGAGGGAAAGTTCCTGATGGAGTTGGTGAATGATCTCATGCTGGGGCTAAAATTCAGTACTTGGAGTTGGTTAGGCAAAAATTGTGAAAAAGATACAAGTTGCTTACTTAGTCCATAGTAGATTACCAGATGAAAGAGAACTGCATCAGGAGACAGACGTAGAATTGAGAGATGCTGGAACAAGGTAGAAAGGACTGGAAGATATCCATTCCACTGATACTGAAAGAGTACAGAAAAACCCATGTCTTTGTGCCTGCCACAGTATTGCGGATGTGAAAGCTGATTGAATTCTTTCTTTTTAACCTCAAGCCTTGATGAATTTCAGATCACAGAATCACAGAATGGTAGGGGTTGGAAGGGACCTCTGGAGATCATCTAGTCCAACCCCCCTGCCAGAGCAGGGTCACCCAGAGCAGGTTGCACAGGAACACGTCCAGGCAGGTTTTGAATATCTCCAGAGATGGGGACTCCACCACCTCTCTGGGCAGCCTGTTCCAGTGCTCTGCAACCCTCAAGGTAAAGAAGTTCCTCCTCATGTTTAGGTGGAACTATTTTTCTTAAGCTTCCAGAAGTCTCCTTAACAGATATTATGCCCTTCTTGGGTGGGATTGGTATTCAGAGGTGAGGTGAGGTAAGACTTGCTGATCCTGTTAAAGCCATGTCTCTGCAGAAAAAAGGGCAGGATTGCATGGGCTAGAGAGGGAAGGATGCCTGAGCCCATATCCCAGTGATGGAAGCCCTTACCTGGAAGAGAGCACATCTGGTTTCTAGTCATTTCTCCACAACTTGTTTATGTATTTTACACTGAATATTCATTGGGTAAAATGCCTGGAAATAGATACCAGTTTGTGATTCTGATGGAGTAGGAGAGATCAGGCAGACTTCAGAGGAAAAGTTCAGAGCCTGAGGGGAAGGAGGTTGCTTTTAGTTGGCACATTTGTATGAGATTGGAGAGTTGGGTGCTTTACTGAAAAAAAATCTGTCCAAAAAAAAAAAAGGCGGCATTTTCAATAGCCATGAAGGGTTTTAAAAGGCTTGTAATTGTGCTTCCAGTGAGGATTAGTAAGGATATTTTATTTTAGATGGGTTCTCAGGTTGTAATAATAATTTACATTTTGCAATAGGAACAATTAACTGCCTATATATGATGACTTTGAGAGACATTTTCAGAGACATATAGATGCCTTTCTTGTAATAGCTGAAGAGGCATATTAAGGACATAACATTAACATCTCTTACAATAAACAGAGTCTTGCAACCGCAGAGCTCAAGGCTGCTTGAAGTGCAAAGCAGGCGCTACAGTATGAGATGTCATGTGCAGCCCTGCTGGGCACTGATGAGCAGCAGTGAGAATTGGATTTCATTTGTAAGGGTACTCCTAGGAAGGCACTTCTCTCTTTCTCTCAGGCTACTAGGCTTATGCACACATTTCAACACAGTAAGTCTTTTTCAAAATGAAATCTGAGAGAGATACGGGAGGGCACCCAAATCTCTCTCTCGTGATGCTGCAAGAATTCCAATCACATGTGAAATGCAAGAAAGACTGAGCCATAGTTCTGCAGTTGATATATTGAATTTCTGCATGCAGAGTGTACAGGGTACCTGACTGTGTGTAATCAAATTGTGTCAGAAAAAATACAAAGTTCAGTGCACTTTTGGATGAGGAGAATCTTCCTAAAGAAGGACCCTTATGCTATATTTCTTCAATTACTCTAATTTAGTTCAGACCTTCAGTTTGTTTAGCACTAATGCAAAAGGCATACTTGAGATAATCATACCTCTTTTTTCAGGGCAATGAAAGTTTGCCTGTGTTTTGCAGTCAATTTCAGATCACTTCAAGTCTATCATGAAACTGGATCTGTTATTGAAAGAGTTTTCCAGCAGGGGATTGTACAAATCAAATACGAAATCAATGGACCAGTTCCTATAACAGTTAGCACAGAGAAGGCTGGCATTCTGTAAGCTTTCGGGGGCTGGAGGAAGAGTTGAGAATATGGTGATTTTCTGGAAATTAGTTTGGCAAACAACTTATGAGTGTGTTTCTGTGCAATTCTTCTCACTGTGGTGGCTAGCCTATTGCCATGCTGTAGTTTGATTTTTATAACCTGTGTGTAAACATTGACTTGGCTGTAATTCTGCATGCAAGCTCTTGGACTGCCAAAATGCTTCTTGCCATTAAAAACTGCAGTTTTATCAGCTGGCTGCTTTTCAAGACTTCCCACTTTGGAAAGGTGAATTTAGGGATTTAGGATTCCACTTGGAATCATCTTTATGCCTATGATACTATTCTTATAGAAGAAGAAAGATAACAGCATGAAAGCCCCTAACCTTCTCACTGACCTACTGTAGAACTGACAGAAAAGATAATGCCTGTGCCTGGGCTGTTGCTACACTCACTGATGTTTTTTACCATTGAAGCCATCAGATCATGGAGAAAAATTTGTACAACGGGTCTGTATTTTCAGTCCTTTCTTAAAGCCTTTGTAATGTTTTTCTTGGGAACAAATTCCATAAATAGCTACGTTGTCTTGGCCTTAGAGGAGGTTTGGTGTAGACAGCTTACTTGGACTGTTCCTGTGTATTACTGGAGGCAGTCTGGACACCCTGTCCTCAGATTTGGTCTCTTTAGGAGTTATTGTAGTCTACCAGGAAAAGTGACGTGGGCTGTGCTTCTGTGACCTTGCATGACATAATCTTGTCATCTCAAGTACATCCTAATTGCTAAAAAAATCCATGGCGCAGACAGCGCTTCCAGCTCTCTTTAATGGACTGATCTGGCCGTTGCATCATCAACTGCTGGGATAGTTATCTTTAATAGTGCTGTGGAATGTCAAGTGAGAGTCTTAGGGTCTTTTCTTCCATGCTGGGATCTGCCTGAATAATGGACCAACAGTACAGCTTAGTCCCTACCACTGTGTTCTCACCCCCTAGTGTAGTAAGCAGTTCATACAGAGCCATTTGCCACTTGTGTCAGCTGCTGTGTGGTGCCTTCTGTGGAGCTGCTGCATCCCTGAGAGCATGCCTTTTTCCGCTTTTGTTATCATAACTAAATGTTGCTACCCTGAAGTTCAGCCGAGCTTTTCTACTTACTTCCCTGATGCACAGTTCTGGGGAAGTTATGTTATGCAAACAGGTCATGCCTTGTTTTTCCAGGCTTTTTCTACTTCTGTGCATTGTTTTCTGCAGAATGCTTATACAGTACCTTCTTTGGACTACCTCTGAGGTTCTGGAGGAGGATGAAATTTTGCAGAGCCTTCAGAGCATGCTTGCTCTTTCCAGTACTGAATTAGCATAGGGAAGGTAGAAAATGCAGTGTCAAGCGTTGACACTCTTTGCGTTAGCCTATCAAGTTATGTGTCTGGTAATACTGAAAAGTAAAAGAAAGGAAAGAATTTCACACAGAACTGGTAGTTTTCTAGCAGAAAGTTTGTCATTCAAATGGTTTCCTTAATCTTTTCTTCTGCTGTTCTAAATGTAGCAGCTTCCATGCCCAAACTTGTTTGCCATGGGACTTCTAAAAGTCACCGTCATTACACCGCTCCAGTAAAAGAGAGAGATTGTTCTTGTAAAAAGCTTACAAATAACTGTGATCAGTTCATGGCTCTTCAGATAACGGATAGCTCTGTGATTTCCCTTTTCCTGAAAATAGGATGTAAAGGATCCGGAGATAGAAAGTTATAACTTGGCTTTCTGCAGTATGAATGCAAATAATCACTCCAGTTCTGAGGTTACTTCACTGGTACGGATTATCAAGGCCATTCTAGCAAAGACATGTACTTGTACTTTTCTGCATGAGTCTAGAATGTTTTCTGTTACAGAACAAGTGTCAGATTATAATTCTGGTTAGGCTTTGAATACAGCTTTGATGCTAAGACAACTTTTAAAGCAGATAAACTGTACATACAGAGGAAAGAAAGTGTTTAAACTGTGCTTTTTAATGGAATGTATGTGTGTCTAATGGGCTGGGCTTTTATTCCAAAATGTCAGCTTTTGCTATAGATACTCTTCCTTGCAAAATGCTACAGTGCTATAGTACATACTTTCAAAGTGATAAATAAAGCAAAACATTTTATATGGATTAAGCCTGGCTTCAAGCTAAGTATTGCCAATATCATGACTAACTGGCAGAGAGAAAACATACTTGATTTGCTTTATACTTCTCAAATGATTTTTTAGAAAGTGTGCTTTGCTTTATCAAAAGTTTCATTGTATAGACAGGTGGTACTTTTAAAGTTGATTTTTCAGGAACTTGAATTTTCAGAAGCATATTGGGAAGAATGCGTTTATGCTGTGAAGAGGGAGGTATAAGTCAGCCAGTTTGCCAGGAGAGTGATGCAAAGAGGCTTGGAGTTGCCTTACTTTGTGCTGCGAAGACATTCACCTAATTGAAGCCTGACTCTGTTTTGTCTCCCTATATTCTCCCTTGTGTTCAGCTTACATTTTCTTTTTGTAGTGATGGTTAGATACTGTGCTTTTGACCTTGTTTGCTTTTTTAGTGTAAACTGAAGCCATCATAAGAACAAAATCCTGCAGCAATTACAACACTAATTAGTTAGATGGGGTGGGAAAAGTCTTACTGTGTTGACTCTGGATTCATTTTTGAGTAAACTACCTGATAGATGTTAATATATGTTACCATCTGTGCCACAAAGATATATGATTATTCAGTGCAGTCTTCATCTTCCATCTGAAAAATATATTTGCCTACTCCTCCAAAACTCGGCCTATATTGTATAACATCCCAGATGGGTGTTTTGGATGCCCATATGCTTTGGGATACATGAACTGTATATATATATTGGGACTTCAATTTTTCCATCTTTGTAATAACGCATCATTACTGTTGTAAAGTCATTGACACTGGGGTTTTGGATTGCTGCCCTATGAAGCACTTGCAGTAAAGCTGTAAGCCACATGAAAATCTTGATTTGGATGCTCTTATGAAGTAGGAATGTATTTCCTGAAAGGTGGTGTTGCTGAGAGTTGCAAACATTTGTGTGATGATGGTGTACAGTAAAGCTTTACACTGAAATAGTGCAAAAAAACCCACCCCTGGTTGAATGAGTTTAGCACTCCAAAGTATGTGGGGAAACTAGTCTGTATGAAAGGGAACATCCTAGTCCCATCAGATGCATATGGAAGAAATCCAAAAGATAACAGTAAATATATTGTAGGTGGTATGACCTAATAAAATACAGCTGAATAATATAGAGCTTTCTAATGTAGTGTTGTTGCTAACAAATAGCGGAGTGAGGGCATAGGGTCATCTACTGTGACTGGCAGAAAAGGTGGCCTGGAGGTTGAGACAGCAGAGTCAAGGGAGCAGAGCAAAAATTAACCAAAAAGTTAATTTAACAGCTGTTCTTCCTTAGACCCATGCTGGCTGATTTTGAAAGAGGAGATGGGGAAGATGTTGTCTCCCCTTGTGTCTCTTTTTCGGATGGCTGCCACCTGCTACAGCTCTGGCCTTTTTTTATCCTAAAGGTTAGAAAGTATGAAAATGGGATTATTAGTTCCTCTATCTTGGTACAAATTTTACCTTAAATTGCCCCTGTTTCTAAACCTCTCAGTGCATCAGGATCTATGAAAAATTACATACTCTATGGTGTAACAGTGTCAGATGTATGCTCAGATATAAGTAAATAGTATTACTCCTCTGTGTGCTGTAACATTAGATCTACTGCCTACTAGTTTGTAGTCAGTAGAATCGAGCTACTGGAACAAAATAATTGGTAGAAAGTGCCCTGAAGAATGAAAATGCTTGCATACAGCCTATTCCAAAACAATAAACAGTTTTGAATCCCTTCTTTTAAGACATTACTTCATCTCTTAATGGATTTTTAATCTTTCTATACTTTCTTTGTACATATAGAACATGTAAAGGAAAGAATAAGTCGATTTATCTCTTGGGCAGTATGCTAGGAGCACAATGGAAAGTGCAATACAATGTCATTCATCACAAATGCTTTCACATATTGATGTATGGCTGGGCCCAAGTAAAACTTTTTTCTTCTGTTGATAAGCAAGTAAGTTAAGTGAAGTTGCATATGTTTATTATCTTCATCTAGAAAAAAAGTTATCTTAACCCAGAAATTAATGTAATTTAATTTCCTTTGTTTTTTTTTTTTTTACACATATACTGGGCATTGCTTTTTGTTGCTGGTATTTCCTATATAATTTTGAACCAAAATATCATAATGGGGAAATCTGTCTTCTATGTGTCTTGCAAGATCAATATAACCCTGTACCCCCTTTTTAAACTGCCTACTATAGTAGGGAGCCATTTCTTTGTCACTGTCAACATGCAGAAAGACTACACTAGGGTCCGTGGCAAACCGTATGATGAGCTGTAATATTAATCAAAGAACAGATTTGTTTCTAGAACTTGTTTCTCAGGATATTGCTATTAGTAGGGAATAAAATTTCCCTACTATACCTTGTGTTCCACAGTGGTTATTACAGCAGTTGCCATCTTATTCCTTAAGTTTAAACTAGTATAGAAAAACAACTTGAAAACTGTGATTGATAAAAGAGCAAATTGAAGGGGAACATGTCTGCTCTCCTAATGTTTCAGTCTTCTGATTTGATTTCTGTAAGAACACTCTCCACTAGTGACAGGTAAATCCCCAAACTAATTTACTTACTTTGTCTTCAGCTACTTCATTTAAAACTAATCTTGTTTTGGTTTCATTTTTGTTTTGTTTTTTTCCCCTAAAGGAACTTGTGCACAAGTAAGTATTACACTGGTGGTTTCAATCTTGACCCTTTGTAATATGATGCAAGAGAATGGTTTCTTAACAAAAAAAGAAATTACTTATGGGAATGCTACAAGCAAAATGCTTTCATTTTACACATTGACAATTCAGATGTTAAAAGAAAATGTGTTTGTTTTAATTGTGCTTTGGCTTTTTAACTAAATCAATATGTAGTCTCCACTTGCGTCCTACTGCTGAAAGAAAGAGAAAGACACAAAAACATCCATGAATGTGTGTAATTTCTGAACTTATTCAAATTCCAGAGAAGGAGATGGGAATCAAGTCCTGAATATTTTAGAGAGTTTACTTAACTAATGGGTGTGTGTTGAAAGTGAGGATGGTTCTTTCCCTTTTATTTCTGTCCAGCTCCTCTTCCACAAAGGAAGAAGTTAACTGATGTTCGGCATGCTTTTATGCTAAGTGTTTGGCTTTTTTAGACAAAGAGATATTGGATAAAATTTGGCTCAACATCTGAACTTACAGCTGCTGTATCTAAACATAGGTTAAGACTTTTTGAAAATCACAAGCTAGCTCACAAATGCTTCTCTCGAGTCCCAGCTGTCAGATTCCTACCCATATTCTTATCTTTATTTATAAATGAGAACTATTTATGCATAGAGTCCATGGGCATGAGATGTCTATAATCATATGATTACACTGAGATATAATGTATGTACATGTTTCAAGTTTAATACATTAATACTGAGGACTAATAAAAGACCAGAAAATTTCCTTCAAATCGAATCTTCATGTATAGGCCTGTTTGGTATTCTAAAGTCTCTTTTGAAGAAATTTTAAAATTTCTCGACTAAATTTAAAAATTAGCTTTTCTTTTATAGGTTACAGATGCATAAATAAAAGGATGTGCTGGTTGCAGAGGTAGAACACTGCTGGCATTTTAGGACTGTTATCAATTTGAGAACAACTATTAATTCTGCCCTCTCTTGTCTTTTAAAGTTATTCCATGCATGTACTATGCAGAGCTTTCTACGTATTCATCTATTTATCTCTGTCTCTGGACATGATAACAGTTACTTAAACCCTAGAATTTTAATTAGTTGTGGGAAAAGAAAAAAAACACGTGTATCAGTTATCTCAATTTCAGCAGTGCAATCTTATTGAGATGCATAATTTGCCTCAGTGTCATCTGTGTCAGAATTCAAAAGGATGCTGTAATGTATCACGGTGTTATACATAAAGAAACAGGATAAGGGGGAAAAGGCACTATCCGTGTGTATAGGGACATTAATAAAATTAGATAATCACTTCTCCATGAAGCAATTTTGGAATGAAAAAGATCTCCCTCTGCTCTTGCTTCTATTATCCTGGAAGTTACTAAGTGATTTAACTTGTCTTTGGAGCACTTTGTATGTGACACTAGCTCATCTCTTGGCATTAGCATCCAGCTGTTTCTTGGGAAAATAGGTGACCTGAGCAACAACTAGACTGGAACCCTCTGGCAACAGCTGAGATAGTCTACCACCTGAGCCACAACACCTAGGATCACTAGTAGATATTAAAGGGGAAATTACACTGTACTTAAGGCATGTATTTCAGTATACAGATTTGTACACTGTGTGATGTATTGTATTTTAAAATGCAAAGGTAAACTTTGGACAGAGATGAATTCTTTAAAACCATATACAAAGGCTGGGAGGACGTGACTGCTCATAAGGTTCACCACAAGGAAAGCTAAGCATTGGAGCAGCCTGCTCACAGAGGTGGTGCAGTCTCCATCATTGGAGTGTCTGGATAAACACCAGAACAGCCTGGTCTGATCTTACAGCTGACCCTGCCGTGAGCTGGAGGCTGAGCCATGAGATCTGCTGAGGTCCCTTCCACCATGAGTTATTCTGTAGTTCTGTCGGGGTGCCACAAAGTGCTCATAGCCTGACTCAATGCATCAGCATGCAGTTCTTCACTTTGAAATTCTGCAATGTTTTTGAGGTGCGTCTAATTCTTAGCTTTAATACTTCATTGCTGTGACTGTCTGTGCATACACTTAAAGGAAATCAACCCAGACTGTGGGGAACACACAGAGTTCCAAGTTGAGCATGTGAATTTTAGATGGTTGATAACTGAGTCTTTCTGGGCCTTCAGCTTGGCTATGAATTTCACATCAAAGGATGCAAAAACACTGGAACAGCCTTGTCTCTCGATTTCTCAGTCTACAACCGTTGATGTGACAAAACCTGTAGAGAGGTTGCTGGAAGCCCTTAAGTGCTTGTTAGCCTCCAGGAGGTGTTTTCCCAGAGAAGGCTTTCTCATAAAGGACTTGCTTCGTTGATCTTCTGACCTCTGCTCTAAATTTTGAATGTAAACCATTGGAAATTGTAAAATTGCATTAATTCCTTCCCCCATCCCCCCATGTCAGTAAAGCTTTTTACCTTCGAGAATTTCTTCAGTCTTTTGCAGGTGGTATATGCTTGTCTCTGATTATTTTACAATTTTCCTCTTCAATACTGATTTCATTACATGGTATGACTTCTACTTTGTCAGCATTATTTTGTCAGTACCAGTGTATATTTCAGATAAATATATCACAGCCCATAATCGTGCATCAAAGAATTCTCAGAATATGTCAAGGATAGATATAAGCAAGCTTTCAAATACCCTATTCACTTAGAGCTTGACCTTTCAAAGTATTCCTGGAAGTATTTGTATTTCTGAGCATATTTGTATTTCTGCATGCAGGCATACTTGAAAAAAGGAGGCATGAAAATGCAATGAAAAGCCAGTGGGCATGACAAGATTAAGTAAAAAACAGGTGGTAACTTTTTCTTGAGATTGTCCCCCCCAGTGGTAGATCTAGAGAACTAAAATGTCTCAGAAATTTGGAAACACATCTTCCATTTCAATAATCTCATTCCTTCCCAAAACAGTCCAGTTTAAGAATGTTCTGTGAATGTCTCTGTTCTGTATGAGAAACTAGTATCAAAGTTACTAGGTATAGAGGAACTTTAAATTATAAGGGACCTTACGACATGTTAGATACTTTTCTTAGCCTTTACAGGCAGCCATATAATTTGATCGTATTCACGTGTGTTTTTGAAGGTGGTGCTTGTAAAGTCAGTGTGTCTTCCTGGAAAAAAGGTTGGGCAGTCATGTTTTGCTTGATTTTTATTATTTTTTTAACAGTACCTTTTTAATTTCCTTTCATATAAGAAAGATCTTAGTCCTGCTTAGTACTATCACTCATTTAAAAACTACTGCTGATGTAGTTAACTCCCTGCCTCTGTTTAGTACTTGTAGATAACGGAATTATTTTGTTTGCCTTTGTTAATCCGGAAACCTTGTATGTGTACAGCTGTAACCCCTGAAACAATCCCCGACTCAGTCATAATCTTGTGTGTCAGAGGAAGTTACTGCAACTGCTAGGCTCTGTGCTGTTCTTTTGGAGGAAAAAAAAATGCTGAAGGATAAAAACAATGAAAAAGTCAGACAACAGATTCATTTGAAGTTTCACAATTCTTAATTTTGTCAGTTTTCACTCCCTTTTGGCTTTTTTGTTTGTTCGGGGTTTGTTTTTTTTTTTTTTTTAAATGAAATTCTAGCTTCCTAGGAAAACTAGTTTAAAAGGTTAGTGGGCCATCAGTTCACCCCAAATCTGGTGTCCTTCCTCTGGCTCCATAATGATTCTGAAAATTTACAGTAATTCCTTTTGAGCTGACAAAATTTAAAAGGCCATGCTTCAGACAGAGAAAACTTGTTATAGATCTCATCACACTAGTTTCATTGTGGTAAAGAAGTATTAATCGGAAATAAATTCCGTTAGGGAAAGTAAGATCAAACCCTATGCCCTTTATGCAAGTTCTGTCTGATGCTCTTCTGCCCAGTGCAAAGGATTAATAGTGTGCGGTTTTGTTATTTTTCTTTTTATTCTCTTATTTTATGGAATTTCTATTCTGTCTCAAGAAAATGTCATTATGTCAGCTGCTAGCTGCTGCATTTTTGCTTGCATGTGTATCCTTGGGACCTTTATGTATTTATAGCACAAAGCTAGATTCCCTTTGCTCCCATTTGTATGTGTCATATATTCTTCTGTTGTAGTCTATTATATTTTCACTCCAGCATGCAGTGTGGTAAAACTAAACAGTACAGGCCACGGAAACCAAGTAGTTACACCCTGTTCTTGTAGGCATCCCTTACAGTTTCCAAGGAAACTTAAAAATGCTAGATAACAAGACAACTCTACTTAAAGGTTACATACTTCCTTTTCAAGACACAAAGAGGGCATCAATGCTTTCAGCTTAGGGGTATTCAAAAGACTGTATGTACAAAAGCTGTTATTTATTTGCATGGCCATAGAAGTTACATAAGGGCCATAATAGAAAAGTGTCATTTACAAATAGTTGACCATCTAGGTCCATACTTGAGACTGCCAAATTAAGAAATTCACTTTGTCATCCTCCTACTAATTCTTGGTGGAGTTTATATTCAGATTCAGTTTGTTTGTGGTAAGGATCTTATTACCTGAACTCAGTTGGGTTGTTACTCCAGCTAGTTCAAATGAGAACACTGATTTTTCTAAAGTTAAAGCACTATATCATAGAAAAATTGAGTCGCCTATTTTGTTTGCTATGATTTAATTTAATTAAATTATCTCTTTGTAGTCTTTCTTTTGTGTAGGGACAGCAACTTCAAACCATCTAGAATTCTTTTTATACTAATAGAAAATATTGTTTTATTTGGAATGAACTAAGTAAATGTAATGTGATGTGACTAAAAATTCTGAACTTCAGAGGTATGAATATTTGGAACACTTCTATAATACGATCAATAGTGCCAAAAAACCCTAACTACTTTTAGGATGGAGCTTAATCTGTTTTGGAATAAAGTATTATATTATGGCTCATTGGTTATGATAGCCAGAGATCTTTCAATTCAGTATTCCTGTCTTTGTTGTTGATCTGAAAGTAGTCAGCAGCAGAGATCAGTAGTAGTGGAGCCAGGTAGCACTGTTAAAATAGATGGGTTGTAGCTCATCTAGTGTGGCATTCGCTCTTCAGTGGAGAGCGTAGAAGCAGAAACCAGAATGGTCATATATATATATATGCGTGTGTGTGTATATATAGATATATATATAAAAATATATATGTATATGGCATTAATTGCAGGAAGAAATCATGAAAAAGTAAGAAAGTATTGGAGGAAACTAGAGGAGCAGAGTCCCAAAGTGCAAAGAGCACGTAGATTAAAAGCATGTCTGACTGCCGGAACTAGATACCAAGCAGAACGTGGAAATACAGAATAGAATTCCTGGACTTAATCAAATAGTAACCGTGGGGTAAACTGGGTACTTGGAGATTGGATTGCAGAGAATTAAAGAAAGAAACCCAACTTGCCATGCAGTGAGAGCGGTC
The DNA here is from genome assembly GCF_028500815.1 of Rissa tridactyla. Classification (NCBI taxonomy): domain Eukaryota; kingdom Metazoa; phylum Chordata; class Aves; order Charadriiformes; family Laridae; genus Rissa; species Rissa tridactyla. Next base: position 12,309,518 of record NC_071469.1, on the reverse strand, counting down.
ATCAAGTCAGTACTTCTGTGCAGACTCATAGAAGCAGCAGGAGACACAGAAGAGAATGAAAAGGGGACACTGAACGGAATGATAATGGGAATAAAAGAATGGCCATAGAAAGTGAGAAAATAGCGAAGCCGTGGTAGCACAAATGCCCCCTGCAAGGTGCAGAGAGCATCAAATACGGTGTAAGTAAAAAAGGTATTGGACTATAGGACGTTATTCTTCCAGCTATATCCAGTTTGAGGGCAACTAAAGCATAATCTTTCAGATTCATACAAAAAGAACTAAAAGAAAATAATTGCAACTCTATTGCAAAGTCAGTTGATTGTACCTATGCTAAGCACTTCAGTGTATCTGTATGTAATTCTACTGCATTAGTAGAAAAACTTTAGTGGCATGAATGTTGAAAAAAGTGAAGTTATCAAGGTTTTAGTAACCTGCACTCTTTTAGATTTAGCATTTGCAACTCCTAAATGTACATTTTGCTTTCTGCTAGACCATTGTAGGTATAACAGGATCGCAACTAAAAATACATTCAGAAAATACTTGATTTGGAATTGATGTTAGATGCTCTGTTATTGCGAGGATATATCTGATATTCTTTCAGAATGAATGAAGTAGTGACGTAAATTAAATTTATGTTTGAAATTCTTGAAATCAAGAGACTTGGTAAGAGACAGGGTGCATCTGTATTTTCAGAATCCTTATGTAGACAGCTTTTGTAAACTCAGAAGTGAATGATTTTATTCCTGTAATGTTCTCATTCGCATTATACCTTAAAGAATTTGTTTCATGTTGACTTTTAAAAGGATTGATGTAACTGAATGCTACTGATAATATCTTTGCTTACAGTAGGTAAAACCATGCTTTATAGTCTAATTAGAGACTACAAGTCATGTTGTGCTTGGTTTAACATGCCTGCCTGCTTCTCATTTGGAAATTGAATGATCAGTTTGAAAGTTTAAGTCTATGTTGAATGTTCTTGGCTTGTTGTCCTTTTTTGAAAAAGTAAGAGCCCTTCCTTGCCTTCGGTAACGTGTTACCGGCACTAAGAGTGCCACCAGCGCTCCCTGTAAGCATGCGGAGATTTTGGTTGTAAGGTAAGGACTATGGTCCTGTGTTACTGAGGAAGATAATGAGAAAGCAATAGGCAAAACTGGAGGTCGTACCTTCCTCCTCTTTTTGGTCCTCCTCCTGCCCTGGTGGGCTTGGTTTCACTGAATGTAATGCCCATAGGTCCCCTACTCCATAAAATTTTCCCCCATTAGCTGCCAAGCTTCACCTTAATTGTATCACAGGCATTACTATTGCATCTTGCTTCAGGTTTCATTGTCTGTTCATTTACTCGCTACTCGTAATCATTACAGTGAAAACAATATGGAAAATGGCTAAAAGGAAAAGCTGACCAAGCTGAAGGGGAGGAGGAGCAGAAAAAAAAGAGACATAATGAAAAAATGGCTAGATATGTACCACAGACATTCATATATTTGCCGTGTTTATTCAGGACTATTAATTGAATAATGAGACATTAAGCGCTCTCCCGCTAAAAGACGTGGTAGTTTGAGGTTTTTTGTTTTGTTTTTTAAATCAAAGACTTTTTGTGGAGAAAATGCATTTGTAGGGATGTAGTTAATTTAATGATACATGCAGCTGGTAAGAATTTTTCCCAAAAGAGAATGTAGGTGAGTTACATTGTGTGTTTTAATATGAGTTTGTTTACAGTTAGTTTCAAGGTAGCAGCAGAAATACACCCCTATGCAGAAGTCTGGAATGTTAACAGTGACAAGCTATAGCAGAGCTACAAAAGCCTGTTGAGGCAGATAGGAAATTGTGCATCACATATACACTACTTTGAAATAAACCAATCATTTTTGGTTTGAATTATTTGCACTTTTATCTATCCTGCTGTCTCTGATGCCTCCTCAAGTCAGGAAAGGAATGGAGAGGGCAGCGAGTGGGCAGAACCTTGATGAGACCAGGCTGCCTGCGGGCTTCACACTGTAGTTCCAACAGCAGGTCAGACACCACGCACAGGGTGAAGAAGTGTGATAGACTGATCTTTCCCTGAGGAGGATGAAGATAATCTCAGATCTGGACTTTTTTCCAGTCGTCTGGAAACAAGACGGCTGAGGGGGGATCTTATCAACACGTATAAATACTTAAAGGGTGGGTGTCAGGAGGATGGGGCCAGGCTCTTTTCAGTGGTGCCCGGGGACAGGCCAAGAGGTAATGGGCACAAACTTCAGCATAGGAAGTTCCACCTAAACATGAGGAGGAACTTCTTCACTCTGAGGGTGGCAGAGCACTGGAACAGGCTGCCCAGAGAGGTGGTGGAGTCTCCACCTCTGGAGACATTCCAAACCCGCCTGGACGCGTTCCTGTGTAACCTGCTCTGGGTGACCCTGCTCTGGCAGGGGGGTTGGACTAGGCGATCTCCAGAGGTCCCTTCCAACCCTATGATTCTATGATCTCCTTCCTAGTTGCTCCATGGGCAACAATAGAATGATTTTTTTTTTTTTTTTTATTTTGGACCAGGTCATATGCAGGCTGTTTAGCCCTTAATAACTGTTGTTAATTTATCTGATAGTTTTGTAGTTTTTGTATATAAATGCTGCATTTTACTGTAGTTTTTTGTGCAACTCTTGGCGCACTGAAGTGCCTTCAAATCCCCTTTAAGGTATGCAGTTTTCAAACAGAGCAGAAGCATGTAGGTTCTCTCTGTGTCCCGTCAGGAGTTTATAGAACAGTTACATATTAAAGAGCTATTAGGTTCTGTTTTCCATAAGCATTTGCACAGTGGAGAAGGGTATCCTTGAGCCTGTGTGCTGCTTTAAAGATGGCATTTTGGATAAGCTATATGGTGGAATAAGTTCTTACAAATCCACCACATCAAAGATCATTGTAACTCTTCTTTTATCTCACGATTTCACTTTTATTTGCAATCTGGAGAGAGCAATACCATTTTCTTGTCATCAGATGTAAAAAGCAGTACAATATGCAGCAACTGTGCCATCAGGGAGCTGGAAACCTCAGATATTGGCATTCAGAAGATCTCCTCATAACCTGTTTCACCTCTGTTTCATCGAAATAATTATTTTCTTATTATGATTGGATACCGTTGTCAAATGAATCTGTGTCATAGAATACACAATAGATCAGTTTTTCTTTGGAAAAGCAACTTTACTCATACAGTAGGATACTACATTTTGATGTGAGAAATAGACACTAACTTTTCCTCCGCTGTTATGGATCAGCAGAGGTCTCTAGTAGGTGAATTTGCTTGGGATTGATGAAGGACTATGGAAAAATGTCTTGACTGCATTCATATTTCTATGGCTTTTTCCAGCCATGGCTGTAGAAGAAAGCTGTTAATTTCCTTTTTCACTGAAGTTCCTTGAGAGAGGAAAGTGGCTGTAAGTCTGTCTGCGTGGCTTTGGGGCTGGCATTTTACAAGTTAAGTCAGGATAGGCCTGAGGTGGTGCAACATATTTTTCTCAGAATATGGAAGACAGTGTCCAAAACTTAAACAAGATTTCAGAAAATCCATGTCTGCTTAATTTTCAAACTCTGTTAGAAGGTGACAGAGTGAGTGTAATGGGAGGAAGCTGAGGAGGAGAGATTATATTAAATGTCAGAAATAAACCTCTGTACTATTTTGGAGCAGTTTCCCAAGGGAAGTGTGGGATGCATCATATCTTTGAAGTTGTGTTTAAAATGAGACAGGGCTAGAAAACATAGTATGGTACAGTAAATGAGTAATGCATCCTGCCCTAGGCGAGAGAAGGAAAATGGGCCTGCTTGGTGCTTTCCAAACCTGATTTCTCAGACTATATGAAATGAATTAAGAAATTTTTTAAAATAAAAATGCTTTATCTGAAAACACATTCTGCATCCATTCACAGAATATATATCTCTTCTTTGCACTTGTAATTAGTCTAATCACCCATTCCGTAAAAGCCAAATGACATTAAACATTGTTATAACATCACTTGGGAGATTATCTAGCAAACAAGATTGTATCTGTGACAACTCTGATCGTTAGTTTTCAGAAGATGTGGAAAAAAAAAAAAATCAATCAGATGTTCCTCCTCTTTATATTCGCAGCTGAGTCAACAAGCTGCCGACAGGGTGTTGGCTCACATGAATAAACGGTTTGGTCAGTTATGGCCAATCTTCTCTGCCTGTTTGAAAGCCCTGGGCCCTGACTTTGCTCGTGTCTTTCTGTGGTTGTGTTTCTGCACTTACATAAACCCTTGGCTACTTTAGTGTGGCTTTGTGACTACCCACACGCATCTTATGGCTTTGGGTTGGATTGGAGTTTTTGGAATTGCTGTATTGCTTAAAAAGCTTCAAATCACACTTTAAAATATCCTCTTAAATGGCGTAAACTTAGCTTGCTCCACTAGGCAGGGCAGGTTAGACTTGATTCATGGGAATCCTTTTGATTCTGCCCAGCCCTTGGAGACACCATGCTACTTTATGGAACTTTACAGAATCTTCCTTTTTTTACGCCTTGAGATGTCTACTGGCTTCCTGTGTGTTTGCTGTCCTTTACCTCACTTATGGGTGTATTTTGAAGTATATTCGGTTTGTAAAGGTCATTCACAGGTCTACAGGCAAATGTAAAATGTTATTTGTACTTCATACTCTTATTAGACTTCCTAATTACACGAGGCAATCAAAAAAAGTGGAGGCAGAGCCTTTAATCAATACTTATCTCAGCAATAAAAATGTATTGCATCAAACCTATTAAAAATAAATAGTAAAGGTTAGCTGGCTGAATTCAGCATCAATAAAATTAACTTAATCTAAACCAAGAACGCAATCAGTAAATGAATAGCACTTCACATAAACGCACATGCAGATGGGCAGTAGAATTAAAAGTAAGCATATATTTGGCACCTGATCAAGCTGGAAGTCCTCTTATGCTCCCAGCTTTCACTTCAGGTTTATTTTCATAGTTTCTATCCAGAATTTTTGTTGTTCATTTTGCTAGTTGTGGCTCAATGAAGCTTCTCAAAGATTCCATGAAATCAACTTTTTTCAATTTTTGTCTGCTTCCCAAACATCCAAAATAGAGCAGTTTTTTGTGAATGCGCTGTGATTTTGTGGTGGTATATATTGGAAGCTTTACAATGAATGGGTTGCCTCGCATTGCCCTATTTATTTTTTTTTTTTTATTGGCTCCTCCCACTGATATGGAACAACAGATGCCCTCAAGGTTGATAGAACTGGTATAGCAAACACCCCAGCACAGTATGTTTCTGGACTAATAGAAAGCCCAGTTCCTTTGGGAGCTGAAGATGCCATGTATTTTTTGAATCAAATAGCTATTTTCTTAATTGCTAAAGTTAAAACATGCAAGAGGGAGAACTTGTTAGTTAATATAAAGTCTTGAAACAAGTTGTAATAGCTTTTGTATGCTAAATTATGTGTTATATACCATTCTTCATGAAATCAGAGTCACTTTAGTTTTGTATCTTTGCCTTGGGTCGTAGAGGTTTGGAACATATTATTTTCTAAATTAAAAAAAATTTTTCATCCTCCTTATTATATTATGAAAGTTCCTCTGCATATCTGTAAATATGATTAAATGACTTCAAAAGATGAATTTAATCTTCTGGGACACTGACATTGTAAATTCTTGATATTCTTTGAGTTAGCAGATCCAGATATTTTTCCAGGAACGTGGACTTATTCAAGATTTTTTTCCCTTAGCTTAACTGTTCTTTTCTTTGTATGAGGACCATAGTGTCAGACATTATTCAAGTAAAAGATGAGCTAGGCAAAACCCTCTGAACGTAATAGTATTAGAATTAGATATGTCTATGGGATATTGTCTTTGATGCTATGTTTTGAAGGCCTGACATTGTAATAAATCTTTCTGAATTCTGTCCTGTTTCTTTATGAACCCATGCTGTGATAATGAATAGATAGAAGACTCACTAATTTGTTTCAGTAAAGAAAGTAACTAAAAAAATTAAAATTAAATGAAATAAGTTAAAATTGAAGAAATTAATGAAGTTTCTTTAGTATGTTTCATTAAAGAAGACACTGCATAAAATCCTTCTGTTTATATATAGAATGGAAGGAGTGGGGGTTAATTTTGTATACCCATAGCTTAATGTAGAATTTTCTGTTATATTTTATTTGATGTTCTCTTTTGGGACAGTTTTCAGTGACCTTCCAGGAAGAAATTTCTTCCTAGCAGGAATATTTGGACAAACCTTGAGCTGACCAAATATTAACATGCTTATCCAACACTGCTTTCTTGTTCAGCAGCTAATTAAAGACCTCTTTTGGAAAGGTTTTGGTCAGCAAATAGAAACAGTGCAGTTTATCATGAGGGACAGAGGGCTTGAATATTGCTTTAAAATTACTGAATGCACTGAAATTTATGTATGGTATTTTAGATGAAAGTAGATTTTATTGAGATTTATGTTAAATCTACCACTGGCCTAGCAGGGGCGTTTCAGGAACTATTCCATTATTCTTTATCAATAGTTTTACCAAATAATGATATTTTTGAATACTGGCTCTTCGTTACATTGTAAATCTTTATGAGAAAATGCCAAAATAAAAAATTGAAGACAGTCTGATGTTTTTCATATGAATGATGTGGGGCTGGCACAAGGGCTTGTTACGAGCTACAGAGATCTTTATTTCCAGTCCAGGTCTGGGATTTGGGACAGCTTGGTCATGAATTCTGATTAATATATGTGAAATGAATTTATTTCCTCAGTCTAAGTTCTACTGAGCCAATAATGGTGCTATTTGCAATATGACTGACTGTGATCAGAAATGGAAATCTGCATAGCTATCAATTGTGATGGAAATGCCTTTAGAAATGCAGCCAATAATATTCTAGGGGAGACTTGTGGTATCTTTTGAAAATATCCCATATCTCTTATTTGCTTACTTATCAAATATCAGAAATGAGTTCTATATCCTGCTCTAATTCTGTCACTAAATTAGTGCTTTCAGAAACTGATCTGAGTAAAGTGGCTCTTGTTTACGTCACCGTGGTTCAGTATAGAATATGGACTGTTAAAGTTGATGGGAACATTAGTGACACACGAGGGTTAAACATAAACTCCCATTGTTACTGGAGATCTTTTGATAGAAAAAGTGTTGCATAAATGCTGAACGCTTTTCTGTTAAACTGGAGATGCTTACCAACTGTGCTAAAATAGGTTCTTAACGATAGTGGTTATCTGTCATATTTCAAATGGAAAATAGGTAGAATCAAGACTGGGAAAAGATCATAGGAATTAGATGAAGATTGAAGTTGCTATATCTCTTTTTTAAATTAACATGGTTTTACTTCAAACTGAATATTTTGTGAAGATGAAGTGAGACAAAAAAATCTCACTTCTGAAGGTATTTTGGCTGTCAGGAAAAAAAATACTCAGTCCAAGTTGTCTTTATACAAAAAGGAAAAATTTGGGGTAACATTTTATGAAATGATGTACTGACACGGTGGCCAATCCTGAGATGAAGCATTTATCCCTGTATTTGAGGTCAGTTTGAGCTGTGGGAGCTCATCAAATGTTTTGAGCCAGTCTGGACTGCATGTGTAAAAAACAGTGCCAATATAGGGCCATAATGGACTAATCAGTAGCCTGTTTGTATGGTAGGTATGTCAGAAGGGGGCAGAATTTTATTAAATTTATGTACTAGCAAGTACTGAGAGTCACGTAATTTGATTACAGAGCACATAAACATTAGGAAAATTTCTTAAAATTATTTGAAGGCAAAAAGTACATCTATTGTTACTCTAGAACAGTTATACCTACAGATTTTACCTCCAATAGTTCATATTTATTGCATACCATTTAACTTGATCATTGAGCAACTGATTGAAATTTTAGGGGAATATCTGTGAAGGGATGAACCACTCATTGTGAATCATAGAATCATAGAATTGTTAGGGTTGGAAGGGACCTTAAAGATCATCTAGTTCCAACCCCCCTGCCATGGGCAGGGACACCTCCCACTAGACAAGGCTGCTCAAAGCCCCATCCAGCCTGGCCTTGAACACTTCAAGGGATGGGGCTTCCACCACCTCTCTGGGCAACCTGTTCCAGTGTCTCACCACCCTCATGGTGAAGAACTTCTTCCTAACATCCAGTCTGAATCGTCCCATCTCTAGTTTTAATCCATTCCCTCTAGTCCTACCATTACCTGACATCCTAAAAAGTCCCTCACCAGCTTTCTTGTAGGCCCCCTTAAGAAACGATTCTGACAACATTAGGGCCTTGGATAAGTGATCTATATCAAATATAAGCGTCAGCTAGTACTCATGTCTTCATCTGACTAAACTATTTTTCAAATGGTTTGTGCTTTTGGGGGTGGGGTGGGTTAATTAAGAAATCTGCTTGAGTTTTATCACTTATTTCAGTCACTGTCCTGATTGTCCAGGCAGAGCTCAGACTTCAGAGGGCTCAATGTGGTTGCACGAATTTTTGTGTCTTCAATCTTTTAAATCATTGGCCTTGGTTCTGTAAAAAGATCCATACAGAAAGAATTTGAGATATGTTCTTCTGGGCTACTGCAGTCAGTGGATATAGTGTGCTGAGAATGAGGAAAGCAACGCCGGTCTGGCTGTCGGATGGCTGCCCCTCCTGTAAACCAAAACACAATAAATAGAGATAGCAGGTGAATAGAGCAAATGCAAAACAGGGGAGCCTTAGAAGTGAAGGGATTATTTGGTTACATAAACTAGGTAGCTTGATGGATTTGAGAGATGAGAAGATCTTTGTATATTTGTGTAAATAGAAGCATTAGATGACACTGGAAATGAAAAGACACTGTAATGCAAAATTATAGGACAAAAGCAGAATGTTAGACAGCTCAGTTGCAGGAATGTAACTGATAAGAAGCATTAGTAGTGACAAAAATCAGAATGTCTTTCTGTGCATTAATGTGCCAAATGCTGTTTGAATCCAGACTGTTTTTGCAGAAAGTACCTATATGTGGTATTTAATTAGAAGAAAATATAACATAAACTCAGCAAGTGACAAGTTGATTTGGTTACAAAGTGATTTAGTTATTGGGAAGGGGAAGGGAACTACATCAACTGGCTTTGGGTCAACATGAGGAGGACCGTGAAAGACAACAGCAGTGATTTTTTTTCTTCCACCTACCCACCCTCACTGAAAGGATTGTTTTGTCTTAACGGAGCAGTTCATTCCTACGTGTAAAAAGCCTTCTTACTGTCCTGCATGCAGTATTGTGTTTGAGCTGTAAATTTCTAATCCCTGTCTAGGATCTTTATCTATCATCTTCAATAATATGGTATATGTGCAGCCCAACAAATGTTATAGTTCCATCAGTGAACAAGTCTTGTTATACTCACACAGAGTAGCATATTGCTTAGACAATTTTTTTGTGGCAATTTCAACTCCAAATAATAGAAACTCAGCATTTGGTACGTTGTCAGAAGGTGTGTCTGAGAAACAATCACTTTACTGTCTTTTGAACCAGAAATAATTGTCATGCTCTTGTGCAGTTTACTGTAATGATTGCATCTGTGTATTAAACATGCATGGGATGCAAGTGGGGGAAATGTACATTATCATTAAGCTGCTTGGCCTGCTAATTTTACCCTGTGATCTTTAAAATGAAGCTTTTACTAGGCTGCTTGTTTCCTTGTGATGAGCATGGCTGTCTCTTTTCCTAAAAACAGTCACTCACAAAGAGAAGTCCAAACTTTGACCATCTCATTTGTGTCTGAATTCTGTAAGACTTGAAGTTTAAAAAAATTATTATTTCATTTTTTCAATTTAACATTAACAAAAGCAGTATCTTGACTGTTAAAATAACAATGTAATCTGTAGCCTACATACTTGACGCAAAATGAGAAGAAATAATTGTTCAATAGAGTAATATTTTGCTCTCATACTGAATCTTGCAGAGTTAGTTATGTCAAGTGATGGTTACTAATGCTGTGAGAATAGCCAAAACCACTGCATGCTTTCTCTTTAGGCTACTAATCGTGATAAAAAACATATAGTAAATTTCACAGCCTCATAGTTCACCGAATTTGAGTAGGCTCCAAGCACAGAGAGAGCAAGCATTTGTAGTTTCCTTGAGAGGTAAAACTCATGTAAATACCATTGACAAAGTAATGAAATTTCCCCCTCCCCTTCTGCAACAGGGGATGATACTATGTGCTGAAGTTTAATAAATACATTGATTAAAACCAGCCTGGACATTTCAGTCCTAGTCCCTCTAGGTAACTATTATTGCATTTTTCATACTCACAGCTTTAGTTACTGGAGTTTAAAATGCAGCACAAGGAAGAAAGTACTGATGGCTTGCCCTTGCAAGAGATTAATTTATAAATTTTTAATTCAGGGAGTTATTTCCTAATATAGCTCATATAATGTTAGAAAAGTGGAAAAATGGGTATTTGTGGATATACCAATAGGTAAAATACAAAGAAAATACAAAGGGACAACTGTTTTAAATTACAGTATCTAAAGTGAAGGGAAAGCTGATTGGGAAGAGGGTAATAATTTTTTTTTTCTTTAAGACTTGGCTGGCCATTAAGTGGTGAGATGTGACTTTATAGTACAAACTAATGTTGGGTCTGGAAGAGGCCATATAGCATCTTATGGAGCTACTTATCGACCAAATTCCCTATTCCCTTCCCTACTACGTAACTGGAAGGTGTCCCACAACTAAAATGCAGTTGTTCTTCATGATCTCCTGAGAGCTGCAGACCATGTGTGGGAAATGCCTGCCCTTTGGATGGGTGAACTTACTGTCCTGTGCTTGGCGAGAGGCTGAGGGGGCCTCAAGTTAAAAAAGCCAAGCAGAGGCTGAACACAAGATCCAGTATTCCAAGAGACTGCAAGTGCCCCATAGTGCACATGTTTGATGCCTTTTGTACAAAGCAAATACAATCTTGAAAGCCATTGTATAAATGAGAGATTCCACAACCAGAAACTAGAGGATAAATAGAGTGAAGTCTACATAAGCATAATGATAATCGTATCCAAAACAATTTTAAATGTAGAGTAGATTTCTGTAAAGCATACTATTGTTTAGCCCCCCCCCCCGATCTCTGTACTCAGTCAGATTCTGGATATATTCCACAGAAAAAGTTTATCTTTTTAAAAAGATATTAAATTCTAATTTCTCTCTAAAATTCTAATTCTCTCTAAAAGATAATTCATTATAAAGTGAAAAATTCAGAATTCAGGCTATTGCATTTTGGCCTGGATATTAACCAGGGGAAACTGAAGGAGCAACATCTACACTAAAATAAGTCAATTAAAAGCATTATTAAGCAATACAATAGCTAGCTCTTGTCTGCTTGAAATTTCCTTTGACAACAGATTTTTTTTTTCTTTCTCTTGATACTCTGAGATACTTACATTTGAAGAAGAAATTAAATGATTGATTGTGGACGGAGGACAGTGAAACTGAGTGCGCATCAAGCGTACAAACCAAAGTGCAAGAATGTGTATTGTAGGGAGAGAGAAAAAGCAGGGAGCATATCTTTCATTGGTTTTAGCGATGATATTGCTAAGACATATCTGTTGTTCAAGTGATGATAGTGTTTTGTAATGCAGATATCTCTTCTACTGATGGTGCTACATTTGGCACTCAGTTTTTTTTATCTGCTCCACACAAATACATACAAATACGTTGACACCTCATGTTTTTCAAATGGGTTGTTGGAAAATCAGCCTCAGCTGCCCTCCGTTTGAAGTGCAGATGACTTTTGTAGCATCCATCTCAGAGTGACACTTTATATGGTCTCTAACAAGTTAATCTGTTGGTGTAGAATTTTAATGCAGTGTTGTCTTTGTGCAGTTTGACTGATGTTTTCAGAAGCTGATAAGTCTTAAGCAGAAGGAGCCCTCAAAGGAGGAAGGTAAAGATAAGGTGATGAAATCCAACACGCATAGATATGTAAGGAGTAGGAGAGATAGTGGAGGCAAAGACGAACTCAAGGGCAATATTGAAAATCCTTTAGCATATGCACCAAAAAGCATTTATCTTCTTAGCTGGTACGAATATGCAATAGGCCCTTCCCAAGGGAGAAAGAGCACCATTTCCTACTGTAACATTCAGAATAGTCGTAGTAAAAGCCTTATAAAGCAAGTTCAACATGAAATGACATTTATATTAGGGTACCCTTGTCTTCTGCTTGTCATGCTGAAGGTGGATTTGAACTACTTTAAGCTGCTGAAGACTAAGCCAAATACAAGGCAGAAGTTCACCATTGGATTCTGTCGTGTTAGATCATCATGACATCATTGACTTGGTAAAATTTAAATTTTTTTTAAATTTAAAATTTAAATTTAAATTTTTAAAATTTAAAAACTTTTACGTACAGAAGAAGTCACAGAGAAATGATAGAATGAGAAAACAGAATACTTTAACTCGTATTAAAAAGTAGATGGTGGAGTGGGGTGCCTGTCTCTCACTAGGTATCTGCACTGGCATGACAATACCAGTACCATTTGGACCAAAAAAGGAAAATGTATTCTGACTGTAAATGCATGGAGGGGACAGTTGAGTGAATCCATTCTGATTAGAAAGGGGCATCTCTGAGATCTCATTTCTATTATATTACACATTTCCCCTCTTATTTTGAAGAGGAAATATATCATGGAAAGTAACTAGAACCTGTTAACTTTAGAATAGTTAGAAACGTTTAATTCCATTACCATCTCTTATCTCTGAAAGATTATCTACTCACGCAAAATAATTAAATGCAGTTCCTATCTAGTTTTTTTCCTGGGGAGTTCACAAGAAAAAAATATTTAATGAAATAATTTTAGAAATTCTGAAAAAAGTGGATTCTGAATTTTACATATGCTGTGGGAAACCTTAGTAGTATGTATACAGTGTCTGGTTTAGAATTCAAGGTAAGTAGTATGAGAGAAATTCTCTTTCACAACCCAAATTACAGTGATTAAACAGTATCATTGTTTTCTGATAGTTAAATGGACTTCACGTGGTGATCATCAATCATTTGCATCTTTTCCATATAATGTAAAATTGTAAATTGGCAAGTTGGTGATCAGAGGAGATAAAATGCTGTAGTAATACCAAACTATTTGAAGAAGCATTTTAGACTCGTGAAAATAAGTATATTGGAATATCTGTTGGGTAAGATACTGGCACGCTTATCTATCGGAGCTACTGCCACCTTTTTTGTTGCTACATTTGTTGCTTTGTGTCAAGTTATGATGTCAGTAATTACACATTCCTAAACTCAACTGTGAAACTCGAGTTCTCAATTTCCAGCCGAAAGGTTGAGTCCCCCAGACATTTTGTGTGGCTCTTACTTTGTTAAGTCAAATGGTGACTTGTAATTTTGATTTGTAATTCATAGTATCTAAAGTGCGAAGTTGTAGACTGAAGTGGAAGCCATTTGATTAATCTATAGCTATTCTGTGTTAGATGCTATATAACTTTTACTATAGTGTAATGGTAAGGCTTTGTAGTGTCCTTCCTAGAACCATTTCTATGTTACTTTTTGTTTTAGCTACCTAAGCATTTTTAAAATTATTTATATCTGTTTTTCAATATGTATATAAATATTTTCCTCTTCCTTAATTGGAGAAAAGCTTTGGTGGACAATGGAGCATTTGTAATACATTCTGAAGTTCTAGGGTAAATTTTTCTTACTCCTAACTACTTTTTATGTAAGAAATTTTAAGTTTTCACATCAAGACTCATGATAATGAAGAGCAAACTGGGCCCTGGATAAAGGATACATGAAACTCTGTAATAAATAAATTCCTGGATAAAGGGATACACGAAACTCTGTAATTCCACCTTTGCCATGTGAAGGGCTCATCCGTCAAGTAAAATACTCTGCATGATGATTTTGCAGCTGATGGGACTATATGCCAGATGCCATAGGAACAAAAAAAAAAAATAATGGAGGCACCTATTGCTTTCTGACAAGTCATATTATCTGGAAATCAGAATAGTGGTTGCTAATTGCTAAGGAGAATACTGGAAAGCTATAAATACAGATACAAGTGACACAGCTGTGTGTCCCATTTTTGCTCTGTTATGCCACTGTGGTGAACAATGCTAGCTAAGGCTGCTCTGGATTTGGTTCATCAAGTAGTTAGTCTAAGTTTCAACTTCTCCCTAACTCTTTTCCAGCACAAACAGCATGTGTGAACCTATTAAGTCACTCATGTCCAGATTTGATTTTGGTGAGCTAGTGTTCTGGGTATTTAGGAGACTCTCACAAGACTCTTATTTGTATTTTAGGTATTGGAATACTTTAAAAATACAGTCCTTTGTATTACTGCTTATTACAGCTGTATTACAACAAACACCTCCCCTCCCCCTGACCAAACAAAAAATCACCCTCATCCCCCAACAACACCCACCTGCTTGACTTGAAAACCTTAAGTGGAGGCTAAGCTTGAATATAGCATCACACTCAGCAAACATGATGCATCTTGCAAATGGGTGAAACAGTGTGCAGTAGATCACACAGGATCATAGAGTATTTCCAGTTTGAATGGACATCAGGAGGTCTCCAGTCCAACATGCTGCTACTCAGACAACCAGGTTGTTCAAGTTTTTATCCAGTCAGGTTTTATACAGTCTCCAAGGATGGAGACTGTACCTTAGGCAACCTGTTCCAGTGCTTCACTGCTCTCATTGGGGGGGGGAGTTTTTCATTTTCATATGTCCAGTCAGAGTCTCTCTTGCTTCAGATTATGCCTGCTGACTTCTACGCCCACTATGCATCCCTTTGAAGAGCTTGGTTCCATCTTCTCAATGACTTCTTCATCGTATGACTAATGTTGAGATGATTCGAACTGTTTGACTTAATCAACAAGGTTAAAATTATAATTTTAAGTGATTCAATTTGGAGAGCACAGTGCTTGAGGGAGCAGAGAAAGGAAATAGTTCAAGTACCTGATTTTGAACATTTCTGATACTGTCTGTGTCCTGCTAGTGGAAGGATAGAGGTCACACATTGAAAGAAATCAGTGGAAATATGAGCTGGGAGAACACTGATCTTTCTTTACTACTTAAACTGAAAACACAAATAAGTAACAGAGCAACCAACGCCAGTATTGATCCTGATAGTTTTTCAGAAATGGCTTGAAACCATGGCAAACTCGCACCAGGTGGGTATTAAAGAGCTGACAAATAAGCTTTTCTAGTGACATTTTTTGTTTATTGTTTCAAAAGTTCATATTGCAATGTGATGGTTTGGCAATGGAACATTGCTCCCCTGTGTGCTTGCCACTGCTCTGGCCATGCTTTGTGTTTCTCTGAACAGGTCATGAGAAATTCAACTCTCAGCTATAAAGGTATAAGATCAGTGCTTTAGCACTAATTTACTCAAGATCTGCCAAGTTAATAGTATACAAATAATTGTAAACAATTAGATAAATGGACGTATATATATTAATCCAGTGTTTCGTAGACTTCTGGGTGTAGTTGATGGGGACTCAACCTTTTTTTTGGGAAAAAATGTGTTCAAATCCTACTTTGAAGCTGGATCCAACAGATGAGCCTGAGGGTTCATCTCAATGCCCACCTGGGCATTGGTGGGCTACTTTGTCTAATGACTTTGGTGATTAGTACCTTTAGATTTCTGAGTTTCAGGAACACAGAGTATATTTAAAGAACACTACAGAGTCTGTAGAAATATTGTGGACCTTTGTAAAGAAGATGTAAATGATCCTGGAAATTTCATCTTCTTTACCTTTGTTTTCAAAATTAAAATATTGTAGCCTATCTTCAGTTGAAAGTGACACGGAGGAGCATGTTTTCAAATATGTTGAAGATGTCATAAATAATCCATAGGCTGAAGCACTGGCTCCAATACTGCTCAATTTCTGTAAAGAACTTAATAATTTTCACACATTTTAAAATATGCATAGCTGACGTGTGGATAGACTCTTCTCATTGTACCCAGCGACAGCACAAGAGGTGTTGGGCACAACCTGAAACACAGGAGCCTCTGTCAGAACATGAGGAAAAACATGGGGTTTTTTTTACTGCGAGGGTACAGGTCACCTCCAGAGGTCCCTTCCAACCTCAGTCATTCTGTGATTCTGTGGTCAGCTGTATTACGCTTCTTAATTCAGTCAAATATAATTACAATTTCACTATTTCTCTACTGGATTGAAACCAACCTTAGTGAAATATTTCTTCTGAGTGAAACATTTTTTTTTCATACCTCTACACAATTGCAGGAACAAAATAATATTTTATGTTCTCTAGCTTGAGAACTTGCAGTATTGAAGTTTAGCCATGTACACACATTTTTTTTTAAGACTGTCTTTCCTATTATTATTCAATATCAAAACCTTTCTCTTGAGCATGACATGTCTTAATAAAAGAAGAGGGTAGGGACTTAGGTAGGCAAAGCTTATTGGTCATTTGAAATCTTTCCAAATTTGAGTGCAATTTAAGATACGGAGATAGTGGCTAAGGAAAAAAAATGTCTGCAGAGACCTGACGTGCTGATTTTAAAATGCCACAGGATTTTAAATGGTTAAAGTATAGAAACACTTCTATTAATTGAAACCGTCAAATAAAGTCATGACAATATGTCATGCTGAAAGAAGTACAAGGACAAATCTGTCTAAACTTGAGCAACAGAATCACTAAAATAAAGGAAAGCAGCTTCAGCATAAAACAAACTATTGAAATACTACTTTTGCTATGAGACAAAGGTAGAAAAGGTGCTATGAGAGTTCAAATTGAGGCTCAAAACAGAGTTGGTTGGTTTTTGTTTTGTTTTTCTTCTTTTTAAAGAAGACTAAACAGGGGGAGAAGAGCTATGGAGGTAAATGTAACATGAAAAGATCTCTCTCAGTTTAAAAATGTCACTTTTTAATGGAGGAATGACTGGTAAAAAGAAAATAACAAACCTGCACCTCAACTAGGAAAAAATTAAATGAAAATACGGGGAAAGCATTTAGTGAGCTTTTCTTTTATTGTATCTG
Organism: Rissa tridactyla; assembly: GCF_028500815.1. Taxonomy (NCBI): domain Eukaryota; kingdom Metazoa; phylum Chordata; class Aves; order Charadriiformes; family Laridae; genus Rissa; species Rissa tridactyla. The sequence goes on along the minus strand of NC_071469.1, from coordinate 12,292,563 downwards.
GCACCACTCAGTCTAGCTGTGACTTCACAGCACTGCTTTTTTTATTCCATCTCTAAAATGTAAACATACAGGGATGTTTTTCCTTTTGCACTGAGATTCCAGTGCTGGCCATTAGCACAGAGTGATTTTTAGCAAAGGAGAAAAATGGTGGTTTTGAGTACCATCTGCAAGTTGTCAAAACTAACATGCAGTTGGATATAGCCAGTAGGAACAGGAAAAAAAAAAAGTTACTTTTTTTTGAGCAGTTGATGTTTAATATTTAAGGGGCAAATCTGAAAAAACCTAAAGTTGATAACTTCCATCTAACAATTGATAATTATTTGCCACCACGTGGTCTCTAATTTTGCTTAATTCATGGTTTCTGCAAAATTCTGGGAAATAAACTTCCAAAGTGGTCTTTAGTAGTCACTAGTGGTCTTTTAGTCATAATAGCTATATCAGTAGTGGTGGTCCTGTAAAGCTGTTAGGTTTAGACTGTGCCCAAACAGGTAGTTCAGCCTTCTCTTCAACTTCAAAAATGCCTTAATTTGCTGTGTGAACTACTCTAACTCACTTAAAACTTAAGTTCCAGCTCTTAATTTCTGATTTTCTGGGAAACTAGGTTTGCACGCAAAGCCAGACTTCCAGCACTCCGTTTTATGTGGAGCCAAAAGAAATTTTATGTGGAGCCAAGAATTAAGTCTTGAGCAGAAGTGCCCTCTTTCAAAGCACCCTTTGACACTTACAAGTCACCCAGACGCCTAGCTGCATTTGGTGTTCTTCTGATCTCTGCATGGTGATACCTTGCAAGCTACCTGTCACTTTTCAGCTGCTTACAGTTGTTTTATCCTTTTTAACTTGTTCAAAGTGGAAGCAAAAATGCAAATCCTTCCAAAACTTCCTCTCCAACTAGACCTATAGATTTCCTGTGATAAACAGTAGCTTTCTCGTCAGTACAGTAGCATCTAGTCTTCAGAGGGTAACTGGAGAGACCAGGAGCTTGCTGGCCCAAAACACTCACTGAATTGTCTGCTGGAAGCATGGCATTCTCTTTCGTATCTTTTTATCTAAGGACTATAAAGTCCGTTGTGCTTCTTAATGATGGTATTATTGATGAGCTGAGCTTAGAATAGCATGTTACACAGGTACAGTGTTACTGCTGGCATTGCAAAATCGTGAGTTCTGCCAACAAGCTTAATACGTGATTTTCTGACACTAAGAATAACATTGTGTGAATATTAATGTAGTAAGTTTGAAAAGTGAAAGCTAGCCCAAATCCTGTACAGTTTATGCGTACATCTTTCCACTGGCTTGTTCAGAGTAAGTTTTTCAACATGGTGATTTCAGGTGCAAATAGCCTGCATGACTAGCCAAGAGTGACCTGGCTCAGTTTTCCAGAAAGGGTTAGTTCTTGCTCGATTGATTTCATTTGAATTATGTACTAGTTCCTGATACTTTAACTTGCGCAGCCAAAATGCAATTGAAGCAGGAGGAATTAAGCCAGATAGATTCTTACCTCTGACACTTATGCTATTAGCTGAAATCAAAATGTCTTTCTTGCACTCAGGAACAGCAGGAAAGTCACTTGAATACCATCCAAATACCTGAGTGGTTTTACATTTTGGGGTAGTGACATGCTTCTATGTTGCTTTTGACAGCTATTTAAATGAAGGATGAGTAAACTGTCCAGCTTCAATAAAGTTTGGTCTGATACCACGGGTAGAGACGGGTTTGATTCGTAATCTAGAGTATGGGGATTCTTTCTAAATGGTACGCCAGAGATTGTTATTAACGAATGCCACGTATGCCCTACAGCAGTTAAACATACTATATTTCCCTAATCTGCACTTTTGTGGGTCACAAGATAGAGCACTGAAAAAAGTTGAAAATGTGTGTTACTTCCCATTGAAATAAGAGTGGATTTTGAAAGTTGGAGTGCTTTTCCTGTTTCATTCTAAGGAGAACTCATGGCACAGCTTCTTAGTACCACTTTGAAATATTGCTTTAGTACTCACAAAGTCTTTGAATTGCTACCAGTCCTTATGCAACATTGCAGCTGTTGTGTGACTTTGCTTGTTTGAATACTAAGGGTAGGTAGTCATTCCTTTACCGTGAGATTTGAGATCAGGTTAGCCTTTTGTGTATGCCGATAGGTGAATAAAAAGCTTTTTTTAGTTAGTGACAAAAGCATTTTTCAATGATCTGGTAATAGCCCTTGTTCTCCAAAGACAAAGCTTGAGTTTTATTTATGGGCTATAATCTTTGGTACCTCTGCACTTTGTTATCTAATAAAAGAAACTGTAATCCCATCATTGACAGTAGCACAAAAATAATCTACTTGTCATTTGTTTTTGTAAATGCAAATTACAGATTATTTTTTCTTTAAATCCTCAATACTCTTCAAAAGCCAGAGTTTCCCCACTGGTCATTTATTCCAAAAGCTTTTATCTACTTAGAAAAGGAAATCTCATATATGACCAAAAAAAAATTTGTTGAGAAGGCTGTTTTCTCTAACAAATAACGCTTGTTTCTAACGGCTGAACTTGTCGTGGATGGAAATAAAATTTAACCGTTTGTAAGAAGATCATATTGATTTATTAGAAACTCTCAGCTTTCAAAATAGATCTGTAGACTTGTATGTACTGTTTCCTGAAAAGCTTGTCTTTAATTCCGGAAAACTAAATTACCATTTGAAACAACATGTCTGCTGAAGGGGAGCTAGCGTGGTGAATCCATTGCGCTGTGCTAGTGAGGTCAAGCGATGCTAGTATAATATGGCAAGCAAAGTGTTCAGAGAAAATACTAGGATCTTATGTTGTAAAAGCTAGCTTCTGAGGCTGGCCTTCCTTAATTGTTAATTGTCTGAATCGTGTTTCTCTCTCAACCCCTGTGCTTTAGTAAATTTCCTCCCGCCTCCATACTGACAATGTCGTTAACGTGATCTCGCCAGTGAAGCCTTTTGTATATGTACTGCTCTATACCTGAACAGATGCCTTAATGATGCATGATCTATGCTCTTAAATGAGAAAAGCTTTTCATCATTCCTGAAAAGTCATTCTCTCCTCCTTTGATTAATTCTCCTAATGAGGTTCAGGCTTTGCCTTACTTCAATGTGTCATATATTCCAAAAATAGTTTAGGCGCTGAAACAATTCTCATACTAAAGTATTTGCAGCTCCCTAAACAAAGGTGGAGAAAAGAAATCCACTGCACAAAACCTATTGCGAGTACACCATTAGAGGCTGGAAAAAACAGCAGCGTAAGGGCAGCAGCTGATCTTACAGGGCACGTTCATTAGTATAAAATTAGCTGTATGACGATGCAAGAATCAGTGGAATAGGAGAGGCAAAGGAAATAATTTGAAGAAATACATTAGAAGAAAGTAATTTTTTTAAAGCCCTTCTATGCTCATTTTATAAAGTTGGTAGAGATGGTTCCGTCTTTGATCAGTATCATTTGCAAAATTGGAATTGGAGTATAGGGGTAGCAAAGGGGATGGTACTGGCCTAGAGATGCAAAGCTAATTATTAATTAGAAATTTGAAGGGTTTTTGAAGTGGTGTGAAGACTAATAGACATTTTAAATGGATTTTCAAGTGATGTAGTGAGCAATAAAAGTCAATTAAAGCCTAATGACAGACTGACCAAAAAAAAATAATAATCCTTTAAGCTCTTTCCATCCCCCCCCCGTTTTGTCTGGAAACTAAAAACCAATGATCAGAAAGGTGAGAAGCTGGCAAGACTATAGGAGGAAATATATTGCAATACACTGTGGTATACTACAGATATGGGAATTGACTCAGGCTAATTTGGCTGTCAGACTAAACACAAAAAAGCCCTCACAAATCCCCAAAACCTCAAACATTCCCCCTCTCCCTCCCCTTCCTCAGGATTCCTGAACCACTTTATGGTTTGTTCTGTGGTGCTCTTCACATAACGATTTTGGGGATATAGGTAGCCTTAAGACATGGTGAGACTACGGAGGCTTGAACAACCATATCTGTAACAATCATCGACATTCAAAATTATTAGTATCCATGGCAGGCCTATAAGAGTGTGGAATTTTAAGGCTTTTCACGCAATGGTCCCAATAGGTCCTAGAGATAAGCAAATATTTTGATCTGCAGCAATATTTAGTTATTCAGCGGGGATGTTTGCTTGACCTGTAATTGAAGTATTATTATTTATATTTAATATACATAAAAGACAACCTAAATTCACCCTATTCAGAACCTTCTTAAAATCTGATTGCTGCGTTTAATAATGGTGGTTTAAGACTCTACTCACCACATTTCATGAACATGTATTGAGCATTGAATAGACTATGTAAAAAGAATGATGGTGTTTCATTCATATTTTGCAGCCAAGTAAAGCAGTCCTGATTTAATTTTGATACAAAAGTATTGTAAAACAAAAACTACACTGTACTAATGAAACAGCAGCAACAGCGTTGGAAGAGTAATCTGGACTTCAACTGGAAATTTTATCCCATGGATAATACTTTGTTATTTGTTAGGAATGGATACGAGTGGAGGGAATGACAGATCATATGATATGAACTATAATTTGCATGAATGGATTGTTGTTTCATGTTCTGAAGACAAATTTAGTGGTTATGAAAGAAGCTACTAGGGCAAACAGCCAACACTGAAGTATATTTAGATGTATCTTATAAATTTTTTGTGTCCTGTTTTACGTATATATTTCTTGTCACTGAGGCATAGCCAATGTAATTAACTTCTGCTGTTGAGAGAGCTTAAGCTCAGAGTCTAGAAGTTTGATCTTTGTTACTTGAAAATCTTGATGAGGAAGCCTGCTCAATGGACTGTCTCAGCTTGTTTGTAAAATATTTGTTGAAAAAGCAAACAGTAACAAATCAGAGAGCAGCAGGGATTAATAGGTCAGCTTTGGAGAAGAAAACATTGCAAAAAGGTTTCTGGTTTGAGAGATACACACTTCATTGGGGTGTTTTCAGGCTCACGAAGTGAGGATCATAATTTACAGAATCAGTGTACTTCTTTGCGGTTTCTTAGACTGCTATGCTTGCTACTTCATAACAAGTACATTCCGGAGATGAATACTTTCATACTTTCTGCAATGAGAAAGAAACACGATGAATAGGCATTGATTTTCATCCCCAGTGATGGCATGCAGACTCTGTTAGTATCTTTTCCTCCCATCTTTGCGTGCTCAGTCTCATTTTTATTTTAAGTTCTTCGTAGCCATGTGAAGGACTTAGAAGTTTACATGTGTATATCTGTTTGTACCAGCGTACCATTTCCTCTGTTGTGAGCAAAAAGACCAAATCTTTTCCAAACATGTATCAAAACATCTTTACACATTGAGTGATGCAAATATGGCCAACATGCAAGCCCCCTGTGGGAATTTCAGGATAGATTCTAGACTGACATGTTTCTGCGGATATGCTGAAACTACATTATTACATCTTCCCTTCAAAAAGATCTCGCATGCAGAGTGGGTTTTTTGTTTATTTTCCACGGAAAAATCCTGACCTTTCTTATAGGGAGGATTTTAAAATGCGTTAGGAAAACACTGAAATGTTCCAGAGCAGTATGAAACAGGCTTGAAAATGTTCTATATGTGCCCTTCTTCTAAGGAATTGAACTGTCTAAAGAAAAAATTAGAGGAAGTTTTTGATATATAGGAACGGCCTGATCATTTTTGCAGAAGACAGGAGAAGCTTGATGATTGCCAGATGCCACTGGCCAATGTTATTGGGATTTAATGTAAAAATCCCATAGAGCTTTTATGTTGATGCTGAGTTCCCTGTCGCCCGATTCCTACCCAGTAGACTGTGTTCCATTTGTGTTATGGAAACTATAACATTGTCACAGAAACTGAGGTCTCAGTCATCACCTGAAAAGGTCTGAGTAGTTTTATTTTACATTAGTGTCGAAAAAAAGAGAAAGTAAATTATCTGACTGTTCCATTAATTTCTTAGAAATGGCCTCTGGATTTTGTTTTAATGAAGCCAAAATAAATTTAGTTTACTCTCAGGCTGACTAGTAGCCGTTATTCAATATTGTGTATTTCCCACTTAAGGAAGGAGGAAATGAGGGAAAGATACTGCGTAATAGAGGAAACTTAAAACAAATTAAGCTGGAACTATAGTGCACTGATTTGCCTTGAGACTCATTTATATTGTGCAAGAGGACTGGTGGTTTGCTGGTGCACTCTCTGGTATCACTTAAGTCTGAACAGTTTAAGGCAATGATCAGTTTAAAGTTCAGGCTATTTTCTGTATGTTCTGGACCTCTGAAACCTGGCAGTGACATCTCTGTGGATAATGGCACATAACCATGGCTTGTGCAGTTGGGCTGTGTATTGAGTATCTCACCACAAAGAAGTTAATCTGAATCTGTTCTGTCATTTCTGGTGTTTTGCAGTTTGGGTCTTACACTCCTGATCTTTATCTCACATAGTCAGCACTGAACCTCTGTGAACCTTGATGCTTCACCATTTTGGATCCATCTAGGGCATCTAATGTTTTGTCTCAGAGATTGTGAACTTAATTTGACTAATATGCTTGTAAATGTTAAAGCAGTTTCCACAAAATTTTGTTTGAGGACTAGAGTGCTTATAATTTACCATAAAGTTCTGTCACAACACTTAGAAAGTGTTAGGCTACCTGCCAAAATCAGTTAGTTGAGTTAGTTGCTAAATTAATTAAAATGGGACCTAACTAAAATACTAAAATAAACATTTGCTGTGGTATAATTTCTAGTAACTGCATTTAAGTTACTCATTTTTTTTTTTAAAAAAAAAAACCTCTGCTTGCTCTAAGGAGTCAAATCCTGAAATGTTTCTCCAAGACAAAATATTATGTGCTGATGGCAGGTTTGAGACAATGACAAATTTATGAAACCATTGTAAATGTTTATTTGGACAGTCTTAGCCCATCATATGCTTTTACTATGCAAGGACTTCTAAACATGCTGATGTGAGTAAATCTTTTTTTTCTGTACCTCAGAGTGATTGCTGTGCTCGTGTTCTAGCAGAAGGAGTTTTGGAGACTTGCGTCCTTTCTCGAAGAGAAACTGTGCTGTTTTGCCAGCCTTGAAGCTGATAAATACGGTCGGTGTTGTTCCTGAGTTCCTCTGGGAGTGGTGGACATATATTTATTAAGATATCAGTATTGCTTGTACTATGATTGTCAGTCAGACAGGTCACTCTTCTTGTGACAGTCTGTTACAAGCAGGTCTTTTAAACATACTAACCAGTGGAGGCAATATTATATAATCAATTTTCTGGGTAGATTTAGCTTAGTTCCCCAGCCAGACCCTGTGTTTCAGCATCAAAAATGCATGGCAAATTTTATCAAAAAGATGCATTGAGCTGTTATTGTGTTTACAGACATTCCTAAAATAATTAACTCAGATTCATAATGCCTGTCACAAATGACAAAAGTAATTAATTCTGAAATTTGGAGTATGGGGCTTTATGTGGAATGCTTACCTTCAGGGGATTCCGTCTGAAAAATATTTTGGGTCATCATTTATTGTGTCTAATAGCATGCCGGGTTTTGTAAGGTTTCAATTATGATGTTTGAATAATGTAGGAAGCAAAGAAAAAGTAACAGTTCCATGTTTATTATATTAACGTCAGTCAACAGAGAAGGAACGCTGCACTGGGCGCTACAAACATGCTAACTGCAATATTCCACGAAGCCTCCAAACAAAAGTAGGTTACATTTTCAAAACTGGGTGAAAGTTGCTCTTGCAAACAGGCAATTAAAGAAATCAATATGACTTGCATGCTGAAATACAATAAACACACAGCTAAAAGTTATTTTTACTCCCTTCTAATTCTGCCAGACTGTTTCTAAGACACAAACGTATATGCAGTGTGTTATGTTTTTCAGGTACTAAGTTTATAGTAATGCTTGAAACATGTGGCCAAAAGGATGAAGTCCTTCATAAGCAAAAATACGAAGTTGTAATTTAAACTACTTGCTTCAGACACTGCTATCTGCTGTAAGCACATCTCGGAACAAAACAGAAAGCCCACGTCTGGCTTAAGAAGCAGCTTGATACTTTAATCTTTGCTAAGCAAATTTTTGTAGAGGCAACTGATGTATTTTTCAAGCACCAAAGTGGTTAAAACTGTGTGTGTGTGTGTTTTTCTTTCTGTTCCTGAAGACTCTGAATAAAGTCTGTCTATATTTGCTGTCTATACTGTGATGTATAATTTTGGAGATCTGGATCCATGAGACGCTAGTAATATTGGAAGATTTTTGTAACTTTGTTTAAGAACTGTGCTACTAGAATGGCAGGAAACTTTTCAAAAGCCTGGAGATAGTATCTCCTATTTAATAGCTAGAGGCAAAGATTTTTATATTATAAATTAGGAAAGCTTAGTCTAATATGACCAACTCATAGTCTGACTGTTTTTAAGTTGGAATAGTTCAGTGGTATTTGCTTTTCCTACGCTTTTTCTTTTCTTTTTATTCTAGACCACCTTCATATTACCAAATTCTGTGGTTTTTTTTTTATTACTAACAGTTGATTTTAAATTGTGGTGGATTGTAAAACCTGATTTATTGTCTTTATGCAACAATAATTTAACATGTAGAAATCTAAAAGTTACACCGAGTCTCTACATTTCAAACATGATTGCTTACGGGTAGAAACTTTGAGCTGTGTTCTACTGCCTGAATAGGTGACTTTAACCAGCTAATGACACCTTTTCTATTTTTACCACTTCGTGTACCATTATTAGTAATAGTTGTCATCATTATATTGGATCAATTGCTGACTGTAGGTGACCATGAAACTGTAGTTTTCAGTTCATGAACCAGTGATCACTTGTGAAGGAAACTGCCAGTGTGCAGCTTCTAAATCTTTCAGAACAGCTGAAAATATCTGGCTTTCGATACTGCATTTAGACTCTTAAATCTTGCTCGTCTGCAACATTTGTTATGTAGAGAAACATTTTTTTTAATGAGGATGACAGGGAAAACTCTAAACAAATATTTTGAAAATGGTTACGTAAAATTAAATAAGTAACTTGTTCAGTAATGTGCTTGAATAAGTAAGTCTGTGATTGCTCGTCCTTCTGAAAAGAATGTGCCAAAGTGCCATTTATTTTATCAAACTGCAGTACAGTTCATGAACTCCAGATCACAAGTACTCTCATGTGAGAAACGTGGAAGCTATTTGGTGCAGCTTCTACTGTAGCATGGAAGTCAAAATATACTTAGCAATTGGAAAATAAAGGAACTTTAAATAAATTATTTTAAAGATAACAGACACTAAGAAATGGTTTCCAGCTCTGCAGTAAATTAAGTGGACAAGAGGAATTTATGATGGGTGGTTTGATGAGATGCTGTGTCTCTGGAGTATTAAAAAAAATATAAATCAATGAAAGGATATTAGAGACCATGCAGCAACCATCCTGTTGTCTAGGGATATAAGCTATATGACCCAAAGGCTCTTTTTTTCCTGACTTGTATGATTCTGGGTTTCAGTAACTAAACCTATTTTCCTTATGTTTCTCTAACTTTGCCCTGATGTTTTTTCTTTTTTGACACAGGAGTTTCACAAACACTTCAGTTAAAAGCAGGCAGAGTTAGTGAGAGAAAAAATAATGTTTAATTAATTTATTTATTTTAAATAGATGAGACTTTGTGTGTGTGTGAGTACCATAGTAAATGCTCAGTCTAAAAAAATAAATTGTGAACACCAAGCCCTTTACTTTAGTATGAAACCTAGACAGCTTCACATGTGGGAGCCCACAGAATAATTGTATGCCATTGATCACTAAGAGAATTTGCATTGGTTAAGTGCTTTCCTTCGGTCAAAAACTGGCTCCAGGTAAACCTACCTAAAGTTCCTTTTTTCTGAAGAACAGTTATTCCCAGGGTACATACTTTACGATGAGTATCTTTGGTGTGGGCAATTCCAAGATGAGAAAGTTAGGGGCTAAGACAAGAATAGTCTGCCAATGTCAGCATATTAAACTGCGGAAAGGGCTAACAACGTAACTGTGGCTTCTGCAAGGGATTGTCCATGTGCTGCTTCTAAGTCTTTCTGTATAGGGTAAATAAAAACACGATGCTAGAAAATATCTTGACCCTGTATCATTGTTTTCCTTTCAGTTAACAAGTGAACTAATGCAAGGCCTTGAACCACAGTGAAGGTGCAACTGTATCGGCTACCACCATCCTCAGCAGTTTGTGAAGTTGATAAGCCTCCTACAAAAGACTGAAGAGAATCATGTGCTTATGCCAAAAGGCAAGTAGCAAGTCACTTATATGTTGGAGTATGTAAGAACATACCTGAGTATAAATTTGGTATTTTACCTTCCTTGGGGTTGTATGAGTTGATTGTGGCCCTGTAAATTGGGTTTTTTCTTTTGCTTTGGGCCACCAAATATGCCTATAGTAACTGCCTCAATTCTTCTAGGAATCTAATGGTATTCTAACAGGCTGCCGTTAGAATGGAGGGATGCTTTCTAATGGAGTGAGGGGAAAAGCAAAAGTTGCAATGCATATATATATATATATACACATACATATATATATACACACTTACCTGTGCTGAGCTAAGCACAGTCCATTCCATGGATTCATGTGGTAAAGTGAGAAATGACAGGGAGAAATCATTACTATGACAACCCCACAGTGAGTGTAGGGAACATATGACTCACTGCAGCTTTTTGAGTTCAGTGAGTCAAATCCATAAGCAGCTGGCCTTTTTGTGTAGCTCTATGGGTGAAATGGAGTAACAGTCCATTTATACTCTGGAGATTGCCTGATGTGTTTATAGCAAAAAATATCCAGCGTGTGCGCCTCCACATGACTTCTTTTCTTCTTTTAAGCATGTACAAGGTCAAGTGATAGAAACAAGATCATGGAATTGCTATATCTTTTTTTCTGTCCGTCCCCCCCACCCCCCCAAGCAGTCCTTTTTTGTATTTTGGGGCATCTGGAACTCTTTCTCTCTGTTAATGTGCCTATAATTTTCAGTTGTCTGATGTTATCCATGGCTCAAATGCTAGAGGCTATTAGTGTTTGACACTGAGTAGCAGATGATAGACAAGGGGGCAGCTGCAGACATTTTACAACAGGAAGCCTAGGCAGCCACCATTTCTTCGTTACCCGTGTGGTAGAATTTCTAAGCAGAAATGTGATGCAGATAAAATACTGACTGTGAAGTGGGTTGTGTACTGTCTGCCTTTTCCGGCCTGAAGAAGGTGCCACACGTGCTTGGAGTCCTCTGTTATTCCTTCCTACTTGCAACACTTTTGCATGGGAGGAGATTAAGGCATGAGAGCCCTTAATTTTCATTTATGAAAGTATTCTTTGACCTTCTTTCAGGTGCCCTTATCCTCAGCCAAAAGGCAGTTTTTCTTACATTTTGTTTTAAACAACAAGTAGAAACTTTAAAAGTGCTGTTAAGGACTTGCTGTTCACCTAACAGCCATTTGTCATCAGGGTCATTGTGGTCAATTTGCAACCAGCAAAATACTGACTTTGAGATACTACCTGCAGATTTACATTCCAAAGTAGAACGACTTTGTTCTGAATAAGGAAGCCCGTGAATATATTTTAGGTTTTGTTCCTTCTCAGCTGGAGACCTGTGTTAAAATGCATTGATGGGATGCTTTCTTAGATGCTCTCCTGTTAATTAAATTTGTATATGATTTTTGTCTCAAGATGCAGACGGTAACCTTTATATCAAACGATCCTTTAACTGGGAACTATTTCAGATGTTTAATGACTCTTGGAGGTGGCTGGAATCACCTTGAGTTGTAGAGATGGAGAAGACAAATCTCCATGTGAGTAAGAGAATGATGCAGCCTTAATACTGAAGAAAATCTTAAAGGCTTTCAGTGGTCAGATCAGGGTTAACTCCTTGGGACTGCACTGATGGCACTTAATGCTTTGCAGCCTCTGGTATTGACAATTGCATCCACCTTTGGCACAAGGATTTAGTAGTTAAGGCACATTACAGGATGCCTGTTTTAATATCAAATCCTGCTTTGATGTAAAGTGAAGAATTCATCAGCAAAAATACTGTATCATGACTGCGCATGCTTCTGTACTCGGCCTCTGCTGTACCTGGCCAGACCTGCTGTCAGAGACAGGGTGTAGAACAGATCATTACCACACTTGGTCCAATTTGGTGATTGCTGTAAAAGGACACCAGGATGTGGTAGCAACTTCTCTGCTGCTTTCCTTGGTGTGTGCTGTAAAAGTCTATTTGAGGACAAATTTAAAACTCTGGTAACCATGCATCATGTGGGATGCTCTTCCATTGTACTTTTTAGTATCTGTTTGAAAGCGAGTAAATGACTCAATAGAACTAGATTCAGGGATAAAAGCATCAGAGGCCTTGTCACTCTATTCCTTTCCTCTCACTGGAGTTATAAAAAGTGTTATTCAAATGTGATCTAATTATCCTGCTTTACTGTTTAATATGTTCTGCTGTCTAATTTTTGACAATCTTGTCTATGCAAGTATGCTTACTTAATAAAAAAAGCAAAATCAGAGATGAAGAAGGCTCTTAACCGTGCTGTTCACACCTTCAGGGTAAGGGGCCGAGATGTTTATGTCAGTTAATCCTTCACTGAGTGTTCAACAGGGTGCAAAATAGGCATACAGTGCAGTAATCTAAAAGGAAATTTTTTTCTCCATTTACTATTCTGAAAGTAAATGAGTTGATTTTTCAGTGAATGCGGGATTCATCTGAAATTTACATGCAGGGCCCTTTTTTACATAAAGCAAGTAAAAATCCTGAATTATTCATGGTTTTCTCATTTCTTTCAGTTGTTGGTTATCCCGGAAGGAAGGAAACTAGAATTTATTCTACAGGCACTATCTCTTTATTGCTGTAATGGGAACATTGCACTGGTAATTATAGCTTTACTAATTATACTTACTCATTTGTTTAATCCTCATAAGAAGAATATTATTTAAGTCTGGTTTGCTATTTGATGCTGTAGCTAAACTATGAATTGTAAGCAGGAAAGAGGTTAAGTCTGTGTGATCTTGGCCCTGGTTCTCCGTTAGATTTCTGGGAGGTTCCTTCTGAAAGACGGCTCAGTCAATTTTGAATAATTCAAACAGTCAACAGACCTTACGCTTGTACAGTGCAGATACACACGTTACAGGAAAAAATTGTAGAAGGATTTTCTACTCCTACTACTGGTTACATCTTGCTATCACAGTTGTTTTGTTTTATTGCTTCATTAATAAAATTGTTAATGTCTTCTTGACAAGTTAATTCTCACTGATAAATGTAATGGACTGGTCTGTTTTGTTCTGCTTAGAGATAGTGTTTTCTTTTTTAAAGTAAGAAACAGGCTTGTTCTTTCTTCACAGAGAATATAGAGCCAGATCCAAAATGCTTCTAAAAGGAGAAGGAATTCTCTTTGTTGGTTTAAGCCAACTTTGTATCAGGCTTGTTACTAACAAACCTCAGAATTTGAAGACATTTGAAGACATTTGAAGATTTGAAGTACTAATCCCAATTCTAGATTGGCATCTGATTCCTGTAGTTTTCCTAGGTGAGTTAAAACGTTCTACTCATGAAATATTGAAGGTAAAACAAAATCCCTTTAATTGCTTTAAGTTTATATATACACTTGCAATTTATTTGAATGTTTTACTGTGTGCGAACTCAGAATGGCTGACAGTGGGTAAGACAAAGCGCAAGTAATTATACAATGTCATTACTAATTGTGTAAAGTTCAGTGAATTTTAATAATTCTTAAACATGCAAACCTAAATGTACCCAACAAAGAATTTGTTCCATAAAAACCACCATTTAGCACATATGAAAAGGCAGGAAGGGTTCCATTCATGTAACATTGTCCATAGAAATTGGGTAACTGTTACTACACACAGTCAATGTTATTAATAACAAGTCTTTCGTTAGTTGTGACAGGAATTGATGCTGAGACTGCAAATAATTAACTTCTGAATATCCACTGGGCATAAGTTTCAAAGATGGTAATCACACATCAATTTCTGTGGTAACTTTTTAACCCCAAAAGCTTCTTTTCATATTTGAAAGGAGTCAAAATTTTTAAAGGCCAGTTCTTTTATCTGGAGTTAACCTAACCAGTGTTCAGAACACTGGTTGAGAGAGTGCCTTGGGAGATAGTCCTGAAGGGCAAAGGGGTCCAGGAAGGCTGGACGCTCTTCAAGAAGGAAATCTCAAAGGCCCAGGAGCAGGCTGTCCCCAAATGTCACAAGTCAAAAGGGTGGGGAAAATGGCCAGTCTGGATGAATAAGGAACTTCTGATGGGACTTAGGAATAAAAGGAGGGTTTACCACCTTTGGAAAAAGCGACAGGCAACTCAGGAGCAGTACAGAGATCTCGTTAGGTTATACAGAGAGAAAATTAGGAAGGCAAAAGCCCAGCTGGAGCTCAACTTGGCCACTAACATTAAGGACAACAAAAAAAGCTTCTATAAATACATCAACAAAAAGAGAGCCAGGGAGAATCTCCATCCCTTACTGGATGCAGGGGGGAAAGCTGCAACCAAGGACAAGCAGAAGGCTGAGATACTTAATGCCTTCTTTGCCTCCGTCTTCAATAGTCAGACCAGCTATCCCCAGGGTGTTCAACCTCCTGAGATGGAAGATAAGGATGGAGAGCAGAACAACCCACCCATAATCCAGGAGGAAGTAGTCAATGATCTGCTTCTGCACCGAGACACACATAAGTCTATGGGGCCGGATGGGATTCAGCCAAGAGTACTCAGGGAGCTGGCAGCAGAGCTCACCAAGCCTCTCTCCATCATTTATCCACAATCTTGGTCAAGAGGGGAGGTACCAGATGACTGGAGGGTGGCTAATGTGACGCCCATCTACAAGAAGGGTCGGAAGGAGGATCCAGGGAACTACAGGCCTGTCAGCCTGACCTCGGTACCAGGAAAGATCATGGAGAGGATCATCTTGAGTGAGCTCTCATGGCAAGTGCAGGGCAGCCAAGGGATCAGGGCCAGCCAGCATGGGTTTAGGAAAGGGAGGTCCTGCTTAACCAATGTGATCTCTTTCTCTGACCATGTGAGCCGCCTTCTGGATGCAGGGAAGGCTGTGGACGTTGTCTGTCTGGACTTTGGTAAGGCTTTTGACACCGTCCCCCACAGCATTCTCCTGGAGAAGCTGGCGAATCATGGCATAGACAAGTGTACTCTGTGCTGGGTTAAAGACTGGCTGGATGGCCGTGCCCAGAGAGTTGTGATTAATGGGGTGAAATCCTCTTGGTGGCCGGTCACCAGTGGTGTCCCTCAGGGCTCAGTTTTGGGGCCGGTTTTGTTCAATAACTTTATCGATGATCTGGATGAGAGGATGGAGTGCACCCTCAGTAAGTTTGCAGATGACACCAAACTAGGTGGGAGTGTTGATCTGCTTGAGGGTAGGAAGGCTCTACAGAGGGACC
Organism: Rissa tridactyla; assembly: GCF_028500815.1. Classification (NCBI taxonomy): domain Eukaryota; kingdom Metazoa; phylum Chordata; class Aves; order Charadriiformes; family Laridae; genus Rissa; species Rissa tridactyla. The sequence goes on along the minus strand of NC_071469.1, from coordinate 12,277,173 downwards.
TGGACAGGCTGGATCGATGGGCCAAGGCCAACTGTATGAGGTTTAATAAGGCCAAGTGCCGGGTCCTGCATTTCTGTCACACCAACCCCAAGCAACGCTACAGGCTTGGGGAAGAGTGGCTGGAAAGCTGCCCAGCAGAGAAGGACCTGGGGGTGCTGGTGGACGCCCAGCTTAACAGGAGCCAGCAGTGTGCCCAGGTGGCCAAGAAAGCTAACAGCATTCTGGCTTGTATCCGGAACAGCGTGGCCAGCAGGAGCAGGGAAGTGATCGTGCCTCTGTACTGGGCACTGGTGAGGCCTCACCTTGAGTGCTGTGTTCAGTTCTGGGCCCCTCTGTACAAGAGGGACATTGAAGTGCTGGAGCGTGTCCAGAGGAGAGCTACCAGGCTGGTGAGGGGTCTGGAGACCAGGTCATATGAGGAGAGGCTGAGGGAGCTGGGCATGTTTAGCTTGGAGAAGAGGAGGCTGAGGGGAGACCTCATTGCCCTCTACAACTACCTGAAAGGAGGCTGGAGAGAGGTGGGTGTTGGCTTCTTCTCCCAGGTGAATAATGACAGGAGCAGAGGAAATGGTCTGAAGCTGCGGCAGGGGAGGTTTAGATTAGATATTAGGAAGAATTACTTTACTGAAAGAGTGGTCAGGCAGTGGAACAGGCTGCCCAGGGAGGTGGGTGAGTCACCATCCCTAGAAGTATTTAAGAAGATTTGGCACTTCAGGGCATGCTCTAGTGGCAGAGATTGTAGGTTGTTGGGTGTTTGGGGTTTTTTTGGGTTTTTGTTTTTTTGGTTTTTTTTTTATGAGTGGTTGGACTCAGTGATCTCAAAGGTGCTTTCCAACCGTGAAGATTCTATGATTCTGTGACCTCATAAGATCGTGGGCTGGATCCTTTATAGGAGCAGAATGGCAAGACTGTTGAAATTGGTGCGAATGTGCTGAAGCATACCATTTGAGACTGCAAGACCTAAGCTTCGTAAGAATGAGATTCCTATGATGCTGTCATTACTCTGTCTACTCCCTGTGGAAAAAAAGCTTTCTTTGTAAAGGAAATCCTAAAATTAAAAATAACAATCCACGTCTCTTGATTGCTATGGGTGGACAGTACTAGTAGATGAACATCGGTCTACTCATTTGATGAAAAAAGACAAGTGCACAGTTCATTATTTAATAAAGCACAACAGTCTTTGTCAATAAGTTTTGAGGCTGTTTCTCAAGAAGCTTGAATTCGTCCACTGAGTTGTATCATATTAGATAGGTAGACTTCTACTTTCTCACTGCAATATTTGCCTCTTAAGGAAACTAGCTGAATGACCACTGGATTGCTTCTTTTCTGCCAGTCTTATTTCACATCTTCCTGCAGTAGTGCACTCTTGTGTGTGGCAGTTATCTAATTGTCTGTTTTAAAATGGAGTGTATTTATTATGCTTCATATGTTAGTGGAAATGCTTCTTGTATTGGTGTTTGGGAATGTTCTTCTCCCTTTACTTCTTTCATCAATGATTTATCAACTCTGTTATTGCTTGCATGGTCTTTATTATGCCTCCCAGAAGATTTTTCTAGAACCCTCTTTTGCTTAAGGACCACAGGAAAAAGATGAATGAAGCTTAATATTTGATCAGGAATTTACTTTGTCTTTTAAGCAACATTTTGTAGCCACTGGCACATCCTTAATAGTCCCAGAGGGAAACAAAGAAGGTAGCTGATCGAAGTTGGATATGCATTTAGTATCTTGTAATACGCAGTGAAAAGTACAGACTCGGGAAACCAGCCAAATACTTTTCCTAGGAAATCTTCAGAATATGTGACAGCAAGGCTTAGACTTGACAGTACTTTTCTTAACTTTGAGACTTGCATGACCCTCAGAAGCTTCTAACTCTCACTGGCTTGTGTGTCTTTAGGTCCTAATTTGTTACAATTGCCGATGTAACCCTATACTTTATCTTGTTTTAACTCCTTCATGGTTACTGCACACGTGGTTTTGCCACTAAAGAAAATACTACAAGCAGTGGTGCCCCTGGGTCCTTCTGCGTATGGAGAGACTTCTGAATGTGTGACTACTCAGAAGAGAGTTGCTGTTTTCTCAAGATCTATCAAGTATTGTAATTTCTCTGGCATGGACTTCCTACTGGCCCATAGTCCTTCTTGTGAGGTAATCCCTCACTTTTTATGAGGGGAAAGCTGAAGCAGTTATTTGTTAAACCACGTAGAAGGCACTGGTGTCAGAGCAATGCGAAAAATTTCGGATGACGTGTCACTCAGATTGACAGGTGCCACCTCTTCTCACAGAAATCAGACTGGAAGTTGTGCTGAGCATGCTGTCAGAATGGCACAGCCTCTGTCTTTGATGGCATTGTCTACGATGGTGAGAGCTGGGATAAGAACTGCAGGTCACTGGGGGTGAGTGATGTGAGCTAGAGGGGTTCTTTTGGGTGTGAATTTGCATTGTGCCTGTACAAGAATTGCTGCTCTGGGCACCGGGGTGCATCGTATTTTTCTTCCTGCTGGCACCAAGTCTGAAGTGATATTAGTGGGGTGCCATTCAGGCTACTCTGCCTTTGAGGTAAATGAAGGTGCTCCATCAGTGAGCTCTCTGCGTGCACGGACAGTGTGCACCTAGGATTGGCAAGCGGCATGGACTTCATTGTGGGTAAAGATACAGGGTGGACGTGTGGTCCTGGAACCATAATGCGTACCAAACCCCCACCCCTCCTTCTTTGCACCTCACTACTTGATATTGTAAATGCACAAAATAGCCTGGAATTTCTAGAAGGTATTAATTTCAGATTATGCATATGTGAACAAAAGTGTGTTCTTAAAATTAATTTAACGATTTGAAAAGTTCCTTTGTTCAAATTATATAGATACTTCTTTTCTGTTTTTCATATTATAACTGAAGGACTTTAGGACTTTGAATGCTGTAGGTTTACGTGTTTTCTTCCAAAAACCTGAAGTGGAAGAAACCAAGACTGAGTTTTGAAATAGCGTTGATGAAATATGCACAATAATATTCTTTGGGACAAATTAGGAAAAAATCCCTTAGCTTTTCAACACTGTGGTAACAGTACTAATCAACATGACATGCTGTTGAGACACTCCACAGGACAAGGTTTGCTCTTCTGGATGAATGTACAGAGCTTTATTCCTCAGGTATGTCAATGTATGTGCATCTAGTCCCAGACCACGAGACAAAGACACGCATCTTTCCTCTGTCTGTTTTCATTAAAATATTGTTACTCTGTATTTTGATCTGTTCCATGCAGCAGGACAAACAAATATTTCCTTGTGGGCTTTGTAGCTTTTCTTACATGAGATCCATCTTGAGTGACCTGTTAGCACTTACTCAGTTTGTGCCTCTACATGACCATCACAGTAGTGAAAAAGTACTGCTTGGTATCCGGCACGTTTGTCTAAATTTCCATGCTGTGATTTGCCAGAGGATTTTCTTATAGTGGGGCACTCACCATAGTTTTGGGAACTATGAGAAAGAGAAGTGGATTCGGAGAACTGAGCCCTGATATAATGTGAGGAGGGTAACAGTATCTAATGGGATCATTTCACTGTATAGTATATGTGATTTCTGAAGAAGTGAGGAATGCCCCTAACTCCATCCTGCTTATAGAATATCAGTCAAAAGATCACTGCTTGCAACCAAGCAGCAATGTGAGGACATATTCTTTATCATTGTCCTGTGTTTCCATATGCCAGTTTCTTCCCTGTCTTCCACAATCCTGCTGCGTTATGTTCCATTTTCTTATTCTCATCCTCATCAACTGTTCTCAGCTCATCTCCAGTCAGCTTGTCATTTAAGCTTGCATGCTGCCTCCTCCTTGGTACCCTGCCTCTGATTTCTTCTTTTTGAGTCTTCTACTTCCGTTTTTTATATGCTTTAAGGAGAGAAACTCTTACTTCCTGGATGTGGCTCACTATGAATTTTAAGTTGATGATAGCATCCTTTTGAACACCATTACAGATCTAGATGTGCCACCTTCTTCCTTGTGGTAGGGATTGCGAGTGCTGCACAGGCCTTAAAAGAAATTCTATGCCCAAGCATTTGACAGCAGCAGCATTATTAAAAGTAATTCACCTAATGGATCACCTCTCAGGAGCGATGAGACTAAAAGTAATGTAGGAAGTAATCTGTGCAAGAAAGGTAAAAGATCCAAGAGAATGAAACGAATAGCATCATTAAAAAAAATTCTGCTTCAGTGCCTTTAGAGATAATTTGTAAAGAAAGCAGGTTAATGATAATGTAGACAAAGGGTGAGATGATATTGGTTTCTCTAATTAAAATCCTTGCAGTGAGTACAAAGCCGTAGAAGTATGTCAGATCAGAAAACCTCAGAATCTTCAGTCTTTGTTTACTCACTGAACAGGAGCATCATGACAGATCAGTTTTCTGCTTCTTGTCTCCTTGGTATTCCTTGACACAAAGCTTAAGAAGCCAGCTTGTTTCTCGTGTTTGCCCGTGAACAAATTCTATCTGTGAAAGAAGAAGGTGGAGAAGGGCGGTATTTCCAAAGTATCTGCTTAGACTGCTAACAAGGCTGCTGAGTCCTAGGAGGAGAGGAATTACAGCTATTTCCTTTGTCCTGGGCCTATGGTCTGTGCTGTTATTGGCCAGGATTATTGAGAGACGGGAGATTTTTGGGTACCAAACATCTTGAGCATTGTTTCTGAGATGCCCTTTAGAGGCCTAGTTCTTAGAAAATGCTGGATTGCTGCCTTTTCATAGCATCCTGTTCTGTGTACTTCAGGACATTTCTCATGGCTTTACTGCTCATAAATTTATCTTACACCTAGCTACCAGTCAGAGCTGGTTGGCAAAAGTAAAGATGGGAGAACCTAGTGATGCTTTGTCTTTAAACCTCTTCATACAATTCCATGTGATTGGGGAATTGCTGTGTTAAAGGATGATTTATTTTATTTTATTAGGATTTAAACTCTGCCTTGAATTTTTATAGCGCCCTTGAATAACACCACTTTTTGACATGTCAGAGATTTGGGATCCGCTCAGAGCAACAATTTGATAAGTTCTGAGCTTAAGCTCTTAAAAGAAAAAAGACAAACATGTTTGTATACTAGGAGAAAAAACTTGTATTTTAGTAGTTCTCCTCTTCTAGCATTTCAGAGCTGTCATAGCTTTGCTTATCTGCTGAGCTTCATCCAGGAAAGAGAAACAAACAGTACTTTCTAGATAGCCTATTATGTGAACAAATATCAGAAGGAGAAGGAAAGATTAAGTCTGCTTCTAATCTTTTACATTGATCATGCTTTCTATTGAAGCTGTTGTAAGAGCAAGTTCCTGATGATACTGGTTTGGTTATCAGGTATATAGCTATGATTGTATACGATTTTCTGAGTGGCATCTGCATCTATAGCAAGCTCAGTAGATGACTAGACCTTTATAAAACATAAATGTTTGTTCCTGTGTGCATGCCCGTGGGTGTATGTATGGGGAAAAAAATATTCTTTAAAGTAAAATGCACTTCAAGTCCATTGTGGTAATGCTGTCCTACCAAGTAAATTTTTAATCCACAAGACTGAAACCAAAACATTTTAATAATTAATTCTCCTGTAAATCTCTGCTTTTAGGAATGGACATTGAGACTATAGAGAAGAAGTTTATGTGTGTACAGTGATACACTATTAAAATTGCAGCACCTGCTGTACTTCAAAGACAAGCTATTCTAAAATTGAATAACATTCTAAAAAAAAAATCTGTCAAAATGTTTTCACTTGACTACATGTAAGAATTGCTGCAGAAGGGTTCCTATTGTTGTTTTCAGAATTTCAAAGGGGCTTTTCAGCATTTAGATGGGTATATTCTGCTTTTAGTTATATTTAGGGATTGGTGGAAAGAGATGCGTATTTGTTTGTATAGTTTTCTGTGGTACCAATGAATTGGGATTTCACATTTGAGTACTTTGCTGAATCAAGTCTTTTAGAGTAGTTTCTCTTTTCTAAAATGTTAGCAAATGCTAGCTTTGTGCTAATGGAAGCTAGACATTTGATTAGCAGGTTTTCAAAAGTAAAGTGGTAACACTTTTCTATGGCTTTATTGAGCTAAAAGTAAAATCTGACATGTTATTGCTGCAGCATAAGATCAGAGGATTTTTTTTTTAGCTGCATTTGTTGTTAGGTACTCTGAAATCTGATCTGACTCCATTCCATAAAACTGTCTAGTACTGTGGAGGAAAAATAAATATCTATAACTATTTAGGCATATATGAATGAGATTAATTATAGATTGTAAATGTAGAGCAACTGGCCGGAGTGTCCTCTTGTACTTCACCTGTCTTGAAAATGGTTTTTCCTATACTGACAGAGCATCAGCATCTCCAATATGCAGTTATAGCTTTCCCCAACTTATTGCGGCCTTTCAATACTTAAAGGGAGCTTATAAGATAGGTGGTGACAGACTTTTTGGTAGGGCCTATTGTGATAGGAAAAGGGTTAATGGTTTTAAACTAAAAAAGGGTAGATTCAGGCTAGATATGAGTAAGAAATGTTTTATGATGAAGGTGATGAAACACCAGAACAAGTTGCCCAGAGAGGTGGTAGATGCCCCATCCCTGGAAACATTCAAGGTCAGGTTGTTTGGGGCTCTGAGCAACCTGATCGAGTTGAAGATGTCCCTGCTCATTGCAAGGGGGTTGGACCAGATGACCTTTAAAGGTCCCTTCCAACAGAAACCATTCTATGATTCTATGATCTTTTCTGCCTTTCCTGGGCTTTTGAGTATATTTAAGTACGAATAGCTTAATTGCCTTTTTTTTTTAATGGGACTACTAGGAGGCAGACCTGAAAAGTGGAACTTTTGTACAGATGTCTATTTTGTAAACTCTTGGGAACTGAGTCTATTATAAAAGCTTTTGTTATTGACGTGGATTAATGTTGCTTTTGAATATTTTAAGAAGTATCTCTGCATTAGAGATGCACTAGAATAACATTGAAAAGATTTTATATAGTGAATCAGCTATAGAATATGTTCTAATTCTTACTAAATACTCAGATTTTATTGCCGAATAAAAATGTCTTAATGGTGTAGTTTGTCTATACTTGTTGTATCTGTGACAAAATCTAAAAATCTTTAAAAGATTGTTTAGATCAGTGTATTCTCCTGGGACATAAAGGAACTGCCTATACTGAAAGCTAAGCAGAATCTTTTTTTCTACTCTGCAGAAGTTCAAAGCTGTTTATACAGACAGAGAAGTAATTTTGTCATTAGCCTGTCTCCTGAAATTCCTTAGTATTTTCTGCTGTCCTGTGGAAATGGAAGATTTCTCCCCTTTCACATTACATCTACCAGCCTGCAGCCATGTAGTCTGTACTGACTTGTTTCTCAAGCATTGTAGTCAATGTTGCCTGTCCCAAAGGGTGTGTGGGGAGAGGGCAGTGAGGGCAGTCTAAAACTGGTGGAGAGACAGGAAAAAGAGGGTAACAATTTTTATAGGTCTGTTCCTCTTCATTCTCCCTTCCCCCTGCCACCACAACGTGCATTAGGACACTTCACCATTAGGAAATATTCACTGCTGAAAGTTGCGTTTCCTGGTACACCAGGGATATTTTCTTTTTTCAAAAACACTCAGTGATTTTAGCGATTTGCTGTGTTTTTCAGACAGTGAGGAACTGAAGTCGGTCGACAGTGTCATTCAGGCTTTTTGTGTGCTGTCCTGTAAAGGTACCAGAGTTAGCTCAAAGCTGTCCTTTGTGGTGGTAGCAGTTATGGTGTCAGCGTTTGAGCTAACTACCCTAAAAAGAAGCTTCCTTTTGGTGTCATGGTTGTTGGCTCTTCTGCTTGCAAAACTGGACTAGTATTTTGGAGACATACCAGGTAATTTGAGGATTTTGGCAGATGGACTTGGGTGATTTAGTGGGAGCAGTTAGGAGTTCTGCTGTCGCCCTTCTGCATTCCAGTCCTTGCCAGAAATGCCCGCAACAGAAGTTCCTGCCCCAGAAGAGTGAGCTGTTTGCCAGCACTTCTGCCACTCTTTCACAGCTTTCCATCTCAGTTGATGTTCAGTTGGTACTAATACGCTATGCAGTGAACTTGGGGAGCAGGGCTGCATGCATGTACCCTGCTATGCACTGGTGTATGGGCAGTAATTTCCTGCAAAGGGATGAGATGGACACCTGGGAACCTTATGTATTTTGAAAGTGGTCCTTACCCACTTCAGTTGCTTAGCTGGAAAGCTCTTTGCAAAATATTTATCAAAGTGACAGTATATCATAGTGGTTTTTGTGTGTTCACTATTGCTGTCTTGTAGGTTAATAAGGAATACTAGAGAGAGAAAGTGGGGAGGTGGATGGGGAAGGATTGGAGCACAGAAAATGGAATGCTAATAAGTACAAATGGTGATGTTGGCAAAGAGGTGATGTAATTGCACTTTGATAAGTGACATTTATGGGTTATGAAATATTTGCAGAAAATCTCAGAGGAATAATTGAACCAGACATCTTTCAGTTCTGGTGATCTGTGAGAAAAAGATCCAATACCTTGTGGCTTATAAAAGAGTAAGTATATGCTTCATTGTATAATACAGATCTAATGATGATCTGAGTTTCAAATTATACAACATGCAATTTTGATACATAGATATATAGACTGAGAGATTTTCATTCTGAATTTCAAATTTCTAGTAGCTTTGGATTTCTGCCTATCTTTGTCCCTGTCTAATTCATGTTGTTTCTTTTCCCCCTAGAGACTTATTCCTTATTAAAGACTATAAAAGACCCCAAAAGAGTCATATATGCCTAGCTCCTCAGAGAGGATGAAATAAGAACAAGGTAAGTGGAAAGATTTCTTTATCAAACTAAGTAACAGACAGACTCAAATTAGGAATTGAAAATTATTTTCTAGAAACTTGCTGCTGTGAGCTGTTGACAGCATGGACCCACCAGCTCCCTGCTTATGGCCAGTAATGGCAGCAGAAATTTTAGAATAATTGGCGTGAATGAAATGAAGAGAGTTCCCAACCAATTACCAGAGAAAAATGGAAAAAGCACATGTGCTTTTTCTGTCTGCGGTATTTCAGACTCATTTATTTTCTTGGTATAACACTTCCATTTTATTTCATGGTGACATGAATTCTCCTTCCCTCCTCTTCTTGCAATTTATAGTTAATCCTAAAGTTTTAGTTACGTTCATTTTAAATGCCTCTGGAAAAATCTTGTAGATTTGGATGAGAATCAAATACAGTTACTGTTGAATTCAGTCTGTGGGAGCAGATAAGGTTTTATAAAGCATACTTTATTGATGACACAAACTTCATTTTTTTTTTTTTAAATGCTAATTGTAGTTGACCACAGCTAGTAGTCTAAAAGAAGCACTGTTTCTCATCATTTTCAAGCACTGGAATCTATTCCTTATTTGCTAAGAGATGAAGATACAACAAAGTGATAGGTTTTGAATACTGTCCTATGTGCAGTAAATTTGTACAAGGGAACTATAGATCTATGGAGAAGCTTTTGTGAAAGCCCTGAATTTAGTTTCTGTGTTCTCAGCCATTCCTAGTTTCTGGGATACATTTAAAAATGGTAGATATCTTCACCCTTCTATTGGCTTAATAAATGCTTCTGTCCCAAACTCTGAATATGACACGGAAAGCATGCATTTCCTTCACAGCCATTTACATGGTTGTTCCTGCTAGAGTGTTCAGTATTTGGAAATGTAAACGAGTCATCTGGTTACGTGCCAGTTTGTTGATACTGATGGAACATGCCCTTTTCAGAGACAGATGATGCCTTCGTGCTTGTACACCTGTTAATGTCCCCTCAGTCTTCCCCTGGTGTAGTTTCACTGTATTACTCTAATCAGGAACCATTCATTTTGCTCCTGGCAGTGCTGAGAAATGCAAATAGTCAAATTTGACGTGGTAGCTTAGATACCTACATGTTGCTGCCATCTCAGGATATAGCCCATAGGCGTGTCTGAACACCGGGGATAATACAGGGAAGAAAATGCGGGTGCGTGGAGTGTACATCTAGAGAGTTCTGGAGGAGTAGGACTGTTACTTGCTGCTGCTTTCTGTAGCTCAGTATATCATTCAAAGTAACACTATTTCTGTTTAAAACCTTGATAATGCTACAAATGGGTTTTCTGTTTTACCCAAGAAAGCAGTTTAGCCATACATCGTTCTGACGCTTTTCTTCTTCACAAGTTGATCCTCCTAATAATTTGAAGACATTTTTTTATGCTTTTCCCTAAGCTCTTTAAAATTGATCTATTTCTACTCTGTGATCAGATCCATAGTATGGTGTATAACTGAAACTGTAGCTGGCTGTTTAGAACAAAACCAGTTTATACATTCTTCAAAAGCTGTATGTATTTACCATTATTTATTGACTTGGGAATCATTGGTCCTGATGCACTTTTGAGAAGCTGAACATCAGCTTCTTATTTCATACATAGATCACTGTAGATCAGTCTATATATGCTTATTTGTAGACAAAACCATGGGGTTTGTTTTATTTTGGTTTTAGTGTTTTTTTAATTATAATTTTAGAGATATGTAGGGCCAAGCAAATAAGCTCTGTTTTGAAATATGTTAAAAGTTTACCCATGTGGGGACACAAGCTTATTTCATTCTCGCCTTCTAAACCTGTACTTGTTGGAGGCTCTTTTTAAAAGAAAAAATTAGTTTAAAAAAATTCAGCTGTCTGTCCTTCAAACTACTAAACTGCTAAGTACAGACAAGAAAGACAAGGGGAAGCTGCTTAGATTTAAATATATTCATGAAGGAAAAGCTGAAGAAAGCTGGGACTAGGAAGCAGGCTAAAGGAGAATAGCGCTTAGTTAAATACTCATATGGTTCCCACAGATTATTAAAAAGCTAAAAAGGCTTTGTGAGCTAATAGTCTGTGTTCTGTGGGTTTGTGCTATTAAGCAAAAGTGTCCTGGGAAAGGGAAGGGAAACTGAAGGTTCTTTTCCCCAGACTGCAACTGCCTGCCACTAAGCCAAGCTTGATTTTATTCAATCTGACTATTGGCTTGGATTTCTGAAAAGGAAATTTTGGAAGCTTGCCTCGTTCATCAAAAATAATTTAAGGTGCCACCACAGAGGCAGGAGGGCTTCTCATTATTGTTTCCTGTATTTTATGATGTTGGCACTCTCCCTGAAATAATTTGAGAATTGCAGATATAATAATATTTTGGATTGTAGAAAAATAGATCTCAGCATTTAAATTCATATTTTATTTTATCTAGGTTTTGGTAATGTGCCTCTTCCTCAGTAATACAACTTTTTCTGGAAACTAAATCCTTACCCTGAACAGTTGCATTATTATGTCAGGCACTTCTGTACATGATTCTTAAAATAAGCAACTTGAACATTTCTGTGTGACAAAAAACATTTTTTGTTCCTGCAGACATTTTCCAACTGAGCTTGCCAGTGAGAACTACAGGAAATATTTAGGAGGTGGGCAGGTATAGAATAACTTAGGTTGGAAAAGACCTTTAAGATCATAAAGTCCAACCATTAACCTAACACTGCCAAGTCCACCACTAAACTATGTCCCTAAGCACAACATCTACCCGTCTTTTAAATACCTCCAAGGGATGGTGACTCAAACACTCCCCTGGGCAGCCTGTTCCATCACTTGATAACCCTTTTGGTGAAGAAATTTTTCCTAATATCCATCCTAAAACTCCCCTGGTGCAACTTGAGGCCATTTCCTCTCATCCTATTATTTGGGAGAAGAGATTGACTGCCACCTCACTACAACCTCCTTTCAGGTAGTTGTAGAGAGTAATAAGGTCTCTCTCCCCTCAGCCTGCTTTTCTCCAGACTAAACAACTCCAGCTGCTCCTCATAAGACTTGTGCTCCAGACCCTTCACCAGCTTCATTGCCCCTCTCTGGACACACTCCAGCACCTCAATGTCTTTCCTGTAGTGAAGGGCCGAAAACTGGACACAGTGTTTGATGTGCTGAGTTCAGGGGGACGATTCCCTTGTCCTGCTGGCCACACTATTTCTGATACAAGCCAAGATGCTATTGGCCGCCTTGGCCACCTGGGCACACTGCTGGCTCATATTCAGCTGTCTGTGACTAACATTTCCAGGGCTTTTCCTATATGTAGCTTCATCCCTAGATAAGTAGCTGCTTTGGGGAGAGGGACCCTGACAAATGTAGTCTTTTTAAGTGTTTCCTTTTCTGATTCTACAGATGTGACTCATGCTAAGAAACTTAATTAGAAATTTAAAAAGTCCTGCTGTGTACTTTGCAACTGCCAGTAGTCTGAGAGTAAAGCTATTTAACTTAATCGCAACAGGCCTGAATATTTTAATTATGAGCAGTCACCAGCTGAAAATAAAGCATGGAAAGCAGCAATAATATAAGCTTTGAATGCTTTAAGCTTAAATGGTAAAACTATTTAAAATCTCTTTTCCCCTGACTGAGAGTGTCAACCTTTTCAAAAATTGAACTGAAACTGGAATTTTGGAAGGTCTGGGAGCAAGACACTGAAGGTTACTGAATCAGAGATTCAGTGATGACTCCTGGGGTGATAAAAGGGAAGCAGTGTTTTCATTCTTTCTCCATGTCATTTAAGAAAATAGTAATGACCCTGTTGTGCCACACTGAAAGTTCATGTACATGAGCATCTCTGACCAAAAGCGAAGGCTGTAAGAATAAGTAAAAGCTGTATTAAAACCTTCTCTGAGTCTTCTCTCTGTCTTCAGCAATTTGCCAGATTTATATAATTTCAGTAATCTTCAATGGCTTTCCATTTCATGAATTTATCCAATCTCACGTAAACCTTGTTTTGAACCTGTGTTAACGTGGTATGATTGCTAACATTAACAACCTGCTAATTAGCAGGCCATTGTCTGCGGCTGGTGATGTAAATGAAAAAGATTCCATTGACATTTGGTACTGTGCCCACTTACATAAACAGAGAGCTTTCCTCAGTGTTCTTAAAAAGATTGAGTAGAAACAACAATCACTCAAAATACATATTTTGAGATGAGGAGACTGCTTCTGGCATGAGAATCGTACAATGTTTCTATAAATTACATAATCTGGACCTGGTGTATTGACAAGTCTGATGAAGCTCCTTTCATGATTAATAGTAGAGAATATAAAATCAAGTAAACTTCAGAAATTCCTCTGAGAGACAGTAAAACAAGTTGTCAAGGAATTCTTGCAAACATCTATTTTAGATCCATGAAGTTCTACTCTATTTTTAAGTACCGCTTTATTAAGAATGCTAATATGTTTTAAGTAACCCCCTGGAAGTCCTCGGTTAACTTGTCAGTAAGAGTGGTGCCGGTTTCCTTGTTTGGGCAAGTCAGTGTGCCATTCTGACATCTGTAATAGAGCCAGAGACAAGGTGTTACTCTAAAAGTATTGGTCTCTTTTGAACCAAGCGACAGTTCTAAGCTTCTTAAGGGACAATCTGGAATTTCTTGACTATCGCGTTACAAGAGAACCACTTCTCATGTTTTTTAATACAGGTAACTTATATGTTAGAGGGCCTTTGGAACAACAAACTATTTCTGAACTGACTCAATCTGACAAAGTTGTCATCACCTGGGATCCAAACTGCATCACAGCAGAGGTGGAGTTTATGGGTATGCAAAGAAATGCCTGCAGAAGATGGGCAGTAGCTCAGCATGAACAACAACAAGCACTATTTAAAATTCAGCACCTCTTATTCCTTTGCTCAGTTTAACAAGCTTACTTTATCAATATATAAATTAACTAAACAGAAATGGCTTTCAATGTTTAACTAACCTACCTGATGATGACTACTTACATGTGTTCCGTGTTAGGAAAATTCTCTGGGAGCCCCGAAAATACAAATTACTTGGCTCTTGTTGCATTTATTACAGATGAACCATAGGATTTTGGACAAAAATAATAAGAAAACTCATGCTTATTCTTAATTTAGAAAGAGTAGTGCATTTTAAAATATGCTTATTCATGACAAAAGAAACTTAATTTGGTCCTATCTTAATTCTTATGACTAGAAGGTGTTGATTCATTAAATGTTTTGTGGTTTAGAGTAAAAAAATCCTTCAAAACCTTACAGATGCCTCAATCATACCCTAATAAAAAGAGGCTTTGGGTAGGATTGTCATTTTCTTGGTTACTTAAAAAAGAGTTTTACCGGTCATTCATTTTCATTAATAAATCCAGTGTATAATGATACCAGGAAGGAAACCTGGGCAAGCACTTGTGGATTCCTTCAGTTCAAGGTTTTATCATTCAGACTTCATCTCTGTCTCACCCTGTGTGTGTCCACTGCTTTTTACTTCTTACTGTTAATGTTGTAAAACAGACGCCTGGAAAGGGAAGCTAGAACACGTAAGTCCTGTTAAAAATAGCTCTTTGGGCAGTCAGACTTTGAAAAAATAAAAGAAAAAAGGAGGGGAAAAGTGGAAAAGACACATTCAGGGCCAGTAATATAATCATAGTGTGAAATGGAAATGAAAGCCAGCATTTTAACTGAAGTTCTGGTTTGTTTTCTGTTTTCCTGCCTGCTGTTTTCATCTTTATCATCAAAACATCAAACGTGCTCCACTTCAATCACTCTGTAACTGTGATAGCCAAGGCAGGGTGTCTTTTTAACCAAAAATAGCAAACAGATTGGTTTTTATATATCACTGGAGCTGGAATAATTCATTAAAGAGTGAACGCGCTGGCCTCAAACAGTAAGTAGTATGCATGATTTGGTGACTGTTCTATTCTGTATCTCATGGAGGTCAATAATACTGAATCATCTGTCTCTGAAAACACATAAAGGACGCAGAGTTCAGTACTTAGACAATAGTACAAACAGTAAGCAGAACCATAGCATAAAAACAAACAACACAAAAAAGGGTGTAACAGATTTGTAACCTAGCTGCTGAAATATAAATAATTACTTGCAAGAAACCTTCTTGTGCCTAGGTTTACTCAGTGTGCACAGCTCAGGAGATTACAGAAATTATGTCAGATGCAGAAGCTGTAAAGGCTTGTGACTTTTAGATTTTGTCCTAAATGGACTAGCAATAATTATTCTCCACTGCAGTCGGGAAAATTCATGGGTTTTCCCACCCAATAATTCAAATGGCATAATTCCACCACCATCATTCGTGAGTTAGTTTTGCACAGTGAATTATTCAGAGACAGTAGATGACAACCTCTCCGGACTAATGAAATACACTGTCATGTGGGAATGGGCCCTGTCAATACATCCTGTCAATTTATGAATTTACTGTGCAGGATTATAATCCGTATTTTGGATTTTCAAGATCTTTCTGCTGTATGTATTACTTTATTCTGGGAATTCCTTTTCTCGTGTTTAGAGCAATAATAAATGTTTCAGTAGGACTAGATAAACTGGATGGATTTGTCTGAAGCCAGATTTGATGACGGCATGCTAGATAATATAGTTTTCATACAATTTTTATTTGCTAAGACATTTTTAAGTAAATCCATGAAAACAGTCTTTCTTCATAAGAAAAAACCTGATAAGATTAGAAAGCTGGAATTCTGAGGATGCTTTGTGTTTTCCTCTATGCCCCTTTCAAGATGTTGATGATAATCTGTCTTCAGCCAACTATCTACAATAAAATTCTGTCTTAATTTTAAGAATCCTATTAGTGTATACAAACACGTTATGAACCTGTGACTGTCAGACGTTATGTTCAAGTGTCAAAGTAACTTAGTTTAAATCTCATTTTCCAAAGTGACGTTGGCAATGACCTTGCATCCCATCTTTCCCTGAGACTTAGAACTCATCTGTAGCTGTGTAAAAGCTATGTGGTGGCATAATGACTAACTTAAAAAGCCATATGTGGTAAAGTGTCTATTTTTCATAATAGAAACAGTCATAACAACTTTGGAAAATGTTGTGCTCAAGTTTTTGGATACTAAGTGATGGGGAGACGGGACAGAGAGAGGGATGGAAGGCAGAGGAATTTTATTTTAATTCTACCAAAAATAGATAAAATTTAGGCTACTTGGTCTCAACTGTTTTCCATTAATATAGATGGAAGGCATAGGACTGGATGTATATCACAGCATTCAGCTGGGGATGATGTGAAGTATCTGTTAGCATATTAACTAAATTTTTTAGGATAAGAGAAGCCTGCTGATCTAACTTAAACAAAGCACAAATATAAGTGATTATAAAATATGTTGTTTTTCCCTTTCCTTGTTTCCTAGCTAATGTGGTGATTGTTATCTGTTCTTAAAATCGAAAAAGAAAAATTTTTATTTGCTTTTAGCTTGCTCAGGCCTGTTCTAAGAGCAATTTCACAACAACTGATTGAACCTGGAGTCTTCCATCCCATCAAGCACTGATTCTCAATGTGGTATGACTGTATCTTCTGGAGACTGACTGGCCTTGGCATTTCTCTTCCTCAAGACAACCAAAAGGTAAGAAAGGCTATCTCCACATAGCTTCCCAACTGATGCATGAAATGGATAGCTTAGGCTAGCTTCTATAAAGAAGAAAATATCTTTCGCTGTTAGCCCGTAAAGCTTTTTATGTGTGTTAAGATATATATGGAAGTACATGGTCAGACTCTGAGGGTTGCAGAATGATGTTTAGTATTGGGTGTTCACTGAAAGAAATGAAAACTAGAGAAAATTCCTTCGCTGTGCCCTAGAAGATGTTTTTTATATTTTCTGCTCCTTCTGGAGGACTTCTCAAAGAAAGGAAGTAATTTGTCACAAAGCAAAATTAGGATGAGAGAATTACTGTAGGAAAAAGGATGGATTCGCTAATGCTTTGATTTAAGTCAGGAAATGAAATCCTAATTTATTTTCCAGTACTTAGTTTTAAATCCAGTCATGGTTTTTCTGGCAGAACAGCAAGGCCTTGAAAAATGTTGATTTAACAGACACGTATTTTATGTCAATTCATCAATATTTGAAGGGAAACTGGACAGGTGAGCCAGCTGGCATCAAACAAGGACATGAAGCTAGTTGGCTGGGAGGCTCTGCGGTTATCCAGAATGCAGGTCCCTAACTAGCAGCTGTGCGGGCTTTCCAGTGCTGCAAGTTGCCTCCTGTGCTGGCTGCCTGGCTGACGGGGGCTGTGTGGCTGCCCTGTTGCAGAGCAGTGAGGCTCATCAAAGCGATAATTTTTTGTACTTACAATTTTCTTTGTCTGAGGGATCCTTTTGAATGTGAAACCAGCAGGTGCATGCTTAAATGGAGTAAAATTAAATTTATTTTTAAAAGGTGATAGATTAAAGCCAAGTAAAAATATAAGAACAGCATTTTCAATTAGAAATACCTACAGTAGGTATGATGGATTATGCTTATTCTGGCAGTGTGCTTTTCTGTTGTCATTAGACTTCTTGTGGTGAAGACTACAATATATTTTAAGAAACTGGAGTTACTAGAAAAGACACATGAATGTGTGACTAGTACCATTGAAATCAATACAGTGAGTCATAATCTCACAACATCTGCATATATATTAGTGCTTCCTTGTGTTAGATTCAGGGAATTCAAATTAAATAACAGGTGTAAGTGATACAGGAGAAAAAAAAAAGATCCTTAGCCTTGTAAGCTGAAAGCATATAAGATGCACAGGAAGGTCTTTGAGAAGGAAACATGGTATTTATGCTCTTCTTTTTATTGTATTATTTTTTCCCCATTAAAAAATTCACAGGGCTGGTAGTGAACATTTAGAAAAGCTAAAAGTAGAATTCTTTCAATACTGGCTAAAATGCCCCAATATTACATACAAAATATGTAGTTAAAATTGATTTTGCTTTTCTCTGCTTTGTTAAATCTTTGAAATGGAATATATATTCCTGTGTTTTTGGGTTAAAATAGATATATAGATAAATATGCTCTTTCTGCTGGAATAGCTTTCAAAGAAAATTGTGCATGGTCTTGTTTAAATATACAAATTGGATTCTATTTCCTTTCAATTTGAAGAAATTAGTGCTGCTCCAGTAGTCATAGAAACTGCAAATCAGAACAGACTGTTGAATGTAACCATCAGCAGAAATTCTGACTATTGAATAATTTTCTTAAGTTCCTACCTACATAGGAATCTAAAAGGACATTTCAGAAGAAAACTTTGTTAGCGATCTATCACATATAGCAGCAGCAATCTGATTGTTACTTAAGTCTTAGTGGTAGCAATTGTTAGGACTTAAGTAAAAGGCTACTCTGCATTTGCTGTTCACTCTCAAATGAATATTGAAATGTGTTATCTGACATTAAGAAAAATCCCTCTGATTTGTAACACGCTACCATTTATGTCTTACAAACCAAAGAAAGATAAAAGTTGCAAGTACTCTTCTACAGTTAGATGGAAACCTTTCTTATGAGCATATGGCCTTATCTTAATACCTTATATTTATCACTGAAGTATAAAAATTTGATATTAAAGCTCTTTATTAAGTATCTGTATAGACTGTCTATAAAATATGTAAACAAGAATATATGAAATTTGTAATTCTAAATACTGTAGCTACAGACACCAATGAAGTAATTGCATATGAAATTAGTAATCATATGATTATGTGGAATTACCTGATCTGATTTGTATGCTTGACTGAAGAATTATGCACATGAATCAAGCTTAGTAAATAATTCATATCTTATTCTATAGCGAACTAATTTAACATCGCTTTCTTTTTTGCAATTTATGTAGGAGTGCAGTATTCTCTTGAAATTAGCAGTCTTCCAATAATAATTACCAATATCTAGGAATACATTCTGGTTTGCAAACTTCTCAGTGCATAGTAACTGTTACTCATTCAATATTTGAATAATGTTGGTTAGTTCTGATTGGTCATGGAAACCTCCTCCTTTCTCTGTTCTTCTCTCCTGATTAAAGTAATGCTTGGGTTTAGAGTACATGCTTTAAAAACAGGTTTTTTGCATATATTTAATATGCTCCCCTTGCCTCTAAATCACAGCCTTTGATGTCCTAGAGAGTCAAAATAATTGATAGTGGGGAGGGAAACTAAAGATCAGCAGCTTGACTATTGTCCATAGTAAATACCTACAGTGAAAATTAGTACCAGAAAAATGTTTTCCTGTGTTTAACAGTATAATTTGGCTTCAGGTAAATAATTAGATGCCAGTAAGGTTCGCAGTATTTTAGGGCTCCTACTGCTATAAATTGTGCAATTACTGGCATCTAATGATATTGCAGAAACTGCAGTGAATTTATTAATAGGGTATAGGGTTGACTACTGGGGCATGTCAATAAAAGAGAAATCTAAATGAGACAGTTCACTAGCAAAGTGAAGGAAAGTGTGTGAAAAGCCCTTCCATGTCTATATTTGGAACACCCTTCGAACCTTGGGGTGAAACGAAAAGAATACTAAATGTTGTAAAGGGTTAAATTTCTGTTCCGGAAGGCTTGAAATGTAAAACTCAGCCTTTTGAGAAACCCCTCGCAGTGTGGTGCCGAGTCCTTAAACCTTGGAAAGCAGATGCAGGAATTTGGGTTACTACCTGGATTATTTGCAACATTTTCATAACCAGGAAATATGTCAAAGTGGAATTTGGTGTTAGGTAAGTAAGTAGCAGGATGTTAATTTCTCCCTTGGTTAGATATTGCATTTAATGAGAACGGTATAATCTTTTCATCTTGGAATTCCATATTTATTTCTATCACAGGTTGTCTAGCTAGAAGAAATGCGTTCCTGACAATCTTTTTAAACTGATCCAGAACACAGTCATCTTTTCATGGACTGAGACTGTCCTCATGGATTAAAACTCTTAGTATCATGAACTAGGGCTGCTTCTGTACCAACAAGATACTGTCTCAAGCATACTTGAATTTCCTAGTGAAAATGCAGCCAGGAGTCAGCTGCTTCTGATGGTCTGGTATTTGTCAACATTGTTAAATTCAGATTTGACTCCTGTTTATGCTGGTCTGGAAGCAGACTTCAATCTGTACAGCTGGAAGTATGAAAATGCCGAAGGTTTATTGATAAAAGTAGTCTCTAATACTGAGGTATCCGTTTTTCTGGCTGGCAAAAAGGGCTGCATAGACCTCAAGATCCTTAAGAGGGCGTGGATGGAGTCCAGAATAGGTTGGGATATGCCAGAAAGGATATGTATCCCCACAAGCTATAGATTATTTTTTTTTTATGAGTCAGCTGATCTAGTTGCAATAATTTCCCTCATTAATAATAAAAAAAATATAAAATGTTATTAGTATAGAATTTCTCTGAAAAGAGAAGGATCATTCATTACTGTGAGAGATATTTCAAGTGAAATCAACATTCAGACAAATTCAACATTCTCTTAATGAAATGTATGTTAGCTTTATGGAGTTATAAGGATTTTTGAAAGAAACATATAAGCAAGTTTTGAAATAACTTTTTAATCTCAAAGAAGAGGTGAAGGAATAATCCCAGAAAAATCTTCAGTTTTGCTGTTGCAGTTCAAATAATGAAGAGATTAAAGAGCTTTTTATTGTGTATCAAAGGATTGACAGCTTGGTGCTCAGACAAAGCTCTAAATTCTAATCTAAGATTAATAAACATGCGAATGCTCAATCTTAAATAGAAAACTTGTAAAAATCCAAGCCTTAGGCTATGTAATTGAATGCTTGTTTGAAATGACTAGCATATTCCAACTTAAGTTGTCAAGCTGTAAAAGTTGTCAAATTTGGACCACTTACAGGCTGTTGCAATTGGAAGATATTTCAGCAAACTACAAGTTACATACATGTGCTCTTTTTGAGATATAGAACCATTCTGAATATCAGGTGAAATAAAGTAGGTCATAAATATGCAAAGTTTAAATTATTTATGGCATAGAATATTTTTTTAAAGAGCATGTGCCCACAGCTGTGGCCTCACATACTTCTCTTTTTCGAGCACTGCTGGTCACTACTTCCTATTCTGTACAAGAAAAGAATGGCACTTAGGATTTGCTAGTGCTCTAGATCTACAAATGGCTTTCCAAATGCTACATTAACTCACACAGGTTCTCTGTGATGTTAAATATTTGTTTATTATAATCTCATATTTTTCAAGTAGGAAGGTTCAGTCACTCTTCGAGAGACAAAAAGGGAGAACGACTTGGCCAAGATCACAGTGAGAGCTAGGTTAGTGACAGTAGCACAAAGTGCCACTTTTCAATGCACTTTCTCTGGGATGATGCTTAGAGGTATATAAAATTGGCATGTCTTTTACACTAGGAAAATCCTATGCATAATATAGAAACCTAATTTGCATTTTACATTTTCTTTAAAATAAAGTATCTGATGCAAAGTCATCCAGTACTAGATGGTTTTTTTGCTTTTGAGTATGAATAGATCTAGTTGTGAAGAAAGATGTCATGTATGTTGCAAATATCTCCAAGCATTTTGTTGTCATAGCTGTTTAGCTTGAAAATAGGCATTTCGTTAACAAATTTTATCAACTCTCCAGGCTACAGTCAGGAAGTTCAGCAGAATGTAAGTGACAGTTATGGGTACTTTTTCTTGAGGGAATGTATTCTACCTGTGGGCTTCATTCCAAGGTGTCATTCAAGAAATTTCTTTAAATATATGAAAAGTTTTAATAGTTTGAGTCCTGGTTCCCTCTGAGATTACACTCTTTCCTATGGTATAGTGGCAGGATGAAATACTTTAAATACGGAGTATACATAGAGCAAGCCAATTTGTAAAAATATTACAGTGCTAAGGATATTATAGAGAAATGTTTTGTTGTTTGGCATTCCCATAGAACAAGAGGTCTAACTTCTTCCTTTAGTTTAAGAGGGAGGAAATACTTTCAATTTTCTCAGGTTTCCCAGTTTAGTAAAGTGTGTTCAATTTTATGAAACCCCCCAATGCTTCTGTGAGCGCTTTGAGTAGGTTTTATTATTAATGCAAGTCTAATACTTTATTTATGTTGCTTGTTATAAAGCTGCTTGAGGAACAAGATGTACATACATTCAGTGACAGTCTGGCTTGTTTATTTTCAATTTTTTTCTTGAGAGGAAGAGCGAAGGGTGAAAAATCAATTTGCGGACCTTTTCACTAAGAAAATACTGCAGAGAAATTATTCCTCTGCAATCTAGTGCTCATGAAGGGAAGCAGTTTAGAGAAATCTTTACAATTAAGGGAATCTTAAACCCAATGAAGCAGGAGGCTATTAAATCATCCCTAGGTTTGAAAAGGAGGCTTATAAGATTGGAATTTCAGTTAAACAAGTTTGCTGTAAGTTAGCAGTTGAATAATTTTTCTGAGTTTATGAATTTTGGATCAAGAATGTAAAAATTCTGCCTTCCCAAGAGACATAACTGCTAGTGTTGTAGATTCAGGGTTTTTTTTCTTGTGTTCCCATTTTGCATTTTTAGAATTCCATTGGGACCTGCTCTTCTTGCTGATCAACAACCAAAACATCTGGGTAGTATCAGTTCTGCCCTAAGAGATCTGCACAACTGATCGTTAGCCTGAAACATAGATGTGTCTCTAGCATGTTTCGTGCTTAAAATGTGTGACGTTATGGTAGCCCTTGGTCACAGGTGTGGAAAGGATATTGCTATCAGAAAGAACACTAAAAATGGGGTTGAGTACATTACCCTTGTCTAAGGACATCGGTTGTAGCTGTGTCAGACCAGATAGGCTGCTCAGAATAGAGAAGTGATGAGCAGTTGCATTAGTTTATCCTGCCTCTGTTTTACAGAAAGGCTTAGGGCTGGAGGCGAGCTGTTAATGCAGCTGTGAAATGCAGAAATCTGCTGACTCTGAATTGTCCAGTTAAAATTTAGGTGGGTAACATTTCCAGTCAAAGCTTGACATTCCCTCTCTTAATTTTTCTTCCCCGTCCACTACTATTAAAGCTATAAAGACCTTTCAGACGTTTTCCAAACAAAAACCGGCTTATATTTAGTCTGGGTCATTTCAATCATCTTATTTACAGTGTGGCTTCAGAACCAGCTGTGTCACTGCAGCTAAGAGGAGGGAGCTGAAATGCAGCAGGAGGAATGAGTGCTCAGGCACAGGAATATCAGGGACTTGTTAACCCAAACTCCAGATGCTGGAGTCAAGGTCTCAAGACAGCACAGCTGTCACATTTTGTAAGTCACTTGATTTGGCAGTAAATCTGTTTTCCTTAATATATGTAAGTGAGGCAGGGTGAAGATCCTGACCCATATCCCGCCCTCTCTCCTTAAGACTGTAATCTCCTTAGAGAAGGACTTTGTTTCACTGTGTGCTTAGAACAAATTGGGAACTCAGTCTTCTCTGGAGTCTCTGTGAATTTTAACAGATCAAGGAGAATATTTATCTGGGATGATAGATATTTGGGAAATGTTATACATAATATTAATAAACCTGGTTATATAAATATATTGTGGTAGCTTTATGAAGTTGGTCAGTTTCTTTTTGTTTTCCTTAAAGGCAAGCCCTTTATTTAAATTCCAGTTTTATGGGAAAACCTCTTGTAACTGCCCAAGCACACTTCCCAGTTGGTTTCTCCTACCATTTTCAACTTCTGTTATTTTGGGTGACTTTCATCACACCTATTCTTAGAAAACGACTCAACTATTGACTATAAGCTTGTTTTAACAAATAGTGTTTCTGTTGAATCTTTATAACTTTTTTTTTGGTTTTGCAAAAACATGCACCAATGTTGTAGGAGATGTTAGTTTCCTTGTTACAAAATCTTCTGTCTGCTCCACTCCAGAAATGTTTATAAGGGAACCAACACAGCTACCGATGTGCTTCATAGAGAGATCATTTCAGTTCTGTTAGTTTGGGCATAATTTGTTAGAAACAAGGCTGGTTTTCTGCCTGTGTTTCCTTTACCTCTGAGGGGAAAGTGATGTATGCAGAGAAGCATTTCGTATTAGAAATTATTCCTGGTTTTCAGCTGACTGGTTTGAGGCTTGATACTCTGTCATGATACAAAGATGAGAAGATAAGGTTAAACAAACCTCTCTTTTAACAGCAGGTAAGCCGATAAGCAGCACAGTAAAGTAAGATGGTGACTGCAATGTAAGTGGGATTTTGCATGTGGTGAAACAATTTTTTGACAGTTTCCCTGAATTTGAGAAACAGGCAAGAGAAATAGTGGAAAAAATATCAAGCTTTTTCTATGTACTTTATTGTCAGTGGAGAAGCTATTCCTTATCGTAGTTGGAAAAAAAACATATTCCTGCACAAATTTATGCATTTGAAATTGAACATGAATTTTGAATAAATAAACATGCAAATGCTTAATCTTAAATAGAAGACATGTGTGAATCCAATCACTAGCTTACATAATTGAATGTTTGTTTGAAATTACTAGTGTATTCCAACCTGTATGATGCGTTTTGCTGTGTTAAATTAAACAAGCAGTGAAATGAGATGAAGTAATGGAGGACCACTGGTAAATGAAAGCAGACAAAAATATTTTTCATACACCTTGAATATTTTCAAGATGTTAAAATATTTCTCCTGCTACATCAGGCTGAGATTTTCAACATTAAAGTGAGAGGGGGTAGCCAGAATGTGGCACAGTGGAGATTTGAACTTTACCATCCAAGGGGGATGGCTCTTAGGTAGCCCAAGGCTTTTTAAATACTTTTTTTTCCTGGCAGTCCTGAGGGAAGCAGAGGGATGAGGAAAGACAGGGCCTGACATACTCATGCTAGTGCTGAGGAATGGAGGGTAACGTTTTACTGGTGGTAGAAGTCTTTCTATCCCAGCTGCTTGATGAGCTCCTCTTTCACCCAGTGTAGCTTTTCCCTCCCTGGCGGCGAAGGCAGGAGCGGGGAGGGAGTCACCTGGCACTGTGGCAGAGGGGGCTTGGGCCGTGCGCCCTGGCTAGTGTCTTCCTCCCATCACTCCATAGCACCTGCTTTGTCCATCCCTAGAACCAGCCTTGGTTGTACCAAACAGATGCTTTTCTGTTCTCCCTACTCCTGCAGATAGCTATCTTTCTCTATGACCACACACGGAGCATTCACTCACTTTAAACTTCAGTAAATTGAAAAAAATTATCCTTAAAAATCAGCATAATCCAGTATTTTCTGACAAATAAAACCAACCATCTCATTAAGTGGCTCCTGAGTGGTATAGACATGGTGTTAGGTGAAAAGTGAGACCGCATGCAAACCAAAGCTCTGGGGAGAAAAGGGACTGCTTGTAAGATCTCAGATGAATGGTATTTGGCCCTGAGCTTGTATGGCTGTATTTTTAAAAAGGCAGAACAAGTTATGAATGTTAGATTTAAAGCCTTAAATATATGCTTAGCTGTCTTCCTGATATCAGTGTTGACTTATTTCCATTTGCTGATTACATGACTAATCAACATAGCAGCTATTTCTAATACCATGCTGAAGTTTTATTTCAAAAATTTGCTGTTGGCTATATGCAGTTTGTAAGCAGAAGAGATTCAGTGTTTTAGTAGTATCTTCTTAAATATTAAGTTTAAATAATTAAGTTACATATTTGCGGTGTGGAGTCGTGTATGAATTTTGTGAAATCTGCATAAATCTGGTACCTCAGAGTGACAGTCAGGCCTATTAACATCATCCAGAGATTTAATTTTTTTCTTGTACAGAGATTTTTTTTGTGGAGAGGTCTAAGTTTTCACACTGCTCTTTCCTCTGATTTTTGAGATGAATGACAGTAAGAAATGCATTCATTGTTTTCAGTCAAAAAGATTCATTAGGAGATCCATATACTTTATTTTCTGAATCCCACTGTTTCATAGTAGCACCTAACCATTTAACAAAAATGTAACATTTCCTTAGAACTAAAGCTATTGGTATGTAAATGAGAAAGGGGAAAAAGAATTGTGTGTCATCTTGCCCCATGGCCTTGTTTGAACTTTGGTGTATTGTGGTATCGCACATAGTTCATCATGTACATTGCTATTAACTAAATCTGCAGCCAGGAGCAACTTTCATAGTCATCAGCAGTAATTTGCAGAACTGACTGAAAATTAACTTTCTTAGCAGTTTGCTTTAATTTGTTCATTCACACCAAGCAATTTCAACAACACTTGCATTAAGGAAGTGGTATTTATCTCCCATCCTGTTCTGGACAGATTATTATGCAGTTTGACTAATCTTGTAATTCATGTTTCACACACCCATCTTGTCTGAAGATCAGCAAATATTCTTCAGGAAGAACTCAGATGTGACAAGAACCAACAAAGCTGAAAAGGATACACTGTGAAACAGCAATGTGATAACTATGCTTAATTTTCAACAATTGCTTATAATCCTATGGCTTTCCATAAATACTAATAGAGCTGATTATGAATTCATCACTTACTGTTTTGGTTTCTAATTAATGTAAGCTAATATATTCAGTGTGCTAACCTACAGGATAATACAAACAAGAACTGAAGTATTCTCTATAGCCGCAGGGATAAGAGACACCCCACCCCCCCATAGTCTTCTAGTAGTTTGCAAAATTTCCAGAGGCTGTAGGATAAAACCTCTGTAGATGTTCGTCATAGAGCCTGTCTGTGAAGAGACTAAACCAATTTAATTAGAGTATTTCCAATATGGTGAAGTAAATGAGAGATTAAGGAGGACACAAATGGTGCAAGTGACTCTATGACCATGAAAAAATAAGGAAACGAAAACCAGACTGAATGCGTGGCAACTCTCACTGCTTGAAAAGTTATTTTTGTAGGACATGAGGGCAGTAATACAATTCCTGGAGACAGAGATGCATTTCAGGCTGAAAATGAACAATGAACCTCTTAGTGGTAAAAAGACTGATTCCTTGATTTGCTGTAGAGGTGATCAGAATGTTTCCTGTGAACTTTTTTCTTCTTTGCCAGTGGCCTTTTAATGGAAAATGCCAATATTTAACATTTTAACCATTTTCTTTTTTCACGTAATATCGGTTGAAAATTCATAGTCATTACCCCACCAGTCAGGGACATTCTATGATTCAATGACAGACAAAGGATTTTTAATGTAATTTCTGACCTTAAAGTGATGATTCAGGACATATTATGATATCAATTTTCATATAAACACAAAATGATTTGATTACATTGATTAATTTGAAACATTGGTAATGTTTCAAAACATATATTTTTTTGAAAATTGTTTTTTTTAAAAGAAATATTTCTAGTTCATTCACATGAAGCAATTTCAACAATGCTTTCATTAAAGAAGATTCCACTCCATTAAGAAAGACTCCTTTCCATTTTAATTTGAAAAGATAGATTTCTTTTGAAAAGGCAGCGGGTGACAGAACTGACACAGGTTTCCTGGAGAAGTTGTGGAGTCTCCCGTCTTTGGAGATATTAAAAAGCTGTCTGGACATAGTGCTGGGCAACCTGTTCTAGGTGACCATGCTTGAGCAAGTGGACGACAAGATGACTTCCAGTCATTCTCTACCTCAACCTTTCAGTGATTCTGAATTAATTCGTCATCATTGTTTCAGAGTACTCAAAGCAACAATGCCTAAGTGCATGCTGATCATGTAATATAGTTCTTCGGTTGCATTTCGCAGGCCACTTAAGGTTTTGGTTTTTTCCTTCTTTCATTTGTCCATTTCTTTTTGTCTCCATTTTTTTTTTCTGTGTGCCCATTATTTTCCTTCCCTTTCTGTTTCCTGTGTTTCTTTTTTTATTGTTTTTATTGAAATGTGTCTTCTGTCTCTTTCTGAATGCGGTAAGGCTTGTGGCTCTCCTCTGATAAAGAATTTAAAAGCTTCCTCCTGTCAAAGACCAGTCCCATCCTTGCAAATCTCATTCTTGATTCTGAAGAGCTTCAGGGTCTGCTGCTTTGGGAATTAAGGTTCTATCCCAAGCTCACTGAAAATTAGTGACAAAGTTTAATAACTTCAAATGTAGGATCAATTAATCACAAAAGGCAGAAGGAGAGTGATACAGCGTAGCTATGTCATTCCAAAAACCAAAATTGATTTAATGTAAATCCCTTTCTCTTTTTTCCTTATTTTTTTTTCTTCCAGGACATTCTTAAAATTAGAAAAAGAAACAGTGGTCAACTTCCCAGAAAGCCTAATGAAGCTTGCTTTTGAATAATTAATGACAATGGCTGGTATCAAAGCTTGTCAAAATTACAGCCTCCATTCCAGGCTTGGTATACACCTTCAAATAATTTAAAATAATATCAGAATTTGCAATTATCATTTAATTATGATATTAATATTACCATAAATTTACTGCTTTATCAGTATAGATTTGTCAGTCTTAGAAGTAAAATTAATTTGTTTATACTTTCCTTCTGATTCTGTTTGTTTCAATAAATTGCAATATGTGAGCCTAATCAACCATCAGGCATTCAGCTCAACTGCATTTAATTTCTTCAGTAGAGCAAGCACCCTACGATAGCTGATGGGCCAAAACAGACGTTTTATTAGTTTACATTCTGAATGCACACAGGATGAATAATTATAAACTCGGTACAGTGTGAAATGTCTAACAAAAAGTGTTGTTTCCCAAAGAATATTGGAAGAGGCAGTATAATAACCTTGCCAATTTATTCCAAGAATTGAATTTTTTTGTGTTCTGTACAAGCATGGAGAGTTGGAAGAGAAAGCTGTAAAAATTGTTCCATACTTACTTCCCTTTTCCTTCTACATGCCTAATATGACAACAGAACATACTTAGATATGAAGAATATGCCTTGAAAATTATATAAATGCAACCAAGATGAGGCAAATCATATATTTGTGAAATAAGCTTCTGCTTATTTTCCTCAAACTGGTCTGCATACTGGCACAACACGATGCTAGACATAAGTTGTTCTAGAAAAATTCTATAATTTCTGCAATGAAATCTATGCAAAAAATTATTATTTTAGAATAGATGTATTAGATAATTTAGTCAGTTTGTCATTATAACTTTTAATAATTTTATAGGCATCTGCCTGTTCTAACTTTTAGAAATTTACTGTAGACTGTTATGATACTTAGGTATCTGATGATCACAATAGGATCTGGTGCTGCTTTTAATCAAGAATTCTTTCAGTATTCCAGTTTCCTTACTTTATGCCATTTTAGGAGCTTTACTGACTCTGTCTGCTGTAGAAACGCACTGTCACCTTTATACTATCCAGAAATAGACCCACTAAGGTCACCCTAAGCAGCCAATAGATCCGTAAGCACTGAGTAAGTACTTACAAAAGCAAGACCTTTCAAATAAGGGTTCAGACTGTGCTGTAACTCTTCGTTCTTGTGCCTAGCAACTCTAAGAAGTTTTAAACAGCAGATACCCTTTAGCAATATGCAATCTACAGGTCAGGCAAAGAAAAACAGAAAGGGTTTGTTTCATTCAGTCTTGCTGTGGCAGGACTGTATTCTTCGGAGTATTTTGTTTATGATATGTTGCCTTTGGAGGCAGCCAGCTTCCCTTTGCTTGTGAGTCACTTCTTTTCTATGAGGCTTCCATCTCTACATGTGGGCCAAGTTGGACAAAGAGCAGATGCTCTGAGAATGGTAGGAAATGGGTCGATAAGAACTTTCTCTTAATTTTCCCCTCAGGATTTAAGACTTATGTGCACATGGAATGCACCTTAGTTTTCAATACAATAGGTAAATGTATAGTGCATTAATTAGTCCATGATAAATATGTATATATATACTCTGACCTCTGGGTAAATGCAATGTCGCTATCACTGTGGTTGATCCGCTTCACATTTTCTATGGTACTAGAATATGAAAACAGACTGTTACTGTCAAGTTGTTGGCATGCTGTCAGTCCCTAGGGGTCAAGGGCAATGTATGTTTGGAACCTGTGACCCTACTGATTCTACGTTAAAAGCAGTTGAGAGCTACTTTAACCTTGGCTGGGTGTGGGCTATATGCCATCAGTGGCCTGCTGTCAGAGATATTCTGGTCTCAGCTGGTGCTGAGTAGCTCTTGGCTGCAGGAGAGAATCATCTGAATTTCCAAACCTGAAGGACATGGGGCTATTTTGACATTATTATATTGTTTTAAAACTTTTTGTTTGTTTACTTAGCAGACTGAGACAATCCAGTTTAGTTTCTACAGATAACTGCTTGCTGAAATGAAAACTAACGGGTTGTGGGACAGTCAAGAGCCTTGCATTGGTATGGCAGTACTTGCCACTGACTCTTCTTCTCCAAGAGGTTTGTTGGCTGAGTCCTGTTTCTGACTTTGAGGACAAGTTCATTTTATTTATTTACAGTTGTAGTTAGTTAATGGACCAAATTTTGTCCCTGTTCAACTTAGTGAGACTTTTGCCGTTAGCTTAAAGGTAGCAGGATTTGGTGCTGTGCTAATTATACAAAAACTCTGGAGCTTTTTGTGTGGTGGAGCTGGGAAGAAGGAGAGTGAGGTCTCCTGCACAACAAAAATTTGGTAGCTTTAAAAATACGAGAGCAAAAAAGTACTGCATGTATTTGTCTTTACTATTCTGATTCTCCAAAGAGACAGACTGAATCCTTCAACAGTCGCCCCAGTGCAGACACATACACCCAATACAACCTTCATTGACAACCACAGTTGAATCTTACACAACTGTTAAAAAATGTACCGTTCTTGGTAAAATTTCAGTCAGTTTCAGCGAAGTGATTTCTTTCTTTATTCTTTTAATTTATTTAAATATCAATCTCTGCGTTGTTATGTCACAGGTCTGGAAGGTTTCAATTGGTCAAAGTAACAATGAACAACATGTAGTGTATTTATTTTAACCTAGTATTTTTCCTATGTGACACAACTTGTCATTATCACTTCTAAAATTTGTGCAAGCAGTTGAAGTAGTACATATGTGTCTGTGTGCATGTACATATATATATGCTTAGTCCCAACCTGGTGCTTTATGCATAGAAAATTATTTCTCTCTTACCCATGAGGTTATTCAACAGATTATTTATGATTAGATTGAATAAAATAACCAGAGTGTACGTTTTCTCTTCCCTTTAAAAGTGCCTACAGCATGAAAGATACTGTAATGGATGATGTTTGTGCCTTGCAAGATGCAGTATAAAGTAAATCCTTAACTGGTTTTGTAGATCCACACATTTTTTAATGTTTTTACAAAACTGCAGCATCATCTATTGTCTGCACATCCAGAGAATTAAGACAAAAATAACCTCTTAATCACACTTCCACTGAATCTTTTTTAGTGTATTTATAAACTGCAGGGGGATGAAGATCTCTGTATCGTCTCTTCTCTGCATAAAAGCTAGTAGAAATGTCCTATGTTATTAGCCACTCTAGCATTGCATTTACACTGTAATTTATTTTCAGCTGAGAGAAGGGAGATGATATAAGATGATGTTTTCAATTTGTCAATCTTACTGGTCAATTTGACAGTGTGAGAAAAACTTCCCTTACTCTCTGATAGCCGCTTCAAGGCTTTATGATGAAACAATGCTACTAATGCAGCTGGAGCCCTGTGCATTATATTCATGTTACATCTGTTTAACTCCTTGATGTGAAGTGTGGTTAGGAACTTGATTTTCCTGTAAATCAAAACCTTGTTATATTGCTGGAGAGATGTAAAATATTATTCATCCTGGATTAATGTCCTCTGTGGCATCTGTGTAGACTTCTATACTTAAGACACCATTATCATAGAATCATGGAATGGTTTGGGTTGGAAGGGACCCTAAAGATCATCTAGTTCCAACCCCCCTGCCATGGGCAGGGACACCTTGCAGTAGACCAGGTTGCTCAAAGCCCCATCCAGCCTGGCCCTGAACACTTCCAGGTGTTTATAGTTGAACAGAGAGAAGTTGCTGAGGAGGACAAAACTCTGGAAAACTGCTGTCTCATCATTACTGCCTTGCAGGTGCAGGAAGGCCATGGCTGGGCATGCACAGCTGCATCTTATGTTTATTTTGTTTTGCTTTCTACCGGCATTCCATGGTTCTTGGCTGTCATTCTGGTTGAAGCAGATCAGACTGAGAATGACAAATTTCATATTAAAAATAGCTTTTAGACTGCAGGTGAGGAAAGAACCTCTATGCTGTTCTGAGATGTTCACAAGGCACATGCCAAATTAAAGTAGCATGCATGAATATGAAAACGTATCTTTACTTTGCCACTTTTTCCTTCAAAAAACTTTGTGCAGCCTACTTTAGAAGGGTGAAAAGTCTTTGAACTTAACGATTGGTTTTTGGGAGAAAAATGTTCTTAGAAGGAGGAGTAAACAAAAAATTCCTGTAGGATTTCTCGATGTAAATGGTTTGAATTAAAATCTTGAAATACTCTGACTCAGTCCAAAGGAGAATGATGACACTAACATAGCTGAAGTAGTACAGAAGTAATGATAAAATAATACTCTTTGGCTAAGATTAGGGCTTTATTTAACTCTGTTTTGCACATCCTTGCCTTATGATAGTTTTTTAGCTTGCTGTTTCACTTCGCTACATGTGCAATTTGGTATTCTTAGCTGAGTACTATAAGAATTTAGTGGGAAAACAATTTTTAGTCTTATGAAGTCAAAAACCATTTTTTTCTGAATGTTTGAATGGACTTCTCTTCTGCAAAAGTAGTTTTCAGGACAGATTTCTGCTTTCCGGTTCTCTGTCATTTTAGCTTCAGAGTAAACAAGTCATAGCTATTATTGATTTATTTTAAAAAATATTTTTTATAGTCACAAATGCTCAAATTTTCTAAATCAATTCATTGATGAAAACATGCATTACTTAATGTATAAATTCTAGGAAATATGTGACAAAGGTTTAAGATGAAAAATACTCATATATACTTAAACTTTCAATCTTACTGTAATAGCTGCTACATTCTGTGTGTACTAGTAGGAGCATATGCAATCCTGCAAGTCATCGTGCACATATACAACTTTATACATTTAAGTAATTGTATTTGCTACAGTGGCATAATTACATGAGTCAGACTATTTGGCTTCCGTAAAAGCCTTTGCAGGGCTTTGATCAGCCCTCAATGAAGTCTTCATAGCGTGGTTCTCATTGAAAGTAGTGGGCACACTTTGGTTTCAGCATAGATTAAAAAAAAATTGGCATGAAAATTTTTGAGATCTCAAGAGATTATAATGTTCTGCATTTTAAAATCTTGCCCTGGAATCTGCACTGCAGCAGAAATTATTATCTATCTACTCCGACACAGAGCCTGAACAGAAGTATACATGCATGGAATTACAGTGAGGAGACTGCAAAAACCTAAAATGCACCTAGGATATTGGAGGAGGCGGAGGGGAAGGGCACATAAGGTCCTCAGTTCAGTAGTGCTGATTCCAAACATGAGCATCCCCTGAGCCAGCCTTCAGTTTCTTAAATATTTTCAGCTCTTTAGCTGCCATATTAATAGTTTATGTTGCCTAGTACTGCAGTACAGTGACTCAGATTTCCCCTTCATTGTAGATACATTCCACTTGACCCGAATTAAATGATCCCGAATTTGACTGCATCAAAATTTTCAATACTTGTGCCATGATCAAATCTGGATGTAATTAAATTAGCTCACATTTTTATATTCTCAATGAAGCAACAATATTGCTCTCCATGTGTGGCTTTTGTTATGCATTTCTAGGTGGATTAAATAAATTCCAAAGTCATTACAAAGATTAGACTAACAACAAACTTGAATCCCCCTCCTGTATGTTGTGGTACTGAAGAAAGGTTTGCATAGGACAAGAGGGAAAGAACAGAACAAGTAAGATTAGAAAAAAAATTCTTCTAACTGGATTGATAAATAAGATATCATTCTGACGGAAAACTTAATATTCTAATGACAGACTCTGTGGGATGCTTACCATATGTGAGGAAAGCATTAGTCATAGTTCAGATGCTTTTTCTTATCCTAATCAAGGATGATATTGGTGGAGACAGGAGATGGAGAATTGCACAGACCTAGTACATTTGGTGCCATCTTAAGTCCTTAAAACATGGGACTACACTGAACTCCTAAGATCCCTCTGTAAAGAAACTCCTTTTCAAAATTAACATCATGAAGAGTAACTAAAAGTGTTTATATTTTCTTAAGGATCTAAAGAGAGACTAGATTTTGATCTGGCTGGTTTTCTTGTTTTACAGTTGCCTGAATCAAAAGGAAATAGCAAATATTTACTGCATGGGGGCATTGTCTTGACAGCAAGTGTTGTATTTCCTATGTTCAAAGAATGCTGTCATCTAATTTAGGTCTCTGGGGTTAAAGGGAGGACTTCAGTGATCATGTCCCTTACAGGGGGACTGGATGTGGAGAGTTAAGTTATTTATTCAATGTTTTGTATAGTTTAATATAGCCTTAATGCCAATCCCATCTCAAGCCCTATGTTGGCAGAATCTGTCAGACCCTGGCTTATGAAAGTTCTGCAAAAGGGCAGTAAAAGATGGTAAGATTCCCTGTATTGTATGGCCTTAGATGAAATATGTCTAGAAAAGACATCAAGAAATCATATAGCCTATTCCTTTTATCTAAGGCAAGATGTGCTATTCTTAGAGACAGAAATCTGGTCTGCTCTGTAAAAACCTGCGGCTGTGGAAAAATCACAACCTTGCCTTTTACTTCCCTATTCTTTCTATTACTAAGTTTTTTATATAGCATGATTTTAAACACAACCCCTCCCCCTTCTTGCATTTGAAACACATTCTTTCCTGTCTATCTAAGGAGGACATGAAGATTTGTTAATCTCTATTCATAAATTTGAAGTCTTGTCTTCTCTCATTCTTGCCTGTCTAGACTGTAGAAAGACCAGTGCACTCAGTCTTTCCACGTGTCATGCAATGTCTTCTCTTAGGATTCCAGTGCTTACTTCCATTTGGGTTTTGTTTCTTGTTTTGAAGTCTGGTTCTCCAAACAAGACACATTACTGTAAAAAGCTGGCTGGATTTAGCAGACTGTGTTTAGTGTTCCAATAAAGATCAGCTTAAAATTACATTTGGTTGGGTATATTCCATAGCTGGGGCAATGATTAGTGAAGCAAATGTGTCCGAAGTGGCTGTATCCTTTCTTGGATTCTTTTCCACATTTTGGACTATTTTGTTGCTTCTATTGTTTTGAAATTTCGGTTTTTAAAAAAGTGAAAGTCTGAATATTTTATTTTCTATTTATTTTTTATTTATTCTATTTATATTCTATTCAAATACTCTTTGCATTTTTTAAAAAACGTTTTGCTTTTATTTCTGTGTAAAAGGTCCTATTGATGTGATACTCTAAATATTATGAACTCCTTGTTCTTTGCATTAAAAAAATGAATTTCTTTTTGGTCCTTTTTAATCTCTCATAATCTCATATTTTTCTTCCCAAATAGATGGAAACATTTTTGCTGTGTAATATCTCTGCAGCCAGACTATTTGATATTAAAGATTGATTTGATAGGTCTTCGCAATGCTTCAGCACCAACACGCCTCCATTTGGCTTGCATACTTTTTTCATAGAATCTTCTTCTTGGAACGCATTTGCTTTTTTCCCAGGCTTGAGTTTAACAAGGAAGTGTGTGAGGTTTCCTGGGGAAGCCAAATGCAAGTGTTTGACAAATAATCATACATCAAACAAGGTAAATATTCCCTCACCCCCCCATCCATCCCAAATCTTTACGATAGTTTGCAGGCTGATTTCACAGCAAACAATAGCATGTCTGTAAAGGTAGCACTTCTGGATAGTTCTGACAATATGTAGAAACAATGAAACTGAATGTTCAGATGTCCGGTAACTTCAGTAGATTTTCATAAAATGTGAAACTATTTTCTGCAGTGTCGTAATTCAGGGTATACCATCTTGATGGCAGTACTGTAACAGAGTAGAGACTTTTTATTAATTTTTACTCGGGTAAAATTCATAATGGAATCTGTAAACCACATTCAGACAGAGCAAGAGCCAGCAACGCTGTGTCAGGAGTGAATTCAGCCTGTAGCGTCCATGGGTCTGTTGGCATTGCCCTCTGGAGAATGTTCAAAGGACAGGTTTTCCCAAGAGCTAACTAGCATCCAGCTCTTTACTGTTTTCTCAGAACAAAACAGTGAGAAAGAAATAAAATGTCCTTCACATTTGGAGCCCAGCAGGTCAGTATGTTTTGTTTTGGCATGGTCTTTAACTGTTTCAAAATCAGCTAAGCAGTCTGTGATTTCACCTCTGAATACTTTGCTGCTTCCAAAGGAAACTTTTATGAGTTCAAGTTCATGGAAAACCAACCTGAGGTGCAGAGGACAATTGTTTTTGTGATGAACCGCATTTCAGAAATTGCAAGTTTTTGGAAGGCAGAAATTACATTTTCTTCCTTCCTTGATTTTTAATCTTTGTTTCAGTCACCCTGGAATTAAAGGAAAATTGGAAATGTTAACAGGCTGGAACAGGATGGATGAGATCACTATACATTTCACTCCTTGCCTGTGTTATTTTACTCTTCAGTTTCCTTTGATTCTTCAGCAGATACTGATGGAGGTGTCAGATGTTTCTGGAATTTACGTGGATGACAGAACTAACACAAGGGATACCCAATAGATAATACTCAAGAATTTCCTCCTCTTGACAGTAAAACAGTCTTATTTATCTTGATCGGTAGCACATTATGTTCTAGTATCAAAGACAGGCTCTGTTCTGAAGAGATATTTAATATTACTATATGTTGTATTATATCATCAAAGTGACTTTGTGATTTAAAGCAAAACCTCAATTCAGGTAGTGCACTAATTAACCACTTTATCATCAGGCACTATAAATTATGTTATGCCTGATGTTGGATCTATTTGGTTTTGGTGGTGTGGTTTTTGTTTGTTTTGGGTTTTTTTTGTTTTTTTTTACAATAGCTAATCCCGTAAAATAGAGGTACTTCTGGTCATATGTGCTTATATGGTTGATTATCTCTTTTGTTAATTTCCAAGAGTCAAGGCTCTATTGATCAATAGAAATAATAGAATTAAAGCAATAGTAATTTTTTTCCAC
Organism: Rissa tridactyla; assembly: GCF_028500815.1. Classification (NCBI taxonomy): domain Eukaryota; kingdom Metazoa; phylum Chordata; class Aves; order Charadriiformes; family Laridae; genus Rissa; species Rissa tridactyla. The sequence continues at coordinate 12,240,459 of NC_071469.1, read as the reverse complement.
CAGAGGCTTAATAAAATGGTGTGGTTTTGTTTTCGTTTTTTTTTCTTTTGCTAACCAACAGCTCTAGAAGCATGTATGTGTTCAGCGTAAAGCAACAGGCCAGTTTTTACACAGGCAATATATACTGTCTGGCCTACGATAGAAACGGGTAATATGAGTCAACTCCTGCTGAGATCTTTCAGGTGAGGAAGGGACACTGGTACTTTAATATTACAAGAAGCACTGTAGAAGTGGAGCCTATTGGATCTACTGGAGTGAAATTTGTCTATTGGATTTAGTAGCACTGATAGAAGCATTCTTTTGCTCAAGCTAAAATCTTTGTGAGTGTCTAAATAAACCAGATGACCATACGTTTTCTTTTCCATGTCTATGCTGACTTGGTTTTATAACTTTTAAATTTCCATGGCTGTTCTGGTAAGTATCATATTGAACGTTCATGACAAATGCTATTGGCTTTCTAGTTGCACAGCTTTTCACAAGTGCCATATCTGCTGAACATATTGGCTTGTTTGATCCAAAGTTTAAGAACTTCTTGGTTGAAGATATTTGCTATTCAAGTTATTATAACTCTAAAAAGATTAAAGCTTTAATAGGAATACCTTTAGAACTGAGAGAAGATAGTTCTTTTGAAAGCAGCCCATGCCCTAGAGGGAAGGTCTAAAGGGTTGCACATACCAGTTGGTTCTGAAGACTAAAGAGAGACTGCAAGAAGGGGAAGGCACCTTAACCCTTTAAGTGGTATTTTAATTTTTTTAGTTGGATGTCTTGATTCCATCCAGGTCAGGGACCTGCATAGTTATGCACTAGACATATAAGGAAGAATTTTCAGTCTTCAACAGATACAGTCTAAACAAGTAGACAGAGCAGATTAATGAAACCAACAGATGGAAGGAAGTGTAGGAAGAGAACAAGGAATAGAAATAGCTGGATATTTTCACATAAATGAATTGGATTCACTGTTCTTGAGATATCATTGTCTATGACTGCAGTAGCACTGCATGTTCAATGTAGGTAATTAGTTAGCATCTCTTCAGCCACTAAACCAAAGTTCACATGGCATCTTTCGCTGTATAGCATCCTTTAGTTTTACATTTTAAAATGTTGCTTTGTCCTCAGTGCCAACACAAGTTGCTGACTTTTGAATGTAAAAAGTAATGATTGTGGAAATTTTTAGCACTAGCTTTTGATTTACCTGAAAAATGTCAGCTTGTGTTCAGGAAGGGGAACTGACTCTCTGTTTCCAGCTGAATTTGCAGTTCTGCTTTCAAGTGTAGTAAGATACTGTCACAGGATGCTGGATTCATGCCAAAGACCTGAACCACTGACAATACTTCGTTATTTGTACTATTATTTAAGTGACCAAAGAGCTGTAAATCGTTGTCTGATAAATAGAAACACATTAGAATGACGGATATTTCAGTGTTGAGCCAATGTATTGTAACAATATGCAATAGCCCAACTTAGGAAGTGATTGAATCCAAGAAATTCTGCTGGAGATACAGAATACTGTTCTAGTGGAAGAAAGACTGGATAGGCACACTGTTTTATAAGCAAGCCATGCTTTTATATAGAAGCCAGGTTTTACTTGAATGTAGCCTTATATTATTGAATATCTAACTAAACACAATAATGTCAGCAAAAGCTGACAAAATGTAAGAATACTGGGAATTACCTTCATCTGAACTCATAAATTGAGTGTAAGTTTAATGAAGCAAAAAGTGTCAAATCTGTATTCTGTGATTGCTTTATCTATATACACAATGTGAAACAAAATCTGAGTAAGTAGTCCAATGAGTTTTGGTCTATTAGGCTTGCCTTTGAAACCATGAAGAATATAAACCTACCTAGGAAGCAGATATTCCTGTTTGCAAGCTCTTACTTTCAAGAGCAGTTTGTTGTTGGTTGGTTGGTTTTGCAGCTTTTGCAACAGGCACAAAGGATTCCAAGGACACCGGCTTTCTGTTATCCTGATTGCAAGCCTTGCCTATGAAGGCAATAGGATTGTATGCATTTTCTAGGCTTAATTCTTCATATACTTTCATGCCATGTCCTCTTGCAACTTCTCTTCAACCGACCACCCTTGCACCCTATTTATAAAAGTCCTTACATTTCTTCCCATTGTACTAAGTGTCCATGTCTTGCATTCTGTATATGAAGGAAAATAATTGTTCTTCTTCGTCTGAACTTTTTGCCTTAGTTTGCTTTCCAAGCTGTTATGAATAATTGTTCCTTCTTGGTGTTTAAACTAACGTGATGATATTTTTGGTTGTTGATTGTTTAGTAACCTGTTTAATATCTCTTCATTATGACAACAGCTACACTCTTGATCTTAAGTCCTACTTTTCTTCCCCCTTTCTTGGAGCCTGCATAGTATTTTCAGACTTCTAAAACAGGCAGTTCATCAGCAAGTATTGGCTCAATCTACTTGAAATCACCCTGTTCTGAAAATGACATAGTGACGGCCTTACTTTTTCTATGGTCATCTTAAAGAGTATCAAGGATATAATTTCCTCATTATTTTCATACTGGTATTAAATGAGACGAATTTTTACTTTCTCACACACCAATTTCTATAAACAAGCAGTGGTGCAGTCTCATTATATAGCAATGAATCTTTTAATACTCTGCTGTGATGTAAGGACTGTTTCACAACATATTAGGTTGGGGGTTTTTCCTCCTGAAAAACTGTATGTTCTGACATGTTCGGTTCCTTCCTTGAATCATGAATTTAAAACCTGTTTTTCCAGCACCGGACTAATATGTCTGTAGTTCCAGACTGAGATTCCTTCTGTCTCCACTTCATGCCCTGTTTATTCAGTGAGATGGCAGGAGTCAAAGCTGCCTTCCTGTTATCTCTTGAGATTCTGGACAGTGCATTTGCATTTGTATCCCGAGTCAATAATTATTGTGGAATTTTCTGGATACCTGTGCATGCTTGTGAAAGTTTTAATTAGAGATTATGATATTTTTCACAAGTGTAACTTCAAATATAGTGAAACTAATCTTACCGTGTTTTCGTTAAGTGCATCATGAAGGACGTCATTTGCTAAAAGTTCACTTCCATGAACACACCTTCCTTTATTTTGCAATGTAGTCACTTGGAGTAATTCTTATGATGTATCCTGGGCATGTTCATTACATTTGTTCAAGTTTTTTACAAAACATTATAAGGTACGGAGAATATGTCATCTTTTGTTTCTTCCCTGTAAATATATTGATGTCATCCCATCTTAATGGGTAGCACAGTATCCTTCCTTATAGACCTTAGAGCTTATCTGCCCTAGTCTTTCCTCCCTAATAAAAGAATCTAAATTTGCTAATTTTGAGAGGCTCAATTCTCAAAATATGCCTTTTTTTTTTTTTTTTTTTTTTGGCAAGGCTATGATATGATACGTGTTGCCTCCAAACTTTGGAGGGATCAAAACATTGATGCGAATATCCTAATTGTCATCTCTTCTTTTCTGGTGCTTGCTTGAACATTTCTTAAAAGTTCTGCTTTTCATAAAATAACCATTCTCAATTTCTAAAGTTGGGGACAGAGTAGATATATCCGTAATCTTTCCTGTGTTGTTTCATTGTCCTGCATGAAAAAGGAAAAATATCCATAGGCTGACCTCTTTGAATTAGGAAAAAAAAAATCAGCATCATCAGGAGGTGAGTTACGAGAGGAAAAAAACAACATCCATCATGTTTATGTAGTTTCTTGAGTGATCCTCTATAAAACACCGAGTGTATGCCAGTTTTCATGCTTACAATATCAGGATTATACTCAAGGGCACAGAAAATATGTAATTTCAGGGCTTCTAAAATTTCATATACTTTTAATTAGGACCCATACAAAAATGTGGCAATTCAATTAGAAATATAACTAGATAAGTAAAAGCCAGGATGGGGAAGTAAAGCCCCATTTCTGCAATTGTTACTTCACACAGAGATCCTTATGCCTGCACCAAGATTCATGGAGGTCCTTGAGATCCTGTGTGTATTGAACAAAACAGTCTCAAGCTCTAGAGACTACTTTGATTCAGAGGTTTACAGAAAAATTATGTATGTGTGCATTTCTTGTTCATTTGAGTTAGAAAACTAAACATAAAGCCAATTCTTTCTAATTCCGAATCAAGTCAAGCGGTGCAAACTCAGTTGAATGAATTTTCCATACAATTAGCTTTATCTATGAGACTATAATGTAACACTACTTTTTGTTATACTTAACACTAAAATGTATCTGCTTAATACACAGGAGTAGTTATGTGGTTTCAAAATTAATAGAGAGAACCTCATTTTACAGAAATCATACTGTATTCTGTTTTGTGCAAGATGGCAAATATTAATTAAAATGCATAAATGTCAAATAATATTTCTGTTAAATTTTATGGAAATAATTTCCTTAAATATATTTATAACTGAGATGTATGCAAGGTAAAAACTATGATTTGCAAACTCTTTGCTCTTTTGAAAGTGTCATAAACCTTACTGACAGGTTCTAAGCTATGTTAAAGTCATTGGTACTAAGAGATGAATAACATTCAGCTCAAGCACCTTCGAGAGATCCAGGCTTCTGACATGATTTGTATATAGAAAACAGAACTGACCAGAAGTGCCATTTTCTACCTGATTGTAGTATGTACATGCGTTACTGAGTGATGATTGTTGACTTCAGTGGGACAATCTGCATGCATCAGGTGGGACATAAACTTAGTGTATCAAGTTTCTAATGTGCCACTGAAAACTAAGAGGTGGGTGAGTATTGGAAGGTTGAAGACTAATGTAACAGCTAAACATGCACATCTCAGTTGCTTTTTTTTTAGGGAGAAGAAATATGTACGTGAAATACATAGTTCTTAAACCTCACCAGTTATTTTTTTTTTACCACAAATGAACTATTTCAGAGGCTGAAATTTTTCACATTTGCTTTTGGATATACTATATTAAAGCCTTTGTAAAAATCTTTCTATCCTGTATCCTTTCTGTCTGCGTGAGTATTGAGACTAGTGGGCCCGCCCCTGCATGGGTTTGGCTTTGCTAGAAGCTTCCTCTGTTTTTCCCATCACAAATTTTTTCCCCCAGATGTTATCTAGTTTGTTGTTGTTGTTGTTACTTGGTTAAAATTTATTTTCTATGCCAGCTTCCTTATATGGATTTCCTCAGCAGGACACCTGGTTTGAGTCAAATTATACATAAGCATACAGTAGGCTTCTGATTTCCTGGAACAGCTCACAGATGATTATGCTAAACAATAAAATCTTTAGGTTGTGAATAATTTTAATTTTCTGCATTGGTTAGAGACAGTGATTATTTTAATCAGTGAATTGTAAGAAGCGTTTGACTGAATTGATCTAAAAATAACATCTACATATCTTCTGCAAGAATATAGGGACATATCTCAAGATTCCTTTGATAGATTTATTTTTTTTGGAAGATGAGAGTAACAAGTGGTCATATTTTTAGTCAACACTTTAGGGCTTTTTTTCTAGATGTGAAAATAAAAGTATGTAGATAAATGAAGGTAAAGTGCTCAGAGTGCAAAATAATGAGAAAATGATAAAATATGGACAATTACACAAGTATATACACTAGATAAGGGGAGTGGGTAACTTACCACAAGGGCAGTGACTGAGCACTCACTTTTGTCTTTTAGTCCATGTGTGCCTCAGTGTTCTTCCACAGAAGGAGTGCAATGATTCTCTTACAATTTGTCTGTTCCATGCATATACATCGTAAGCTTTTCTGTGTAGGGTCTCCCTCTTTCCTATGTGCAGCATTTGGCAGAAGGATACAGTGAGACAGAAGGCCCCTGCGTGCACTTAAAGCCCAAAGATATAATAATGTTTTAGATGGAAAATCTTCATTGAACTTAGTAATAAGACTTCACAGAATCTTACTAAGGATTAGTGTTCATGCAGTTTTCCCACATACATAAATGTATGTATGGAGGGGTCAGCACATCTATGTTCTTTCTTTGCATTGTTTACAGCCTGGTTAGGTCACCAGTCTCTGGGCAAATATGACACCATATATCAAGCTTGTTGTTTTTAATGATAGCCAGGAGTCAAAAGTGCTTTTCTAAGTGGCACAATGAAATGACAGATAGTGAGGAAGCAAATCTGAGAAAGGCTGAGTATCTGAAAATCTGATTGCCTTTTTTCCAGCAGTTACCATAGAATCATAGAACAGTTTGTGTTGGAAGGGACATTTTAAAGATCTTCTAGTCCAATCCCCATTCAATAAGCAGGGACATCTTGAACTAGATCAGGTTGCTCAGAGCCCCAAACAACCTGACCTTGAATGTGTTGTTATCAATCAGTATAAGAAAAGATACTGCCTCTTCTAATTACTCCTGCCTGACTACATAGGTATTCTAATCAATAAAAAATTGAACACCACCTTTTTTGGCAAAGTTGTCACAAAAGCAGAAATACTACTTACCCAAAGATAGTTTGCAGTGCCAGCAACATGAATCATATTAAGAAAAGAATGATAAGTCAGCAGATTATCTCTTTCCACCGAGATGAGTTCATGCTGACTCATTGACAATATTGTAACCATAGATTCACCCATTATTGGAACACATTGAGTTACAAGATGGATCAGAAATAAAAAAAAAAATCTACGACCTTGTTTCTCTGCTCTCACGAGAAAGAAAAACTTCTTTCATTATATTGCTCCCCTGTAGGTCAAATTCTCATAGAGTAGATGTTCAGCAATCTGCAAAATGTCAAGGAGGTATTCCCAGGTACATTTCTTGCACCAAATCTGAAGCATCACTAACAATGTAGAAGCCTTACTGGGACATCGATCACAGTTTCTTTTTGTGATGTAGATCCCATTTGGGTGATCATATTTCACAGCATTACAAGTTTGAAGCCAGATTTTGATTCCGTATTTTGTTAGTTTACCCAGGATATTTCATCTAAAAGGCTATTGACTTTGAAAAGGTGCCAGCTGTTCCTCAACAGTTAAACCTGCCCAAAGGTATAGAACTTCAGAGTGGCAGCATAAAAATATGCCATATGTTTTGAAACACAGCTAACTACACTGGCACTGCGTGCTGTTATTTTTGGCTCTTAGGTGCTGGACACCCTGAATCACTTCAGAATCATCATTGCCAGTGAGAAGGATTATCCCAACAGAGAATTTACAGTTCCTCTGATGCATACAGCAAGAATTTAATCTAAATTTGGTCAAGTAATTTCCATTCCTTAATTTTGCTTGTGTATTAGTTATTCCATTCTCTGGGTATGCAATTTGCATCTCTACTTATCTCTGTTATCACAACATGGAGAATGTCTGTTGAAAGATGCTGTTTCTTCCTTTATGAGCTTTATTGTTCATTCCTAACTGTGAACCCATAGCATCCTCACATAATCTATAACTAATTGTGCAAGACAGACAAGCACCATATTCTATTATTCTTGTTCTAGCAATTAGGATATGTAAATTGCATTGTTCATGGGAATAGAAGTCTTCTCTAGTGAGGGAAACATTTATTACTCTTACAACAAATGTGTTCTCACTAAAAATAAGTATGCATATATGGAAGTAATAAAAATACACTGTAACAGTGTAACACATGTTAAGTACATTTGTACTTGTGTCCCTTTTTGATACAGAAAGATTGTTTTTCAGGCTAAGAGGGCTGGAGCACCTATGCTGTGACGACAGGCTGAGAGAGTTGGGGTTGTTCGGCCTGGAGAAGAGAAGGCTCTGGGGAGACCTTATAGCAGCCTTCCAGTACTTGAAGGGGCCTACAGGAAGGATGAGGAGGGACTCTTTATCAGGGAGTGTAGTGATAGATGAGGGGTAACGGTTTCAAACTGAAAGAGGGTAGGTGTAGATTGGATATTAGGAAGAAATTCTTTACTGTGAGGGTGGTGAGACACTGTCACAGGTTGCCCAGAGAAGCTGTGGATGCCCCATCCCTGGAAGTGTTCAAGGCCAGGCTGGATGGGACTTTGAGCAGCCTGGTCTAGTGGGAGGTGTCCCTGCCCATGGCAGGGGGGTTGGAGCTGGATGATCTTTAAGGTCCCTTCCAAGCCGAACCGTTCTATGATTCTATGTATGTCTGTCTACGTGGCAGTGTCCTGAAACAGCATTGAAGGCCACTAGTTTGTGCGTTAGTGTAACAGGTATGCTTCTGGGCACACAAAACAATTCCCCAGAAGTGGCTTAGTAATCACTGGCTGCTCGTGTAAATTCATGTTGTCAGTCTAGCAATGAAAGACAGCTGCGCAGAGCAAAGAAACTGCTATCATGGCTGGCACCATCTGGCCCTTTGCTTAAGAACCTATTGTTCAGGCTTACTAAAATGCAAAACCAGAAATGTTATTTCTTGCACCATGCTTAAACTAAAACCTCGGTTATTCAGAACTGTCACACTCATAACTTGTGGTCACTAAATGATTTCTCAAAAAAAGAGGTAACTATTACTTTGAAATGTGCTCACAGAATTAATATTATAATTAATACAATATTACATTTATTATTACGTTAATAGTGCAGTGACAATCACAAAATTGTAAAGCAGATGAGACCGGACAAATCCATGTGCTTTTAGAACAGCAATATGCTGTAGTACTTCTGTATTTTTCACCTTTTTTCTGATGCAGCTGTTATGGTTTACAGAATAGATCAGAGGTTGTACAAGTGCATTTTCCATGCTTTTTGTTTGAGAGGCTGGTGTGCAGAATGAGAACATGTTGGGAAACCCATGCTGTACGCTACACATACTAGTGCATATGCCATTGCATTTTTAAATTGAGATATAACCCAAGCTGCAGAAATACCTTCTGGTCTTCAGTAACCATCGTGTATCCAGAATAATTTTACTGGAGTTAATTTTGACTAAAAGCATAATTTGGCTTGTAAATTTGGTACAAGATTTTTAGTGGAGATACTTGATTTCACTTTCACCAATTGTTTATTTTGAACCTGAGAGGCAGTTTGGTAAATACCTATGGTACAAATTAAGGCCTATATCCTTGATAGCTGTCAACGGCTAAAATTATAAGAGCAATCTGTTATCAGCTAAAGTGTTTAAACTAGTAGCATTCAATACCGGTATTCTAGAATGCTGGAAATGGCTTCTGCGTAGCTGACTTTGACTTCAGGCAGAGAGATGGTCTATATGACTGCTTGAAATCAATTCCAGACCATTTTTTTTCATGATCTGTTGCCTTCTTGTCTTCCCTGCAGTGGCAGAAATGCATATTTGCTGCTACTACTTACTAGGAGAACATGTTTTCCAAGAAGTTCTGATCTTGTATTCTGTGAGCTATCATAGCAATGAAAAAAATAGAGCTAGAGATATCTGTAACAGAAATAATAATGATCCTGATTCTTGCATCTTTGCTTACAGATATGGGATGGTATCAAGTAATATAAGCTTCCTATTGCTGGATTCCAAAAATGGTATTTAAAGTTTTGAGTAATGTCATTGATCTCAGTATTAATCCCATGATCTGAAAAAGTTTTCTGGGTGTCCAGCCCACAGGCTGGACACCCAGAAAACTTTTGAATAATTTTACATAGGAGGGAAATACATGCTATTTTTGAAAACTCATTTAGAGCTAAACTAAGGAAAAAATTAGTTTGTGTTTTGATGAACTTTGAAGCGGTTGTTGCTGTGATGTGTACTGTGGATGAAGCTAACAATATATGGACTGACTGTGATATGTCTGAAATTCTTGGTTTCTATTCTGTAGAAGACTAGCGTATTTAAGACTGTTAAGTTCTGTTGGGCATGTCACAAGTTAAAATCCAGTGTGTTTTCAGTTGTTTACTAACGAACTTTCTAAGAACATGCTTCATCGCGTTTCTGCACTTTGTGTGCTCTACCCTAAGCTCCTCAGTGTTGTGACTGGGAAGAACGATGAGCAGGAGCAAGGAAAGGTGTGTTGAGCCTTTGCCCACCTTCTTTGGAGATCTGGGTTTCAGCTTTGCCTTAGCTACTGGGCAGTCTCAGGAGAAAGCAGTAGGCTGTTGAGGCAGGCTTTAGATACTTAGGCAGTGTATAACTTTTGATGTAGCTCACATACAGTTAGTGGCATATACGGAACATTTTGGAAAGCCCTGCACTACAGCAAACAATGTTGTGGCCAAAGGGTCAGATTTTCAAAGGCTGAATATTATCAATCCATCTTTCACCATCTGATGGTGTTACAAGCTACTCAGACTCTTGACAGTGAATTTATGTGGCAATCTGCTTGCTTTTACTTTGTTTCTTCAAGGGGAGCTTAACTCTACTGACTTTCTGGATCCTGGATGTAAACATCTTTCTGAAGATCCTAGTTTAAGCCTTTTGACATACCAAGGATATCTCTTACTTTTTCAGGGTTTTAAAAAAAAGAAAGTGACCTGGCAGAGGAAATAAGTGGAGACAAAAATGAATTAATTTGTATATCCAAATGGAAATGTGTATGGCACATTACTACTACTAGATTAACTTTTCGTAACACTATATAAAACCCATTATTTTTAATTTATTTTTAAAATTTTTCTGGTAGAAGGTAAAGAAAATCAGATAGGTGCTTGTGTGTGCATACATGTATATACGCAAAATGCATCATTTCTGTTTTCTGAAAGTGATTCAGAATGTCAGCTGAGTCAGCACAGACTGAAAGAATATGTTTAATATACATTAGTGCCATGTACCCTATATATAAGATGATGTTCCTAGATCACTCCAGAATTCCTTACTGAATCCCAAGTTTATATGTGTTAGTCAAAAAGCTAGTTGGAAGGAAAAAACAGTGTCCCACCTCCCCTCCTCAAGGAACCTGTGATAACTTATTTACATTTGATCACATAACTGAAACATGTTTGTGTTCTGTTTTGAAGAAACCAGACACTCCTGCAGAATTTCTGAGAGAGAATTTTTGAATAACCTCATTTAGGACCTTTGTTTTCAATGTGGAGCTAACAAATAATGTAATGATTCTATGTATTCCATAGTTTTTAGAAGAAGGGTTTACACAGACTAAGTGTACACCTAAGAGTACATCATGTATATCTACATTAGCAACTCAGGGTGAAGTAGGGATATTTTTTGGTACACCTTTGCATTGTGTCACTACTGGGATATGCATTCAGCTGTGTCAGTGGTGTGCTCAAAGTGGTTTCATTCCTGGTAGAGCTGAGACTGAAATTGTGTATCTGGTTGCCACCTGGAGGAATCACTTGAAATGTGGATGCGGGGTTCTCCAGCAGTTAGCTGTCATGCAAGGTGTGCACTCAGGTATGCAGCATCCAGTCTAAACTCATTCCTAGTAAAGATGCGACATGGACACTCTGTCCTGGAATCGTGATAGATTACAGAAAAATGAGCCCTGATCTGTCCCTCTTTGGATACCTCACTCAGTTATGCGGATGCACCATATGTGATATTTAAGTCATGGAATCACAGCATGGTCCCCTGATGGCCATTACTGGCTGCTCGGAAACACTTCATGGCTGATAAGAGAGGCATTAATGTAGTAGAGTCCAAGATCAGGGGAGGATAAACAGCATAAACAAGTAGCCATTTTCTAAACATTATCTCTATAAGCTTTTGAATTTAGTCCAATAAGCCTGTTAATAAAGACAGGACCTTACAGCATTTTAGAATTGGGTAATATGAAAAATCAAATTGAATCAGTTAAAGGCCTGCGGTAAAAACAATAAGCTACTGTAGAGTTAATATTATTTTCAAGGAAAGTGACTACATTTGACGTGCCTAAAATGAAATGGCGAGGAAAGTTTCGGTTCTAATGGTCTTTTCAAAGTTTCCAGTATGGTCAGAACTAGTTGTTTAGATATTTAGTAGGAGAAAGTAGAGGTTTGTCCTCTGTAGTTTTGAGTGATATTTTGTGTAATGGATTTGTCAAAGTAGCGGTGAAATGGTAATTACAGGATGAGAGAAAGGAAAAGAGTTGAAGGAGCAGGACAACTAGGTGCCAATAGCACAAAGAAACACAGAAAAACCTGGTAACTGCACGTTATGTCTGTTGTGACTGTATGTCCTGCTACTTCAGTGCTAAAACTAAGTTGGGAATTAATAATCTTGTTCCTAGAAAACTGTATAAGGATTATTTCTTGAACAACTTCCTTGTTTAAAAGAAGAAATTCTGACAAAAATGGGTGAAAATGCACAATGAAAGCTCACATTTAGTGAAAATACTTCTAATTCCTTTTCACTTCTGGAAAATGGACAGTTAGATAATATCCCTCTGAGGGAAGTAAGATTCCTTAGCTCTAACAGTATGAGATAAATGACACGCAAAAAAAGATGCATCCTCAAAAGCTTTATTTCCCATCGCCCTCACTGCAGACAGTATAAAGGTTCTTTTTCCCAGTAGGGCTACTTCCACACAGGAAAGAGAACAAGCCCCCATTTTTATTCTTTAAATCGGTGGAGCTCGGTAACCACTAGGGCGTTTACCACTCCAAAGCTGTTGATAATGACTGTCTGTGTATGGCTGCAGAAACCCTCCTTGCTGTAACATGCTCCATGTGCAGACCAGCCCTTAAACAGCTGTCGGCCTCTGCCTTTCTCCAGTTATCTATCATAACCCCCTTGTTTCTTTTTCTGTGTTTGGCTTTTTATCTTCCTCTTGTCATTCCAAGATTTATTCCAGGTGCCATTTTCTCTGCCACCTTCTTACAAATATTTCTCTAATCTTCCTCTCTCACATCTTCTGTTTTTGGTTTGTTTTTTTTTTTTTTTTTTCCTTCTCGTGTATGGATTTGCTTATAGGGATTTTTCATTAGCTTTATCACCATAAAAACCTGCTGTGATTGCAGCTGGTACACAGTAGTATCTCTTTCACCATGTTATCTTAGATACCGCTGTGTGATAATCGAGGGTAGATGTTGAGTTTTCGGAGATCATTGTACCTCATGACAGGCTACTAAACTGGTGTTTCAGAAAGGACTGACAGATGCTTCTGTTTCTATACATGGTTGTCAAAGCTGCAGGATCCTGGCAACTGCAGGACACTGGCAGGTATTCAGATGAGACTCAGATGAGAGTGACTGGAGGAGTCAAGCACTTCCCATTATTGGGATAATTTCAGATGGATCCTCCCAATTTTAAGGAAGGAAAACAGTCCCTTAAAAAAAAAAATCTTTACTCTTAAGATAATTGTAGCAGTTTATCCATTTAGGGCGGCTGAAAGAGAGGACTGGTGAAGTGTGTTCTTAGGATTCCAGTAGCATTCAAAGTAATTATATGGTAAAACTTTTGGCATCTCTGTATTGTGGCATCCTGGGACAGGTCTGCAAACTTCACTGTGTATTTATCCATTAATTACATTGTGATCTATTACTCTTATCAAAAGAAACAGGATGAGGACATGTCTGTTAAACAAACAAAACCCCAATATCAAACGAAACAGTTCCCTGAGAAGAAATGCATTTGGCAATCCAAAGGATAACATGGAATTCATAGTAAACAGAGCACACATTTCTCAGCAATAGATTAGCCTAAATATACATAGGCAATTCACATTTCACTTCGTAAGTGGTATTGTAGCTGTGCAAACTATTATGCAGAAAAAGACAACACAGTCTTGCTGCAGACAGAAATAAATAAAGCATTTACTTTGGCTGCTTGTAAATAAATGTTGCTGGATTTCCCCAGTGCATTTTCAGAGTTTATTTCTAGAAGATGGTTGAGGTTTGTTTGTTTGTTTGTTTTTACTGATAAACGTTAATACTGGGATTAGAGATGCCAGTTTATTGTCACAGAAAAATACCTTGAGCACCTTGTAGTGTGGGGGCTGCACTGTGGAATTAGGAGTCTTGGGATCTTTTAGTCATTAATCTGCTGTTTGGCTTCAATAAGTCACTTCTGTTCTCTACATTGTGCCTGGTTTTGCTAATTAAGGAGAGAGCGAGCTGTCTTCTGCTAGGTATTAACGTACTACATAACATCTATAGGGCAATGTTCATCTTGGTTGTGACGTTAGTGCAACAAAATAAAAAGTAATCAATTAATCAGTCTATTTACCAGTTAACTAAAGTAGAGGATGACCAACTAATGCTGTTTTTTCTAGTCATTATTATGCTGTAAAACTTGGCAGACCATTGTTGTTCTGACTAGTTAGATGCTTAAGGTACAGTAAGGCTGATAAGTACTGGAGTCTAAGTTATAACTTTGACTTGCAGCTTATTGGGCCATCCTGCCTTCTGTTGTTTGAAAGTTTATCATTCTAATGGCCTATGACATATATAATATAGATACTTGAATGTGTCTTCACCTTAAAATAAACATGCAGAGACTAGACAGGAGAATGTTATTTTACAAGTTGTGTCTTGAGACAGAAAGCCCACAGACCTTAGGTAGTGTAGTAATTGAGTTCAGATGTTGAGAAAATAGTCTAATATTGTGTCTTTTCATGCTGCATCTCTGTAAAAATACCATGATTATTATAATAATCATAAAAATAAATGCAGTGTTGCCGTTGTTTAGTAGACTCTACTATCTGCAAGAACTAGGCAGTAAAACAAATTTCATCTGAGGTAGAATTCTTTGCACAGTGAATACAAGCATTTCCATTAAGGCTGAAGATGAGCTACTGTGAAATCCATTTTAAAATATGGATTACAGTTTATGCTAAATTCTTCTGGTTTTACACTTTATTGTTTTCCATTTCTCAGAATCTGAAAGACATGCATCAGGGCAGAATGCCCTATAAAACTTCCTGCTTCAAGAATTCTTGATGGAATTGTTCAGTTCTGCCTGTGCAGTTTCAAATACATTTATTTTCTAGCTGATTTTAAGACACGTCCACAAAGAGCTAAGCCAAGTGCAGTAGAAAGCAAACTTAGAACTATGTCCTACCTGACTGGTGACTGGGTATCTTGCTGTACAAAAGAAAGTGAGAAATACTTTCTTAAAGCCTTGGTTTGTAGTTCTAATATATTTGTCAGTAGGTAGTTTCTGTATTTGGTAGACTCTGCAGGAATACATTAGGATGTAAGGATGACCTTGGAAAATGCACAGCAGTTGGCCAAGAGAGTTGATTGGTGTCAGTAGCCTGGGTTCGAATCCACTGAGTCCTACCTCCATGAAGAGATGTATATGACTGACATAGAGTTCAAGGTACACATATCCTAAAATGTAGAAGGCAGAGAATACAAGAAGCCTGTGATAGACACCCCCGCAGTGCCCACCTTTTCGATTCTCATTTTGGAAGAAAGTTTGAATACTCATTCTTTCCTTTGGGCCAGCATTGAGTTACTAAGATAAAGGAGAGCATAGAGAGCGCACTGGCAGTAAAATTGAATGGAATGTGCCATTTTTTTCATTATAGCATGATGATGGTAGAGGCTGGAAAACATTACTGAAAAGAAGAACATGCCAAAGCAACTTTTAGGTGTCAGAGCTCTACTTTATGCCAGAGTTTTAACTAACCGATGCTGTGTATCCTGTGCAGTCAGTGCTGGTTGTGATGCAAAGCTCTTTAGGAAAGTACTGCCTCCCACTATTAGGTAAAATACCATTCTTCTCAACCTAGCAACCTTTCCAGATCCTTTCCAACTCAGCTGTGTGTTCAAGTAAGTTTGGAGCTGTTCCTCTGATTCTATTATAGTATCATACATTTAATTTTTGAGTGATCTATGAAATTGTATATGATACCTGGATCTGCTTTGCATTCTCAATGTGTTTGGATGTTAAAATGTAGCAGGGAAAATTGTGTTCACACAGCAAGCAAGACCTGATGTATCTTTAAATAATGATTTGTATACCTAATAGCATTATTTGACAAAAAGCTACCCTAACACAATATTTCAAACTTTTTCATTGTACATACCTCTGAACATTTTTCAGTGATGATCTGGGTCTCAATTAGTTAAATCTCATTGGCATAAGCTTCTTTCCTTTGGTGGTATGTCTTTTAGACATGAAAAGTAGTCCATGGATCCTCAAATATCTTCAGACTACAGGCTTTAAAAAGTGTTTGGAAAATAAATTTGTAATTAGATTAAGGATAAGGTTTTCTGGGCATTTCTCTTCAGTGATTGTTATTGTCTCTGATCATACTAGGTGGAAGCAAGACTGGAACTAACGCTCATGATCATGAAGGATCTCACTCAACCTTCATGAGCAGGAAAGTAGCTATTCTGTCTATAGTCTAGACAACTAAACCAGCTATTTCTTGTTAAAGAGAAGGGAAAGCCATGAAAGAATGGTCACACTTTCGACTGTTGGTGCAATACAATGAAGCACAATTGGTTTGATGTGCCCTCCAGAACTCTCAGGTGCCTTTTCACAACCTCCTGCTAGAGCGGCAGGTGGCTGTGATGGAAGTTCTGACTGAGCCTCTATATGCCTGAGGAAGGTGAATCTCAGCTCTTACTCTTTCCTTCCTGCTGTGAGGCACAAGTTGTAGTTCAGGCAGGCAAAATTGGCTTCCACTCGCAAATTTTTTCCCATTTGTTCAAAGACGGTGATTTAGGATAGAACAGTGAAAAATTATTCCCTTCCCCCTGTTCCCCTCCTTCCCTTACAGGGCAGGCAAGATTTCACATGTCTGTCTTAACGACTGCCTTTTTCTGAACAGTAGGTTAGCAAGACGGACCACAGATTCTCAGAACTGTAAAATGCACTCAGTTATCTTCCTTTCTTACCTTTAACAATATTGCATCCAGGAAATATTTAGGGATTCTCATGTAGTTCCTCAGTACTGATGCAATTTGAATTATTAAAATGCATTTTGAATTATCTCTGTGGAAGGTGAGAAGGGATAGGACAAAGTCCTTTATTGCAGGAAGCTTTATGTTGGGCTATCTTTGTGGATATCATTTTCAGAGGTGAGCGTGCCCCATTTCTTCTTTTATCTTTTGTTCTTGAGCTGCAATGGATTCACTGTGTTCCCAGAGAAGGCACAGCTGAGTTTCTCTTTGATGTTCAGCCACGCAACCTTTATCCGTGAGTTTTAAAATATGGCAAAACAGAGCAGATGCTCCAAATGCTGTTCAGAGCCTTTTGTTTTATCTCCCTACCTATTCATCACCATCAACTGCACTGGGAAGATAAGAAGAGTAAGAACCCCATCTTTATACCAGACACACTAGCTCTTAGCAAAGCAAAGGAAAAAGCAGAACTTCGAATGAAGCAAAACATTATCTAGCTCAAGAATGCGTGGGCAGCCTTACTCAGAACATCTGAACTGTGCTCTTACAGCTTCTCTGTGCCTCCATTTCTGTAATGGTTTTAATTGGCAGATACTAATACTTTCCTGCCCACGGGAGGAATATGAAGATTATTCAATGTTTCTAAAAAGCTTTGAAGATGAACAAAGTTGCCCCTGCAGAGCTGTCTGTGATTTCATTAGGATGGTGCAGCAGGGCTGAAAAAATTACCGGTTTATTTTGCTGGCAGTTAGAATAATTTTTGCTGTTCACTGGACAAAAAAGCTGGTTTTCCTCACTATTGGATGGGCTGGATTGTCCTGTGAGGCTTGAACCAAAGCAGGAGGTATGTGATGCATAAGCTGTGCTATATGGCAGGTCTGCCAGACAAACTGCATGTTCTCTGAAGAATCATTCCTGGCTCCCTATATGACCCATTCATTCCTGGTCTTGTAACACCAACAAATTAGGACATTTCTGTACTAGTCCATGCAATGGAAGATGAAGTTAAGGCTCTAGTCTTTTCACTTTCCTGACCACTGGTCTTGTCTTGGGAGAGAGTTAAGTAGCAGATCATATCTAACTATTCCTGAAGTCATGCACAAACCCCATGTGTTTGTCAAAAAAAATAACAAATTTTTCTTCTTTTTTCCATCAAGAGATAGAACAGGTTATAATCAGAGCCAAAGTGATCAGCAGATATCTATCCCCTCTTAGTAATGGAGAAAATCACCACCCAACTGAAATATTGTGTCCTTAGAATTCCTGCTGTTGGCTGTGCTAGACAAGCTTGTACTTCTTCATTCTTTCTTTCATTTATAAAACTCTTGTATAATCTTTGTGAGGTGTTTCATATCATTACTAAGCCAGACTCAGATCCTATATTACCGCGGCCAAACTACCCATGCTGGCTGGATTGGTAGCTACTTGGAAGTACTTATCATAATTGCTCCGAGACACACAAATGTTGCTTGTTTTATATTTCAGGTAGTTGAAGTTTATTACTTGGGTTGATGGCAGCAAAGAGTATGAAGTATCAGTGCAGAAGAATATAGTACAGAAAAATATGCTAGCACGTAAAGGTGCAAGCAGCTGTTGGTTTATGGATAGGAAAAGAGGCAGCATAGTTATCAAAATGAGTATAAAATGAGATAACAATGAAGGCAATTTTGATTCACAGATTCATTTAGGTTGGAAAAGACGTTTAAGATCATTGAGTCCAATCATAAACCTAACTCTGCCAAGTCCACCACTAAACCATGTCCCTCAGTGTCACATCTACAGGTCTTTTAAATACCTCCAGGGATGGTGGCAACCACTTCCCCGAGCAGCCTATTCCAGTGCTTGATAGGCCTTTTCTTGAAGAATTTTTTTCCCAATATCCAATCTAAACCTCCCCTGGTGCAACTTGAGGCCATTTCCTCTCGTCCTATTGCTTGTTACTTGGGAAAAGGGACTGACCCCCACCTTGCTACAATCTCTTTTCAGGTAGTTGTAGAGAGTAATAAGGTCTCCCTTCAGCCTCCTTTTCTCCAGATGAAACAACGCCAGTTCCTTCAGCTGCTTCTCATAAGACTTGTGCGCCAGACCCTTCACCAGCTTTGTTGCCCCTCTCTGGACATGCTCCAGCACCTCAATGTCTTTCTTGTAGTGAGGGGCCCAAAACTGAACACAGTATTTGAGGTGAGGCCTCACCAGTGATGAGTACAGGGGGGACGATCACTTCCCTCGTCCTGCTGGCCACACTATTTCTGATACAAGCCAGGATGCTATTGGCCACCTGGGCGCACTGCTGGCTCATATTCAGCTGTCTGTCAGACAACACCCCCAGGTCCTTTTCTGCTGGGCAGCTTTCCAGCTACTCTTCCCCAAGCTTGTAGCGCTGCATGGGGTTGTTGTGACACAAGTGCAGGACCTGGCACTTGGCCTTGTTGAACCCCGTACCATTGGCCTCGGCCCATCGATCCAGCCTGTCCAGATCCCTCTGCAGAGCTCCCCTACCCTCAAGCAAATCAACAGTTCTACCCAACTTGGTGTCATCTGCAAACTTACTGAGGGTGCACTCAATCCCCTTGTCCAGATCATTGATAAAGATATTAAACAGAACCGGTCCCAGTACTGAGCCCTGTGAACACCACTTGTGACTGGCTGCCAAATGGATTTAACTCCATTCACCACCACTCTTTGGGCCCAGCCATCCAGCCAGTTTTTTTGAATTGAAGGCCAGATTGAAGGCAAACTTCTGGTTAACATTTTGTGCTCATAGCTACCAAGAGGCAGCAGTGCCAGTGTTAGAGACAGCATAAAAACCTTTTTTAATGTCAGTGGCTTGGTTTGTCCAAGAAAGTGCAGAATGGTGCAGAATGAAGCAACAGACCTGTTCAAGAGGTGAATATCACTGTACATCTAGCAAAAGTTTTATATCACTCATACCTCTACGGACAATCTCGTATTCCTCAGTTAGGCTCATCTGCCTCCACTGTGGGCTACTGTGCTTGATACTGAAGGACTTACAGTGACAATGGTGATTATTCCATCCCTTTTGAGCCTTTTTGTGTGGAAAAAGAACACATAAATTCTTGTTGCATGTTTTCCTCATGTTTCTGCATTCAGTTGCAGTACAAATCTTAATTTAGGAACTCAGTATTCCAGAAACACCAGCTTTTAACAGAGCTATCTGCAGAACTGCAATGTTGCAAAAAAACCAGTGGGTAGCATTTATTCTACATTACAGTGTTTTTACTCAGCAAAGCATGAGAACCTCCCTGCTAAGAGTAATGCCATGTTTTGGAGTTTGAGTAATGTTACCACATAAAAACGTGCATTAACAATCAGTTAGCTTACAAGTGGGGAATAAAGTAGAGATCTGTTATGATATTAACTCGTTGGCAGTAATAAAAAATAATTATTCATTATTGCAATCTCTTCTTGACATTTCTGCTGCTGAAATTTTTAGTGGAAGTACAAAATGTTCTCAGATATATTTGAAATCTGTTGATGGGTGTTCAGTTGGTATCAAGCTCTTAGAGCAAGCTGCTCTTCTGGATTGCTGCCTAGTTAATCGGTGATTAATGAAAGCTACCATTTTGTATATGAATTTGGAAGCCTGTGTTCTTGGCATTGTTGAAGTATGTAAACGTCTTCCTCAGATAAAACATGACAGACAACACCTAATATACAAGTGCTTTGTTCTGCTACCTGTCAGATCAAGGAAAAGGTCTGGATTCTTAAAGCTACGAATTTAATTGGGAGAGGAGATGAACAGGCAAATACTCTGTACTCCGTTCTTTTTGTGACATCCTCACGAGTCATTTTGCATAACGAAGGGCAAAACCAGCAGATGAGATATATTGATGTCATTGTCCAAAAATACAGCGCATTTGTAAATAAAGACCTGCAGGCTGTTTAAAGTAAACATGATTAAAAAGCAAATACTGCTTTGTATTTTAAAAAAAAAAAAAAAGAAAAAAGCAAATGACCTCATCAGGTACCTGGCCACAGGTATGGGTGGATATCTGAAAGATATCTGAAACTTCAGAAGAGCGTATTGGTTTTAAAAAAACTCCAGTTACTATTACTGGGTGAAATCCTGGGTGATAATAATTGCTGGCAAGGTCCTCTGAAATTACTGGGAATTGTGGGTAGTTGACACTTCCTGAATTTGACCCAGAGTCTGTAGGAAAGGCTTCTTTTAACTGTTGGTAATGAAATGGTTATTCTTGCAATGGATCTGCAAGCTGAGCTAATCATAGTGCTGCAATCATTACCTTGCAATTTATTCTTCTTTAGGGCTTTCAGAAGTAGCTCTTGAAGCTGACAGCTGCAGCCTGCAACAGATCAAGTGCTTTATATAGCTACTTTAATGAAAACTCAGATGAGTGTAAGGTCAGTCCCTCCACAGTATGTTCTAATTAGATTTCTACTTTCCTTTAAAAAGTAGATCACATCTGGCCCAAAGACAGAAGCCCATTGTGCCAGACGCGTAATGGAATAGGTGTTGTTTTGTACTTCTCATCTCTGAAAGATAATGACATGGAAAATTCATTCTCTTCAACTCTTTAGTAATCTTCCATCTGTTATTGTATTTGTGTGTGCAACTGGATACAAAAGCTAATCACAAACCTCTGCTTTAGAAGAGTTTTTTGTTAGCTCCCATGACAACATTAGCTGATGCAGACGAGGCTGTTGAAGCAGAAATGTTGCAAAGCGGTGTGGAACGTCGCTCAACTGTATATGCAAGACTGGATTATTAATATCACAGCATCCATATAAAGTAGTTGCAACAAATTTCCAGGCCATTTTCATAGCTTATTTGTCTACTTTATTGTGTTCTCCTCTAGTTCCTTGTAAAGCTGTCTTCACACTTGGAGCAGAATGTTAATATTTCTATCTCGTGGAATTTAATCTGAACTCACAGAAGAATTTGGCCCAGTGGTTTTCTAATATTCCTTTCTGAGATGAGCAATTTGGAGAAAGTATTTTTGTCACGTGTGGAATAGCATGTGTTCTAACCCACAAAAGAACAAAAACTGCTTTTGTAATTTTGGAAGAGGGGGTGGAAGCATGGAGGTGGTATTTGGAGGTGACATCACAGACCTGATGGTGGATCCAGAGCAAAACCAAGTGTGTACCAGACTTTTCACTCAGTAACGTGTATTGCTCTTTGACGCCAGCCAGCTGCAGAAGCTGTAACAGCAAAATACTAGTTCAAAGAGTTTGTTTTGTGAACAAATGATGCTCTGGAAGGCAATGATTTTATATGTTTTTTCCTAATACTTTGTGTAAACATACTTTGATTCGGGAAGCCTAATTGAAGCATGTGAATAGTTCTGTTGAAAGTAATAAGATTAATCATGCTGGAAACCAACCACAAGGTTAAGTATCTTCCTAAACAGTGACTTCAGAATCTAGAACAACATTGGCTCAGGCTTCCTTGGGGCCCTTTTGTTTTGCTGTAGTACCTCCAGTGGAACAAATATGCATAATAAATTAATAATACGATTAATCTTGTTGCCTCCCATGAATGCTGTCCATAAGTCCCCTAAACATCAAAACTTTGTTAGCCTTTTTGATTTTATTCCTCAGTACAGCCATCTCCTCCATTATTTTACCCATATTTTTAAATAGATTCCAGAGCTTATAAGAGTGTTTAATAGATAAATCATCAGTTATTTATAGGTAAAGGTAAAAAACAGTGTAAAATACATATATACCTGTCAGAATGCAGAAGATATAAGTAAAATGAATATGTTCCTGCTAGTTGGGAAGGTAAGTAAACATTTTACTTATCTCATACTAAGTTTTATTGTCTGTATCTTTCGTCCTAGAATGTACGTGAATATAGCTTCAGGTGTTAGTGTGGATAGTTGGTATTCTTTGGTAGAAGGGTCTGCCTATCCTTTTTCATCCATTAGATATATGCATGATTGAGGAGACTGTTTGCCCTGCAAAGAACAGCCTCTTTGGAGAAATACCACAGAACCACTTGTGTTGGTGTTAAACGCATACGCGTTCCATACACAGGTAACAGAGAAAGTATTCTGGTTTAGTGGGAGCTGGACAGTTCTACTGTAGCCATCCCCCTTCAAATCTTAGTTTTGTTTTTTGTGAGCATATTCAGTGCGTCTTTATTCTAACTTTGTGCTGTGTGCCTTGATCTGTTTCCTACTCTCAGATTTACATTCATTTCGTTTATACAGTACTAATAATTTAATCAAGAGGACATTCTATTTGCATGTAAAAAATTCAGAGTTTAGGCCTGTGCTGAAAACTTCTAAATACTGAACTCCCTGGGGTATGTAGTCTCCTTCATATGAACACCCTCCTATTAGCCATAATGGCAATGGTGTTCTTGA
Source organism: Rissa tridactyla (assembly GCF_028500815.1). Classification (NCBI taxonomy): domain Eukaryota; kingdom Metazoa; phylum Chordata; class Aves; order Charadriiformes; family Laridae; genus Rissa; species Rissa tridactyla. The sequence goes on along the minus strand of NC_071469.1, from coordinate 12,217,492 downwards.
ATACTGTACATCACTTATACTTTAAGATATACATCACTATAATACTACATAGCACAGCTTTGAGTCTTTGCATATCTGCTACATTTTCAAAAGAAAATGAAAGTCCCAGGTTTTAAAGACCCAGCGAGGCACATCAACTTCATTCTGTCATTGAAGACAATGAGGTGTGAGTATTTCTAGGCAGCATTTCTGACCTGATGGCTTGTGAGTCCCAAACTGGGGGTCAGGAAAGGGCATAAGGTATTGAAAAATGATACCACTCTGTTTCTGGCAACTTTTATACATAGATATTTTCTGTCACAAAAGTAACAGGTTATTTAAAAGTTTGAATTGTAAACAGGTAGTCGACCTGAAAACTGTGTAAACCATGCCTAAGCTGTACAAGGTATATGCTTTTTAGGTTAAGTTTGGTTTTAAGTGAAAGGAAAGCTCGTAGCCAGTTTGGAAATTTGCATTTTTGGCAATTTCACACAAGAGTTACAGTTTGTGGTCTGGGCCGAGCTCTCCAGAGGAGACAGACTGAAGACAGAGTCACAGTTTGTGATTCGTTTCATTTTGTGGCATTCTTTTGGCCACATGAAGAATTTTCTGATGGTTGTGCTTCAGTGTTTATGAATCTAACAGTGAGAAACGTACCTAAGGAGCCTACTGCCCATATTAAGCACAGGATCTACGTGACTCACAAGCAATGGATGAGCAATTAATTTTGAGTCAGAAGTAGTTATGGTGTAGGAGAGAAAGAATGTAATTTGCAGTAAAGCTTTTAATTCAATCCTCAGAATATTAAGTAGAACTTTTGTTTTATTTGGCACTTTCAGGGGTCTCCCAGTGGAAGACTAATGTTCACAATTCAGCAAGGTTGTTGATCACCAGTGAGAAGAGCTGGTGGAATAATGAAAGCACAGGAAAAAATTTATTAAAGAGGAAGAGTTCCAGGAGCAGAATCTACTTAATCTATCAAGTTTCAGGTGAAAAGGTGGTTGTAGTAGTCATTATATGAGAAATATAATTTATATGTTCTCATAATGTATGAGAAATTTAATTTTCCTACAGAGGGCTTTCTGAAATCTATCAGATGAAGATAAAGCAAGTTCTGATGTTTGAAACTGACAAATTGAGAATCAGGAGATTAAATATTTTTTTAACAATTGGACCCCCATTTGCCAGGGAAGCCATGGATTATGCTTCCCTGGCCACATCTTAAATCAAGACTAGATATTGCTTCATAAAATATGAATTGCTGGATGACTTTTGCCTTTGACTCTCAACTTTGTACCCCTGCTTTTTCAGTTTTGTGTTATTCTTGACAAGAAAGTAAGTTACAGGTTGGTTACAATGGTTTTGGGTGTGGAGTAACGGCCTTTAATGTATACTTGTTTTTCCTTCATGTCCTATTAGGCTTTAAAAAGTCAATTTCTAGAAAGAAGTAGCTAAAACATTCCCTTTTCCTACTTAGGAGCCAAAGCACAATTGCACTGTTTTCTGTATTCGCAGAAGGTTGTGCTAGATGTTTGACAATTTTAATTTAAAGTGGGTTAAACTTTTGCATATTGTTTACAAATTAGGTTCTATAAAACATCCTGTCAATGTGGAAATGGCAGTGATTGATGTGATGTAACATACACACAATTAATACTGACTATATTGCTAATTACAGGATTGACATCTCATTTGCAATGAGATGCTGCAGGTCTCTTGCAAGAAGAACTGGCAGTGTTGTCATGTTATTTCTCCGTTTCCCTCAGCTTGTAGTTTGATGCCCTGTAGTTAAAAGTTTGATGAAAGATGCATTCTCATCTTGTAAAAATCTCTTGCAATGTAAGAAGAGCCTCAGGATGAAAAGCAAAACGGTCACCACTCCCCAAGAATTAAATCTCTCCTGACACTTTCTCTTATCAAAGGAGATAAATTGTGCTATGCTATTGTTACTTGCTTTATTAGTTACACCATCTTTCTTACCCTTTCTGCTTTATTTCCCTGGCATGCAGAAAAAGTAAATCATGCTGTTACAGAGGTAAGTTACACAGGCATCTGGCTTGAAAGGAAAGTGCATTTGAAATGGTACATTTTATTAAGGAAACCCCTTATCTGGAAAAAGTAATATACTAAATTTCAGAAGCTGTGTTGGGGAGTGGCCCTTAAAACAGTAGTTACATATAACAAATGCTGGGGTTGGAAGAAATAGACTGGCCAGATGCAATCTCACAGATTTAGTATAGCTGAGCATCTGCTGATTGAGGGAATCCAGTCACTTTGCCTGGCCACGTGTGTATATAGAAGAGCATGGCTATGCAATGACCAGAGCGGGATTATTTGTTACAAGGTGCATAAGGTTTGAAAGGATTTTGAAATAAATACTGTGGTCTGGCACGTGCTGATTAGTGGTGTAGGTACAGAAGAGGGAAGAGTAACGAAGCAGAAACACAGAATGACAGCACTGACAACAGAACCAGAAGCTGCAGGGGAACTGTATGAGATGTTCCCAATGCTACGGAACTGCCACTGTTTCTCAACTGCCTTAATGAATAAGGAAGCCAATGGGATGTAAGCCCAGCAGTCTTGCAGATTTTGCCTCAGGCTTTTTCAGAAACAGAGACCCTATTTGTGTAAGGAAGGAGACTTTTGGCTTAGGTCATTTCAGAGGTACATGCAGACTTTTTGGTATGATTCCACCCTTCATCTATTAACATAACTAATTTAAAAGAGTGATGTATGAACTGTGCTCCTTGTAGCTTATAGAGAGGATCAAAAAAGGGCTCAGTCAAACTAAGCAGAGTCCAGAAATGTCTAGGAGTCTGAAATATGAGGACAGTCAAGCAGAAGCACAAAGAAGGCTGAGCTATGCATGGATATCCTAAGGCAGAAACATTTCTATACCTCCAGGAATAACACAGCGTGCAGAGAAGACCTCTGTATTCCCTCAAGCATTCTGCACATCTGCCCTGCATGCAAGGAAGAAGATTCAAGCATGGCTCTTAATCACAAGACCTGCAAAATTAAAAGTATTTTTTTTTCAAGAGATAGAAAGAACCAGCTGCATTACTGTTTGCATGGCTTACTTGAAACATTTAGTTTCAATGAAAGCTGTAAGTCTATGCTACCCAGTGGAACAGACTTAAAGCTATGCTTTCTTTTGGCCTTTCTGGTGCTTGCAGCATTACAGTCAATCGTGCAGGATAGTCTTAGCTTGGACTGCATCCTCAACTTGGGTGCTTCCATTAAATGGCTGAAGTTAGGAGGGATGAATCAATGGCTTCACGAGTAGGTAAAAAACCCCAACTCTTTAAAAGATCCTGAGTGTGGTTTTAATAATTGAGGGAAAAGAGTCAGTAGATGTTCAAGTCATTCCATGCCTTACTTAGGACTGGTGGGAACAGTGGGGCGCAGAAATGTTGTCTTGCAAGTAATCATTCAAACAGTGGGTGATGTGGTAACAGCTTATCACTCTGATTGCGCTATTTGCTTACAAAATCGATCCAGAAAGGAACTGTGTTTTACACAGGAAACATATTGGGTGTCAGCCTCCCATGTCATATAACCTTCTGCCTTTCGGGTTCAGTGGTGACAGGAATGGAAAAGAAAAACTTTGGCTTCTCAGAGGCTATTTCACTATTCTCTCTGACAGAATCTTAGTAAGTTCAAATTCTTCTGAGATAGAAAAGTAACTTAAAATATTTTTAACAGCATAAGGTTTGAAATAAGAACAATCTCTAACAATTGTTATCCTTTACTGGTCTTCCTAATAAGATATGATATGACAGGAATGCTAAATGCCTTCAGCTTAGCAAACGGGCCTCTAATTCCTTCTTCAAAAGTATCTGGTTTACTCATTCTGACAGCTAAAATGTGAAAATAGCTAGTAGGACATATACTGATAGCATTAAAAAGTGTCTTCCTTTCCCTTATAGCCAGGATCTGCCAAAAGAAGAATGTACCCTGTATCCATCAGTTCTTTTACTGTCCTTATTAATAGCATAAGGAATGGAAATACCATGGTGTTCGGTGAATTCTCTAGATTAAAATATGCTTACATAGCTGACATAGACAAGAGGTATTTATTAAAGCTAGTGGAAGAAATACGACACAAAGAGACTCAGAATTCTGAGTTTTTGAGTAATTTTATGCTAACTGAACTTTCTGTCCAGTCTTTCCCCAGATGAAGTCCAGTGGAACATAGCTTTAAGATCAGAGGCAGGAAGATAAGGTGCTTATGTTTGCTGACTAGAGTCGTGGATATTTTTAACATGATAGACTGACACGTTCTAGCCAAAGTAGAGCATAGAAGCTCTGTTTTCCATACATTAATGTTGCTGAACTCACAAAAGCCATACAGGCCTGTCAGGGAAATCACCACTTTTCTTCTTCATACTTTCACAACAGCAGCATGTCATTCTTTTAATCCCTGTAGGGGGATAAATATTTTATGGCAGATTAGCTAACATGACATACCTAATAAGTTACTAGAAAACTAGGTCTGTGGCTGGCAATATTTATGCTAAGCATAGTTTGGGTTTATGATAATGAAAGTGCCTGATGGGGGTGGACCACTGCAAGGGACGTTACTGTAGGCTAGCAGTGACGGATGAAGGTGCAAGAGGTGATATTTAAGAAGTAGAACTGATTGCTTGACCTGAAAACAAACCTATCTCCGTCCCATAAAAGTGAAATGTTTTTCTACTGGGGCCAGCAAATGTATGATCAAGCCTTCCTGGTAGAGGCAGTTTATTATGGTGATAAAAGGAACACAAGAATAACAGTAATAATAAGGAAAAAACCTTCAAATGGAAAAATACGGGTGACTTAAAAATAGCAGACATGCGAGTGATCAATCTTCATGTTATTTTTGCAAAATACTTGTGTGTATTACATGTGTGTATTAGATTATTAATGCATGCATGACACATTGTCTTTATAGGCTTGATTTTCCAAAGACTCCTGTGAAAATGCCTACAATTTTAACTGAAGTTACTGAGTAAACTGAAGCTGAATGTGAGTCTGTGTTTGGAGGATGAGCTAAAACAGTGAAGCATGAGAATTAATAGTTTTCTCTATTCTGTTTGGAGACAGCAAGAACCTGCTTTCTGCTACACAGCTCATGTTTGAGGAGAACAGAGGACACAAGCAGTTTTTACCTGAAGCTGTGTTTGTATGTTAGTATGTGCCTGTGTGCAGGTACAAACAGAAAACCCGTGTTTTCATTCAGTCTAGCTTAATAAACGTCAATTGGAGCAGTGGTAGTAATGAGTTTGTCTCAAAATTAGGTTGATAACTTGGTGATTTTTTTTTTGTACGCTAATACTTGCAAATATGCAGTATATTGAATTTATATACACAATTTTTATGTATGAGTAGAGATGATAGCCCAACATTATGTAAACTGAAGGAGTAATTAATTAATAACAAATAATTAATTTTTAATTAATAATCAATAATTAAACTCTATCTCTAATCCTGACTCGCTTGTTTGAGGAAGTAGGCATTCCAAGTCATCCAGTTTAAATGGGGATATACCGAAATTAGAGGGTTCAGACCTTTCAGTGCTACCCTGTCTCTAAGTGGCCTACTAATCATTTATCTTATGAACTTAGAAGATCTAATTTGTAATGTATGTGTACCTAATTACTGGCAATATGCAGTTCTGGATGCAGAACTGTAAAAGGCAATGAGGCCACCTTGTGCACACATTTCATAGAATGCATCATAGATACAGAAAACCAGCATATGTACAGCAGGTGTAATGTATGGAGGAACCAGGATGCGACAGAACTTCGCTGTTTGGCATTGTGTTGAGTCATAAAACTGCTTCAGATACACACTGTTCTTTACTTACTTATTAAAAATAATTGCCTTTGAGGATCACACACTTTCTTTGCTCATTGAAATTTAAGACCTAATTGTGAAGAAAGACTGTGGCCAAGGTCATCAACTGGTAAATGAATCTGTTCACATACAATAAGGAACCAACATATTTTATGGAAATTAAAATATATTCATAAAATTAAAACATTTAAATTATTAAAATTTAGTGGAATTAATAAAACATATTATTATTATTATTGAAATATCATTATAAAATTATGCAGTTATTTTACAATATTTAGGTAATGATGTAATGGTCACATACAACTTCTAAAAGGATATTTCTAATTAGAATCTTGAAAAAGGGCATTTCTAATTGTAGCTTTTTCTGGGCAGCATGCTTTCTCTTGGAGAATATACAGAAATTTCCAAAGCTTGAAAAGCTACTGAACAAAAAAATGGTAGGATGACAAAGAGGGCTGCTGTCTGCCATCACTGGTACATTCTTCTCTGGGAACACGATTAGGGGCCAGTATACAAGAATGATGGGGAAACTGCTTCTATGATATGGGGGTTAAATAAAGCATTAGGTTCCAGCTCCAGCCTTCTGTGAATACAACAAACATCCTTCATAGCAGAAGGATGGAGTGTTGAGATACATATACCAATGAAAAATGAACACACTGGTGAACAGATCTATTCCTGAAAAGAATTTCTTTATACATACTATGTAGTAGAAGAAAAACGAGACAGCACTCTTCATCAAGCAGTATTAAAATACATATTCATCTAGCTGAGAGTTTTAGGGATGCATTTTTTTAATAGTTATTTCAGTATTTTATCATTTTACCACTGGCTGGTTTGATTTGCCTAACAGGTTTATTTTTTATCTTTCTCTTTTAACAGGTTTTCACCGTATAGCTTTGATCTGGGATAACTGGGACAGAGCAAAGTTTTTAGCAGTGCTTTTCTTACATTGTAAATGGCATTTCTTTACATATAGTACATTCATAGATATAGTAAGACACCATTTTTATTAGGTCTAGCCGCATAACAGAACTGGAAGCGCAAGTACTCAAACTGTATAAATTATGTAGATACACGGACCAGCTTTTCTTTCCGTTTCCTGAGAATGAGTATTTTGGATAGGAATGGCAAATGAGCCAGTGCAGCTTACAGGAAAATCTACTTAGCTACGTGCTATGAGTGGTTAAGTATATCCATACCTATAGTACTTCAGGTCTATGCTTGATTCCCATTGTCCTCAGTGAGACAAAAATACGTTATTTAGTGTTTTGCTGAACTGTGCCCAGCTTCGTTGAAGTGTTTTGCTTCCGAGTTTCTGTGTAAGTTATAACTTAGTGTGGATATCGAAAGGAGTAGGAGGCTAAATATTTTGTTGAATGTGAACTATAATGCATTTGAGTATGAAAGCATTTCAGGGACCTTTCCTTAGTAAAGCTAAAGTTGAAAAGAACACAAGATATTCTCAGTAAAATGAAAGTAGGTCTTAAAGAACTAAGTACCATTTCTTGTTTATAAACAGATGACTGAGAATGTTTCAAAGTTTAAAAATTAATTCCAAGGGCAGAAAATGACATATTTCCATTTTCTCTTTCCTAAAGTGCTAGTTCAGATATAGAGCAAAATTGCTGGGGGAGCAGAAGGAAACACTGGTTGCATATAAAAGCAAATACCTTTGCAACCCTGTAAATGGATTTTTAAGAAATGGAGAAACGGTTACTCAGAGCATACTTTCTCATAACAATTCCCAGTTTGATGCTTAGCTAGGCCATTTAACATTTTTTAAAGAGTCATGATTAAAATAATAACTAGAAAGGGCTGAATAGTAGAATCTTTCCCAAGGGAAATGCTATTTCAACGTTGTTTTCACCCTGAACTAAAGAAAAAGTTCAAGTATCAAAACTTTTTGCTGAAAGGCTCAGTAAAATCTCAGTTTGACAGTATTAGAATAAAACCCTCTAAATTGAAACGTTTTGATCTTTAAGTTGGTGTCTGCATAGAGAGAGTCCCTGGGACATGATGCTGAGGTGCGGGAGACAGGCTTAGCGTGGCTACGCCGTCAGCTGGCTCAGGAGAGCTGGCATCCAAGCCCACGGGCTGAGTAAGTAATCCTTGCTAGGCTGAGGTGAAATTAAATCATTCTTAGGGTCATAAAACGTTTTGGCCAGGTCGTGAAAAAGGGATGGCTGAAAACCCTCCGTCAGGCAGGAGATACAGCTCTGAATCCAAATATCCCCCAGTGCGTGCATGTAAAACTGTAGTTTCTCAACAAAACTGAAACTGTAGAATCGACAGAAATTTTGCTCCATAGTGATTTTTTACAAAGGGTTTACTACAGATTTAAATGTCTTTGCAAATAAGACTTCCAAGATGTTATTCTGAATAAAAACATGTAATTCATGAGGTGATTACTAACACCAAACAAAAACAGTGATAACTGCTTAAACCATTAGCTCAGACCACTGGTAGTGTCGCTGAACTTTCTGAAAAGTATTTTATAAACGGGCACTGTTTGGATATAAAGGTTGCCTAGGCACGTTTTTTTTGTGTCACGGTCTGTTGGAGTTCAGAGAAACGGATGGGGATTGGAGCTGCAGCTGGATGTGGGATGCACAGAGCGAAGGAGCTGCTGCCAGCACCCATCTTTGCCGCTTCTGTGAGGAGACATGGGCCCAGAAATGCAGCTCCAGCTGCCCCGCGGCCTCCTCCCTGCCTGGCGGACATCGCTCGCACACTGAGGTGTGCTGGTAATGCTGAGGGCTGAGAGCTCTTTGGCTACTAGGCCCGTACGCCTTGTTGTAAGAGATTTAGGCATGGACAGAGATAGGAAGCAGCTCCGTGTTATTATCCCCTCAGGGCTGATGATGTCCCGTGCTGGAGAGCCTAGCAGAGCCGCAGCTGTGAGGAGAGCAGGCCCCTGAGCAAACCGGGGAGCTGAAGGCAGGCGCGGCTCCCTGCTGAGGGCTGCCCTCCCCAGGCGAGCGCTGGGGACCATTCCGGAAGGTTCCAGCAAGGGACATCCCGCCGCAGGTGGCAGCAGACCACCCTGGCCTGCTCCGGCCAGGGGCCAGAGGTGAGTGCTGAGGGTTTTGTGGCTCTTCGGCCTTTCAAAAGGCTGAGAGCTACCCAGGGAAGTGGATTCAAGCCTGATTTTACCAACCTGAGACAAGCAAGCATGCTGCCTGAGCCTGTATGTAACGTAGGGGTTTGTATTAAGAGCACTTGGGAAATTACTGTAGGAACAATCAGTTCCTGCGTCAGTGTATTAAAGCAGGACACAGGTGGCTGAGTGAGGCAGCCTTCAGCGTGCTGTGAGGCGCGGGGAGTCTGTACGCTCTGTGCACTCTGGCGTTGGCATTTCCTGTTAATAAATCTTCCCTCAGCAGCCCCCTATCTGATGCTGCCTCCTGTGCTGCCCTTAGTTATTGGAAGCTGGAGGTAGGCTGTGGTTCAAAATGCATTTGTTGCAAATAGCCATATTCCTAAAAACTTGTTTGGTATGACTGGGAGAGATGACTGTAAGAGTCCCCAGAGGTGATGGCAGTGTTCTGTCACTGAGCCCACAGGGCCACATGCTGCGGGCTGCCTTCTGCAGTCAGCTCGGCCAGAAAAGTTGTGCTTTATACCCTCCCAGTCCCACCATGTCTTTTCTTTGAAAAGGCCAATTCCTTTGGTAATCGCAACCCTTTTTTTAGACTTTTTTATAGAGCAAAGACTATTAATTAGCCCACATTCGTCTTTTGCAGCATACAGTGTGGCTATAATTGCATGTATGTAGTAGATAGGCTACTTGTCATTTTATTGCAATTAATGCTATTGGAAATACATATATGAAATACAGAAATGATGCTTTGTTTTATCTGTGGAGGTATGTTAATATCTTTGTGGAGTGACATAGTGGCGTCCTGGATGTAATCCTCTGCCATTCTGGGATTCAAGATCAAGGTGTGAGCATATAGAATTGTCTGTAGTTGAAAGTCTCTAAAGAGAAGGGGTGTTGTGGAGCTGAGCTGTCTCTAGACATGTCTGTGATAGTGAGAGAGGGACTTTTTTCTTTTTTTTTGAAAGAAGTAGAGCAGTAACTAATTTTCCTGTAACTGTTGTAGAATTGTCCTCTATAGAATTGCTGAAAATATTATTTCTATTCTGGACTAAATATTTTATTTTAACCTCAAATTTGAGATGTGGTTTGAAAGTATTTTTATTCATGGAAGCTATTTCAGTTTTATTTGCAGCATTAAAGCAGAATAGAGATAGTAGTATCATATTTTGCCATAGCTGTGCAGGGAGGCAGTCTCCCTGTAGACCGAGATCTTCCTCTTTAACAATGGTAGTACCTTCTGACCTGCTTACCCAAGGATGATGAAAAACTGCATAAACAATTGTATTTACTGCTTCTTGTATGCATAGTGATTTGTTGCTAAGTAGGGATTTTATGGACATTGGGAAAAATGTTGACGATGAAAATAGGGGATGCTGGAGGGGTTTGCTTTTCTCTCCCCCTTTAGAAAGAAATACGTATGTTTTGTAGCATTTCACGTCTTATTGCTTGTTTCTCTAAGCCATTTGTTTCTGTAGGAGTGCAAAGCATTCAATTGTTACCTGCATAGTTGTAGACTGAGTTATTTCAGATGGTTCTGCTGAATAAAGGAAACTGTAAGGTTTATAGGTACAGCTTCTAACAATTCACTGTCTACTGTAATGGAAAGAAGCCTACGGTTTAGTGTATTTATGTATTACCTCCATTCTCCCAGCTTTTAAACTGAGGGTGGGTTAGTGCTGGCATTCTGCAGCCTTTCTATTTTGGCAGTACATCAGAAATGGAGAAGTGACTTTTCACAGAGAGGTTGCAAGGTGGGAGGTCTTGCACAGGCAGTGTGGCTTCAGGAAGTAGGTGGCCGGAGTGCATTGCGGTAAGGCATTCTGATCACAAATTAGGCTGCTGCTTTTGCTGTGGCTTTAGCTTGCAAGTGTTTTTAAGTTGTAGCCCAAAGTGATGCTGACTTGAGGCAACAGCACAAGTGAAGATGCAGCAAGAATTTTGGCATGGGTTTGTGGAAGGCCCTCAGGGCTAGCCTGAGCCTTGCTTTATTGTCTCAGGATTATTTCTTCTTCAGCAATGGCACCACTTTTTGAGGAAGATAACTAGATTTTTATGGGGACTTTTATTAAAAGGCAAATAGTCAGTTGCTATATGTGTATTTATGTTTCAGGGCCTTGGGTTGATCTTCCCTTAATGTGCCTCAAACAGCATTTTGATGCAGTCACATATAGGCATTCCTGCACAAAGTCACTCTGTATAAGTTTTTTCTCCGATTCTCAAGTTACCTTAACGTTTGCTGCTGACAAATTACTTTTTTCCTCAACAGCTTGATTTAAATGTGTGTTCATATGTCTTTAAAGATACTGGGTCCCTGATGATGTCAGTCTAAATCTACATGTGCAGATCAGATATCTGTATCTGTTTATGTGAACTTGAATATGTCTATATTGAGGCACTTTAGTCAGTAGGATTCAGTCTGCATTTCTCCTCTTTATGGTGCTGTAAGATTTGTTCTAAAATGTTTGATCTGTTCCCTTAATCATTTAGCTGCAGAAATGCATAAAGAGATCACTGCGGCATTTACCCGTTTTGCTAGTACAGCACATGCAAAGAACATGCTCTTTTTTTTGTCACTGGCTGTCTGCTCTGTTGTTTGTACACCTCTTCCCTCAGAGGAGGCAGAGGTTCATTATGATAATGTGTTCATGCATCCAGAGCTACAACTACTTTTGAAAAGAAATTGGCTTTAATTAGGAGCTTTTGTTTCCAAAACATGCAGTAAGTTATTAGCAGCCCTCATGAGTAAAGTGAAGCATGGATTTCCTAGTGTGCTAGTATTCTCTGTTTAACTGCCTATGTGCTTGGCTTCACCTCGTGATTAACATGATGTTTCTTACCACAGAATAGCAGCATGTCTATGAATAACTAGCTGAGGTGCTATATATTACATTCATACCTTACTTAGCTTGTGATAACTTTTTCAGGTGACCGTATCCTTACTGAATCATACAATTGTTACCATACTGAATCTAACCTATTCAATTATTTAAATTATTATTTCATTTTCATTCCGGTTCTTCTTGGTTTGTGCTTTGTAGCACTGAACACATTTAAGAAAACAAGCATTTATTTTGATAGATTGGGAGCTGAAATTTTCTATCCTAAAAGACAGTTCTATAATTCCCCAAGGCAATGAGCCATTGTAGTTCTGGGTAATCGGTTTAGTTCTGTGGAGTTTTTTTTCCTATATTGCAGCACATTCTGCAGATTCTGCTTGAACATTGCTTTATTCATATGATTGGTTTCAACAAAAATGTTTGTGATAGACAGTTACTGTACATTTTTCAGCTCAAATAACGAGAGAAAAACCTATGAAAAGGAAGCCATTTATAAAAAGCAAAACCCAAACAAACAAATAAAAAGACCTAACAGATTTTAGCATGGAGTATTTAATAGACTCAGAAAGTGTCAGGAAGTGTCACACTCACTGTTACAAATTTGAGACTGGTATTTCATTTGATTTTGTCTTAGCTTCAGTTGTTGATTGATGTGTTTTTCTATATTTGTGGGTTGGTTTCGTTTGGGGTTTTTTGTGGTTTGTGGTGGGGTTTTTGTTTATTAAGAGCCAAAACATCTCCTCCTTAAGGCAGGGTAACGAATGAATTCAAAACAGATTGCTCAGGGCTTTATCCAGTCTGGATCTGAAAACCTCAAAGGGCGGATATTCCACAAGCTCTTTGGGCAATGCGTTCCAGTGTTTGACTATCCTCTAGCTGAATACTTTTCTATGTGACAAGTTATGACCATTGTCTCAGCTTCCTGTCATTCACCTCAGTAAAACCTGCTTTCAGCTTCTTGATCACTTCCTCTTAGGTATGGGAATAGGGCAAAATTACTTGAATAGGAAATACAGTCATCAGTAATAAGTTCCATAGTGATGAAATCCCATTTTTTCTGCCCTGCGCAGCTGCAGCAGGAATGTCTTGAAAGAAAATTTGGTAAAAAACCCCAAGATACAGATTTTTGAACACTGATGCATCAAAAATACTAGCATTTATCTGGCATTATGACAGCAGTCATCCTACAGACACAGACAAGAATCCCAGGCAAAGCTCATGTACACTGGCTGTGCAGAAGTCTGGAGATGTGTATGGTGGTTTTAAGCTAGCTAGTTCAGTCACCATTAATGATCATTCTGTAGTGGGGTAGTGCTGGCTACATTGTTCTGCTCAGAGCTTTACTCTGGTATAGTTAATGGTGGGTTTGGGGGGATGCTGTCCATCTAGGTAGATATTTTTGTACAAATTTGAATTGTAAAAAACCTTCAAGCTTTCTATCTGTATCATGCTTAAGTGTCACAAGATCCCAATGAATTTCTAACACAGAATGCAAACCAATCTGCTATAGTGCAACAAGTATAGAAAAAATTTGCTATGAAAAATATGAAAGTGCTGAACTGAAGAATAATAATGTTAAGTGTAATTTTCCCAAGGCTACTTCTTCCACGAAGGCAGAAGTCCAAAAAGGGATTAAAAGTAAGCCTGCTTGGTTTCAATTTTGTGATCAATATGTAATAAATTAATTTGTGTGTTATACTGATGATACTCATAGTTCCTCATACGTTCTTCTATAGATATTTTCATGATTGTTTGAAGGTCTCATAAAAAATTCTGCATACATAAGTATATACTATAGTTGGTGCATTTCTGAGAGAATCTGAATGGGCAATCTGAATGGAACTCTTTCTGGATGAATATGTATCGTTAAGGTATCACTTGTATTTTGGAAAAGTGTGTCATAACCATAAGAAAATAAACATCATAAACATAAATGAATCTTTATCATACAATCATAAAGAAATTGCAATGTCTAAGACAAGAGCCAATAACAAGAAGGCATTATAAGTAGGTTACCATGTGTTTTTTCTTAATATTTAATAAAAGCTGTTTATGATAATGTCAATATGCAAGCCTTGATAATTCAAGAAGGATTGTGATATTTTTGAATGGAAAAAACAGAGGTCTGAGAGCACTTTAGAAAGGGACAAATGCATTTTTTTTTAAATGGAAAGACAAAAAAAATTCTCACTCCCAAAATATCCTTGGCAAGGTCCTTTCAAGTGTTCTTGTAGGGGTACTTGAGTACTGCATTGCAGAAGTGGAAGCTCTGTTATGGACAACAGAACCTTTTATCTGAAAAACACACAACAAAATTCTGGCTCTTAAGCAGAAGAATATAATAGCCCACATATATTTTATGAGGATGGACAGCGGTTTCTGTCAGCACAGGAAAAAAGTTCCTCAAACCCCTCGATTTGCATTTGGCAGATCTCCAGTTTGTGCTGTGTGGCATGACTATAAGACTGTACTAGGGATATTTATTTTTAAATATCCAGGTTGCTGCCAGGTAGAATAATGAATGGATCTGCAGTAAAATAAGCACAAGATGCCTTTCATCTGATGGTGTATGATGGGAAGACTGCTGTCTCCGTAATGTTAGAAAATTTCTGTGCTACTTTGTCTGGTTTTATCTCAGCTGTGCAGAAGGAAAAAATTAATAAAATGAAAGATGTGGCTTCATGTTTAGTCACCCGTCAGTCTTAGCTTCAGCTTGTGAATTTCACACATTCTGGATTTTTTTTTTCTCCATCTTTTGCTCTTATGGAACATTTTTTTTCCCGCAAAAAGCATTACTCTTCTGCAAAGTAGGCATATTGGTGTTTCATTTTAATACAGCAGCACTTTCTGGCCATCATTCTGTGACTATATTGGAAGTCACAATCAATGGGCTACTCTAGTAATTAAGCAGTGAAAATTGAACTATTTTGCTCTGTCTCCTTCCTTTTTAGTTTAGTTGCCTTCCCTTTCTGCTGTGAAGGAGGCAGAAGCTGAAGGGAGCTAGTGCTATAGCATCAGACACCTATTTCTTCCTTTCAGAAGGGAGCTCTGTAGCTGATGCTGTGCAGTTGTCTCTCCAGTGCATCTCAGGACCTGATAGGAGAGGTAGGGCAGAGTAGGTACTGATATTGTTTGGTACAAACATGCAAGTGACACACAGCTTGCAGTTAGCCTTTAATCAGAGCCCAGAAAGTTGATTCATGGATGTTTCAAGTGCTGTCACAATGAAAGCAGTCCTAGAGTAGGGAGGTCATGTTAGTTGAAAGAGTAATCATGCAGTATGTCAGGATTAGTATGTACCTGTGCTGCTAACATGTTTAGCAATGAGTTAAAAAACATAAGTTTGTGAAATGACATCACAAAACACATCTGGAAATTTAGTTTTCTTAAAACTTCTGTGCAGTAGAATATTGTATTGTACTGTAGTCACAGTAATATGTGATTCTGTAGTGTTAACCTCCTCATTTTTGTCCTCTCCAACCAAATATATTTGTGCATGCATAGTCATCCATGCTGCAGGTTAATGTGGTGATCATAAAAGTGCTCTATAGCTTCAGACTTTCTCTGCCTGGGGAAAGAAATGTATGGTGTAAAGCGTATTTTATACCAGCACAATTGTGGCCATTTTTTGATGTTGGAGTAGTATATCAGTGAAACATCAGTTTCATGAGTAGAGAAGTCATACCAGTCCCAATTTGTACCTGCAGACTGATGTGTTTACAAAAGAGGTGCCCCTAGCACTTCTATTGCAATTTTCATTTAATGTTTCTCAGATAGAAAGCACTTAATACAAGAATCTCAATTATGTTGTCCCTGGTCTTATTTATGTGTTGAAAATATGAGATTAGTGTTTGTCTTCTGAGAAGTACAGATCATTCCTTTAGCTGAGGAAATGAGTTATACTACCCTTCTCCCTTGCATTATCTGTCTATTTATTGCTTTAGGTAGGTTAGACTGTGTCACTGTATTGTTATAACAGCTTTTAACACTTTTAAAAAATCTTTTGATTTAATATTTCAGTATTCAGAAAAAGTCTGAAATATCTTCCTTTTCAGAGGAAGAGCCTAGGTGGATAAAAAACATGACACTTACATTTTGTGGTGTTGTGATATTAGTGCTCTGAATGCCTCAATGTGTGTATTGTAGGGTGCGAGCTTTACTTCTATCATCCATTACCTTAAAATTGAGAATCATTGTTTTGTTTTTATGGCAAACCTATTATGAGTTTATATAATATTACGTTTTTAATCATCAGTGCTTCAGATGATACTCCAGCTTAGCGGTAAGATCTTGCTTTGGCTCAACCGTTATTTTCCCAGAGCATATATTAATGCACCTACTAATTCAAAGTTACTGTCACACTAAGAAACATAATTACAGACTGCATGGAGACTCTTGATAAGAAAATGGGAAAAAATATATCAGCAAGATCAAAGAAGCACCTGAAGTTAATTATAAATTAGCACTGAAGTGTAGCCATCAAAATGCTTTAATTATTGTTGGAGGTTAAAAAAACAGTATGAACTTGCATGTTCATTAACTTTAGACCAGAGTCCTTTCATTGTTTTCATTTACACCTAAGGTAACTGAAAGGTGAATGACTTCCAGCCTAAAAGAAAGACACTAGAGATGACATTTGTTAAAGTTTTCTACTGCGCAGGAAGGTTGTATGTTTTTAGATATTCTTCACATCATTGGTGCCCCCTACAATGAGGGTGATTAGAGAAACTGCATTAAAGTAGAATGCATGACTGATGAGTAAAACTGAATTACTCTGTTAAAGTGTTTTTTTCCATGCCAAGATCAGGAAGGTACCTAAAACCTTACCATCAAGTTTGTTTCAAAGCTGAAGCCTATCAGAGAACAAGTGTCTCTGCCAGCATTGTTCACTGCATCTCGTTACTCACAACCAAAGGTACATAGTGATAGCGAGACTCCAGTGAAGGTCAGAGACGTAGATAATGAGGCAGCCCTTAGGTCAAGGGTTCATGGAATCATAGAATACCACATTGGAAGGAACCTCAAGGATCATCTGGTCCAACCTTTCATGGCAAAAGCATGGTTTAGACAAGATGGCCCAGCACCCTGTCCAGACGAATCTTAAAAATGGCCAATATGGAGTAATTTGTACCTGTGTTAGCATTTGCTGTCTGATGCCATGGTACCTTCTCTTATGTAATTTGGACACCTCATAAATTAATAAGGATTGATGATAACTGAGGAGAAAGCTTTTACAGTTTTGTTTTGTTTTTTAAAGAGGTTAATTCTGTGTCCATAAAGTGATGCTGTTATCCATAAAGTCCCAGTAGAAACTTGAATAAATCCAAGCATTCTGTTTTAGAATCTAGCTTACCAAGAAAGAGATCTATTTCTTTGATAATTTTTCATCACCTTCATATTTAAAAACATGCTTTCTTTCAATTTAAAAAGTATGGTTTTATGCTCATGCTAAATGAATTATTCACAGAGAATAATTTAGCTGATGAATATGGAATTTTTTTCTTGCTTATGAATCTGCAAACAGGTTATAGTTAGAGATTGTTGAAAAATTTTGAAGAAATCAAAAAGTTGTTTACTCTGTTCTCTACCACTGGTTGTCCATAAGATTTCAGTGTAACTATTACATTTTTTTTTAAAAGTACAATCTTACACATTCATTACACATGAAAAAAAGTGAATAGGGAAGCAAGGATGAATAATGATTTGTAGATGTCTGTTCTTCATGGTGCCCCTGATGGATTTGCCTGAAAAATATTATTAATAAAGAACAAATGATGGACTTAAATGCCTGCAAAATGGAAGAAATTTGACAACTTGACAATTTTTACAACTTTATGCCTCACAATTATGATTTGCTCTGATTTTTGGGGAAAACATAAAAAAATGTGTCTCAAAAATTTTTTTTATGTGAAAGGGGAAGTAAACTCTCAAACTGCATGTCTGGTAAAATTGGAGGCCGACTTCTTTATTTACTATAGAATGTAGGGCTCTTACAGTAATAATATAGGATCACTGTAAATAGATGTAGACTATTCTGTGGATTAGAAACAGAAATATATATAAATAGCCGTACCAGAATGTGATTACTTTTGTGTAATCTTTGATCTCTCTTTGGCTATCTTTTTATCAGCCCAATGCTATCTGAATGTCGTAAAGCTTGTTTACTACCATGGAAAAATCAGCTGTGGAAGCATTAGAATGCCACTCAATATATCCTGATAAAAGGGAGAAGCGTGGCCACTGTGACAGCTCGTTGATCTTCAGTTGCAAGATGCAAGTTACTAGTGGAGTGTTTGTAGGAGATTTGTAAGTGTCTGTGTAAACAACGCATTTAAACTGGTGGTATAATAAACAATGTTCCCATGTATCATCGGTAGTAAGCTACTCCAAATGCATGGGTGCAGAGTACAACTGGCAGTGCAGCATGCTTTAGGACATGGCTACATACTCTAAAATACGTTCTTCTTTAGGCTAATACTTCTGAGCTTCTGATTTATCACTGTCTCGCTATCACTTATGTTTACAACTTGAGCAGTTGCAGATAGTGGTGTACAATGTCTTTATGTTGTGCCGTAATATTCATAGCAATCAACTGACATGGAATCATGCATCAGACTGAGCCACATTGCAATAAAATCTGAGCAATATATAGTAATAATTCTAATAGCTGAGCTCTGTTTTTGTTTCATTTGACCAATATTGCTAATAGAGGAAAACATATTTTTATTTATTTCTGTGGAACTAGTTATGCACACTTCTAAGAGTGGGATAACTCTGTTTCTCGGTCCTCGCTTTGTTTTTTGTTTCTGGCATTTGCTTGCAACAGCAGTGAGTATAAATCTGCCAGGTGCCCACCTTCTGGCTTTGTGGACCATTTTCACAGTTGTCACTATCAGATATCAAACTAGTCAACTGCAAAAGTGCTACAGATAGGAAAGAACTAGCTACTGCAAAAGAAGCTGATTTGATTACCATAGATGTGAAAACCGATAGCTCCTAAACTATACAAAACTGAGTTATCTCTGATTTACACTAGCACAAAATAGAATAACTGCAGCGAAGTCAGTGGTGGTAGTTGAGTATCAAATCAAAATGAATGCAATGAGAAGCCCTCAACAGTACTTCTTTCCCTTCTTAAATCCCTGGTGGCCATCCTGAACAAAACTTCCAGTGAAAGCTAAAATCATTAATATTTCAAGTAGAAAATGTACCTGCATCTGCCTGACTTTACATTCTAAACTAGGGTGGAAGGATGAAAGGTAAATTAATTTGTCTGTATGTCGGTTGATTCACAATAAATGTGCAAATTTGTGGATGCTTGTATTTCAAAACTAAGCAAAAAATATCCTGAGGAATGTTTCTAATCTTCTCAATATGCCTCTCTAAATTTCTCACCATCTTTGGTATCCTCTGGCTATAATTGTGTCATGCTTTCTTTCTGCAATTTTAGTCTGCATTGGTAAGTGTCTTATAATTATCTTGGCAATACAGGCATAGTCATCAAATTTTACTAAAAAGATTTTAAAATAAGAGGTTTCTGAGGCATAGGATGAGCTGCTTATGGTATAAACAAGGCTACTGTATCAAGCTCGTGCTGGCTGCTCTTTCTGTCCTCTCTATTCCTAATTCCTGTAATTTTTCCATCTCTAAGTAGTGTTTACTGAAGGGATTATTTTAGTCAGATCCTTATGCATGTTTCTTTGCCTACTCAATGGCAAGCTTTGTATGCCACATGCATTGGCTTCATTCTCAGCATGTTCCAAGTCTTTTTGTCTACTTTTCAGGATGATTTGGTAGATGAAAGTTGTGTTCTTCTGTGATTAATATTAGAATTTGTGAGTGTTTTTTTTTCCTTATTATATTTAACTTTAATTTATTATATTTAATTATTTCTATGGCCACTTTAGCTTTTTGAAACCTGTCTGTAAACATTTTAGGGGTAGCAATTTAACACAACTGGATTAAGAGACTTGGACATAGCTTCTAAGTACATCACATTTGAAATAACAAAGACATTTTTTCATTTCCTTCCAAATATCTATGATAGATACACAGAGAAATTAATTGTTTAGAATTTTAATGAATATCATATTCATTTTTCAGTTTGGACAGATTTTTTTTCCGTTAACAAATAACTTACCTTTTTATTAAAAATCTTTAATTTTAGTATTCCAGGCTTGAAATAAATATGATTTAGTTTAATTAATGTGACATATTTAGTTATGCTTGTATCAGGCAGTTATGTGTCCTGGAAAATAGCTTTTAGCAGTAGCATATAATATTATACATTGTATGATATGTAAAAAGCATGTTGCAACTGTCTGAAACACTTAGAGACCCTGATAGATAAATGTACAGTTTGAACTTAAGCTGCCAAATGCCATAGATCTGCAATATCTGCTCTCAGAATGAGCTGCTGCATTGTTTTCTGGTGATTTAGTGCATCCCTTCTAATTAGACAGCTAAATTTAATTCTCCTTTTGTTGTACTGTACACGTGCTGAAAGCTGATGAGCAACAATCAATAGCACTTTCTTTAGCGTAAATGCTTTTAAGGTAATTGCTCTGGAATCTTAAGGGGTTTGGGGTGTTTCATTTAAATCACAGTCTTTTATAGGAGGCTGATTTAAAAGAAACTGTGGTTTGTGCAAGTGATGTTCTGATAGGCAAGTTTGCTGACATTTGAGGCATGTAGTCAGGATGTAGTGAGCTCTTCTTAGAAACAGTTGACTTCTGTGAATCATAAAGACAAATGCATTCATTCAAACTTAGCAATTTTTCTTTCACTGTCTCCACCCCATTACTTGCAGGGACCAGAGCATCCAGGTTTCATTACAACAGTACATCTTTGCCAGCTGGGAGCAAGGGGCAAAAGAGCAACCAGCAGCTTCCACTTTTCTATTGGAAAGCAGAGGGAAACTTTCCAGTCCTTTCCATGGTATAGTGGAGAAATTCCCTTTCCTTTTGCTCCCTCTTCAAAAATAATAGGACAGATTAACCTTGCCTGGTATTACAGTGGTTCAGTTAGCCCTTAAAGCCAAGTACAGTTATATAGAAATTAGCCTTTGAAGACTAATGTTTATGGCTGCTAGTGAAACATATGAAGGATTTCCAAAGTTTACCTGAAATTAATTTGAATCTGCCTATAACTGGTGTAAATGAGATTCAGTTAGCATATAAAATGAGAAAATTTTGGGGTTTTGAATTTTAAGTCAGGTTGAGATTGGTTCATAAACTGTGGCTCATCACAGCCTACCTGATCCAATTATAACATCAAATAGACTGAGGTAGGCTCTACTTCTACTATGAATACACAAATGTTACTGCCATTAATGAGTATAAATCCCTGAAATGCTTTTAAGTACTCCAAAAAGCAAAAGCTACTTACTGCAATTGACTACTTTGCACGATTTATTGCATCCTCATCCTAAACTAATGACATGTATCTGCCAGTAGAAAGTCAATTAACCAGCTCTCAAGGTACTTTCTGTCAGGCAGTACTTTCTGTCACCACAGGAATATGAGTATACTTAAAAATTGGAAGGGACCTGAATGAATGTGGTTATTAGCGAATGCTTACATTTTTATGCATTCAAAATCATGTGATGTTGTAGCTATCCATTAATAGCAAGTAGTATGCCCAGTTTTGTGAAGTCAGTGCAAATCCAGGAAGACTAAGGTGATGAAAGAATCCGCCATTGACTAAAGTTTGTGGGGACTTGATTTTGAAGCATTTAAATGAAGAGAAGGTAGTAGGTTCACAGCCTCCAGATAACTGGAAGGTGTATTTATGTTAACATAGTGGGATTACCAAATGAAGACAGTGAGGCAGCAGGATAATCATGGTGCAGGGCACTGGAGACAGGACTCAGCTTCTTCATTTCCCTAGTACGTGAAGTTACATGGGTAACATGATACAGAAGGGCCAGGGAAAACTATTTAGAAGAGAAAATCTTGGAGGATGGTGTCGAGGTCATGTAATGACATTGCTGATAATCATGATGTCTAGTTTGGGAAAATGGCACCTGACTGAAGCGCTAAATACTCTTTAATCTGGATAGAGTCTGTGGAATTTCAGAGTCCTGTGAATGACCCCACTAAGTAGTAGATCTTGCAGGCTAGTGCCTGTCTGCCTCTTCTGAGCAAGTAGCTTGCTTGGGGCAGAAATAGTTGCTTCAAAACAGATGTGCAGAAGTGAGGAACAAGAGTGCAGATTTCTTTAGGAACTACTGTGAGATCTTAATCCTCTTGCATGTGAATTTTAACTCTCGTGAGATAGCTGAAGGCAGCAGGACACAAAGCAGGTAGAAAGAAGAGAATAGTTTCCAGTGTCGTCGGGATCAATTGTGAGGAAACTTAATGGCCTCGTAATCTCTTTTCTGTTTTTCCCTCTGAACATGTGAGGTGTCCTTTCAGGCACTATGAGAAAGAGGCATTGCATCCTCCTGGTGCTTCCTGTTCAGATAGTCAGAATCACATTAAGAGGTTTCTGCCTAAGATGCAGCTGGCTGCATATATGTAGTGTGAGTCTGATACAGAATATTTTACAATGATACAGCTTACTACGCATATGTGTGTGTGTGAACAGAGGGAAGTGTAGGATATAACAAGTTCTTGCTTGCTTCAAATGGCATGCATGTTCACATTAATGAAAAAAAAACATCGACCCTTTTCTTTTTCTCAGGTGCCATCTTTGCTTTTGTTGCTAAGGACACAACAAATCAATCCTAATTAGAAGCCTAATTGAACAGTCCAAGGAGTAATCAATATTAAACCAAATGCTCTTAATGGTGATCTGTCAGTTTTCTTTTTAGGAAGCTGCCAAAGTCATATCTTTAAATGCTTCTTTTGAAGTGATTTATACAAAGATCTTCCTGCTGGATTTTAAATCAGGACCTGCTGGAGTATCTGTGTCCTTCATCAGAAATGAGTAGCCTTATTAGTAATCTGAAAGCCAAAATGACTAGGGTGACATCTACTAAGTAAATGAAAACTGCAGGGTTGAAAAATATTATTTAAATATTTAAAAAAACCCAACTCTCTCATTTCAGCTAAATCCCAAACTCTCTATGGGTCAAGGTTTCAGCTGATTTACACCAGCTGAGGATGTTGTGCTTACAGGAGCAGGCAAATTATGAGTTTTCCTTTTCTTCTCTAAATAGTTTACACTAGCTTGTGAAGAAAAGCTAATATGAAGAATACTGTAGTAGTCAAGAATTGAAAGAATGATGCTGGAAAATCTCAACAGTGGTGTCAGCTAACAATCAGTATAAAAAAGCAGTGTATTGAAAGCTATGCATTGGCAGGATAAATCCTTTCATTTTGAAGGAAATTAAATGGAAAATTCCATAGGACTCTTAAATTGTCCTATGACAATTTAAATTTAAAATAAAAAAAAAAAAGCAGCTGAAATTTTTTCTTAATTTCTTTGAAGCCAGATGTGTGGCAGATCCTTATATCTCTGTTATAGGTGGAAACAATGAACCAATGTCTTGTGAAGAAAAGAAACAATAAGACTCTGCCCCCCAGCCCAAAAAGCAAGTTCTAAACTTTGAAAACATTCATATTTGTATCCAATAACAGGATTGTTATCAATACCTAAATAGTATGTTTGCTACAGCAATTTTTATTATTTTTGTCATTAAAAATGTGTTTAAAGCTTAAAGAAAGAACTATCCATAGAATCATAGAATCATTTAGGTTGGAAAAGACCCTTGAGATCATCGAGTCCAACCATCAACTCCACTCTACAAAGTTCTCCTTTACACCATATCCCTTAACACAACATCTAAACGAGTCCTAAACACATTCAGGGATGGTGACTCCACCACCTCCCTGGGCAGCCTATTCCAGTGTCTGACCACTCTTTCCGTGAAGAATTTTTTCCTAATGTCCAGCCTAAACCTACCCTGCTGCAGCTTGAACCCATTCCCTCTTGTGCTATCGCTAATTACCTGTGAGAAGAGACCAGCACCAACCTCTCTACAATGTCCTTTCAAAGTAGTTGTAGAGAGTGAGGAGGTCTCCCCTCAGCCTCCTCTTCCTCAAACTAAACAGTCCCAGCTCCTTCAATCGCTCCTCATAAGAGTTATTCTCCAGGCCCTTCACCAGTTTCGTTGCCCTCCTCTGCACTCGCTCCAGCACCTCGATATCTCTCTCCTATCGAGGGGCCCAGAACTGGACACAATGCTCAAGGTGTGGCCTCACCAGTGCTGAGTACAGGGGGACAATCACCTCCCTACTTCTGCTGGTCACACTATTTCTAATACAAGCCAGGATGCCATTGGCCCTCTTGGCCACCTGGGCACACTGCTGGCTCACGTTCAGCCTCTTGTCAATTAGAACCCCCAGGTCCTTTTCTGCCAGGCAGCTCTCCAGCCACACTTCCCCAAGCCTGTAGCGATGCATGGGGTTGTTGTGGCCCAAGTGCAGGACCCAGCACTTGGCCTTGTTGAAGCAAATTATTAATGGACAATCATAATATTTAAATGATAAAGTAAAAAAAATGACAAAGTCATTTGTTACTTTCTTATCTTGAGCATTTTAAGAAGCAGTGGAGTGGCAAATGGGGTTGAAATGTGAACACCATCATGTGTTACCCTTTAATGGAATTACAGCATCGTGTTCTTTCAAAGCTGCCATTTTGAACTTGATGTTAGAGCTCTGAGACTTTCCTTGCTGCATAGTTAAGTAATTTCAGAGTGGTTCTAGCTATTCAGATCTTTTTCAGATTTTTGTGTGTATGTGAATCATGAATCACTGCAGTTTTCAATGTTGTAAGAAGAGATTTTTTTTCTTATGCTGTCAAGATCTTGTTCCTGTCCTCTACTAAATTAATTAAATCAAGTTATCACATAAATCTAGTAAATATTTAATCAAGTAAATCAAAGTAATATTTGACAGAACAGGTGTCTCTTTCATAAAAGTACAACAAAGTATTAATCTGACTTTTAATTATGTAGGGCCCTGAAGTTAGTAACTGTAACTTACAAGACTAAATACTTCTGCCAACTTAAAATTTCCAATATAAACGAGTTTCCTTCATTCAGTAAGATTCTTATGAAGGGCGGGAACAGTATGTTCATAACAGCTACTGATATTCCCAAAATACCCTAACTCTGATTTTGAGATGATTCATAATGTGCTACTCGTGTCCAAAGCAGGCTTGAGATAATGGTGACTCTTTCATTGAGATCTCTTTGCTATAGGGTGGCATTTTGTGAATGTGATACTTACATTCTTCAGTTAAAACTATGGAAGAAACCTGTTTCGTACTGGGTTTGTTTGTAGTATGATTTTACCTAGAGGACTGTCAGGGAAGAGTTACACAGGTATGTTCTTTGGGACCTTAATGATTAAATCATTACACTTTGCTAAAACACAGTGAGTTTTATAAAATGAATTATTAAATATGATAACTAAGAACAAATCCATAACCAAAATGATTTTTTTTAATAAAGTCCTTCCTCGAGAGACAGGAAGGATGACAGTCTGCAAAAGCTTTCAATATGTTTAGAGAAACTGGAAAAGAAAGATAATTTAATTCACATATGGTGAAGGTAATGGAGATGTGGTAGACATCTGGAAAGAAAGAATGGCAAATGCTCGAAATTCTGCTGCTATATCAGGCAAAACCTCTGTACAGGGAAATTAGAAGTTGAATTGGTCTCCAGATGAAAAAATAAGTTATGTAGTAGAAATAATTTTGGAAAATGCCTTTTCATTCATTTAATAGCTCTGTACCTTATGTGCATAAACTGTGTATTGCAATAATATTCAGGGAAATGACAATTATTCACTTATCTCCTTAAGTTTTGGTTTGTTACTGACACTTGTACAGTGTCCTGGGCACTGTATGTAAGTATTTTGATATAAACATATTTGGTAAAGTAACATGTTAGATTATGGCCAGCTGAAACTTGGGAAATGTAATAAATAAGTCCTCCTTGCCGTTTTAACTTGGGTGAGGCAGCTGGGACAGGAGAATATAAAGGACCCGGAGCCTTGCATCTTGTCAGAACAAGAAATAAGCAGCAGCAGAGGTCATGCATTTTGGTTGCAGATTAGGAGCATGATGGGAACCAGACGTAAGGGACAAAGGCCAGTGTAAGAAAAGTGAAAAACGAGTTGTGCAATACTAGTAAAGACCAACAGGAATAGCAAAATTAAAATGGTGGTAAAGCAAGAGAAGACAGGTCATACAAATTTACACTGAAATCCAGACAGAGTCAGTTGCAGAGGAAAGCAGTGTACACCAGGTTTCTGAGCTTGGCCTCTGTGGTGGGAGTCTAATGCACTATGAAGGCAACACTTCATTGAATCAAGGATTTTATTTATCATCAAAATGTGATATGATGAACTTTCATCCGATCAGACTGTGACATCTGGCAGAAGGTTGTGTGTGGCATGATACCTAGCTCCAGCGCTGGTTTCTTGATCACAATAAACATGGAGTGGGATGGCAGTGGGAGGGGACAAAACCCTCTCACTTTTTCTACTGCAGAGAAAAAAAGTGGGTATTTATGAATTCGATTGGGTAGTTTTCTCAAATAGAGGTAAAAGACAGAAGATTTAGATTTTTAAGGAGGCTACATGCTTCCTACTATCTCACACCTCGTATTATACAGATGACCTTGTCGGGTGGCATAATAGTGGACTACAGTGTCTGTCCAGCTTACTGTGTTTGTGAATGTAATGGAATTCTGAAGTTCCTGACTTCTGAAAGATTCCCGCTGTTGGTCCTAGAAGACTGACATTTTCAGACACTCTAAGTAGGGGTTATGGAGGATGGAAACTTGCATGAAAATATAAAAATTTTGCTATAAAAAGAGCGTAGAAAGAAAGATTTTTTAATTTTTTTTTTTTAAAAAAAAGTCTTGAACCTGTTGTTCAGGGTTTGAGAATTGGGGTGAGTTTATACATCATTTGAGTATTTTATCAACCTGAAGCAGAACAAATGCATTATGGATCAGGGTTTTGGCCAGGCATATCTGTAACCTGCCAGAATGTGGCCACAAAACATGAGCAGCAGAAGCTGTAGGTGCCAGTCTTTTTCTCATCTTTCTCTCCTCTTCACTGTGTACTTTTTCTTAGAAGTATCATGTTACATGCTATCAGAATCTGACCTTGTTTTCCATCTGTGAAACTTGATGTCACATTTTTTCATCAAGTGAAGGAGGAGGCAAGACAAGGATACTGGTCTGACAAAAAGGTGATGTTCTTTCTTTCCTAGGTTTAGCCGCTTTTTTTTCCTCCCCTCTTCTGTATACATTTCTGAACATGGAAAAGAATTTTAAAGCACAAGAATGCTAACTCAGCTGCTCAGTGTCAGTACAGCAAAAGGTGATGTTAACTGTTTCACTTCTTGTCAAGGCATGCAAGAACATTCTTTCACTTCAATGTTAATATTTTCCAAAGTGTGTGTAGCAGGAGACAGGAGCAAAGGACTGAAAGACATGTGTAGCATTAGGATGTCGAATGGCTCTGGGAATCAAAGGAAGAACAGGAAGCAAAGCAGTGATTCAAGAAGGTTGCTCTAGTGGCAAATGCAAACTACTCCAATACTGTCCTACGGTGCTACAGACAACTCTCTGGCCTATTCTCATTCCCCAGCACTGGGGCCGTTGTTTAGCTGGCTCACTACTTACCTCACAAATCCTGGCTGAGACACCTGGGCACCTGCTTCTGCATGCATGCTGATCTAGAGAGTGGGACCTATGGCACAGATAAAGGACTTTGCTCTACTTTATTTTTATCGCCTCTTTGAAGGACATGTGGCATTAGAGGCTCATGGGGATAGTAACTGATGGAATATCAATTAACATTGGTTTTCAATGTTTTGGGCAGCTGATTTTGCACCAAAGGGAGCAGAGAGGAAAGTGGTACTGAGCACTGTGCTCAAAGATAGCAAGCTATGTGCACTGCTGAAATCTTGCCTGCAGGAGTAATTGATTTTCTGAGACACCTATACATTCAATAAACTTGGGCCTTTGCTTATACCTTGCATCTGAAAACCTTTAAGTCATTTAGTATCAGCTAACCATTCACTTTCAGTCATTCTCTACATATGCCTCATATTCTCATGATTTGTTTAGTGCTTATTCTTATGTGTTACCCTAACTGTAAATATACCTCTTGATTTTTCAAGTGTCTCGGCTGTTAATATACTACTATACCTATGAGAGACATTTTCATAAACAAATATGTACAGCAAATCTCATATTCTGCTATATCAAGATATAAAAATATTTACTTCATTTGTTTAAATTCTGTTCAGAATACATTCACTGGGACAGCAGTTGGAGATTAAAGAAATGCATCTGGGGAAATAAAGAACTAAAATCTACAAATCTGACAATGGTACACACCTAGTAACTATTGCAATTTTGACAATGAACAGTAAAGTCACTAAGCAAGAAAAATTGTGTGTCCTTCGCTATCCATTTATCCATTTGTCCTACTCCTGTGTGCATAGCAATGAAACTAAGGGATCTTTGTTTTCACTTGAGCTTTTAAGAACCCTTTTGATATGTGAAAGCAAACAGTATTTAAGGTAACAGTTGTTGTAACCCATTATAATCCAGAATTCTTTTAAGTAGTCTTTCTTTATGATTTTCTTTATGAAAGCAGTTTGTTTAGCATATATTTATTCTTCACATGTGGAAAAAGAGAAGTGTCTTGTAGTGAAGTAGAATCAGGTAACAGTATCAGTTAATTCCTGAACACCAACACAATACTTGTTGGACTTTCCCTTATTTCAAGGCACATATCCATAGAATTTCAAAACTTTTACAGACCACCCACTGACCCATTGATGCTTATCAACTTTCTCCTCACCTTTGTTTTCTCTTTTGAGCCAAAAGAGATCCCAGGAAAGAGAGACTCCCAGTTGGTGTATGTTTAATGCTGCAGTCATGTTGCCTTACTGTAGATGCAAAGTCCCGGGAAAGCATTATCAGGAAACATGATAAACTGAGCAGTAACTGAAGGATATATGAAAGCACCTCACTTACTCTGTGCCCCGCCCCCCCCCCCCGCCCTTCGTCCCTCCTAGTTTTTCCAGTATTAGGTCTGTATCAAGGTTTTTGCATTTTGTGTTGTGGCATTCAAGCTCACTCAACACTGAAGTCCTATTAGTAGTGCCATCTCAGTGCTTCCTTGCTTACTGTGGTGGCTAAGAAGCTGTTAATGCCATCACAAGGGAAAAAATAGTGTGGAGTAGGTCCATGCTGCAGTTAGCAGTACGGTTTTCTTGGTGTGAATTGATTTCCCTTCAAACTATTTCAGTTAGTTTTGTGACTAAATATCTATCTCAGGCAATATTCCTCAGTCATCTTTACAGTAACTCTGAGACACATACAACATATATCTGTTCTTTCCACATGACCTTTAAAGGGCTGAATTTTATGCTAATGAACCATCTGGGGAACAGGTTCCTAGAGCAGATCTTTTTACTGAAGAAACCAGGGCTGCAAAATGGTGTGAAGCATTAACTGTCAAGAGCAGCTGCCTGAATTCAGGCCAGAGAGCACAGTCTCTCCTCCACATATTCTTGCCTAAAGCCATGAAGTCCCAAGGGGCGGCTAGAACTGGCCTTTTCTTTCTATCCAGTAGGAGAGGGGCCAGAGGAACTGCAGTGTAGAATTTTTCTCCTTGTCATGCATACTGTAGAGACCTTTTATTTTAAGGTAGTCTTTTTTGTTTATTTCTTCCCTGCATTAACAACAGTCTTGTTTTTTTAACATATTTCTTATGTTTATGCCAGTTTTAAGGAGAAGATTTTGAAAAAGCTTTATCCTATAAAGCAAGTTTTTTCAAGCATAAATCAATGCTGGATACACTCAGGTGAAACAGTGACAGATATTCATGAGACGACACTTTCTTGAAGGGATCAAGGCAGCTTTTAACCATCAGTGAAGGGGGTGGAGATTTTTAATGAATCTTGAGTAGTGAAAGCTAATGTACCTTTTGAAAACTAAGTGACTGAAACAGATTGTGCTTGTATGAGGTGATTTATGATTTTTCAGGACTTTTATATAGAAAAAAACCCTAAACCCTCCAAAGAAACAACAAAAACCCCCATCCAAAACCAAAAAACCCCCAACCCCCTACCTTTTCTCTAGTACTCATTAATCAATGGTATTCACCTAAAGAAACATTGCTTGAATGAAATTTAAATGAGATGTGACCACCAAATATATATATTAGATATGTTACTTATTGATCTTCAGCTTCCTTTATTTTATGGTGCTTTTATTTACTTATGATGAAATTGATTATTTACTTAATGTGACGGATTTTTGTGCCTGAAATCTTTTTTTCCAGCTGTAGTAGTTGGCTTAATGGAAGAGACTGTGTTTTTCTACATCCATCACTTCTCTCTCTAAAGTTATTTGTCTAATTGAGTTAGCTGAGGGGTGATTGGAGATAATAATCTGTCCTATCCTAAGAAAAGTCTGAATCTTTAGGGTGGATTGCCCTCTCAATTTACCTGTCACTCCTCACTGACTGTAGAGGAAATACTGATGGGTGACTGTGATTCCTGAAGTCAGGGGACAGGAATACCCCCAGAAGTGTTAGGTAAATGAAGCCTCTCTACAGAGTGGTCACTTCCTAGGAAGAACAGCAACAGATTTTAAACAGTACGTTTCTGATGCCTGGATCATTACAGTTTGCTCAAGACTTCAACTTTCAGAAATGATTGGTTTTTTCCAGCTTGTGATTGTTCATAGTAAAACCCACAACAGAGCTGTGATTCTTATTAGAAAGCATAAAGCACTTACCCTTGGAAATCAAGGCCTCCTAAGGGTATTTCAAATTAGTCATTCAAAATCGTGAATTGTTGCGGGTAAGGACACACTTACCATGTTTCATTTCAGTTACTCAGCAGTTACACATTTAAGTCCCAGGTATTCCAGCGTGTACCCAGGAGCTGCTCCTAGGAGTTTCTATTTCTACAGAGTAGAAAGAGAGGACAGAGGTTCTTTTGTTATTAGAAATACCTAAAAGTAATATAAATAAAGGTAACGTTGTGAATAATAGATTGGAGTAAAAGGTATTTTGTGAACTCTAGATTTTCAGAGCCGGCGTCTAGTCACTCGCCACATAGTTCTAAGAGCTTCTGAGTTGTCATCAATTTAAATTTTGGGATGTTTCTTTGAGTATCATTTCACTGTCTTCACATGCTATGTTATTTTCAGACTTTGACTTACTGATCCTAAGTACAGAATTGTATTAAACTGCAATGTGTTTGAAGTACAGTTGACATCAAGTGATAACATTCATCAAGAGTTCTCTCCGACACTTCTTATTGTATTTCAATGGTCACATTTAACTTCAGGTAGTATTTAATTAGGTTAAATGTTACCGGGCCTGAAGAAATTTAAAATATTGATTCATTCTAAATATTTTCGAAATCTCTAGGTTTTCTGTAAATCAATATAACACTTGAAGGAACCATGTCTAATATCTGAGAAGTATCTTATCAATCGCTCATAGGTTTATATCACTGCAGAAACAGGCTTACTTTTCATAATTTAGAGGAACATCTGTGGAATATGATGTCAGAATCTCATTCCTTATTTAAGGTATCTAAACTTGTAAATGCATCCATGTGCCGAGCAAAAGGCAGTGCATACCACATGAAAGATTTCTTCAGAAGGTCCTGTGTCAACATTATACAAAGCTCTCCAATATATTCACGAGGTCTGAACACCACAGTATTTTTACCTTATCTTTCTGTCTTAATAACATTATTCACTTTAAAAGTTAATTTTACTTTAACCTTTTTTTTTTTTTAAATTAAATAGAGTTTGTTTCAAATCAGCCTGCAGGAATAACAGTGTACATGTATTTCTGGCATCTCTTATTTGCATAGTAATAAAAGATGAGACAGAATTAACTACTACTTGCATATCTTCAGTGTGATGGTTGGTGCTACAGCTAAAGAGAGGAAATTAGTCTCCTGTTGTATTGCTACGTGCTTTACTCCTTATAAGAGTGTTGGTTTTCTTTCTTGAAATCTATCCAAATAGATAAGATAGGAAAAGTAACTAGATGGGTGAAATCCTGAATGTAGTTATACTGATAATCAGTAAAGAATAGACAGTTCTTTATTCGAGAGAACATTTTTCACGTATATCGAATCTCAGACCTCCCATTTCTCAACTCTAAACCTCAATCTTCAAGGGAGACCTACAAAGTGCTTTTAAAGTCTAGAAAGTAAAATCTGTAACTGATGCTTACTAAAAAACCAGGGCAGCAACAGAAACATTTGTGTTATGGCCCATTTTAATCTACTGATCCCTCTCTGTTGCAAAGATGCTGTTAATTATTTTCTTCTTTTGTTTTATGGGCCTGTTGGATCTTCCCTTTTTAACACCAAGTACTGCTTTGAGCGCTACCTATGTTCTTGCTTTCCTGGTCTTTTTGATTAACCTTAAGCTAGCAGCATAATTCCACCTTTTAGTAACACCAGTTCCACCAATGTAACATCTCATTGACATGAAAAGGGAAGGGCTTTTTTATATTTTCCCCCCTTTCTCCCCCCATTCCTCACTTCATGCATCTAGCATATACCTCGTGTCGGCTCTGGAATTCAGGTACCCATTCCTGGACAGATATAACTCAAAACCGGTGATGTGGCTTTATTCATTACATAGGGAGCAAAGTACCAGAGAAGAAAAATAATCGACAGTTTCCTGCCATTTTAATGAATTTAGTTGGTGCAGAGAAGGGTACTGGAAACAAAAGAGCCAGGTCAATGAGGGCAAATGGTATAGCAGTGAGGCAGATGAGTCAGAATGTGGGAGGCAAAAGAGGAGTAAGTGGAAAGCTTACTCATTTTATTGCAGCCATCCATCAGATCAAATTATCTTAAACTATAATTTAAGAGTAGTTGCAATCTGGTTAAATAACTTTTCATTGGAATTTAACTTCTTTTTGTCGGCTCTAACAAAGGGGTTCTGTTCTATGTGCTGGACATGCATTTAAAAAAGAAACTATATGTTTCTTTTAAAAGTGCCTTTTGATAATTTTACATTGCCTGATGTTTTGTGTTATGGGATGGTATTTATTCAGACAGATTATTTTGGCTACATGAGGTTTATTGCTTTCTGAAAAATGTTTACTTTTGTTAAAGAAAAGTCTAATGTTTAACATTTTCTCACTTGAGTATTTCTACGCAAAGTTCAAATTGATTCAGCGAAAGATTGGGCAGATACTCCTGTCAAATCTTTTTCTCTCTGAACATGGTTTAGCTATTTCTGTGTTTGGACACACAGAGGTCCATTTCATTTTCAGAAGAGTGGTTAGACTTTGATTAATAATACACACTTACGAGGTTGAAATAATACAGTTGTATTTCTGCCAATCTGAACAATATGAGTGGAAACAGACAATAGAAATCCATCATACATATTTTTGTTACATGTGCACAAGTGAAAAGCAATTTCATGCTGGATCATGCATATGACACTCCTTTATGGAATCCAGCTGGTATCCAGCCCAGAAACTCGGTCAACATTTAGAGAACTTCCTGCAGATTGTTCTGCATGTCTTCCATTGCTGGTGCTGATCTCTTGGATACTGCATTGCATTTTCATGAGCTTATCAAATTGTTTTTTTCTTTTTACACAACAAATCTAGGGTTCTCTTCTATTCTGTGTAAGTAAGCAACTGTGCACCAGAAGATTCTAGTTCTGTCAGTTGTCTTAGGGCTATCAAAATGAGAATTATTCGTTACTATAGACAATGGTATCAGCATCTTTTCTTCAATATTAAACTTTCAAACTTTCCTTTGGAAGTATACATTTTGCAAGCCACGATTATGTATGACAAAATACATATCTTTTAGAGAGTTGCATGCTGAGGAATATGCTTTTAAATACCCATTCTCTATTTTTTCCAGTGACAATGGACTGGAATATAGGACATTTTCCAACTCCTTTTAGCTGCTGGCCCAACTCACCCAGTTATGGCTGGATCCTGAGGTGTAGATGAGACTGTGGCAGTTTTCTTCAGTCAAAGATAGCCCACCAAAATAAAAGGGAATCATGGGCTATATTCAAAGTTAGATACGGTGCCAGTCAAGCTATTGCTATACTGGAAGTAGAACAAATATTTGGTGTTCCATTTATTAATGAGTTTAGTAGGTGAAAACCATTGACAGTTCCTCAACAGATAGTGATTTCAAAAATGGGGAAAGCTGCATGGCAGTGAAGAGTCAGGTAGTAGTTCAAGCTTTTACAAGGTTTTACTGCTGAAATGCTGTTTTAGCAATTTCTTTTTAACCTTTTTATTTAAAAAATAATTAAAGCGAAGGTTGAGCTAGTAATCTTTTACTTCAGATATTTCACACAAAGATGGCTTCATTTCATTTTTGTGTTCCTTGTCACAGATCAAGGTAGCTCATCACAGTTTATAAGAATGAACATTGCATTATAATGCCTGGTGCTGCTCAACATTGTACTCTGGGTAGGATGTTACCCAGGCCAACAAAAGTGCAGAGAAGATCCACAGAAAGCTTCTGTATCTACTTGACCCTTCAGGCTTACTTTGGGCATTTTGTTAGTTCACAGGAGACACTTGAAATAGAAGATTCTGACTCTATCCCGTTTTCTAGAGTGGTTGTACTATTCTAAGTCAAAACAGAAAGGGCTTGGAATGAAGGCACAGGACTTAGAACGTGCTTAGTATGTCCTGAGACTGGGCACTCTCAGCATAGTATACGCAAATACCAAAAGCTGCTAAAAGAATGTACATTTAAGGTGAGGTCGCTTTAAAATGTGTCCCTTCACTTCTTTTCGCTGCAAAATTGTGATTCTTCCTTTACGAGACGTGTACCTGATAAAGTCGGGAAAGGAAACTTGACTGGAGTCAGGAGGCAGGAACTTGTATCTTCCCAGAAAAAGTAGACCTCAAGCAAATTATCAAAATAAAACGCTTTGTTTTGCTGCTAGCAGGTATTGCTTGTGGAGGTAACCTCTCACCTGTGTTCACCATTTCTTTTGGAAGGTTTCCCATATTTCAGTGTATGTTTTTAATCATTTTTTATTGCCTTTTGAAAGGAAACAAGCTCCATTCTTTGTGTGCAAGTAATTTACAATGTGATGATCTGGACACTGACTGGACCCCTGATTTTCCCTCATGCGCATCCTCTTTATCATGCCATATTGTTTCTCCAGAACTGAATAAAAAATAACATCTGATCTTTTTGACTGCTCAACAGACTGTGCAGGAAAACAGTTTTTTCACATTTACAAACATGAACCTGCCTACGATATTGTGCTATTATCTGTAATTTCACTTTCAGCGTAATTGAAATTCCATATGATCAATGATACGGTCTATTTAAAAGCCTCTGGTAGCTGTGTAAACATTGGCAGATTTCTTTTTTGATCCTGCGCCAGAGGTCTATAACCACTTCCATTCTATTTTTTTACCATTTCATCTGTAACCTTAATCCAAATTATCCAATGAAGTTGCTAATTTTATGTGTCCTTTTTTTTATTAACTTATTAATGTCTTTGTTCACTTACGCTGCTCCTTTCTATTCCTTAACAAGTCTGAGTTTTAGCTAATACATGTTGAAGTTGGAATATCCTAGCCAACTTTCCAATTGTGTATTTGACTACATAATCCATTCTTAAAGAATAAAAATTTCACCACTGCAAGTAGTGTCATAATGAGCCAGTCAACACCATTGAGTCACTATATATACATCTAAGATACAGAATTTTATTCTTCCGCCTTCTACAAATGTTTTCTCTCAGGTATTGTAAATATATTGCATTCATATATTTAATTTGTTTACTGAGTGCTTCTGTACTGTCTTTGTTTGCAGTCCTGCAATGTTCTTACTATACTATACTTTGAGAAAATAGAACTCAGCTCTTCTTAGGAATAACTTTTAGTTGCAGAACTTGGCAGGAGGGAAGGCAGCACAGAACAGAGTGACAATTGTTGGGCTATTTATGTCTCCATTCTGAATTTGTATAACTTTTGGACTTGGATTTGTGGACTTTTTTCTTAGAGAATGAGCCCAGAGAGGATTATGTAGAAAACATGGTGAGTCAAAAGTGCTAATTTATGAGCAGAATCCTGATGACAACTAAGTGCCTGTCCTCTGTTCTCTGTATTTGTATACATAAGCAGCAGTTTCAACCAGAAGAAGCAGATGTTTAAAGCAAAACGGAGTTGAGGACATGACATACTGCCATACAATTTGCCAGTAACTTCAGTCTGGTTCTAGTGACTGAATGGCTATTTACAACTGTAATAAGTTAGATGACCTTCTGAAGCACATCTCCCAGTTTATTTTAATCTGAAAAAGCCCATTTTATGAGCTCCAAAGACTTTTCCATAATTCAAGCTAAAACACCATAAGTGGGAACAATTGGGATATTTGCTTCAAAAGTATGCTACTGATCTGAACTAAAACATTGATGTAGACGCCTTATTGTGGGCACATGTACACCAAAATCCAGAGGTGTAACTGCTACTTGTAAAGATGTG
Organism: Rissa tridactyla; assembly: GCF_028500815.1. Lineage (NCBI taxonomy): Eukaryota > Metazoa > Chordata > Aves > Charadriiformes > Laridae > Rissa > Rissa tridactyla. The sequence goes on along the minus strand of NC_071469.1, from coordinate 12,181,217 downwards.
TCTAATACTGCGAATTTCACTAGAGCACTAATAGTACAGGTTTTGATAATTTTGAAGTACTAAAAATTTGCAATGCCTACATAAAGGTTTTATTTGTTCCATGTGGTTGACTGTGCTGCCACAGTGGTTCTTTCGTAATCACTTAATCTAGATAGTGATTAAGATGACTAAGAGATGGGTATGTTTGCAGGAATTGCAGATTCACCTATAAATTGCAATGTAGACAAATCTGGAGTTTAACAGTCCTAAAACTGACTCATGCATTAGCCTTTATTCAGCAGCTCAGAGCAGAGGTGCCTTAGAAGACCCACCAGGGCATGCCTACAGTGCTGCTGCTCTTGCGGTGTCTGTTCAGTGGAGAATGTATTCAGGCTTCAGTGCTGCCCATCAGGAATCTCCTCTGAGCTCTACAGGACACATTTTAGCTCTCTGTGCATACAGTAGGTAAGTCTTCCTGCTATTGTCATTATACGGCAGATGTGCTAGCTCTCTGTTCGCTCTCTGAATGTGTGGGTATTGGACTCAATTATGAGATCAAGCCCTGAGTATTTAGCTCCCTTATGAATGTTTGACAACCTCCTAGTACGTTGTGCCCAGAATCATGTTTTTTCAACCCAGCTGTAGCACATCCATCAGTCTCCTGCATCTCTTCTGTTCTTCACTGTCTCATTAGCCACTTTAGGTCATGTAACATGCTGCGTCCAGCTATGACTGGCTGTGTACCCAAAATCGTCATTTCGCTCCATTGCTGCAATTCTGAATTAAAATATCTGAACATATTAAATGCTGTCTCTGCTTTCTCTGTTGCTATTTATATGCAGAAGGCATATATGTGGTTAATATGCAGAGTATGTATACAGTACCAAGTAGATGAGGAGCTGGTTCTAGTGAGGAAAGTTTGAAGAGATTTGACACAGGATCATCATCAGAAGTAGAACTTTTGTGAGGGTCTTCATCTTTTGTTGTAGGAGATATGTCTTCTACCAGGCATACTGTGAGGGTACGTTTTTAAACAGAGTTTATTTTCCTGGACATGCTTCTAAGGTTCTTATTATGGCATAGAAAAATATAAAAATATTAGGAAACAGTCACCTGAGTTGGATTTCCAGTTAAAATACAAGTCACATAATAAAGTCATAACAATATCATGAACTCTATTACTTTCTTCATAGGAAGGGAGACTTCAGGCTCACTGCCTTCATAAGAATCCCCTAAAGAAATTATCCTTGGTGAATTTCCTCAGACTATCAACCTTACAGGATGTATCTCCCATACACAGATGTTTTTACTCACTGAAGCTGTGTGCCATAGATAAGTATGCTGGACAAAAGACCTTAATGATATGTTTGTTTGTAAGCATTATATGAGTGGCATCATCATTCAGACGAGTATCCAGTGCATGAATAATGTTGGGGACAAAGCTAGAACAGTGTATGTGGAGGCTTCCTTGTATGTATTTCTTGGAATGGGTGGCTTTATTGGGCAGATTGTGATTTCAGAGATAGACAGATAGCCTCCATTCTGCACAGTTCCTTCATGATGAGTCTCCATTATAGCTGCATTTAGAGGGCTTTCTCCAGAGGAAACCAATTTCTGCAAAGCAACTCCTAGCTTCAAGGAGGGTTTTTCAAATTCTAGAGCCTGTGCTTGTTTTTATAAGGAGAGAGGTTAGCAGGGCTGTGATGTAGCAGCAAGCTGATGAAAAAATTGAAGAGAACAGGTGTGATGTGCTAATGAACTACATCATTGAAGAGGATGGGCTATCTCACATATAAACTGTGGAGGTGAATTGTGGTTTGAATACAGGATCATTTTTGGAATAAAATCACTTTATTTCCCGATGCAAATTTTTCATACATTTTTCAGATACTAACCAAAATAATCATCTGATTGGTAGTAGTATTTCACTTTGAAATCTCAACTATGTCTGAACAGACTGCAGAGAATGCCAAAAAAAGAGGTGGAAGCTTCCAGAGGAATAAGAAATTAAGTTTATTGCAAATACGGGAAAATGGAGAAAAAGAAAACTAAAACGTTTCCTGTTCTACTCTATGATTTTATGAGCATTTTAATATCTTTTCTATTCTCATGTCTACTTATAAAGTCTATTAATGCTTAGGGGAAAAGGCAATACTTCACCAAAGCTGGTAATATATTCAGGCACTTTTGATTACTCCTTCTTTTGTTCCCACCTACAAGAAACAAAAAACCCCTGAGGAAATAAGCAGTGATTTCAAGTGCTAGTAAAATGCCAAAACTACAGGGAAAGCTATGGAAGTTAGTGACCAGTGAAGCTGCAGTCACATTTTGTTTCGGATTCCTACCTCCCCTCCACCCCCAAACAACCTCTACACCTATATCAAAAAGCCCCCTATTTTTTCTCCCAATATAAAACCCTTCTCTCCCAGAGTAATCCCTTGAGTGCATTTAGTGGGTTTATGATGCATACACTGTTTGCATTTCTTTGAATATTTTTAACGATGCCAAAGAGAATAATCAAATAAATTGAGTCAATCTATTCACATAGCTGTATAGTTAAGGAAAAACAGGGTGAGGGCTGCGTGAAATACAATCAGTACATCCGAACAGGAGTTGAGTTTGGGATTGAGCTCACATTTTCATCTTGAGATACCTTGCTGTGCCACACCCTTCCTAGAAACAGTGTTGCATTCTTTACATGATTTTAATGTGCAGGAAATAAATTATGGCCCAGTTCGTTTCTGCCCCAAGATGCGGGCAGCAGAAAGATATCTATGCTGTCTTCCATGGGCACAAGAGAACATAATCTTTTAGTAGTCTTTTAGAAAAATAACCTTTCGGCTCTGCACAGTTCTCTATCCAGCTGTGAGCTAGATGTTTTATCATTGTCTACACATCTTGAATCTATAGCTCAAAAAAGACAGGATACTCCTATCTTCTGTTAACTCCATAAGAATAACGTTGGCAGTGTCCTTTGAAAGCTTCATATTTTGTTGTCATTAATCATTATGTTGTCATTAATCATTATGTTGCTCTTAACATTAATTGCTGGGCTGAGGTGGAAGTCCACAGGTAAGATTTTTGGGGAACTATCAGAACAAATAAAGTACCTAGGGAAATACGAAGTTGAGGGTCAAAGATGGTAAAGAGGGAAGAAGCACAAAGGACACAAGAACAGAGAAAACTGGGACAGGGACAGAGCAGAACCTTATGGAAGAATGCAAGCCTATATGCTTGCTGCCCTTCAAGTCCCGATATTTAAACTTGGAAAAAAGAGTTGAGCACAAACCATAGTTGAGCACAAACCATAGTTGCGCACAAACCATAGTTGCAGACCATCAAATCACATTCTTGGCAAGTTCAGATCCACATTTGAATTTGTATCTGTCTATAAAAAGCTCAAAATGAAGCCTAGAATTGAATGTACAAAATGTCTGTAAGGTTTCATGCAGATAAAATTCTCAGGGTTTTTCCTCCTCTGACGATTTTCAAGATTCCTTAACTATTTATTGTACCTAGAGTTTCCCCAAGAGAAAGAGAACCTTTTATTTCTAAAAGGCAAATAATTTTCTGCTTTAAAACATTTATTCAGTGGGACGTAAGCAAAATTTTAGATTAAGTGCATTCTTAAGGTCTTGAATTGAAGCCTGTACTTATGTACTTTAATTGAGTAAAAATGCTTTTCTAATCAAGAATTAAATACATAGTTATGGAACTAATAGTGATCTGGGGTTTGACTTTGTTGACTGAAGAACACTGTTAGTACCATTAGTAGTAATTACACTGGTAGTTATTGAATAATATAGTCTTCTGGATTGCATGAATGCTGTACTTTCACTATTCAGATTTTTCTACTGAGATTTAATTAATTTTTTGTTTATTTTCTTTATTCTCTATGTTTTTTCAGGACTTGTCTTCCTCCCCTCTCTCTTCCCTCACAGCCCAGGTCAGTTGATGCTTATATCCTTGTCTGTGACAGAACACTCTTCCTTTTCCGAGAATGACATACTTTTACCTAATTAATGACTATGGGAAATATGTAACTCCTATTTGAGGTTGTATTTTGCTAGTATTTTGGTAAGATAAAGAATACAGAGCAGAATTTTATCTATTTATACAGACTTGAAGAAGCTTTCCAATGCTGTCTCAATTGTTTTAGCATTTTTAATATTTAGTATTTTACAATACTTTTATTCAGAATATGAAGACTATTAGAAAAAATTTAGTAGAAAAGCAAGATTCAGAAAGATAGAAAATAGGCTTTAAAAAGTGATTATGAAGCAGGAATACAAGGTTCCATTTTAGATTCTGTCGGGCTTAGTTTGATACGACCTGATTATTTAATATATCAAAGGAGGTATTCCATGTGGATCTTTCTTGCTCTAAGTTTGAAGAAGTCAGATGTCTCAACTAGTCTGACCTATAGAAACTCTTACAAGCTGTTAGAAAGCCACAGCAAGAGGATATTTGTCTGGGGCAAATGTACTTTCTCTTCACAAATGTTATACAGACTGTGCCAGAGTTGAATCTAATTACTGCAGTATGCCACTCTCAACCTATTTTGTCTGTATTTGTGTCTTCTTGTACTGTTTTGGTGACGATGACGGTCCTTCAAAATACAATAGAAGTACATTTTGTATAGTTTATAAGCACACAGTAGCTGCTGAGACCAATTTGATTATTACAATATCAAATTATGATTATTACAATATAGAAACAGGAAAATGGGGGTAGTTATGCGAATTATACTATTACCTCTTTATAAGCTAACTCCTGACAGTAGAACCTTCCACTGTGTTACAAGTTAGCTTTTAGGATCTGTGTCCTTTTGATAGCTCGTTATCTGTCATTCTAGTTAATTCAAAGGTGGTGGACATGTTTATAATTTACTTTATTGTATTTTATTATATTACATGAAATACTGTAGTATTTTATACTTTTTCTAGAAATTTTCTAGCCACTTTCTTAATGTCAGAATAAATGACAGCATTGGGAAGATCTGTGGTGCTGTTAGTTTTGCCATGCCAAGGTTCTGTATTACAGCATTGTTTTTATGGAAATGGACTGTGCTAAAAGCCAGAAGACATTTTATTATTTTGAACTCTCATGAGAACAAATTCTAAGATCTGTTCTTTGAGACTAGGTTTTGCAGACAGAAGATATTCTGGAAAGAAGTCATGCTAGCATGAGGTCTTTCAGTCTATAATGTTTAGTTACTTGAACCTGAAAACAATTGCATATATCTTATTAATTCCCTCAGTTGTATACATTAAAAATAATATTATGAATCCTTTAGACAGTCTTGCACAGGCTCTGCCTATCCAGGTACAAAACTGCTATGGCAGTGCACTACATGCCAAGGATTGGCACTTCTATTTGTTTTACTACTATAGTAATTACATGAGGAGTTATTAAAATTCTACTGCTACATCTACTGATGTTCCTGGTATTCTCCTCCCTACCTCTAGGGAGTTATCTAAATCTTTAGTATTTTTTTAAAAACTGGAATTATCATCCACTTCTTCACATAAAAAGGTCTTGTTGTATTGTAAATTGATAACTATTCCTAAAAGGGCTACGTGAAGCATACAAATTAAAATAAAATTGCAAAGTAGTCTCTTTTTGTTAAAAGTTAGTTGTGAGTTCAGAAGCAGATTAGAAGAAAATTGTAAGTAAATGAGGTATAGGGAAGGTTGCTAATATTAAAAGTAGATTTAAGATTGTGGCAAGCAGGTCGAGGGAGGTCATCCTCCCCCTCTACTCTGCCTTGGTGAGGCTGCGCCTGGAGCACTGTGTCCAGTTCTGGGCTCCCCGGTTCAAGAGGGACAGGGAACTACTGCAGAGGGTGCAGCAAAGGGCTACCAAGATGATTAGGGGACTCGAACACCTCTCTTATGAAGAAAGGCTGAAGGATTTGGGTCTTTTCAGCCTGTAAAAAAGACAACTGAGGGGGGACCTTATCAACGCTTATAAATACTTAAAGGGTGGGTGTCAGGAGGATGGGGCCAGGCTCTTTTCATTGGTACCCAGCGACAGGACAAGAGGTAATGGGCACAAACTTGAGCATAGGAAGTTCCACCTAAACATGAGGAGGAACTTCATTACTTTGAAGGTGGCAGAGCACTGGAACAGGCTGCCCAGAGAGGTGGTGGAGTCTCCAACTCTGGAGACATTCCAAACCCGCCTGGACGCGTTCCTGTGTAACCTGCTCTAGGTGACCCTGCTCTGGCAGGGGGGTTGGACTAGATGATCTCCAGAGGTCCCTTCCAACCCTATGATTCTATGATTGCACCTAAATTACTAAAATATTCCTTTAAAATTATTCTTATTTGAGATTAACATGATAATAATCTCCTTTACAGAGTTCTAATTTAGTGCAAAGTGCATATGAATTGCTGAAATTAATGATATTTGCAGTCTCAGGGACCTATCAGAAGTCATTAGGTGTTTAATTTTTCAATAACCAAGAACACTGTTTTGTCAGATTATTTCAGCTGAAAGGAGGTGAAAAAACCCAAAAGCCTACAAATCCCTTCAAACTATTTTTGAACTATTCCCAAAGTGGCCTTTTAATTAAAATTTTCAGTAGAAATGATAGCCTGCTGGAAATATTTGTGGAAATAGAATGCATTATAAAATTGAGAGGCCATGATTCTGTTTGCCACTACCCAGAATAGCAGAGTATCAAACCTTACTAGCATTACCAATTTAACAGTGAGTTTCAACTAACACTCAGCTATTTCATTTGCTGAGTGACTAGTACACCTTGGTCTGTATGACTAAGGAAGTCCTGTTTGGAACTCTTCGTAACAAATAATTGTGACTTCTGTAAATTGTATGTCTGGACAGAGTATTTTGACCATGTTTGATAAATATCTTACCTGGAATTTAATAATAAATGTCCGGTCATTTTTAAGTTGGAAAAAAATAATAAAAGCAACATATTTTTCGGTAAGTTTTTGAGGTCAATATTCACACAGATGGTTCTGAATGTCTCAATGGCTGGATTCAGGCTGGATTGTTCTGATTGTTCTGATCAGAATCAGATTGTTTCTGATTAGAATGACACCCATTACTTCTGTTGGAGTAGCTGGCAGTTGCAGACCAGTTTACTTCAAGAGGAGTAAACAAGTAATCAAATAAGCAGGATGAACATAAGGATTAGTTTAGACCCTGAAGTCTTTATCCAGAAGAGGTTATCATGTAAATAGACAAGACAAATTGAAGTAGAGACAAAGGGAGAAATAGTATTTCTGTTTTAGAAAAGAAACACAAATGCAAATATAATCAGCACTTTACTTACTTAGATTATTAAGTCTCAATGTCGTTGGAACTATCTAGACAAGTTGCTTGCGAAGAGTATTAAGGGTTAACTGTCTTGTCCAGTAGACTTTTCAGAGTCACCCTGGACACCTGTGACAGCCTGGAGTGTAACTGAGATCTGTTACCTAGATGAGTGCTTCTCTGAACTGTGAAATCATCCAGCTGTGAAACATACCTGCTATCTATAAAGCAATGCACAGCATGGCATTGTTCAGGGCTCCACTGCCATGAAAACCCAGTAGAGAATTACTGTGAGAGGAAGGGAACAGCTGATCAGCTTCAGGAGGGAAATGTCCAATTTCTGTGACTTTACAATAAAATGTTCACAGAAAGGTAAAAAGGAAGTCTTAAGCCTGTTGTTTCAGAAGGAGAAATGAAAACTGTGACAATGTGATTTTTTTTTCCCCAGAGATATGTTCAAATTTGGGTTTTAAATTGGAAGAAATTAAAAGAAGAATGTAATGAAGGATGTAGTTTTATACTTAAGAGCTTTTTTGAGAGCTTTTTGCGTTTGATGTTTTTAATCAGTTTTCCAAGGAACAATAAATGGAACTAAATTAAAAGATACATGGAACAATTTTTTAATTTGATTAACCAAAGTAACCGTGTGATTAACTATTGTCACTTTTTCTCATGCTCACCATCAATCTCCCTTAGGTACTTTCTCTCTTTCCTATTACATTCCCTAGTATTGCAAAGTATGTTGTCTGCTTCAAAGGCACCTTAATATGTGGGGCCCGTTATTTTGAACTTGCTGCTAATGCAATAGGAAAACTAATATTTCCTGTGATCTGTCATTTGATCTTCTCATTTATTGCTCTGTATTTAAGTTATAAGCTCACATGGGAATGCAAAAAGCATTCAGAGCTTTTTTGGCACTAAATAAGTGAAATATCAACAATAACTATATTTGCAAATCTTTCAAGGGATTCCAATAGCCAAAAACTGAAGTGCAGCTTACAAGGTCCAGTGCTAATAAGTAGCTGGTTCTTCAAAGCCGGTACAAGCGTAATGAACACTTGCAATCTGCATTGCAAGCTTTGAGAAGATTATTGTAACCTGACAGCGACAGTTATATACTGCAATTTGCATTTCAATATATGAATGATTCCTTTTAAATATCTGTAAAAAATCTTATCTTCTAAAAATTTGAGCAGTGCCTTTTCCAGTGGTGAGCAACAGCAGCATTTTAACTAGCTGAGTCTCACTATCTCTGAGACCTGTTGATTTCTGTGGCATTCCACTCACGGTGGGTTTGTCTTACTACCTTCTGGAGCATTTAGGATTTGCTATATCAAGATGACAAGCTGCATAATGAAATTCTTCTGGTCATTTAAAAACATGGACAAACTTTTAAAAATTGTTTTTATGTTCAGGAAATGAAGCAGTATGTTTAGCTTGAGCTGCTAACACCTACACAGTAAAATGAGGCAGTTTTCTTAGTAGAAAGAGAAAATCTTGGACTAACAGCTTTGAAAATTACAGAGATGTTCTGAAAAGATTTAAACTGGAAATTGTGCTATTTCTTAGCACAGCTCAGGCATTTTCCTGAAAGTCTTGTATGACCAGTTCCACTGAGCAGAGTGGTCATATGAGGAATGACAGTGTGAAAAACAACTGCCGACCTGCAAACTGTAGTCTTGTTCATTTTCCATTAAACCATCTGATGCCCTGCAATGAATCTCTCATTAACATACTGTATTTCCACTCAAGAAGGAGCAATAAATGGCCTAAAATCAGTTTGTATCAGTCATTCAAAACAGTCTCATTTTTACTACCAATTCACTTGCCCATAGTTGTAATTTTAAATATATGTTTAAAACTCTGTAAAAGCTTTAAAGAGGACTTGGAGTCCTGTTTATTTTACAGTGTCATCTAAGGCAATACTGTTCCTAATATGGCTCTGAGACTCACTTATTTCCTAGGTGATAAAGCCTTTTAGATAGGTAATTCAGTCATCAAACGGATGCTAGGATTCTGTGTCAGAACAGAGAACTTTATTTCTGGTGTTAGCTCTTTTCTTGTTTGGGGGTTGATTTGAGCGGTTTCTCTTGAGCATGTGCTTAGTTACTTTCTTGGTGTGTTAAGATTTACAGCAAAGCTGGTTCTCTGTGAGATTTTGCAGTTTATTTCAATGAACTCTGGGTTAGGCCCATTCAGCGTCTGGGACAAATACTGTAAATACAGATAAAGAGGATGCAGGTTTAATTCTGACCCGTTCCTTTGACCTGCCAGAGCAACTCGCGCTGCTTTGAAACTAGTTCTTACTATTGTGTCTTTCTTTGTCTCTGTTTCTCTAGCTGCAAGCATGAACGATATCTGTCTTGTAAAGTGTTCTGAGAGTTACTAATGTATTACTGTTATTTATTATTGTCTCTGAATTGTCCCTGGTGAATTTCGCCCACATGTTTTCATTAAGTCTTCCAGAGAGTTTGACCACTGCAGTCAGAGGGCCGGTGAGAATGTTCTGGAGGATCTTCCTTCTGTTCACACAGTCCTGACATCAGATAGACCAATGCTCTTGGTGCAACCAAATAACCATTGCCTTTCCTCAGGAGTGGAATGCTGGATCTTGGATCAGAAACGTTAGTATTGCTGATGCATTCAGTTGTTGTTATAGTGCAGCAAGTTCGCTGGACTATTATCTGTGTTATATTCATATAGAAGTGTTTAAAGTGATATACACTTTGCTGCGATATCAAATCTGACATAGGTTAGGATTAAAAGTTTCTTGTTACAAAGATCCACAGATGTTAATTTGTTTACTTGTTCCAATAATGAGAAGCTTTTGCTATTCTGGGTGGTGAATAAAACAATAGGTCTTGAAATATAACTAAGGTAATTGTTTTTTATTTATATTATTTTACTATTTAGGCTCAGGTTATGCTCAGAAAAGGGTTTAAACTGAATTAACCTTCTCTACAGTAACTCAAGGAATTTGAATAATTGTATACATAGTTTTTACAACCATCTACACTGAGATGACAAGATTCAGCCCTCTATGCATGATTTCTCTATCAGCCACCTGATACAGAAATGAACGTTTCTGAAGCACACAAGCATCAATCTGAGTTTGCTACCCTTGAAGCAACTGGGAGCTTTTCAGTCAGAGCAGATATAGTCTACAAAATTGAGGAAAACAAGCTCCATGTATACTGAATGAAGAGGACAGAAAAAGTATATGTTCAGTGATAAGTACCGCTGAGGCAAAGCTTCTTTTCATTGCTACTTCTGACCTTTTGTATAGGACCATCTCCCTATAAGCTAATTGCATCTGCTGGCCAGTTTAACTAACAATCTGAATGGCAGCCTGTGAACTCCAATTTTGTCTCTGTTTAGGTACTCCTGCCAGACAGAAGAGCAGAAACGTATGTTCGTTCTCACTTCACTTTGTAATTTTGTCTCCTCAAGATGCCTTTTATATGGTAGTGTTATGACAGCACAGGCTATCCTGACAACTGTAATGTGCAGACAGAAAAGATGTTAATATTTTCAAAATGAAACCCTTTCTCTCTTCCCTTAAAAAAGCCAGCATAGATGAAAGAAGTAGCTTGCATGGCTGTCTGTGATGGATTCAAATTGTGATGAGTATTGAATGAGCTGCCAAGCCCTGTACATCACTGACTTGTCTTTGGTAGCCAGTTGCCTGGCAAACTAACCCTATCACATTATTAACCTAAAAGGTATATGACTTGTTGCTTCAGTTAAGTAAGCCATAATATTGTGAAAGGTTCCAAAATATCATTGGAAAAGGTCTGAATGCTGTATTTGAGCTCATGTAAAACATACAGGGATTTGATTTGGAATCTAAATCCAAATTTCTTGACTGACCTGTTTGTAAAGGGTTGGTCCCAGAGAATTTTGAGAAAAATGCAGCTAGACAGTTGTTTTGCATCTGCTCTGGAGATTTTCTCTTTTATTTTTGTCTGCTTATCCTGACATTGCTTTTGTGTTCTGTTTAGATGCTTACAGAGGCAGCACATCCCTGTTCTGCAAGCTGTTCTCACTGAAGCTGCCTTTTGTTCATTTTCTTAAGTCTCATCTGAGTCATTAGGCTTATCTTTTTGTGTCAAATGATATACAGAGTGATGACGAAAGGGAGTAATTCAACACTTGTACTTGCCATTTGTCATGTCGGGCAGTTCTCAGCATTTTATCTGTAAGTACAATGAGATTTTTTCAAAAGCAGTCTGCATTTGCCTGAGTCTGTACTCTTTAAAACCAATTACACTTTAAATTCTTCCCACACTATAGAGGCCTTTAGCTTGTATATATTTCTTTATAAATATTTGATATTTTAAAATTATGCATAAGAAACTTATCAGGTTTTTGTATACAGAAGAGTATACCTGCAAAACTTTATGAAGGGATAAAATATATTTCTTTGCCATAGTCTAGAACAATATTTTTTTGTTAAATGAAAAGCTATTTTGAAAAAAAATCTACTTCCTGAATCCTTTTTTTTTCTTTTTGCCATGCTTATCCCACAGAAATCTTGTGCTATGAAAGATAGCTTTTAATTATTTTGCTGTGTGGAAATTGCTTCTTGAAACTGGATGGTGGAATAAGTGCTAATATTTAATTTCTTGTGATCTTAGTTGAAATCTTGACTTAGGTAATAAGTAAAAGGAAGTTTGTTGACTATATAGTAAAGGAAAGGAACTAATTGGTTTGAGGGGAGAACAATCTCTTTGAAGAAGCTATTAGAATGGGTAGGTGATAATTTAGCAAAATAGGTGTAGGTATTTGCTCTGATTGAATGAAGTAAGTAGAGAATCATTCACCGCTAGAAGTTTTCCACTTTTCTATTTGTTTATTTACTGTGAATCCAAACCTTACTTCTAGTGTAAACCATTTTCGCTAGCAAGGAAAGATAGTTATGCTGTTCAGGCACAAGGCAGGGGTACATGGCTACCTTTTCCAGCTGTTAAAGATTTTCTGTAAGAAAAAGGTAGCTCCTATATTCTCTCTCTCTGATTATCCCATTTGTAAAGGAAGATAGAACCACACCGTTTGCTGATGTGGCAAACTCTTAATAGAAGGGACAGTCATTTACAGTATGTTTTTACAGTTTTTTCCTAAGGCTGATCTTCCACCACTTGGAAGAGGATAGGATAGGATGGTGGCTGCCCCTATTCAGACACCACTCCGTGTCCAGAGAAATGAACTCGACCTGTGAGTAACTAAAATAACTAAAGAGGAAAAGGAAACACTCTGCTTAAAGGCGACAGAATGTCAGTGACTACTCTGAGAGTTAACTGACTCTCATAATCAGAATATTCTCTGTGAAAACTGGGATTTTTAACAAAACAAACCAAATTTTTATTTTTTCCTACTGGTAAATCTGAATGCTACAGTTTGCAAACGTGCCCTTGAAACGTTGCATTTCAAATCAAGTAAATAGCAGATGAATCAGAATTTCCATGTTGAGGAAATTGTGGTTTACATCCCTCAAGCCTGAACTGTCTCAAGGATCTTTGTGAATTTCCATTTGTCCTTACTTTCTGCAGTCATAGCATGTTTTGATCGTAAGATAGGTAATCTGTCCACGGAGCCTGGCCTATATGGGAAAAAGGACACAAGAAGTTCCCTAAGTATTCATCTAGTTGTGACATTTTGCATCTAAACAGTTAACTAGATTGAAATCAAACAGGTGGATCCCTTGCTGAAAGTTTAATTTTCATTGAAAATGTTGAAATAAAACTATTCAGTGTTTCCAAAGCAAAATTTTTGAAATTGTCATTCATTAACAGCTTTGAAATTTGTAGGTGATTGGTGATGGAAGAAAGAACTGAGACGATCATAGGTGGTGCTCCTTTTGGGAGAGATCACATAAAATAAGTATTGTGCTATTTGTCATTTATTTTTTTTCCCAATGTTTGCCAGTACCTCTGACTCACGAGTACTGTTGATCATTTGGTTCTGCAATGGGAATTTGTGTGTATACATGACTTGACTTCATGTAATTTACATCTTTCTCCAAAATAATCTTTTAATACTCTTACTGGAGGGGTTTTGAGCTCCTGACTATTGTTATTCTGTAGAGTTGCCTATGGTATAGCTGTACTCTTTTTTCTTTTTCATCATAGCCTCGTGTCACAGTCTGTATGTTACAGTATTTGAAATAAGTGAAACAGTGTGTGAGGGAGGAAACCTAAGTTTAATCATGCTTAAGGTAGAGCAGTATAGAAATGTCTACAAAACTGCCTTTGTCTGTTAACAGGAAATTGTGTTTATAAGGGTAAATGAGCAATTTTGTACAGGCCTCGGCAATTTCTTGACCTTCGTATGACATTGTTCAGACATTGGAGGTATTGCTGTTTTGTGAGAAGTGCTGTGGCACAATGCCAGGCTGTGAACTGTGCAAGTATCTAACAAGAAGTAGACCTGAGGGAGACAGTTTTAGGGCAGGCTGAGATTGAATCTTACCTCATCCCCTTGAGCCACAAGTATAACAGTTAGATAAAAGACTTTCTTTGAGACCCTTTCTCCTCAGAAATGCTTTGTGAGATGTGACTAGAATCTGTCATTTGGTAGGTCTTCCTTTACCATGTTTTTGATGCTAAGACCAGTTTTCCCTGGTTGAAGACCAACTTCAGCTATTTAATTGTCTTGTCTGTGAAGCAACGCACACTGTCACCTGAGGCTGTCACACATCATTTCTGCTCTGGAGGACCACATGATGGCGAAGGGCCACAAAAAAAGGCTGTAGTCCAGGGAGCAGACTACTCTGAGGAGTGACTTCTCTCTTATTGCTGGATTCCAAGTCCTAGATACAGCTGAGGTGCCAGAAATATGTGAACTGATGGTGTCATGAGGCAAAAAATAGACAAAGAACAAGTGAATGAGTCATATTTTTTGTTTACAAAGGTGATTAAAATCCAAGTATGTTGCATCTTGGAACAGGTCAGCTTACACGAATAGATTCCAGAAGATTCACATTTGTTAGCAACAGTTTTCTTTTGAATGTTATTCATGAGGCAAAGACTTTACTTGTTGATAAAGAGTTTTTTAAGGCATACATTTAATCTGCATTCTTGTGACTGCCTTTTTATTGAGACAAAGTAATTTCTACGTATTTCCTTTTGTTAATTTTTAATATTCTTCTTGTGATTTGTTCCTTATTTCACATGTTGTCCAATGAAAAGATACAGGACTAACATGGGTTTTATTCCATGCTGGTAAAATAACAAAGTGGGAATACTGTTCATTATTTCCTGTGCACAGCTATTGAAATAGATGAGCAAAGAGAGGAGAGGAGCACTTTCCTTAGTGAAGTTCTGTAAATGGTTTAATCGAAAAAATGGCAACAATTAGAAGGGGACAGCAGAGTTTTAAACATTCATAATAGCAGGCTAATGAACAGAGGGACAAGAAGGGGTTAGAAAAAGGATTAACTTTGCTTATCTGGACTTCGTGAGTGCCATTGGAAATGATTACTTCTTACTTAGTTATCTTTTCTCAGGAATATAAGCATATAGTCAAAAATGTCCTGGAAGTCTGTTATCTGGCCACAGAAAGAAGGTGCAGTGGAACTCTAAAGATTTGAGGGCCTAATCCATCCTCTCAAGTGGTCCAGAACTACTCCCTAGCCTTTAATCTGGTGGAGGTCTTGGGCACCTCAGCTGCATCTAGATCAACTGAAGAAACTTGACATTGCAGTCACCAACACCTACTCCATCTCTTTTGTACATCCCAATCACTAAGAGGTAAAGCCCAAAATCTCTTCTGTATACAATAAGAGAGAAAGGGTAAATTATGTCGTAATTAAGCTCTCATCAGACCAGGAAACAAATAGTGTTCACCATAAGTGGAAGGCATGATGGGTTATTCTGATGGGTTACCTGAGAACTCTTTTTTCCATCAGGGTCATGTCCTCTATTCAACAGAAAACCAAATAGAAATAAATTATTGACAAAGTACCCTGGGTCTAATGAATCCTAGGAGGAACTAAGACCTAAATGGACAATCATAAATGATTACTGGTTGGAAAACTTTTCCTAAAAAAGCCTTGCAGTGAAGTACTTTAGATGTCTTATGATTTACATGATCAAATATTTAGTACAAAATCTCAAATACTCTTCGCATAATAAAATGTAAACTTCCACCATCAAAAGCTTCGGTGAAGTTTTCATGCCAGTTGAATGGACTGCTACCTGTTTTCTCTGTATGCAGGATTAGTTTGGTGGAGAAAGATCTGTCAAAATATTGAGGAGGATGCTACCACCTTTTAATGTCAGGAAAAATTTGAGTTGTTATTTCACAAATCATTGATGCCCTGAACAAATCTATGCAGCACAAAATTTCCATTGTTGCATGGATGCAGTTGTTTGTAAAGTTGCAAAAGCATGTAAGGCTTTTAACTAGTCAACTTATGGCCCGGTTCTTAGAACTTAGATAATGAGAAGAGATAAAGTATTCCAGTACACCTTCAGTATAAAACCTGAAAACTCTATGCTTGGTACACTAGTAAGTCAAGATTTCAGATAGATTATCAGTGAAAAGAAAATGCTCGTCTTATCACATTACTTTTGCAAACTGTAGTTATGTATCATGGACTATGTGTAAAACCACCTTTCATCACATGTATTTGTCCTTTTTTGTACTGTGTGGAGCCACTGATTGCCCTTTTTTAGTGGGTCTTCACCACGGCTGTAATGCTCATAGTGATACTTTTCAACTGGGTTGTCATAATAATGAAGGATTAGGTCCCAAAGCAGGAGAATCTAGGTCCTAAATTAGTATCTAGTCTTTTTAATTATTACAGCTACTTTAAAAATTTTATTTAATAAACACACGTGTGCAAAGGTGCCAGCAGTTAGTCTCTGTGATGGGTAGGTTTGAGGCATTTTTCCATTTAATCTTCGGTTTGAACCATAGTGTCTGCAGACTTAAAAATTAAATTCCTGTCATGGTCATCGCTGGATGATTATCATCACTTGAAGTGAATTCTTACTGTAGTGAGGAGGTAGGAAATAGATAAGAAAGCGGTTTGACTCTAAAGAGCCATTTCATGCCAAAGCCAGATTATGATGTACATATTTCTGTTATGCCTAACTTGAGAAGTGAATTAAAACATAGATTAAGGTTTAGATCAATATAAATTTGTCAGCCTCTGGCATTGAAGGTTTTTGAGACAGAATTGCCAGTGACCATAAAATGATAGCCCCTCTTGAAAAATATTAGATCACATGACCTAGTGGAGTTATAATCCAGTGTCTCAATGTTTCACACTGCTAGTTCTTCAGTAACATTTTGGTGTTTGTGCTGCCTAAGGAGCTAACAACCATTATATTGTCTTAAACCTTTTTAACTTGCATTCTAAATATTTATATTGTACACATATGAACAGAATATAGCTGGTCTTTTCTGAGCATTACTTCTAGATTTAGAAAAAGAAAACCAGCGATCACTGTAGCACTGCAGCCCCAAATACAGCTCCCTAAACATGCAATTTGCAGTGCCTGTTCTCGTTTAACCTGGTGAGACGCGTAAATGTGAATTCCCTTCAACTGCTTTCTCTGTTGATATTGCTGCGCAGAAGGCAAACTTGGCAGCTGTATGACCCAGATGCCAAGCTCTGGAAGATTTTCCAATTGTAGAATCTGTCTTGATTGCTCATTGAAAAACAATAACATTTTATGTTGCCTAAATTTTAATTGAACTGTTTGTGCAGGTAATTATCATGATCATCCAGTGTTTTTCTTCAGTAGTAAGTGCAACCATAAATTATTACACTAAGTGTAGAACTTCTCAGTCAACAGGTTATATTATAGACTGATATTATGCAAGAAGTTCTGCAGGATGCTCTTCTGGCTTCAATCAAAATGTGTAAAGGGTATGACATTGCAACACTAGCTATTTTAAATGACACCTTGAATAGTCTTTGGTATCATTTGTGAAGGTTCTAGTACTGTGCAGTGCACCGGAACTGAGTAAAGTCATCAAATGATCTGCAGTATTCATAAACCAGATCGGATGGCACTCTTGAATCCCTAAATTTGAAATTATGCATAGATAGCGAACTGAATCTTGTTTCTTGTTTAAATCTACACCTTATGTCAAGCACCTTTCTTGCTGTCTACTTTCATGCCAGGAAGAATTTCTCCCTCAGTACATATATAGACAAGTTTATAGGAAGGTCACTGTTTTCATGAATTATTTGCTGTGGCAAACCTAGTGATTTAAAGCTGTGTAATATTTTTACCAGCAGGTTTCTTGCATTGTTAAGCAGAAAAGAAGAGGAAGGATAAAAAGTGATTGAATAAGTATAAATTGGTGTCTCACAGATATGTGCTGCTGGTAGTTCTGATGGTACAAGGCAGTAAGCATGTTACTTTTCATGTAGATAAAGCGGGTTATTACATGGTGAAGTATTTATGCATATCTTTTCATGAAGATACTATGTTGAAGATTTTGTGTTTTATCTTAAAAGTGCCTATTTTTTTCTGAAAAATGTTAAATGTTACCTCATTGTTGCTGGTAGGAAATGGAAGGTCTTAGCTATTCATATACTCAGGAGTATTCTCACTCAGCCCAAATTACTCTCTATATTTAAGTGAAGAATACATGGGATCTTCTCATTAAGGTCATACCTCTGTTGTATGTCTACAGCATTATTGAGATAGTTTGTGTTTCGTTTGATATAAAAGTTCCCTTATTTATTAGTAATTCTGTTGATGTTAACGTTCTTTTTGTTCAAGTGAATCCCATGAGATGACAAAGAAAAGCACAGTTCAGGAGAAGCAGAGCAAATCTTGCTGTGAAGTGGGTCAGGTAAGAGCAATGTGGAATCACTGCAAAGTAAACGGAGACTGGAGAACAAAGTCTGTTTCAAAATAAAGCAGGGTTTCATATTATGTACCTATTTGACATGACTGGACCTAGAGCTTAACTTAGATTCAAATATGGTAATAAAACAAAATGTTGTTTATGGGTACGTTGTGGCCAATGCTATGCCTTTTTCAGTACTTTCTTAGTAAAAAAAGTTCTCTATTCTTAGGATAAAAGTAAGAGATGTTCTAGGTCAGGTCGGTAGTTTAAAAAAGGCAGGGAAAGCAGCTATTATTCATGTGAACTTCATTAATAAATGACATCAGCAGTATTTGATCAGTAACAAACAGTGAAATAAATCAGTGCATTGGTACTGTAGCTCTAGACCTGAGCACTCAAAAACTAAAGTGGAGATATCTATCTCTGAGAACTATTAGCTTGATAATCGATAGTGGATGACAGAGAAAGGTTGACAGAGTCCCTTCTGCCAAAAAATCTGGACGATTTCTGAACTGAAAGCAGGTGAAAATAAAGATGAATGTGTGTGGCTCACGTCCACCTTTGACAGAAAATCTCTGAGCCTGATAATGAGCTTGACTGTTTTTAGAATGCTGAGACAGGATGAAATTGTACCAGTTCTGGGTGGAGAAAATGCCAAATACTTTTCAACCAAGTTAAAAAAAATTGGGTGGCCTGTTACATATCAGAATCCACTGATTAAGCCCCTAAATACATTACCGTTGACCCTGAAACTTAGATCCAGACATTTTAGAAAACACCTCTGTGCAGTGACAGAAATATTCAAGGTGGACCTAGCATGTCGCAGTTTCGTTTTGATACTTCTGTATCCAGTGAGAGTGATAAATAGACAAATTAAAGGTGAAAAATACCTGCTAGGTCGTACATTCTATGTATGCTCTCTCAAGACAGAAAATACAAGAAGAGTTATTAGTGGTGTAAAACCATTTTGACCTTGTAGCAGAACTTAGCACAAGATCTGTTCAGTAGGATGCCCTATGCAAAAGAGCTGTAAACAGTTTACATTATTTCTGGGGCTCCCATTCACAATAGGAGACTGTAATTTAACACACATGCTAGTAGGAGGAGAGCCTGGTAGACTCATCTTGTCATGAGTTTGGTGCCAGAATGGAGACTGTGTGAGAATGGTTTCGATGTATTTTCTTCTGCACGTTGTTCCATTTTTCCAAGTGGTGCCTTCCAGGCTGAGAGCTTCAGCACATAGTGTGGTTATGTGGCACCTGATGCACGTTTATTCCTATGTAAATATATAGAGATGATAAATTTCTGGCTGGCTGGCTTGCAAAGAGTAACTTGATTTCATTTCACTGTCTGCAAATTACTAACTGTTGCTAATTTATTACTAGATTTATACATGGCAACACACAGCTAGCCCTTCAAAAATACCAGTCTTTGGTACTATGTGGAAATATTGTGCTTGTCTTAATAAATTGCAAGCAGAGGGAAATAAATCCATTTGGCTGTCTGAAAATGGTACTGGCCAAAGGCCTACTAGAGTAAATGCATGGATGAGAAGACATTTTATGACATTTTATCATTACAAGGACTTGGACATAAAGTCCTTGCCTTCTAAAGGGAAAAGTAAATCTAAGTTGCAAGCAATTTTTATGCACTAGGCAATAACTGAGATCTGCTAAGCAGATCTAGCATAACCTGTATTATTTCTGATAATTAAGTGGAGAGACTTCTCAAATGTTTTTCTAATATTTGCAATGTAGTTTCAAAGGTCAGTGGTAACAGTTGCATAAGTGTTCAGAGAGGCAAAGCCTGCCCTGAACCATCCTTTCTCTAAAGCTAGTTACCTTATGTAGCTTGGCATGTTCTCTAGGACCAAGGACTCATTCAGATATGCTTTATCTCCAGTAGACCTTTCCCTAGCAATTAATGAAATTTGAAGGAAATACAAAAACATCTCAGTTTTGAGGGTGGATTGTACTAAAGGGGTTTGATTTGTGTCCCCAAAGTAAAGCTGGATTTTTGCTCCATCTTTCTCATTCCTCCTTCTCTTTCATTCTACCTCTTTTCTACTCCCCAGGAAGAAAAGAAAATAGTATAACCGTGTTACCATGCAAACTAATTTTCAACCATCCAAGTAGCAGCCTATACTACACCGTAATAGTCACATATCATTATAAGCTGTCTGCACTGACGAAAGGGTAATTTCACTTTGCTAACTCAGTCATTTATTGTGTTTCTTCAAGTGTTAATTTTTATAGCACTCAGAAATGTGCTAGATACTTCACAGATATGTATAGGATTAAACAATAATGTAGATAACCCAAAGCACTTGAGTATAAAGAATTTTGCTATATAAACACAAAATTCACAAGAACAGTTTCTATGGCTAAGAGAAAATGAGAAAAAGAGTTTTTTGTCTTGCAGTGTTTCTTTTTTGGGCAATTTGTAAAGTTCAGATTATTCTTTCTGGGAAAAGTAGCTGAAATTGATGATTTTTGCTGCAAAACTGTGACATTTCCTATTTTCTGTTCATGACTTATTACAGTAATGAATTGACTTGAATTTAACAAATAATAATGAGTTGATACAATTAGATACAGAAGTGTAAAAAGTACAGGAACTGCATAAAATGCAATATAATAAAAGCTGTTGTCTTTCAGAGACTGCATACTAGACTAGGTAGGCTGTTGGAGCATGAGACTTTTACACCCTTTAAAAATTTAAGGCTTGGGTGAAGTCTTTTAGAATTGGATGGGCTAACATAAAGAGGAAAAGTGCAGTATGACCTTTGCAGGAGAATACATAGATTTGTTGCTTATATATCATGTATTACTCATGGAGATATGGTGCTTACTGATAGGCATTGCTAAGCCTGAAAGTCAAGATGGGGCATCAGAAAAAGATTCTTGCACTAGTTATTGTGTTTAGACCTTTATATGGAAGACAGCAAAACAAGGCCCTGACTCCTTTCATTTTTGTTTATGCAGTATGTAAAAATTATGCTTGGAACTACATAGAGTTTACAGCAGAAAATGGTTGCTTTGAACTGAAATAATTCCATCAAGAATTGTGAGAGCTTCCCTTTTTCCCACCTAAAAGTGCCAATAGCCATTTAACCCTTTGCTGGAGAAATAATATGATTTTAAATACACCTCAGGCAGAGTTAGACACCAAGACCAGATTTCCTCTTTGTCTGTAAAGGTTTTAACCACTTAACCAATGAATAAGAAGAGAAAAAGCATCAAAACTTTCCAAAATAAAGCTAGCCCCAGAATATTGAAGAAAAGCATGGTTTGTTGCACCAAAATCTCTTCTAAGCTTTTCCTCATAGCTACCTGAAGTCACCTTGCTCAGCATGGTAGCTTTAGTGACCTAGTAGATGACACCCTATTCTCTTCACTGAGATGCATGAAAATCAGGAATATTCCTTGAATGTTATAAATCCTACCACTAGCAAGGCCCTGCTACCAAAGCACACCAAAGAACAAGGCCCTGTGATACCTCTATCTCCCATGAAGCCACCTGTGTAACCTTAAGTTCTAACTTACCTAGACAGATGTGTCCAGATAGCTTGATTGTTCATCAACTCTGATAAACAGAGTTCTGCTAAAGAGAATTGAGGAATTCCGTATGCCTAGCTTTCCCTATGTTTCTTTGTTCTGCGCAGGAACAAAGCTATAGCTGCTCGTTTCCAGTTGAGCTGACAAGTGACATGACAGTTTGTTTCAGTCAGTATACATTCTGTTTATTCTGTGAGAAGTTAAGTATTAGGCAAGATTTTTCTCTGTTATACTATATAAATTCAGAGATACTTAAACTTAACATGACAGCATCATTTTGCCCTCAAGTCACTGCACTCTTGCTTTGTTTCTATATTGGAGACACCTAAATTTCTTTTCTAGGAATACTAGTGTGCCTTTTGGCATTAACAAGGTTATAATGTTTGGCATCATTAATTGAGCTGCATCACTGCTAGTAACTTTCACATGTACCTGAGATAATCTATTGTTAGTAGGACCCATTAATTAAGTATGCCTATTTGTTTATAATTAACTGAAGAAATTTATGGCATTAGAAAAACTATTACAGTAGCTGATATAAACACATTCAGTAATGATAGCATTGCTAAGTTTAAATGCTTCCAAGAAGAATTACTGATATTAATACCACAGTGATCACTATTTATGTTTGACAGCACTATGTAGATGTGGCAATTATTAGTTTTATGCTCTCTTAAGTCTACTTTAAATATCAAATTGTACAGTATTAGTATCTTTTAAAAAATGTTGCAGAAAACCATTACGAAGCTATAAAACTTCGTAGCACAAAATATGCACGCTGCATAATAAAGAACTCACCACACTCAAATCAAAGAGAAACGCTTGGATTTATCTTGCTTGTGCACATTCTGACATTATTGTGCACTTAAAGATAAGGTGGGGAACTGTGCTTGTGAAATAACTCATACTACTAAATGCTGAGAACAAGAAAAAAGAGGAGATCTTGGCTTTAAAAGTGTGAAAAATGGATCTTGCATTTGAATGTATAAGTTGGATTTTTTTTTTATAATTTGCTCATTAGGCAAGTATTTCTGTTTTATCTCAAAGGTAGCAAGAAAGCAATCTTTCATTGTGCTGCTGAAAAAAAGCAGACATTTCAGGAAAGAGAATTCCTGCTTTGCCTATGTCTTATCTAAACTAGGAATATGTTTTCCCCACCTTTCCCCCACCCATCTTAATTTACTAATAACCTTAGGTTTGTTACATCACCTTAAGATTTTCAAGTTACTCTTTGTCATGATTAGTGCTTTTAATTATCTTCTGCAAGGACCACAATCTAGCTGATATTTTAAACTTTGCAGTTCACAGTGATAATAACTGTTAAACATGAATGTAAAATAATTAATAAATGAAACAAATGATTGATGAAAAAACACAAAAAGGAAGCCTACAGAGAGTGGAAGCAAGGACAGGTAACCTGGGGGGAATACAGACAAAATTGTCCAAACAGCCAGGGATCAGGTTGGAAAAGCTAAAGCCTTGATAGGATTAAATCTGGCCAGGGATGTCAAGGGCAACAAGAAAAGCTTCTACAGGTATGTCAGTGATAAAAGGAAGACTAGGGAAAATATGGGCCCTCTCCAGAAGGAAACAGGAGACCTGGTTACCAAGGATATGGAGAAGGCTGAGGTACTGAATGACTTTTTTGCCTCAGTCTTCACCAGCAAGCGCTCTAACCACACCAGCCAAGCTCCAGAAGGCAAAAGCACAGGGACTGGGAACATGAGGAGCCACCCACTGAACGACAAGATCAGGTTTGAGACCATCTAAGGAACCTGAAGGTGCACAAATCCATGGGACCTGATAAGATGCATCCATGGGTCCTGAGGGAACTGAAGGATGAAGTTGCCAAGCCACTATGTGTCATATTTGAAAAGTCGTGGCAGTCCGGTGAAGTTCCCGCTGACTGGAAAAGGGGAAGTATAACCCCATTTTTAAAAAGGGAAAAAAGAAAGACTCAGGGAACTACAGGCCAGTCGGTCTCACCTCTGTGCCCAGCAAGATCGTGGAGCAGATCCTCCTGGAAACTCTGCTAAGGCACATGGAAAATAAGGAGATGATTGGTGACAGCCAACATGGCTTCACTAAGGGCAAATCGTGCCTGACAAATTTGGTGGCCTTCTACAATGGCATTACAGCATTGGTGGATAAGGGATGAGCAACTGACGTCGTCTACCTGGACTTGTGCAAAGCATTTGATGCTGTCCACACAACATCCTTGTCTCTAAATCAGAGAGACATGGATTTGATGGATGGACCACTCAGTGGTTAAGGAACTGGCTGGGTGGTCGCACTCAAAGAGTTGTAGTCAATGGCTTGATGTCCAAGTAGAGACCAGTGATCAGTGGCATTCCTCAGGGGTCAGTATTGGGACCATCACTGTTTAACATCTTTGTTGGTGACACGGACAATGGGATTGTGTGCAAGTCCTGCACATGCATCAGGGAAATCCCAAGCACAAATACAAGCTGAGCGGATAATGGCTTGAGAACATCCCTGAGGAGAAGGACTTGGGAGTGTTGTTTGATGTGAGCTCAACGTGAGCGAACTGCATCCTGGGCTGCATCAAAAGAAGCATGGCCAGCAGATTGAGGGAGGTGATTCTGCCCCTCTGCTCCACGCTGGTGAGACCCCACCTGGAGCACTGCATCCAGCTCTGGAGCCCCCAATATAAGAAGAACATGGACATGTTGGAGTGAGTCCAGAGGAGGACCACAAAGATGATCAGAAGGCTGGA
This sequence comes from Rissa tridactyla, assembly GCF_028500815.1. Classification (NCBI taxonomy): domain Eukaryota; kingdom Metazoa; phylum Chordata; class Aves; order Charadriiformes; family Laridae; genus Rissa; species Rissa tridactyla. The sequence continues at coordinate 12,156,848 of NC_071469.1, read as the reverse complement.
GCACCTCTCCTATGAAGACAGGGTGAGAGAGTTGGGGTTGTTCAGCTGGAGAAGGCTCTGGGGAGACCTTATAGCAGCCTTCCAGTATCTTAAAGGGGGCCTATAAGAGAGATGGGGAGGGACTCTTTATGAGGGATATATGTATATATAGCAATTGGACGAGGGGTTAAGGTTTTAAACTGAAAGAGGGGAAATTTATATTAGATATTAGGAAGAAATTCTTTACTAGGGAGGTGGTGGGGCACTGGCACAGGTTGCCCAGCAAAGTTGTGGATGCCCCATCCCTGGAAGTCTTCAAGTCCAGATTGGGTGGAGCTTTGAGTAACCTGGTCTAGTGGAAGGTGTCCCTGCCCATGGCAGGGGAGCTGGAACTAGATTATCTTTAAAGTCCCTTCCAACCCAAACCATTCTATGATTCTGTGATTATCCTGAATGCTAGAAATACTGGAACTGAGCAGAAAAAAATCAGGCTATAAATTAGCAAGATTTCTGTTCTGTTGGTCTTCATAGATGGGAAAAGTCATGATGTAGCAATACAAAGGTGAATGTGGATTTACTGCTGTCTTCAAATACATTTGGTTACTGGTATCTAGTTTGCAGGCAGATTGCAGAGTTTACACATTTACACTCTTAATTTTTGGCCTGAATTTCTCAAAGGTGAAGTGCTGCTAATCCTACTGATTTTGAAGGGATCTGTTCATAATCATCAGTTTTGAATGTCTGATCATTTGAATCTAAAAGAAGCACAGTTAACACTGCCTACAGGAAAGGCTGAGGGTTTTTAGTGGCTAGGCACTTGGGTTTTTTTAGTGTTATGAACTATATTGGACAGTATTGGACATCATAGTTTTTAAATAATATATTTTTGGAAATAAAAACCAGGCATAAAAATGTATGAATAAGATGGGAGAGATTTTCTTTCCAGTGAATCAGTACTAAATAGAAAGCATATGTCTAAGTTTTGAGAATGTATTTCTGTGTCTATACTTGCATGGATAAGACTAATTATGCCTGTTATACAGGGACAAATATGCTATCTATCTATGCAACAACAGTGCTTCGGCTTCCAGCTCAGAATTCTGTTGAGGCAAAATGAGAAAAGTAAATTCAAAGGCTTAAGGTTAAGTAATATCTCTTTCTCTTTCTGCTATGCGTAGAAACAGTGATGAAAAAGGGAATCTTCTCAGTGTTTCTAATACAGACAATTTGGCTATGACACTTTTTTCTGGATTATAAAATGAAAGCCATGTAGTGTACACTGCCTAGAAAAGGAAAAGTGGTTATTGGATGCAGTAGTGACCATGCTTGAAAGCAAAAAATGCCATTGCCTGTTTTTCTATTACCTAACAGCAATAACAGCCATTTCTTAGAAGGACTCACTAAAGAACAGAGCAAGCCAGAAAAATGGTAAAAGGAAAAAAAAAAACAAACCCTGTATGCATGAGACAAAATCATGCAAAAATGCATTGAGATGTTGTGAACTGGATAAATGATTATGTAAATTGCAAACTTAGATTTAAATTATTTTTATTTCCTCCTTTATTCCATAGTTACAGAAGATTATTACCAGTTGTCCAGTTGAAAAAGTCAAAATCAGTATTTTATATGATCTCAGAAGTAAGCATTTGTTCTGTTTTTAGCCCTTGGTCATGCTGTCTTCTCTTGACACATGAAAGGAAAGCTGTTGAAGACAAAAACATGGAAAATTCTTATGTCACAAGATATTTCTCATCTGTCTTGCCAAGGTGTCTATGCAGTTGGAATCTAGAATTTAGGAACTCAACTGAGGAATCAGATTTAACTCACTGGAGAGGAGTTTATGGGAAGCGTCTGATTAAACTGCAGTGAGTCACAGAGGTGGAGGCACCTCTGTTCCTGGACCTGGGAATACCTGGATTGTATAGCTTCACAGACATGTGTCAAGATATTAAAAAATGGAAAAGAACCGTACTGCACCTCACTTAGACCAAGGAAGTCTTCAATTCAGGTGGTTCATATGCTTAATATCCCCATAAGCACTCAGTTTTCTTACTTGGAAGTCTGTTACGGACTGTGACTGCAGTTGGATGTCCCCAGCTGAAGCTGTAGTCTTTCAAGGCATTCAGAAGCCAGCTTCACTCAGTTGCTCTGGGAGAACAGTCTCCCACTTCATAGCCTCGCACTCATGATGCAGCAGAGGACAGGTTTTAGTCTATATTTTTTACTTTCTTTTCCACCTGTCTTCAGTGTCTCACTTTACCTGAGAGGACTTTTCTGATGGAATTTTCCAGCCTCTTTTCAGTGATTCAGCAGCTCACAGCAATCTGAAGAAAATCTAAGCATGTAACACACATCATCTTCTAGGGTTGTCCCTTAAATAACAACTTGAGGGTACACTGTCTCTATGATCAGAACATCCTGTTGTGCCCCTACGTTGATTGAGAGGCTGCTTTATATTTTTACCTTTGTTTAGATATTCGCTATGTGGAAAAGGCAACAGGCAGAAAGAGAAAGTTAATTTTATTCTCTGGAGTGCAATTAGTGAATAGACTGTGATCAAAGACCTAGCACAGCTGCACAAAAGGCTTAAGAAGAAATTTCATTTTTGCATCCTCAAGCTGATAACCCATGCAGAGGGCATTTTCAATATTATGCTGTGGACAAGTGTCATGCCATCTTGCTATGTCCTTCAATATCTTCAAGACTAAATCTGGCAGAAGCAAAATCCTGTGCCCTTTCTTCTGACAGTTAAAAGGGAAGGAGATTCATTTCCATTAAGATAGCATCCATTAAGATAGCAAAAATAGGAAGGCACACTCTGGAACCACTGTGCAGCTGTACGCAAACTGACGTGAGGTCTCACGTTGCCTCTTCTCCAGATGTCTCATAGTAAGATCTTGTTTGCTTTGGTTTCCGAACTAAGAAATTTCACTGGTTGAGAATTCCTGCTTTCCTATTCTGCTATCCCATTGTTATTCCAGGGACTGAGTGTTGATGTAGCAAACTGTCCTCTGGCTTTTAAGCACAAAGATCAACCAATCTACAATTAAAAACACACACAGCATCATGATAGATAATGGCCAGGATTTAATTTAGTTCAGCATATCAATTCTGAGATATTATACATTTTAGAGTTCATTTACAAGTAATACATAGTGCCATGCATAGAGATAACTTGCTAAGCAGGTTATTTCAAGGTCTGAAAGCTCAAGTCACTTCTCATCTTTGGAGCTGGTTGTCATTGCTGCTATCTTTAAGCAAAGCCTAATATCTGACATCACTTATCATACCTAAATAAACAAATGATGAAGCAAGTTCAAGGGGGAACATTAATGTTAGGTTCATAGAGAAGCTGAATATATACTGGAGTGGTAATACATGATTCTTATTTATTCCACACTGTCAGTGGAGATAAGCAAGTTGTGAATATAGCTGTATATGCGTAACAGTTACAGATATTTTATTGCTGCATTCACAGGATATTGATATATAACCACTGAAAAAGATTCTGGCAGTGGAAATGAAATTCATCAACTAATTAGCATCAACATCACTTTGGCAAACTGGTACTGAATTATTTTTATAGTGAAGTTATATAAGTAGGGTCGTAGAATCATAGAACCATAGAATCATTTAGGTCAGAAAAAACCTTGAAGATCATCGAGTCCAACCGTAAACTTAACACTGCCAAGTCCACCACTAAACCATGCCCCTAAGTTCCCTAAGTGCTACATCTACACACCTTTTATATACTTCCGGGGATGGTGACTCAACCACTTCCCTGGCCAGCCTGTTCCATTGCTTGATAACCATTTTGGTCGAGAAATTTTTCCTAATATCCAGTGTAAACCTCCCCTGGTACAACTTGAGGCCATTTCCTCTTGTCCTGTCACTTGTTACAGTGGAATGTTTCCCTACCCATGGCGGGGGGGTTGGAACCAGATGATCTTTAAGGGCCCTTCCAAACAAACCAGTCTATGATTCCTTGTGGTGTATTCAGTCTTCAAAGCAAATAAAAAGCCAGTACAGGCTTGATGATTTATATCAGCAGCAAAGCTTATCTAAACTAGTGTTTACTATAGTCAAAGGCGATCATGGGGTGCTTTTTTGCTTATGGACAACTGTATTTCACGGAAAATGGCCTGAGGGAGAAAATGATTCACTGTAAACATCTTATTACAAGAGGAAAGAAAGAACATATAGATACATATATATATATGTCTAAATGTAATATATAATCTTTCCCAAAAGCAGCAGCATTGTCTAACAAGTCTATGTAACATCTCATAGTGATTATGCTAAAACATTTGAAAAAGCACGGGAACAGCAAATAAACCAAAAAAAATTGGAAAGGGCCTGTCGTCAGCCTTATTAGAAAGCAAGTACCATTTTCTGCTGACCAACATGGTAAAGAATTACTAGGTAGCAAACTTAGCACTTGGATAATTTCACTAGTATCAACGGAATTTTATTTGCTTATAACTGGGTTGATTTTGGCTCTTTAGTATGTAATGTACACAGACTAACTGCCAATGGAGAACTTACTGCTGCATTAGACACAAAAATAGAGTGACTCAGGAGCTTACATTCAGCAAAAGAGTTCACAGTACATAGTGAAGCTCTTCAGCTACTATAATGAATGAAGAGAAGTTATGCTAAATCAACACATTCACCACCCTCTTAATTTCTTCTGAAGAGATTAGTCACAAAGACGTATTGAATGTCATTTGTTTTATTTTGCATTTACAAAAAAAACGTCACCTTGCTAAGAAGCAGTCTAGCAGGAGGGCTGACACTGCATTCTACCTGCAAAACAGAGAACACCTCTTTTGTATAGATGTAGCGAACACTTCTGTTATTACAAACAACAGGCATAATTGTTTTCCCACAATATTGGAAGACCACAAATACAGAACAGTAACAAAAAACCCCAACAATTGAGGTATAGTTTTTCCTCTTCAATATTATCCATCCCTCTTTCTCAGGGAGTCTTAAAGTTTAATAATTTCCTACCCTCTCAGTGAGCATTTGTATTGTATTAATGTTGGGTTGCCACATAATGTTTTATGCAACTTATTATGCACGTTCCCTCAACTTGTTTTCATGCACCTGATGAGCTAGGAAATATATGCACATAAACTTGGTGCCAACACAACCGAAGTCATAGAGAAGCTTTAGCCCCCCGCATTAATTAACTGTTGTGTCATCAAAATGGACAATGAGGAAATAACTTCCTGATTGAAGAATATATGTTGTTAGTGCTGAATGTGTCTCCTCAAATTTGTTGTATGAATAGATTTAACAGTAATCTTTGTATTCCCTTATTTTTATTTATTTTTCAAAGTTTCTTTTCAACTAAGATTAAGATATACATGTTCATCTTATGAACTTCTTGAGATTCTGGTAAAAAGATATGACAGATATAGAATGTTTTCATTTTAAAAATAATTGCTCAGTCTTAACAGTGACAAACAGCATATGTCTGTCTAAATACTGTTAGACATTAATCTTTCCTTAACCTTACATTCCACTAAGTCTTTGTTGGCCTGCACACTGAATTCATACCAATAGATCATCATTTGGTCATTTTGTCAGCCAAACAGTGCTTTGTCTCTTATTCCCTTGTCAGCCTGAGAGTTAATTACACTATTGTAGTGTGTTGTTACTTTTTTGGTATTTGTGCCTCATAAAAATTTAGAGGCTAAAGCAAAGCAGTAGTTTCTGTTCCAAAAAAAAGGAGGGACTTCACACATTTAACTGCCCTCAAGTCAGTTTAGTTCTGCTGGAGTCCTGACATGAGTAACACTGGTAACCAATGCGGGTACTTGAACAAATATGGCTGTGTGGCAGGTTGACCTTGGCTGGACCCCCCCGGTGTCCACCAAGCTGCTCTATCACTCCCCTCCTCAAGTGGACAGAACAAAAGGCTCATGGGTTGAGATAAGGACAGGGAGATTACTCACCAATTACCATCACAGGCAAAACAGACTGGAATCAGAGAAATTAATTTAATTTATTGCTAGTCAAAAGTCAGAGTAGGTTAATGAGAAATAAAACCAAATCATAAAACACCTTCACCCCACCCCTCCCTTCTTCCTGAGCTCACCTTCTTTTCACCAGATTTCTCTAACTCCTCTGCCTGAGTGGCACAGGGGGATGGGAAATGGGGGTTGCCATCTGTTCATCACACATTGTCTCTGCTGCTCCTTCCTCCTCCCACTCTTCCCGTGCTCCAGCATGGTGTCCCACCCATGGAAGACAATTCTCCACAAACTTCCCCAGTGTGGGTCCTTCCCATGGGCTGCAGTTCTTCATGAACTGCACCACCATTGGTCACTTCCATGGGATGCAGTCCTTCAGGAACAGACTGCTCCAGCATGGGTCCTCCATGGAGTCACAAGTCCTGCCAGCAAACCTGTTCCAGCATGGGCTCTCCACAGGGTCACAGCATCCTTTGAGCATCCACCTGCTTTGGCATGGGGTCCTCTGTGGGCTGCAGGTGGATATCTGATCTGTCATGGACCTGCATGGGCTGCAGGGGTAAAGCCTGCCTCACCATGGTCTTCACCATGGGCTGCAGGGGAGTCTGGAGCACCTCCTCCCCCTCCTTCTCAGCTGACCTTGATGTCTGCAGAGTTGTTTCTCTCACATATTCTCACTCTTCTCTCCAGCTCCTGTTGTGCAGCAATTTTTTCCCATTCTTAAATATGTTATCACAGAGATGCAACCACCATCGCCAACTGGCTCAGCCTTGGCCAGTGGCTCTGTCAGACATAGGGGAAGCTTCTGGCATCTCCTCACAGAAGCTACCCCTGTAGCCCCTCTGCTACCAAAACCTTGCCACAGAAACCCAATACAAACAAAAATATCACATATAAGCCAGTGCCTTCCCCTGTTTTTTTTTTTTTAACTACTGGTATCACAAAACATTAAATAATCTTGAAAAAAATATTTTCCCAGGAAAATCATCATATATAGACAGACAAACAAAAGAGGCTCTAAGTAGTATTTTGTAGTCAGATTTGCCATTATCTTTCGACTGCAGACCTCAAATAAAATTCTTTAATAAAAATATAGAGATTACAGTGACATATGATTTTTTTAAAAGGGTTTCAGGGAAAGCAATAGTAATTAACTTTAAAAGCCAAAACAATTCTATCCACATAGAACA